>NC_090986.1:10777500-11426875 GCF_041146395.1 Eulemur rufifrons | reverse complement strand
ACACACACACACACACACCCCCATCCATAGAACCTGTGGTGGACACATACACACACACCTCATCTATATAACCTATGATAGACACACAACACACCATCCATAGAACCTATGATAGACACACACCACCCCCCATCCATAGAACCTAGGATAGACACCCCCCCCCACACACACTCCCCATTCATCTGTGGAACTGATGATAGACACACACACCCCATCCATAGAACCTATGATAGACACACATACACAGCCCCCCTCACACCCCATTCATCTGTAGAACTGATGATAGACACACACACCCCATTCATCTGTAGAACCAATGATAGACACACAAACACAGTGCCGTGTTTTTGTTTAGCAAGTACTTCTACAGTATCTATTCTGAGTAAATATGATGAATAAAAGCAGTGCGATCTCAAAACATTGGAGTCCTTACTGGAATCTGACAGCTTTAATTGTTGTGCCTGATGTGGAGGTTCTTAAGGCCCTGTGGTTTTTTCCTGTTTGTGCCCCTGCTTGAAGAGATTTTTCTTTTCCTTCCCATCTCCTGTGTATGATGATTATTTCAAGCTCTGAGCCAGATGCTGCTTGTTTAGAGTTCTTTGCAATCTGAGTGATACAAACCCCTAAAATTTAGTCTAGAACTGTGGATCTTGATGTTTTAATACTGTTAGATATCTGCCAACGTTTTCTCCTATTTGTGTAATGCTGTATATTCACACACTATTAAGCGTATGTGGAACTAAGCTGTTCTGGTTTTGGCTGACACTGGTGGAGCAGAATCACTCAGATGTTTCCACTCGCACCTGGGAGAATGGTGTGGGCGATGGGTGTGCGGTGACAGCGGGACTGTGGTGAGCCGAGCCTGAGAGAGACCCGGCTTTCCTTTTTGGTTTGTAGATTGAGTTGTGGCTGCCTGATGAGTAGCCTTGGGCTGCATGAAGGGCCGGTGAGTTTTGTCATCCCTCGTGTTGATCAGTAAAACTCCATTACATTTTTATTTCAGAAAAGCCTGTGTCTCCCAAATCAGGGACGTTGAAGAGTCCTCCCAAAGGATTTGATACGACTGCCATTAACAAAAGCTATTATAATGTGGTGAGTAACTGTGAAACATTTTTATTTATAATGAGTTTTTTTAATGTCTCTCAAATTCAGTGTAGAATATAGGTTAATTACCTAGAATACAAAGAAGAAAATAAATATCATCCATTATCTGCCATACAGATATGACCGCCATTAATGCTTTGGTGTATTTCCTTCTAATCTCTAACTATGTACGTCAGTGATTTAAGTTTTTGTTTTAATATTGTATATGTGGAAATGTACCTTGGTGTTGTTACATAACACAGTGCTGTGATTATCTCCTCATACCATTACAAGTTTCAAAAATGAGATTTTGAAAGGTGTATAATGTGCTTTAAATCTTAATGTAGACTTTCCCAGGATTAATGTACTATATGTCAAATGGCATGGAATTAGAGGAGCATGTCTAGATGTTATACATGTTAAAGACAGGTGTTTCTGGATCCTGAAATTTGCTACATTTTGAAACTTAATACAATCAGTTTGTGAACTTCAAAAAATCTGTGATATCAGTCTGTATAACCTAAATCTTTGTTCCTAAACAATTACTTATGCTATAGAAATGGAAAATAATGTTATTTTGGTAAAATTTTAAGTTGCTGGTATATATCTAGTTGGTATGATAACAGAAGAGTAAACTCTCTAAACATGTATGTATTTTGAATTCTGTTTTAAATATGCATTTATTTTGTTATTTGTTTCCCCACTCCCAATCTTTTTTATTTTCATAGTCAGGAGATACAAATATGAACCCATGAGACCTTTGAATTTTTGATGTGAAACAGCAATTGATTCATGTTTCTTTGCAACAGCACTTTTATCGTGTTTCATTTTCTGTACGTGTATTAAGAAATGGTCTAAAATTGTGACAAATGTGAGTATGAATCAGTTCTACCACGTGGACCTGTTTACCACAGTCTTGTACTGTGGGTCTTACACATTCAGCTTTCTCTTAAGCATCTGCCTTCCATTTGCTTCAACAGAACAAATTGGCCTTGGGGAAAACTTACTCATCTAACACGTATTCATCAGGTGCCTACTTTGTGCCAAGCACTGTAAAGGCACCGGGGATATAGCAGTGAACAAAAATGGCAGAAGTTTCTCCCTTTGTCGAGCTTACATTCGTTTGCGTGCATACGATTGTTTTCTCTCATCTCCTGCCTCTGTTTTTATTGCCTTCTCTTTTTCGTAATTCCATTTCTTCACCTCTTCTCATTAACAGATCTCTTCGTGCATCATACTCCTTAATTGACCACAAAATGTTAATTTTTTGACTTCTTTTCTTTGTATTTGGTTACCTCCAGATTCTTCTTTTCCTTAGAAATCTTTAGTTGAGTCTTACCCTCTACCCACCCCTTTTTCTGCTTTCTTTTTACTCAACTTCATCTGATTATTTGGACTCTGACTTCCACCTCGACTCTGTCAGCTTTCAGAGCATCAGACTCCTTGTGGAATGTCTGCTGACCTAAAGTTCCGTGTGCTGGCGGACTTTTATTGTGCTCTTAGCTCTCTGCACTGTCTCATGCCTTTTCCTCCTGGGATTGTTTGCTCCTGGGACGTGGTCTAGTTACTTCTTTGCTTTTTAGAATGTAATGTGGTACATGTGTGGTTTTATGTACATGGCTACAAACAAAAACAAGAAAAGACTTTTATGAGTCTCACAGTAGGAAAACTGAAGTTTTAACTCCTGGAGCTGCCTTTTCCCCTTGCATTCTTGTGTGAGACATTGCTTTTCTGGGGAGGGCTTCATGTGTGAATAAAGCAGTCATAATCCACAGTGATGTAGCAAAGACAGAGTTACTTTACTTCTGTTGTAGTTCACGTCCAAATAATTGTGTTAGAAGAAATAAGTTAGTGGCCTCTAAAGTTGTCCCAACAGCATTTCTTTAGTTTCTCCATCAATCTTTCTTCCATTAGATACTTTGTAAAACTAGGCAACCATGCTTCTGTAGAAATCTTGGTGGTTTGTTTTTCTTTGCATTAAATATTCTGTACTGCTCTTCAGATTGAAGCATAGTCAGCACTTTTTTAGTTTTCCTTCTCTCACTGTCCTTATATAGAGAGAGTAGCCTATGTCATACAGATTTTTTTCTTTGTGTCCACCAGCTCTTCTATGCAGAATGATGGGAAAACACTTTGACCTCAGAATCTTATCTAAATCTAAATATAAATTTTTGTTTATATAAAGCTGTATTAGTAAACAGTACATGGCAAAGTTGCAGTTGTGTTACAGAAATACATTCATAGAAATCATAGGGAATCATCTTTTGGTATAGCAGTCTCATTTTACAGTAGAGAAAACAGCCCTAGAGGTTAAATGATTTGTTCAAGATCACACACTGGTTAGTGACTAACCCAGGAATCAATTTCAGCTTTCCTGAATTTTGTATTCATACATTGTACAGAAAAATAAAAATATAGAACAGAGTACCCCCATATAACAAAATACAATAGATAATGTGTTACGCATTTTGTACGCCCTTTTGTAGTTTTGTTTTCACAGAAAACTATGAGGCATAGGTATTTTTAATCTTACAGAGAGATAAGAAAACTTTCTAAGAGGTAAGATCAATGTGGACTGATGGTGTTAGGAAAAGTTACGTGAATGACTGAAGTTTCAACTTGAGATCAGTATAGCGATACAAAGATTTTGAAATTAAGAGACAATGAGGAGGCAGGTTTGAGTGAGTATAGTTATGTGTCTTTCTGCTATTGTACAATGGTTAAGACAAACCAAAAAACACTGGGAAGTAAAAAGTAACTCTTAGTAATTTATGACCGTCATCTTGGAACATTCATTATCGGTTTCTCTCTTTGCCTTCTGGATGTGCATATGTTGGTAAACGTGATGGTGTCCCGTAGGACTCTTAAGGCTCTGTTCATTGTCTTCATTTTTTCTTTCTGTCCCTAATGATAATGTCTATTGATCTCTCTTCATGTTTGCTGATTCTTTCCTTTACCAGCTCAAATCTTCTGTTGAGCCCTTCTTGTGAATTTTTCATTTCAATTATTATACCTTTCAATTCAGAATTTCTATTTGATTATTTTTCAAGTCAAATGTAGATAGTATTTTAGTCATTGTCTTCATACTTTAATTCTTTAAGCGTAGCTTCTTTTAGTTCTTTGAACATATTTATAACAGCTGCTTTGAAGCCTTTGTTCAATATCTGAGTCCCTCAACACAGTTTCCATTGATTGCCTATTTATTTATGTATGTGTGTGTGGGGGGGGGGTCACACTTTGTTTCTTTGCATGTCTCATAATTTTTTAAATTGAAAATGAGGCATTTTAGAAGATCTGTTTTAGCAACTCTGGATGCTGAGCTCTGCACACCTAGGATTTGTTGTTGCTGCTATTCATTTGTTTTGTGACTTACCTGGACTGATTGTGCAGTTGGACTTCCCCACAGTTGCTATGTCTTGTTTGTTTAATTCTCATTTTTATTTTTAAATCTCCCTTCCTAGGATCCACAGTTGGGCAGCATAGTTCAGTATTCAGCCAGATTAATGAAAGATTGTGCCTAAACTCCTTTAACCACCTAGGTTCCACTCTCTGCTGGTGGATCTGCGTGTGGCAAGGGAGTACATTAGAAGCGTTAGAAGGTGTGGGGAGGTTTACTTTTTAAAGCTTCAAAGGCCATGGAAATCATAAAGAAAAAAAGATCAAAATCTTTTAGGCTACATACTTAAAAGTTTAATAATTTTCTTTGCCTTCAAACAATACAAATCAAATTATAAGTTACAAGTTACAATTACAGGTTGGGACATTGTTTGTAACAGGTACAAGGTTATTCTTAATGTCTAAAGCTCATTAAGACAAATGCATTAAGATTAATAGGTAAATGAGAAAGGATGTGAGCAATTTAGAAAAGGGTAAATACTAATGGCTTTGCAAAAATAGTTAAATTTACTATAAAAAACTTGATAGCAATATTTTATATATCCAGAGAGCAGAGATTTGAAGAGAAAATCTGCGGTCCTAATGGTGTAAATGTAAATCCATAGAGAGTTTCTAAAAAGTAATACAGCAGCTATCTATAAAATTCTGAAAATTTTCAAGCCCTTTATTCTAATAAAGAGCTTCTACTTCTTAAAATCTACTCCTAAGAAATACCTGAAATGTATTCAAAGATGTTTGTGTAAAGGTGTTTTCAGAGGATTATTTGTTATAGTAATAAATTACAAGCAACTTGAATAAACAATAGTACCAGAATGATTAAGCGATCAGTGCTATGTGCATTTGTAATTATTAAAATGTACAAGAGCCTTTAAAAATATCAAATATATATGTTTTCATGCTAAGTGCAATAAGCAGATTATAAAATGACTTAGATAATATCTAATGATATTAAAGAGTTGACATGGAAAGTAGAAGGCACTGTGCTAGGGGATGGTTTCTTTTGAGTGGCAGAATTTTGTTAATAGCGTCTTACTAATGTAAGCAAAAGTGATTTTGGAGGAGTCTTTGGCACCAGAATGTGGAATATGCTGGAGATGGAAGCAGAGGCCTTAGAGGCCCGTGAGGAAGTGCTTGTGGAACACAGCAGGCACACTTTATTTTGTGTGCTTGCAGAGTGACAGTGGAAGGAAGAAGATGAACAAATCAGTCTGTTAGCAGTATCTTAGGGTGCCCTTGTTGTAGGTAGCTCAGCTAAAGTCAGGGTTGCTTGGTACTGTGGAAGGCTTTATGTTTAGTTGTCTTTGCTTCCTAGCAGCAGGTATCTGGGAGGTGAGCCTCTTAGCTGCCTGAGCAGTTACAACATTTGCAAGATGAGGTGGTAGTGCTGCCCTTGGCCTTGTAGTATTGTTAAGAGGATTAGGGATTGGCCTTAAGGTGCCTAGCAAGGTGTTGGACACTTAGGGGTGTCCGTGGTTATCGTGAAAAGTATTTGGGGCATTGGGAGCAGAACGCATCCACAAGGCCACCACACCATTCTGTTTGCAAACAGGTATCCCAGTGGCTTTTGAGGATGACCTGTGAGAGCTGTAGCCAGAGTGGCATGATCATACAGTTAAAGGAGGCATGTTTGTGTTGTGGTAGGCCCCAAGTTTGGCGGATTTGCCCGTGGAAACACATTTGTTGCACCCATGGCCTGGGGACAGGCATCTTTCCCAGTAGGAATCAAAGAAAGGGCTTGGATGCCCAGCCCTGGAGAGAATGACATTGTTGAGTCACCGCTTGTGGGGGATGAGGCGTGCCTTCCATCTGCTGACCCTGTAAGATACAGGTCTTATGGCCTTCCATGTTCAATGACACACTATGGCTTTATTTTGTGGCCTTCCACTTTTATTTAGTGCATTATGTTCATACTCTTTATGTATGGAGACAAGAGGTAGTTCTTCCACTTGTGCCAAATATCACAGAAAGGTGGTATCACTTTTTCCTTTGAACTGTTGCAAATATGATGTAATAGGTAGCAGTCATTAGTTTTAATCCATAAATGTACAAAACAGACATGTTTTTATAGTCAAATGCCGTTGCACACTTCCACAGACTTTTCCTGTGGTCTAGAGAAAGACCGCACCTGTTTTTTCCTTCCCTGCTGCTTTAGTTTCCTGCGGCCTCTGGATGTGAGGCCAAGGAGGAAAAACTGAGCCCCTCTGGTGACAGGACATCTGTCTCCATCCATCAGCAGTAATCGTAAACCCTGATTTTGCTTCATCTTTTTATCTTCTGCTTTTCCCTTGACTTTTCTCTACCTTAACCCAAGATTCCTTTTAAATACTGTGACAGCCAAAGTCTCTGCTTGGGCCCTGTAGGTGGATGAGGTTAATTATTAGGTCCCTTAGGAAATTGGGGAGAGGTATGCAGCTTGATTGCCGCGTGGATCTCTCATTTCTTGTATCTCACCCATATTTGATATGGGCAGTGAGATGTCTGCTGGCTTCTCTAACAAAGTTTGTTCCCCATTGCTTTTTATATAATTTTCCTTGTTTCACATAGACTAAGATTATGTAGATTAAGGTTTTCAGTTAGTAGCAGGAGCCCAACACTTAGTAAGAGCTAAGTGTTTGTTGAATGAATGAATAATTGTTTACTCGTGGGAAAGGCTGTCTTGTGAAATAATTACCTCCTCACTAAAGGATTCACTCAAGCAGCAGCTCCAAATAGGATTCCAGATTTGTGTTGGAAGGTTGTACTAGGTGCTGAGTAAGATTCCTTCCTACCTTAATCAGGGACTAATACTTGAATAACTGTCAACCCACTAAAATCCCTTTTTGTAAAAACAGGAAACAGACCAGTAGACTTGTCTAGTCACAAGTAGTAAGTGGCAGAGCCAGGATTTGAGCCTAGGTCTGCCTGGCTCCAAAGGCCCAGGTGTTTACATGTCACCATCTGTTGTGTACAAAAATGTATATTTGCTAATGTCAGCTTCCTTCTGTGACTCATATCACAGTGGAACAGCAGTAGCTATTGTCTAGTAAACTTCTAACATTTGGAAGAAACATATTCCAAGACCCTGTGAATTCTCAAATTTAAAAATACTATAATAACATAATTTCTTCCGAAGATGCAATGTTAGAAACATATACATAGACCTCCAAACTCTTTTTTGACCATTAATGTCATTAAGTAGTTATTAAGTATTGAGTAGTTATTGAGGACAGGCAGAAATCAAGAAACTATTTTAATTGGTAACGGGGGGACAGGTCACTGACTACTGTATGTCATGTTGTTGTGAGCTATGGATTTATGGAGCTAGCAGGGGCTTCGGGGATTGCTTTCATCAACACCCCTTCCTTCCTTTCCTTTCCCTTCCCTGTAGCCAGCTGTTTATTAGAGATTGAATTGTGGTGAAGTCCTGTGTTATAATTCACTTTTTGGAAATTTAAATTCTTAAAGTTTAAATAGACTGGAGTGAAAAGTAAACATTGATACACGATGGTATTTTTCCTTTGTGGTGATGGGCAGGGCAGGTGGAAGAGGGTTTAGGATGGTGGTAGGCAGCAGGGGTGGAAGAGGGTTTAGGATGGTGGTGGGCAGGGAGGGAGGAACAGGCTTTAGGATGGTGGTGTGCAGGGAGGGTGGAAGAGGATTTAAGGTAGTTGTGAGCAGGGAGGGTGGAATAGAGGTTAGGATGGTGGTGGGTAGGGAGGGTGGAAGAGGGTTTAGGATGGTGGTGGGCAGGGAGGTGGAAGAGAGTTTAGGATGGTGGTGGGCAGGGAGGTGGAAGAGAGTTTAGGATGGTGGTGGGCAGGGAGGGTGGAAGAGGCTTTAGGAGGTGGTGGGCAGGGAGGGTGGAAGAGGGATTAGGATATAGTTGTGCCACTGTTTAGTTTTTCCTCTTGTGCTTATACGTTAGGATTATGTTGTGGAAATTCAGTTTAAGGTTATGATGATAATCTTTTATCTGGGATGGAATCTAAAATAATTATGTAATATTATTTGTTCTTTTGTATATAAATGAGTTATTAATTTTTAAAGAAGTATTGATGATATATAAAATAAAACATGTAATATCTACCAAAATTTGTGGTGAAAGTTGTAACCCGTTTGTAAAATCAGAGATAATAAGTACTCCTTTAATGATACTACTAATAAAGTAAGTGCCTGTGTGCCTGCGAGGTAAAAAAGCCAGTCCTTTTTGTCCTGCTTTTCTTTAAGGCTGACAGTGTAGGGATTGTCAGCGTGGCGTGACCAATGCTGCCCACCCCCTGAGTGGCACCATTGTTTGGCGGACTTGACTCTCCGCCTTGGGACTCAGGAAGCTCTCGCCGGCTGAGCTCAGCTCTCTGGGCTTTCAGTGTTGTGGATTGCAAAGGCTGCCTTTCCCCTGAAAACAGCCCACGTTCCCTGGCTTCCCAGCCTTTGTGTGATGGAGCTGCGGTGGCCAGGCTGGGAGGTCTCATGGGGTCCTGCAGCAGCCAGAGCGTGCAGAAGGCCAGGCGGGGAAGAAAGGTGATGACTGGCACCCACGGATGTGCTGCCGAGGTCAGGAAGGCGAGTAGCCTCCCGGCAGAGGGGACGGTCGTGCAAGCTTGAGCCAGGGAGCAGCCTGGCTGTGTGTTTGTTGAAAAGCTGTATGTGACCATTACTTGGTTGGGAGCATTATATTTAATAGAAATTTTTAGCACATATTTGAAAATAGTGTTTAAGACTAGTAGTTGAAATTAACCAACTTAACTGTTTTAATGAATGTAGCTTTTTGGCAGAGAGTTCTTTAGAATTGTTTCTGGTACCTTCTTATGGGAAACTTTTATATCTGCATACTGTGCTTAGTGCTACGACTGAGGAAATGTCATTTAGTTTTATTCTGCGCATATCCATATGAGCGGTGGTTTCTAGTGGTTATTTTCTTTCCATACACATAGGAAGATTTTTCTGTTTGAAAAAGTAGGTGTATAGGTTTTCAAGCATGCGTTAAGCATTGTTGCTTAGTAGATATTTGATATTTGTAATTAATAAACTAAATCATGTTTCTTCTCTTTGTTTTAACATTGCAGAAGAACTTTTCTTCTTACACATCTGTGACAGATTTTATTTTTATTTATTCTTTTTCTTTTAGTTCAAGGTCCCCTTATGCTTGGCTTGCTTCTCCCGTTATTTTTGAATGATCAGATTTGGTTTAAAGCTTCTGAGGAGGCAGTGGCTGGTGTCACGGTGTGTCCTCTTTCCACCAGGCCTCTGATGTTTGTGCTCAGCAAGTGTTTCTTAGAGGGAAGGCATTGTGATTATGGGATCAGCATCCACATTTCCCCACAAAGGAGTGAGCTCCCCGGGGCCCCTCCTCCTCTGGCTCACCCCAGCGTCCGGGGCCCATGAACAGCCCCATTCAGGGAAGAGCCAGAGTTCAGTGTCTCTCAGGGAGGAGCCTCTGGTTTTTTTCATCTGAAATAGTTTAGTATGTAAGTTATTTAATCAAGTTTGCAGATCCTCATGAATGACTGTAATCTCTCAGAGTTTACAGTAAACAGCAGTGAACAGAGTAACAGTCCATGTTGTATTTAAGGCTAAAATTTAAATTCAACTTGATGACTTTTTTCTTAAGTGTTTAAATTTACATTTGGAGGAGAAAACTGAGCATGTTTAATATCTTTATTCTGTACAGTTTCATTTCTATGATTAATTTGGAATATTTTGGATAGCTTTGGAAGACAAACAGCATGTAGCCAATGCACAGAAGACATATGTGATACGATTTTCTGACTTAGAGAGTCCTGGCTCGTAACAGCGGGAAGGGAAAAGGAGCTGAGGGAAGGATCTCACTCTGTGCACTTGTGTCAGGTGCTGTGGGGCCCTGGCTCCTGTCCTCGGCCTCACCCCTAGAGAAGGCCGAGTGAGGGGTGCCACAACAGAAGGACCTAGGGCCACTCTGGCTCTGCTACTCACCAGCTGTTTGATTTGGGCTAAGTTAACCTCTCTTAACGGAAATGTTTTTGCGAGGATTGGAGAAAGCAGGTGCAGAGCACCTGGCTCGGTACAGGAGTGAGATGAGTATCCTGTCCTGGTAGTTGGGCACCCAGTGCACCAGAGTCCTTTTCATACCTGCGCTCCACATCTGGGCTTTCACTGGAAACCCAGGTGCCTTCTTGTCCTGCCCTGTGTGGTGCCTTTGCCGTCAGCGATTGCCAGTGGAAAGTGTTCGTGTTTTATTCCAGATGTTTTGTACTTTATATTTATCCGTCAGTTTTTAGGACTTAACTAATTTTGGCTAAATTTGCCACACCAATACAGGATATCAGGAAACATTTTAATTTTAAGATTATACTTTATTCTGCTATCTTTAAATAAAGTAGTGGTTATTTAATGATTGATTGATAAACCCTTAATTTTTAATACATATAGTATGTAGGACGATCTGAGACTATCATATTCTTTAATGAAAAAGTCTTCAGTTCCCAGAAATTGATTTCAGTTTTTTTAGATGCAATCTAAAGAATAGTTTGTTTTTTTAATAGAGATATACTTCACATACATTAAAGTGCATAGATTTTAAAGGTACAGTTTAATGAGCTTTGACAAATGTGTAAGTTGTGTAACCACTACCCAAATCAAAACACAGAACTTATCATTCCAGAAATGTATCTTCTGCCCCTTTCCCACTGTCCCTCCGACCCCTGCCACCTCTTCTCTGATTTCTGTCACCATACATAAGCTCTGCCTGCTCTTGGACTTAGCATAAATGGAATTATGCAGGATGTACTTTTGGGGAATGGCTTCTTTTGCACAAAGCAACGTTGTAGAGATTCATCCATGCTGTTGTGATTATCTGTGGTTTCTCCTTTTTGTCTGAATAGCCTTAGCTCAGCCTTTCATCAGCAGTGAGCTAAAAAAAATAAATAAATGAAAATAAATGAATAGACTTGGCATTACTTACCTGGTAATGGAATTCATTCTAGCCTTGTTCTGAGTATACCTATGTCAGATGTGGTTGGCAGTAAAATGAAGTCAGTTGTGTGGCCTTTGTAGTAGTAATACATGGATTTAATAGTTAATCACGGGAATTATGATATTAAACACATTAGTATTACATGGAAACAACAGTATGAACTGAACAATGGTGATGAACTTTCCAAAGTTTATAAATCTTAGTGTTTAGTAACACTTGAAATGTCAAATAACACTTATTCATCATTTATTGTAGGTGCTACAGAATATTTTAGAAACAGAAAATGAATATTCTAAAGAACTTCAGACTGTGCTTTCAACCTATCTGCGGCCACTGCAGACCAGTGAGAAGTAAGTTAGATGATAAATTGCATTAATTGTAAAATAGTCTTCACTGTAGGCTGTTCTCTTGTATTTTCAGAAAATAGAGGGTGAAATATGGAACAGAATTCAGTGTACCAGTTTAATTTGACTTAAGCAGATTTGTTTATTACATTAAGACTTTAATAGGGCGTTGGATGGCAGAGGAGAAGACTATAAGTAAAACTGTTTGCATATTTTTACTGTTGTTTTTCTTGACTCTAGGTTAAGTTCAGCAAACACTTCATATTTAATGGGAAATCTAGAAGAAATATGTTCTTTCCAGCAAATGCTCGTACAGTCCTTAGAAGAATGCACCAAGTAAGTAAGATGCTAAAACTTTGCAGTCCCTGGGTCACTGTAGTTGGTATTTAAAGGATCAAGTTCAACATAATTTTAGAGTTCACATTTCTAAAGATGCAAACTAGGTTATTTTAAATCTTTCAGGTAGATCAACTTTTATAGTAATAGCTGTATTTTAGACTGTCTCCTGTTTATAGCAGGGACCTTCAGGGAAAGGGTGAAGACTTTACAGGTAATTTTTAAAGCATTCCAAGGAGGAAGAGTTGGGATGAAGAACCTCTGCAAGAGAAAGGAAATGCGCTTTGCAGAGCGTAGAGGTGACATGCGACTCAGCTCCTCACGTGCCCTGTGTGCTGCAGAGGGATGTCTTTGAGGAAATGAAGAAATGAACTGCTTCTTGAAATACATATAACGTGCTGTGCTGATGGCTTAGGTTTTGTCACTTTTCCAGCATTTTCTTTTGCAAGGGTGGAGGCATGTACCAGATGATCAGCTGTCATTTTTTTCTGTGTGCCTATTTAAATTCTTTATTTACATCAGACATTAAAGGACACTTACCAAGTGCCTGCTAGGTATTGGGTGACTTAAAACAGTAATGCACATGAAAAGTTTTAGGTTTTAGTCCACCAGGTGATATTTGATATTTTTTTACTTGTGGATTTGATAAAGGAAGGTGACATATTTTATTTTTAAATTTTCTTTGATTTTTATTTCTATAACTACCAGAAGGACCAGAACACTTCTTTCTCTTAAATTTTGGTTGGTCTCCGGTTTCCCCTCCAGCCGTGTCTTTTTAAATCTTGTCAGTGGTGAGGGAGTAGCCTGCCTTTTGTTCCACTAGTTCTTTAAATTGGTGACAGTTTGCCATGATGAAAATAGGCTTGTTCCCTTAGCTCTTTGGCTAGGCTTCAAGGTTTTGTCAATCCTTCATAATGGATGCTATGGCAAGGAAAGCTGAATGCTAGAGAAACTAAATACTGGCTTTCAAAGAGAAATTCATATTCTTTTTCCTTTTGCAGCATTTTAATTTTGCATAAAGTAGATTACTTACATTACCATGAAAGAGTAGTTTGGGAATCACTTTGCTTTTGGTGAATGAAGGTCATTTGCTGGCAATTTGAGGTCTTTGCAAAGGGCCATATTGTGCACAAAATGGAAGTAAATGTTTGCCTCTGTTTTTCTCACTGGCTGTGGATAATATAGTCTAAATAAAGTAATATAGGATGCATAAAAAGTACATTTTGCAGTACCACTGCTGGGCACTATAGCAGCACTGTGAATTATTGTACTCTCTTTACTGATTCAAAAACTGAATTAAAGGGTGGTAAAGTATTAATAATAGGCTTGATGTCAGACATCTAATAAGGCTTCAGTCTGTATGTTATCTCTGAATTTGGGATGGCTTACATATTATTTTGATCAAGTTCCTCAAATTCATGCCACATGCATACCAGGTGTTGGAGTTCTGTGACGAAATGGAATGTATGAGACTAGCTTTTCTTATCAACTATTTCCCTTCTCTGCCTTATCATGAATATTCTGAAAGTTTTTATCTTTCCATTTTTGGGACTGTTAGTTTCATCTCTTTGTTCTGTACCACTTTATGGCTAACCAGATGCCACGTGTATATAGTAGTTTCGTGTTCATTTCCTTTGGTTGCCTTGTTTCTGCTGCAGATGCAATTCCTAGATTTCCAGCAGCACCTTTCAAAGCTGCCTGTTGGTTAGACCCAGGAGTTGGCAAACTACGGCCTATAGGTCACATCCCTCCTGTGGGCTGTTTGTGTAAATAGTTTTCCTGGGACGTGCCATCGTTTGTGTGATGTTGACGGCTGCGTTTGCACTATAGCAGCAGCAGCAGCAGCAGCATTGTAGTTGTGATAGAAACCTGTCTGGCTCACACGCCCAGAATAATTTACTGCTTGGCTTTTTATAGATGGTCTGCTGACCCTCAGGTAAGCCGTGCTTTCTTGCCCTTGGGACTCCGACCCAGCCGGAACCTCTCCATCACTCCCCAGCTTTCTGTGTTGGGAAGTCTCCTTCTCCCGTGTGTAGCCCACATTTACATTTTCTCAATAGTTACCACGTACAGTGCCTTTCTTCCTTCCTGAAAACTCAAGTTTCTATCTGGCGCCATTTTCCTTCAGGCTGAGGAACTAAGATTTTTAAAAATAATTCAGGTGTGTTGATAAATTCTCTCAGATTTTGTTTATCTGAAAATGTCTTATCTTGCCCTCATTCCTGACTTTTTTTTTCTTTCTTTTTTTTTTTTTTTGTTGGATACTGAATTTTGGGTGAATTGGCTTCAGCACTCGAAGGATTTTGCCCACTGTCTGTGGCCTTTGCTGGGTCCAGCAGTCAGTCTAGCGACGGCCTTCGTTATGTTCTGATTGGCATGGTTTCCATAGCTGTTCACCTGACTGCTTTCTAGATTTTGCCTTGAATTTTGGTTTTTAGCATTTTGACAGTGATTATCCTGAGTGTGGTTTTCTGACTTCTTGGACCTATAAATTTGTGTCTTTTACCAAATTTGGAAAAGTTTTGGTCATTATTTTTTCAAATATTTTTCTGTTCTATTCTTTCTGCTCTCCTTCTGGGGCTCCAGTTATACGTACTTAGACCTTTTGATGATGTCCCACCCTCCCTCGAGCTCTGTTCTTTTTTTTTTGTTTCCATTCTATTTCTCCTTCCTTTTCTTCAGATTGAATGATATCTGTTGCTTTGTCTTCAAGTTCCCTGCCTGCCTCTTTCCTCTGTTGTCCCCATGCAGTGATTTTTTAGTTTGAGAAATTGTTTTTTTTTTTTTCAATTTTAGACTTTCTATTTCTTTGTTGTACCTTCTGCTTTTCTGCTAAAATTATGTATTTGTTCATTCACTGTAAGCATATTTTTCACTCATGAAATTTAAAGGGTTTTAGGAGCTCTGTGCCAGGAACCAGGGACAAAGACCCAGTATATTTAATGTGCTCCCTCAGGAGGGCCCCAGCTGGGCGTCTGCTGTGGCTGGGCCCTGTGAGCAGGGAGCAGGGAACAGTCTGCGCCCAGAGGGCAGGCCAGACCCTGTCCTGGGACCTTCTGTAAGAGTGGTTGGAAGCCACTGGGGATGGATTTTAAGCTTGGCGGTGCCATAATCCAGACATCCCAACCTTTTTGGCAGCAGGGACTGATTTCATGGAAGACAGTTTTTCCACGGACCGGGTGGTTGGGGAGTGGTTTCGGGGTAATTCAAGCACATTATGTTTATTGTGCAGTCAAACCTCTGCTAATGATAATCTGTATTTGCAGCCACTCCCCAATGCTAGCATCACCACCTCCACTCCACCTCAGATCATCAGGCTTTAGATTCTCATGAGACGCGTGCAACCTAGATCCCTTGAATATGTAGTTCACAGCGGGTTTTGAGGTCCTATGAGAATCTAATGCCATCGCTGATCTGACAGGAGGTGGACATTATGTGATGATGTGAGCCATGGGGAGCAGCTGTAAGTACAGATGAAGCTTTGCTCGCTCACTGGCCCACCACTCACTTCTTGCTGTGTGGCCCGGTTGCTAACAGGCCACTGGTCTGCGGCCTGGGGGTTTGGGACCACAGTCATAATCAGTGCTCCCATGTAAAGTGAACTGTCTGCTCTGTGCAGAACGGGCTGGGTTGCAGGGTGGAAGGCACAAGGATGCAGAGAGGCCAGAGAGGAGGATGTTTAATCTTGTTGGGATTCTTTTCTGTGTTTAATAAATGTCTTTTGCCTTAAAGGCCCCTGACTAATAATCATTTGTAGTGATTTTGTGAAGGTGAAAGTAGCAGTGACTTCATTTCTTTGTTTGCATTAGGTTTTCTAGTTAGTGCCTTAGGGAAGCCACTGCAGCCTGGAGTCTCTGTCTCCTCTCCACTGCTCTCACCAGCACGGGGAGTGGGTCCGCTGCTCGCACGTTCACTGACTCATGTGTTCATTCATCTCCCTCCTGTGTTTGTGGGTTTGTTTTTCCCTAAGAATTACTCCACACCTAAATCTCTTCTGTAGTTTATATGACTTTTTCCAAGCATTCTTTTGTCCTAAAAAGAGATCTCTTTCTCTGGTTGCCACTGCAACTGGTTCTTCTGAAGTGGTGAGAGCTTCCTGGGGCCCCACCCTCCCGGGGCCCTTGTGAGATCCCGGGAAGCACCCCAGTGGGTTCTGGCTCAGTGTCAAGGAAAGGCCTAGACGGCAGTTGGTACGGAACACTGGTTAAAATGGTATTCATATTTCTTTCTGCTTGTAGAAGAGTTACAAACTCAGAATATCCAGAAACTGAAGAATGGGACAAACTGAAAGTTCATTGTCATCCTCTTCTCTAAACTGTGGTTTATAGGGAAACACAGGTATAATTGGGGCTGGGATCGAGAGCCTGCCTGCTTGCTTTGGGCAGTGAGGTCACGGTTCAGCCTCAACAGAGGCAGGGGTGGGTGGTACAGGCAGTGGCCCTTCCTCTAAGGATGCCCGGTACTGAGGGCATTACCATTGTTGGAAATTAAGTGATTTGCAGATGTGTAAAAAAAGGGCCCCAGAAGAGAGAACTATAAGAAGAATTCTTACCACTTTAGTGTCATTAGGAGAGTTTCTCAAATACCATTTTACTGGCAGCTCTTGTCTATCTTATGTCTGTACTATTTTAGCTATTACTTCATTTGCAGACACATTTTCTTTTGTGAGTCTTATAAATAATTATATAAGGTGAACTTCCTTATGTAGACCTACCATTTACTGATTTTTTATATATATATATATATATATATTTTTTTTTGAGACAGAATCTTGCTCTGTTGCCCTGGCTGGAGTGCAGTGACATTGTCATAGCTCACTACAACCTCTTGGGCTCAAATGATCCTCCTGCTTCAATCTCTCGAGTAGCTGGGACTACAGGCACACACCACGACACCCAGCTAATTTTTTTGTTTTTGGTAGAGACGGGTCTCACTCTTGCTCAGGCTGGTGTCAAACTCCTGGGCTCAAGTGATCCTCTCACCTCGGCCTCCCAGAGTGCTAGGATTACAGGCATGAGCCACCTCGCCCAGCCTATTAAATTATTAATATGTTTCTGGCCCTGTTCTCAGTTCTTTATATGTATTAACTAATTTTGTCCTTTCAATGACCCTGTGAGGTAGATTTTTAAAGGTAAGAAAGTCAAGACACCACGAGGTGGAGTGACTTGCCAGGTCATGAAGCTAGTAACTGGTAGATTCACAGTTGGAGCCAGGTTGTTTCCATTCGATGTAGTGTGAAAGAGTAACTGATTCTGAGAGTTCTTCTTCCCCAGGGAGAGTGTCAGGGTTATAGTTTTACTCCTCTAGTCAGCAGCGCTCACCATGGGCTCTGCTCTGCTTCTCACCTGCTCTCTGCTCACCTTGATGGCCTAGTGGGGCCCTCTGGGGAGCCTGGTCCCTCCGTCTCCCAGGCTGCCTTCTCCTGTTGAGAACAAGCCCTGCCTCACTTCCAGCTAGGGCAGCTGTAGGGGATTGAGATGGGGCGTGTTCTTAGGATAGCCTTTGAATGCAGTTTTCGTTTGAAATACTATTTTAAGTGATGGAGAATTCCATATAATACACGATTCCCTATAATCTGTGTAGATACTTCACATTATGGCTTAAAGAGTCTTTCTTTGCACTGGTCTGGAAATGTGGAACTGTGGCTTATAAAATTGCTTCTATGGGAAAATGAATTCCGAGAATCTAACACTATCTTCAAAACAAGTTTTTCAAATAAAACCCATTTAGTAACTTGGAGATTTGCTTGTATTTTATGATAAAAAGCAGGTTAATTCTGTTGAAAATAGAACCTAAGAAGTTCTCTTTTGGAATATCCTTGTTACTGTACCGAATTTTATTTTTATTTATTTATTTTGATAATGACTCAGTACTCTTCTGATACCCAATAACTCTCTGGCTCTTTGTTAAGTACAGATGCCAGAGTATAAGCTGGTAGACAGTGGTTGCCAGGATTTGCTGTATCCCTCTCTCAGATGGGCAGCTCTTGAAGCAGCTGGGGCACCTGGATCACTCTACTTCCCCAGGTCCAGCACTATGCCGGGACTTACACACCTAGTTTTTCATGTATGCAGCAGTTGCTTGGGGTAGCTGTGACTCCCTTCACTAGTCCATTCTGGGTCTTTCCTTCCCATCCTCCCTCTCTCTCTTCTATTCTCTCCCTCCCTCCTTCCCTCCCTCCCCTCCTTTTCCTGCCCCTTTCTTTCTCTTCTCTTTTCCTCTCTCCCTGTCCCCTTCCTCTCCCTCTCTTCCTTTTTCACTCCCTACTCCCTCCCTTCCTCCGTTTCTAGGCCAACACCACTTTCTACCCTCCCCCTCCCCCCTCCCTCCTCTTCCTCCTTTTCCCCCTCCAGATGTGCTTCATGCTGTTTTGGCTCCTGTTGGCTTTGGTGACATTCAGGACCAATAACAGCCTCTGACAACCCAGTTGTGATTAAAATGTCTCATAGCACAGCCTCCTTGCTTTTGCTTTATGTCACAGTGTGATATATGGAGCACCTTTTCATCTTGACATTTCACTTGAGCCTATGATGGTTCTCCCATGGAATAGAACATACTCTCTGGCTGTCTGGAAGTGTAGCCACGGAGCCACCACCCATGGAACCGTAGGGGACATACCCTTTTTGTAGCAAAGGCTGCTCTATGATGGTGCTGGTTCATGGCTGCTGTTAGGTTGCAGGGGAAGACCGTGTCTTATTCTTTGTGTCTTCAGTCATTTAGTTATATAATTCTAATATGCTGTGAATTTTCAATAAATAGATGTTGAAAATAGTAGATCAGAGAAAAAATTTGCTTCTCTAGAGACTTAATTTCTCAGCATATTTGTTGTTTGAGCTGTTTCTTGTAAAACTGTTGGAACTGCTGTATTTATGATTTTCAGCTTCTATTCTGGTGACAGTTAAAAAATGTGATTTGAGTCAAGTTGATTAAGAGAATTTTGGTGTCACACATGCATACAAGGTTAGGAGGAGGCTTTGGCCTCAGAGTGAAGGTATCTGAGGGCAGGGGCTGCCTGGGGTCGCAGGCCAGGCTGGGAGGGGAGCTGGGAGTGGCGGCCAGAGGAGTGGCAGGGTTAAACGTTCAGTTCTAGAGTTGGACAGCTCTGCCCAAAGCTCACCTCACATTCCTTTACTGGGTTTGCCCCAGTTTTTGAATGAAATCACTTGATATTCTTGAAAAGAGGCTCTGTTTTCCTTTAGGTGGGGTACTCCTTTCTTACCCTCCCAGTTCTCAGTCTTTGTTTTACTGTCTACCCTCAGGCTTCAGGACATTTTGTTACTGGTTATCTGGGGGAAAGTTTTCTGTGGAAGGTGGGAATACCATGCTTTCTTTTTAGTTCTTTTCTCTTTGTTCTTGGAGACGTTTGACAGCTGGCTAGCCATGGAATCAGGTTGGAAGTAGAGAATGATTTAATGCAGTGGTCCCCAACCTTTCTGGCACTAGGGACCAGTTTCATGGAAGACAATTTTTCCATGGAAGGGCGAGGAGAGACAGAGCCCAGACAGTGACGCAGTAGATGAGGAGCAGCTGTAAATACAGATGAAACTTTGCTGGCTCACCCACTACCCACCTCCTGCTGTGTAGCCCCACCATTCCTAAGTTTCATGGAAGACAATTTTTCCATGGACTGGAGCGGGGGTTCAGAGGGGAGGGGATGGCAGAGCTCTGCGGCCTGGTCCCTAACAGGTTTCAGACTGGTGCCAGTCTGTGGCCTGGGGGTTGGGGACTGCATTTTTTTTTTTTTTTTGAGACAGAGTCTCACTCTGTTGCCCAGGCTAGAGTGCCGTGGCGTCAGCCTAGCTCACAGCAACCTCAAACTCCTGGGCTCAAGTGATCCTCCTGCCTCAGCCTCCCAAATAGCTGGGACTACAGGCATGCACCACCATGCCCGGCTAATTTTTGCTATATATTTTTAGTTGTCCAGATAATTTCTTTCTATTTTTTTAGTAGAGATGGGGTCTCACTCTTGCTCAGGTTGGTCTTGAACTCCTGAGCTCAAACGATCCGCCTGCCTCGGCCTCCCAGAGTGCTAGGATTACAGGTATGAGCCACCGCGTCCGGCTGGGACCACAAATTTAATGAATATAACAAACGGTCTACACATCATTCTAGATCTTATTTTTTAATGTGAATGTTTTGTTTTTTTCTAAAACAAGTGGAGGGGAGACAATTTTTAACCACCAGCTAGCTAAGACTGTCTGCCTATATTTGGAATGGTAGAAAACAACAAAATATATTTTTAACCTTATTCTTATCAAACAGTAATCAATTACTTGGCAGGAGGCTGTAGCTATATCATAAACTAAAAAAAGGCAGGAGAGTTTCACTTGGAAGGTGAAAGAGAAATAAGAGAAATGGACTAAATGTTCAAGAAAGAAATGTTTTGGATGATGAAGGAAGCTTGAAGGTTCGTAAGTAGTAGTTTGGGAGGTAGAGTGGTTGCAGTGTAGGCACTTGTGCATTTTTAGCCACCTCACTTCCTTGTCCTGTCTGGCTATCTCTGGCACATCCTTGCTGCCCACCCTCCAGGTCCCCTCCTGAGACCTTCTCCCCTTTTACTATATGTGGCATAATCTCCACCATCCCAGGTCTGAAGTGTCACGGAAATCGGCCTCTCCGGATCAGGTCTCAATCACTTGGCTTGTTTTCCAACATTATCGTGCCCGTCTCTGGAGAGACCTTTGGTGGAGGCAACAGGGACCCACTGGCATCCCTCCCTTCCCCTGTCCCCACTTGTACCCCTCATCACCCCCACCTGTGCATGCTTTCTAAAAACCCTGGGTGCACCGTGAGCTCTTCTCCTAGGTGTCCTTCTCGCTGGGCCTGTGGGCTTCTCCACCAGCAGGGCCTCTTTCCGAAATGGCTCAACTCACAGACTTTGGGCAGCACCTCCTTCTTCGTTTGTTTGTTCACAGCACTGTTTCACCAACTGGTCTCTGAGACACTTGACCAGGACCTGTTAAAATCATGAGAATTTTACTTCTTGAAAAAAGCCAATTTAGGTGGGAGCTAGAAAAGTGGGTCTCATGAAGACAGAGAGTAGAATGGTGGTTACCAGAGGGCGGGTGGGGGAATGGAGGGAAAAAAAGAAAAGAATGTAAGTGTACTTACTACCACTGAACCGTACACTTAAAAATGGTAAAGATGCTAAATTGCATATGTATATTTTACCTCAGAAACAAATTTTTTTAGAAGCTAATTTAGAAGTCCGATTCCAAAGTTGTGATCTTCTGAAGTCCCTCCACAGGTGGGTGCTGGCACCCCAGCCTCCCTCACCCCTGCCCTGTACCCCAGCTCCCTGGTGGGGCTGGGAGTAAGTTCCCCATAGCTCTCCAGGCTGTTCCCTTCGTTTGGATCCACTTCTGCTGTCCTGTTACGGAAATCCTCCATGCTCTTTCAGGCCCAGGGAGCGTGTCAGTTCTCACCACAGCCTTCTCTGCCCTCCTTGCGTTTTGTCTACCTGTATGTGTGGATTTTATTTTAGTGGTAAACTCCTTTTCAGTGTATTACAGACATCAATAGACTGAGTTCCTATTCGTTGCCTCATGAAGGATAGGACTTCAGTTTACTGAAGAGAATATTTAAAAGTGTTTAATATAATTGTTATATTAGTTAAGTAAATGTTATGTTGATTTTGTTAAAAAATTAATTATAGAGCTTATCTTAAGATATAAGTAAATGCATTTTTGCAAACACTATTTGGACCATTACTGTAACATTTTCATAATAACAGTAGTATTTGTTTTAGGTTATTATCAGAATACAGATTTGAAACTAGAAGATATAGTTTATTTTGTTTGAAAGCTATCTTTTTGAAATGTCCACATAATTCAAGCATGGGTGCTGTGATCTAGAGATAATATTTAACTTTGGAGTCAGACTGGCTTAGACATAGAACATACTTCTGGTTCTGTGTGGTCCATCCTTAATAAGCCACAAGGAATAGTACTTGTTAATTTGGGGGTGGTTTAGGGTTTACTGTGCCCATTTGTTGAAAATGATTCAAGTTCATGGGGTTCAGCCTTGTGGAGCCAGTGGAGGGCTTGCCCACAGAGTCTGGACATGGACTCAGTGTCAGTTGCTGGTCCTCAGTCCTGGGCTGTTGGTGGGGGGGTCGTCTAAGACATCTAGGAAGTGGTGGTGAAGCAGTGGCATGTGCAGTGGGTGTATCTCAGGGGTCCTGGGGGCTCTGGTGATCAGGACCTAAGTGTCAGCCCAGGGAATGAGCCAGATCGGAAGAGGGGTCAGGGAAGAGTCCTAGAGTCCTCCTACTGTTGAGGAGGGGGCGTACACTGAGGTTCACCTCGTGCATAGTTGTATCTTCATGTAGATATCAGTCTCCATCTGAAATTGATATTTATTACAACTGGGAACCTTTTCCCTTGTCTTGTTAGCAACATCATAGAAGTAAATGTGTTATGGGGAAAATTGTTTAGCAGTTTTCTGGTTTCTCAAATGTTTTTGCTGGGACCCAGTCATTTTCACTCTGGGAGTGGAGAAAGACCCCTTGGACACACTCTTTACCTATGCTGTTGCTGTATGATTGTGGCTGTGATCAGACTGTTAGTTGACCTATCCTGACACCATACATGTTATCAGGTCTCAGCCCTGGCTCTGCTGTGGGTGGGAGCTGCTGGTGTGATGCTCGCCTCTTTTGGCCCCCAGTGGGGCCCTCCCTGCACATTATCACTCTCTGAAAAACCACCTCTGGAAGCACAAGAGAGAACCAACACAAAAACCTGTCTTTTAATTCTTAAGTCATCCTCTGCAATGATCCCTGTGAGTTTGATGGTTTTGTCCTGTGACTTCAGTTTTCTGGATGGTGCATGTTACCCGCGCTGAAGTCTTAGGACTCACCTGACCTTTCTGAGCCTCCTCTGCTGGTGCCATCCAGTGAGTTAGTGCTTGGAAGGGCTGTGTAACCTGTGAAGTTGTTTGGTGGTGGCAGTGTTAGCAAATTCTTGGAGTAATGTTTTGGGACTGAGAGGGGTAATAAAATCTAGCGCCTAGGCTCAATGGGAGAAAGGAACAGGAAAAGCTTGTACAGTGAAGTCATTGTTTGTTTATAAGCCATGCTAACGTATGCCTTAATTGTCATCAGGTGGAAATATCACACAGGAAAACCTATTGATCTATATTTTAGGTACATTCTCCTTTGAATGGATCGGAGCTGTGGCATTGGACCAGGTGGGAAGTGAAATCCTAACAGTACATGGCCCAGCACTGAGCGATGTTTATGCAACCATTATAACTTAACCCATTTTAGGTAGTGCATACCCAGTAATTTTCCTGTGCCATGTCTCTGGCAGCATTCTCTTCTTGTTCATACAACTGTGGCATCCCATTATTACCCAGTTACCTTTAATCCCTCTGCTAGGCACTCAGGGTTCTCTCTCATTCTAGAAGTCAGACTCTTCCTAGTATTACATTTCACTGTGTCTCTGAGTGTGAACATCACCTGCTCAGATGCCAGCGTGTGATATTCTCCAGATGGATGTATCTTAAGTGCCTGGATCCTTAAAGAAAAGAGAAGGTATTTGTTAGTCGTTCAGTGACGTGTACTTGCGCTTGGTTGCTGGGCCTCTTGTCTTACAGAGTGAGGGGCACTGTGCTACTCTGCAGGCTCTCAACTCATGTAATTGTGGTGACATATTTTGTCTTCTATTCAATTGACTTCACTTTTAGGATAGAGACTATTTCTTTTTAAATTTGTTTCCAGTACCTTGTTATGGTGCTGAATAAATATGGTTGTTGAAATTTATTTGTTGAGTCAGTGACTGTTTATTCTGCAGATAGAACTCTGGCTAATCCCTGAAGCTATGACAACCCCACTTAGCAGTTCTCACTTGGAAATAAATGTTAGTAGTACAAATGCTAGCTCACTTAAGTATAAATGAACTAAACAGTAAAATAGCATAATAAGAAATGCATGACATGCCAGGGTTTAGAAACGTGGCTTGGATGAGGTACACCAACACTGCTCAGTAGAAGTTTTTGTGTTGATGGAAATGCTCTGTGTGTGCTGTCCTTATGCAGTAGCCACTAGCAACACAGGGCTATTGAGCACTTGAAAGGAGGTTAATACAACTGAGAAAATGATTATTTAATTCTAATTAACTTTAATAGAAACAGTCCCACGTGGCTAGTAGCTACTGAATTGGAGGACAAAGAAGGATGGCTGAAAAAGCAGGTAGGACAGATTCTCATCTGGGTGTGGATCTGTTCATAGCAGTTACCTGCAGAAAGAGTTCCATCCTCATCCTCAGCTGCTGGCGTTTGGGCATGGCCTCGCCATGGCAGCCTGTCCCTTGCTCTCTGGGGAGCTATTCTCACCACTCTGGGTAGGGACGTCCTGCTCAGACACAGGTGCAGAGAGGTGGAGAGAGGGAGAGTTTTAAATAGGGAAGGTGGGTGTCCACCTTCTTTAGTAACCCAGAGGGAAAGGACTGGCAATTGGAGAGCACTTAGTATCAGTCAGGCGCTCTGTCTACAGAGGTTCTTATACAGATCAGCCTTCTGAAACTTTGCTCCAATCGTGGGTGGGATATTTTTATCTACCTTTTGCATTTTTATTATGTGCATTATTTACATTAACTACATTTTACATCTACATTTTAGAAGCAGAGATTTATTTTCACATCTTTCCTGAAGCCCATGTTTTTTTAAAACTAGCATAGAAGGGAACATAGAAGGGAAGACCGACTGTGCTGGGAATGCTAATCTTCTCTGTATCGTTCCAATTTTAGTATATGTGCTGCCGAAGCGAGCACTGTGCTGGGAATGATTGTTTGGAGGAGGACAAGATAAAGGGAATGTGCGTTGTCTTGCTTCCTTGTGCCTGTGCCTCCCACAGTCATTATTGTAGCACATACTGGTAACTGCTCAGGAGATTTTCTTAGATTAGAAGAGGAACAGCCTCTTAGAGCCTTGATAAACAATAAGGAATGAATAACAATTGTTGAAAAACAGGGAGAAGACCAAGTTTCCGGGAGTCTTGAGTGCTTGGTGTTTTGAACGTGAGATTTTCCCTAATATTTGTAACTCAGTGAGTCTCCGGGTTTGACTTTGTCCAGCCAATACTTAGCAGCTTCAGGATAGAAAGCAGCGCTAATTAAGGATCAGAAATTCACAGAGTGGGTCTCCTCACTGCTGGGGGTGTGGAATTCAGAGGAAACACCCCAGAGACTTGCTGGAGGTAGAAGTAGGGCAGGCATGACCCGAGGCACTGCCTGCAGCAGGAAGGGCTCAGCACTGAAAGGCCTGCTAGGCCAGTGGCACAGCAGGAGCCAGGTATGCTGCAGTCTGAATGTTTGCCCCCAAGTTCATATGCTAAGACTTAGTCGCCAATTGAATGGTAGTAAAAGGCGGGTCCTTGAGGTGGTGATTAGGTCATGAGGGTGGGGCACTCATAAATGGGATTAGCGCCCCCTGAGAGGTCTGAGGGAGCTTCACATCCCTTCTACCCTGTGGGCATGCAGCCAGGTGTTGACTTGGAAGCAGAGACCTACCTGGCTCTCATCAGGCACAGAATCTGCTTGTGCCTTGACCTTGAGCTTCCAGAACTGTGAGCAGTAAATCTCTGTAGTTTATAAATTACCTAGTACAAGATGTTTTATTACAGCAGCAGGTGGAGACTAAGACAGAGTGCTTATTGGAGGGAGCAGCAGTTGCAGGGCCTGGATCTCATCCTGGAGTTCTGGCCAGGATGTTGGATAGCATTGTCTTCCTCTTTTTTTGCATAACTCCCACGTTTTGGTCCAGCACATCCTCCAGGAACTTCCTGAGGAAAGACAGCATGGCAGGCAGTGCTGTTGCTCACTTCTGACCCAGATGGAGACAGAGTTATAGGAAGAGATTTCCCTACTGTTCCAGGGGCCACTTCACTGGCTTCTCAGCTCTGGGTTGTCAAGGGGTCCCACTCTGTTCCAATTCTCTGTTCCTCATATGGAACAGGTGCTTCACACTCCCTGGTTACTGTGTCTTTGTTTCTGAACTTCAGCACTGTCATACGTGGCCTCTTTCCACCCCGTGCTGACACTCGTGAGCTCTGTCCTCTTGATGCTCATGTCTCTCATTCTTTCTGCTTACTAGTGTGATAATTTCTTTGGTTTACATCTGTTTATCTTTTTGGTTTACTGTATTAGGAAGTTTTATCCTGATGTGGAATGCTTGCCCTGGTCTTAGAGTTTTCTCTGTGTTTCCCATTAATCTGGGATATTTTCAGAACTTGACTTTCTAAACTTCCTATTGACTTTTTCAATCTGCTGTCATTTTTTAATTTCCTAAAGCTCTTTAAATTTTATTGTGAATGTCTTACTTTAATGGCATCTTTTTCTTTCTTCAAGGATATAGTATTTTCTGTTATTTCAATTACAATTAATTGTAATTCTTTCAGATAATTTTCTGCTCCCCAAATAGTAACTGTCATATCTCCCTTTCCCCTTCTTGCTCCTTCTTTCGTGTCTGTCATTCCTATTAGATTTTGTTGTTGATGCTTTCGTGCCTTCTTACGATTAAGATTGGCATACTAAAAGCACTTTAGAAGTGCTGGCCGTAGCTTGAGACCGGTTGACTCTTGTTGAGGAACCCCTGGTTAACATTTTTTTGTCACTTTTTCTCTGGTCTCATGCTGTAGGTACAGACCTTCCTGTTACCATTCTGGGAATCTGGTGGTCAGAGGTGTGTAGGGAAGGTGGGTCAGGGATCTCAGGGGGCTCTGCTTCTGGTTATTGCTGGTGTCCTCACCCCAGAAACCCTCAGGTGGGCACACTCCCACGTCACCAGACTCTCCCACATGGGCTGACTGCCCTAGGCCCTGAGGCCTCCGGGGAGGGCCTGCCCATTCCCCATCTGCTCTTCTGTTTCCAGTTTTGATTCTAGTCTCTCTTTCTGTGTTCTTTTTGTTCTTGTGAGTTTATGCTTTTTGAACAGTCCTGTTGGTTGTCATGGTGGTGTGGATTTGGAAGGAGAGGCACCCGGTAGGTGTGCTCTGCCTCCAGTCTTTAACCTAGAGGGAAAGGCAGCTTTGGCATTCTTTTTTGTGTCAGTCTTGGTGCTACTTTGGTAGAAAACCTTACAAACCGTGTAACCACATTTGATAATTCTCCTTATTTTATGCACAGTTTAAGACTCCATGACATCTGTTTTTCTCACTGTCCAAAGAACTTGGACTTGTGGGTTTTTTCCTCTGTGCTGCGCACAAGTCCTGGCAGTGTGGACACTGCCAGGAGAACGTTATAGCAGCACTTCTTTCCGGGAGTTTTTTTCTCCCTGCTAGATTCATGTAGAAACAGATGTATGCTGGGGTTTGTGCATCTTGTTCTCACAGATGGGGTACAAAGGGAGGTCTTTCCTACCTAGAGTATTGCGTGTCTGTCACTTACCAGTTTTCCTGCTGTCTATAAAACTGATGACTGTGTTCCTTTGTGCTGTGTGTCTCCAGGTTGCCTGAAGCTCAGCAGAGGGTTGGAGGATGCTTTTTAAACCTGATGCCACAGATGAAAACCCTGTACCTCGCGTATTGTGCCAATCACCCGTCTGCAGTGAATGTCCTCACGGAGCACAGGTTGGTCCACATAGATGTCTGAACAGAAGGGAAGGGGGACAGCTGTGTCCTTCAGATATCACATGAAATCATATAATGTGAATATTCACTTGATTATTAAATGAGGATAATTTTAATTACTACTCAAAATTAGTCCTTGAGAAATACTGGTAAGAAGTCTTTGAAATGCTGGTTAGTTCTTACAAAAGGAAAAGGATCTTTTTTGAAGTCTCCCCTTCAGCCTAGAACTCTTTGGAAAGTGAGTTGAAGGAGCTGGCAAGTGTTCTGGGATGTAGCCACAAGTTTTATCAAGGCTACTGGAATCCTGTTGCTCTCTAGTCATAAAACTGGAAGTACTTGAGACCGAATTAGATAGGTTACAAGAGAAAGTGCGCTGTTTCAAATTAGGACAAGGTTTTTACAGGCAAAACATTAAATTAGAGACCATTAGTTTTAGCTTTCCTACCTGAAACAAATTAAAACAAGTGACACACAGAATGTACAGATTTTTTTGCTAGTTTTATAAGACAAGGCAATGTTTGTTTCCTATGAGTTGGAAGGAGAGATTGCTTGGCTGTCTCAGTTACCAAGTGTTGGGGTTGAGGACTGGCTGTGCCAGGCGACAGTGCACACGGCTAGAGCTCAGAGACTTAGTTTCTGCTTCTAAAGGAGACACAATACTTTGCTTAATGTTTTAGAAAAAATTTCATCATTTCTTTCAAAAACAGCAGTTCAAAGATTTTCAAAACCATAAATGGGAAAAATAGCATTTTAGTAGCATCACAATAAATGCCGTTGTGCTTCTAAGTTAAATATTTAACTTCGGCTTACTGTTAACTAAACATTTCAATTTAAAACTAAGGAAAAACGCACCCTTTTTTGGTAAGCAGGCATTGCTACCCCGTTGAGAATGCAGTTGAGGAGGCTCCAGTGTGGCATTGTGTGGATGTCTTTGCAGTGTGTCAGAAGTGGTGACAGGGCAGACTCGGCTTTGGGCCCTGAGGTTGCCCCTGGGCTGTGGGACCTTGGGCAGGTGTCCTCATGTCACTGGGCTTCAGCTCCTCTTCCTGAAAGAACTTATCCCAACGGTTATCATAAGCATTAAACAAAACACGTATAAAGGAGTCAGATCCAAGCGAACATGATAAATGCTCAATAAATGCTCATTGTTTTGTTGCCTTATATTGTTAAAAAAAAAAAAAATGAAATGTCCCTTGGATTTAGTGTTTCCTGGATGTGCCCAAATATTAAAGGATTAAATTTTTTTGAACTTCCTATTTGTTTTAGAGCATCTCCAGTCCTGAAATGAAGTAGCAGCCTTTAACAGTATGATGAGAAGAAGGGAGGTTAGAACACTCAGCAGTCACAGAACAGAAAACCCAGAGAAACTTTTCTCCCCCAGAGCCTTCCGCTTGTTTTTTCTCCTCATCACCCTTCTGGGAGTGTGGGCTACGCTGGCAAGGTTTCTTCTTTAAAGCGTCAAGCGTATTTTCACTTAGTGCTATACCATCTACTCCTGGGAGTTTATAAATTATGTGAAATTTCCACAAAAGCACAATGCAAATACTAAATTTGTATCTCTGAAAATTCTTTAAGAACTATTGATGGAGTGATGAGGGAGGTAAACAAAAAGCAAGTGGAATGTCAGAGTATACGTTTAAAATCCTTTTTTTACCGCCCCCTCCCCTTTTTTGGGAGGGGGAGCTGGTACCATAGGGCGCACTTGGGAGGATAGAAAGAGGGCAGGGTGGACAATTTTGGGGGAAGAGTCTAACTCTGTACTTTCCCGGTGGAAGTGAGAACCTGTCGCAAAGATGACATTAAAAGCAGCTAAGACTGTTAGAGTTTCCTTAAATGTTAAAACTTTCCAGAGAAATGTACTGTGTTTATCTTCTTCTCTGTTGTTACCTTAATGACTGACTGTGTCATGTCTGAAAAGTTGGTGCAGCATTTTCTCAGAAGAACCAGAGGAAAGAAAACAGATGAGGTTTTGAGGTGGGAGAGTCTGCACGTCCTCCGAGTGGCCTGCTGGGTGACAGAGTGGGTAGACTGAGGCCAGGCTTACAGCAGTCCTGGGGGAGTTGCTGTAGCACTGGGTTCTGGGAGTCCAAGCCTGGGGCAGCGGGAAGTCCCCCAGAGCCGATGGGTGCAGGGGCAGTGGGTTGCTATGGGGGTGCCATGCTCGTGTGCCCTCCTGAAGTCCCTAAGCCCAGAGATCCCACTCTGCCTGCCACAAGTCACATCCCATTCCCAAAGTGTGAGTCCGTGAATTGAGACGATTTCATGTGGCTGACGGCTTCTTTCAGTGTCTCTACTTTTTTATACTTAGGTTCGTAACGTGTGACCTCTTGCCTGCTTTTCTACATTAATCTACTTTTATGCTTTAGAGTAATTTTTAAGTATTGATTTAAGTGTAGTGTGTTGAAGTTAAAAGTCTTATTTGCAAGATCATGGTCCTTGTGTTGTTTTAGTTTAAGTACAGTTCTTGGAATGCAACTACAGAGTTACCCTGACATGGACCTTGTGCATTATCATAATAGCAGATGTGTGCCCATGGCTGTCTATTTTAAAGGAACTGTGGGTTTCATAATTTGGTCTGTAAAAACTGATTCTTTTGCAGCAGTGTGTTGCTCTTTGCTTGGCTCCATGGTGATCCTTCCTTGTGTCCTTCATATCCCTCAGTGCCTCTGAGTAAGTGCAGAGGGGCCTTGCTGTGTGTGGGCTGCCAGTGTCAGGAGGAACGAAGCTGAAAGAATCATTGTTTTGTTGAGATAGTCATAATTAGCTGTTTTGTTTTATTATGGCATTAAACTTTTTTTAAAACTACAAAATGAAACTAAAATAATGATTTATAAAAATTCATAAAATTCTATTTCATCTCAACTGTGTATATATATTCTGGCATTATTGAATACTTAAAGAAGTTACTTTTGCTTGCAAAAATTTCGTTTTTTGTTTTAGAATTTTTTTGGGGAGGAAGGGGAGTGATGAGCGTATCCTGCTTTAAGAAGTTAGGTGACATGTACTCCAGATGAAGGTGATGGTGAAAGCAGAACAGAAAAATATTTAAAGCTTGTTTTTAACTTTCCTTAATTTCTGGATATACACTCAGTTTCTCTGTCATAACTATAGTTAGGAAATTTTACATGTAACCCAGAAATACAAATAATGACCTGAATAGTTTTTTTCTTGGTTCTTATCTTGGTGGAAAAGGCCCTTCGTGGATTATATTTAAAAGAGTTGAAATAAACTTTCGGTGTCATCAAGTTTTTTTATGGGACTGTGCCTGATAAATTGTTCAAAACTTAGAGAATTGTTAGTAAAACCTAGTTTCTCCCATCTCAATCGTGTATTTGGCTCTGCTCATGCTTTAGGGACGGAGAGTGAGCGATGTGAAGAGCAGAGCATTTCTGAGTAAGCGTGTGAGTAGGGGGCGCTGTGGGCACGAGGCACAGCGTTGCCTGTGGTCACAGGGTGGGCGCACCGTCTGCACAGGCGGGGCCCGACTTCACCTGGGCCGTCATCTGTGCCACACCAATAATGGTGCGTGTGTCCCCCCACCTGCAGTGGTGTTGGGGGCACGAGTTGGGCATGTACTCTGGTGCTAGCACGGCAAGCGGTCCCATTGCTGCTCCTCCCTGTCCTCTGTTCTGGCAGTCCTGCTGTCCTGGTCCTCCCTTCCCAGTGGGAAGGTTGATGCTGAGGAAGGCAGAGGGTGTCTCCAGGTGTGGAAATGATGGTGGACACAGGCTGGCTACATAGTGGCTTTTATGTCAGTGCAGTCTCCAGAGTGAGTAGTACCGTGTCCACAGCAAGGTCCTGGAGGTGGCACTGTGCTTCGTTTAGTGTTCCCAGTCCTCTGATTTTCCCAAGAAACAATTTTTAAAAGCACAGACACAAAACATGTTGAGTTGCGTTTGCCAACTTTCACACAGACACAAACACACCCCCCCACAGACACACACCTAGAAGTACTCTGACAGTTTCTGTGCTGATACTTTTTTAAATTGCATCATCATGATGGGCTGTCTTACAGGAATAAAATAATTGTAAAACCTTATATGTAGAATTGAGAAAATGTTTATTACATGTGTTGATTTTTCAATAAATAGGATCATGTAGAACTTTTTCCCCTTTTTATAATTTTCCTTGGTTTTGATAATATCTCTTACATGCGTGTGTATGTTTGTTTAAAAAGTTGATTTCTGACAGGTGTGGATTGATAGGCAGAGGTGCTGCTAGCTACATCATCACTGGGTTCACTCGGCACAGGAATGCCCTGACGCCTTGCTTGACAAGACCACCACGGTTTTTATACAAAGTATTTAGGTGAAAGTGCTTAAGAAACATAAGTTGTTAGTTTCCACACTGATGTCTGTAGCATTCTATTTCTGAGTTGGTCTGGTTGAGGGAAAGGGTCTCCTCCTGGGAACTCCCCGAGGACAGAGTGAGTGCCACCCCAGTGCCTGCTCTCATACCTCCCACAGGAAGCCCTGTTCAGGCTGAACTGTGAAACTGTCAGCGTTCACCATTTCTGAACTTGCAGTTTTCTCTGGTTTAGCCTAAACATTGTATACATTTTCACCAGGAACGCTTGGTGGGTCTGATGTCCCCAAAGTTCAGGCAGTGGCAAGGAAGGCAGGAGGCCTGGCGGTGGAGGGTCCCTGTGGGTCTTAGGAGACTTGAATGAGGACGGTTTTGTTTTGTACTTTTTCTGTTAAGATTTTCATATGTGTTTTAAGGTGGCATTTATATAATACCAAGGATACAAGTATCTTTTCCTTTTAAGGAAAAATCTCTAGAGTAGGAACAGTTGTTTCCTGGGATAAGGGACATGGGTGGGTTTTGAATCTTGCTCTACTGACCAGAAACCTGGGGTGTCAACCTCCTGGATGTATTGTGGGCCCCCTGAGCTGGTGCCTCGACCTGACATGGTAACTGGGGGCCCCCTAGTCTCCTGGATGTGACATGGGCCCTCTGGGCTGGTGCCTCTACCTGACATGGTGACTGGGGCTGCTCCTGGTCTCCCAGACCTGACATGGGCCCCCTGGGCTTGTGCTTCCCCCTTCCCACCCATTGGTCCCAGTCTGACATGTAGAATCTAGAGGGTGCACAGAGCATAGGGATGCTGACTTGGGCCTGTTCTGTGGCAGCGATGGAAAGTGCGGCCTGGAGGTGGCCATCAGCAGTCACAGATGTGTTGGTGACAGAGCATGACCCCATAGTGGCCCAGTTGCGCCATCCTGAGTCATTCCAGAGTTCTTTGGGCAGAGATGGTGCATGGAAATAGAGGACTCGGGGTACCCATGGGAGAAGTTAGGTGACGTGTAGTCAAGATAAAGGTGATGTTAAAAGCAGAACAGAAAAATATTTAAAGCTTGCTTTTAACTTTCCTTAATTTGTTGATATACACTCAGTTTCCTCATCTGCAAACAGGGATACCTGTCTTCTTCACATATTGTGAGCATTAAACGTAAACATGCATTGACAATTCTGAAGCCTGAATGAGTGGCATTGTTTTATCGTGTGGTGGTTGTGCACCCCTGACAGGCGTGTGTCAAGTGCAGGGTTCAGGGTGTGTGCTGGGCGAATGAGCCCTGGGGCCTGGTGCTTTCACTTGTGCTGCGGGTCCACAGAGTTCTTTACTACAGCTGCCCGGTCCTAGTTGTTACCAGCTTGACATTCTTTCCAAGGTAATTAGGATTTCTTCTAGCTCCCAGAGTGTGTGCTCCCCTTAGGACATGTCCCGTGGTGTTGACAGGTCAAAGGGCCCTTATGTCAGTGGAAGTGCGCAGGGTCACAGGCATTGTGTGTCATGTGCAGCTGCTGTGGCTCACATGAGAGCAGTAACAGGACCCTTTGGGGCTTCCCTGTGGTGTTTCAAGATAACCAGCACAGTTTGGTTGTAAAAGCTATAGCCTTCCAGATGTTAAATGCAGCACTCAAGTTTCACAGGTCCTGCTGTTGCTCGTGACGGTCAGAAAGCCGTCCTGCTTCTCCTTGCTAACCATGCGCCTTCTCCCTCGGCGCCGCGCTGCGTGCTGCCCAGTGAGGAGCTGGGGGAGTTCATGGAGGCGAGAGGTGCCAGCAGCCCCGGGATCCTCGTGCTGACCACAGGCCTCAGCAAGCCCTTCATGCGCCTGGACAAGTACCCCACGCTGCTCAAGGAGCTCGAGAGACACATGGAGGTACTGCCTCGTCACTCTGCCACTCGGGCTCCTGTCCAGGGATTTGTGGCATGGTCAGACTTGGCTGTGATAGAAATTGTTATTAATGATTTATTTTAGAAGCCAGAACCAACAAAGAGAGTCACCAAGAGTTTTTAGCATAGTGGACTTTCAGAATGATTTTGTTGAATATTAAGGTTTTTCCCCTTTTCCCATCTCTACAGAAAAGCATCTGCCCTTCCTCTCCATTCCCTCACCCACTGTTGCCAACTGAAAAGTTTCCCAAAGTTGGAAACAAAAGCTGATTTCCAGATATCATTGAAGTGTCATGTCAGGAACATTTAGCTACAAACAATGAGTACATAAGTTATAGAGTAATAATAATAAAAAAATCATTTAATTAATGATTGTAGTTATCTTATTTTCAATTGATAGGTTGCAGGCCTGGCAGAAATTTGAGTTGAAGTTACTCTCTTGGCTTGGGTTGGCAGACAGACCTTTTCCACGAAGGGCAGGCTCTGGGATCTCACAGTTGCACAGCTCTGCCGTTCTAGTACACGAGCAGCCAGAGACCACATGTGAGCTGCGCATGTGGCAGTGGTCTGATAAAACTTTGTTGGCTTAACAGCTTGGTTTGCTCATGCCTGCTCTTGGGTATTCTGTCCCAAAGTATTTTCCCCTAAGTCGGTTGACTCAATGATTCCCTTAAAGAATAAGAGATGGCACTTTAATGCTGATTCTTAAAAAGGGCATGTTAAGGGTTGAAAAGTGTCAGAAAAATTTTAAGCTGATCTAGGGAGAGTGCCTTTTTAAGAAAAACTTCATTATGAAAGCTAATAGTGTGTTTCTTTTATTCAAAGGATTATCATACTGATAGACAAGATATTCAGAAATCTATGACTGCCTTCAAAAATCTTTCAGTAAGTGATTAAACATATTATGGGTTTTTTTTCCTCAGACATTGTTATGGCAGATGAATGTAGAAGAATTGTCACCTGAAAAAGTTAGATGATAAAAAATTTACTTGTGAATTCAGTGTTTACTCAGATGAAATAAAAACAGATAGTCGGCTTTCCATGGCTGGTAAATGGACACCAGAAAATTGATACAGCAATTATTTAAATTTTAAAAAGGCACAACACAATTGATATTAGAACTACTTTAAAATTATTTAAAACATTTTTTTAACCTCTACACACAGTGTCTTCAGTGACGTATTGTGAAACAGAATACTGGTGGTTCCGTTTTATCTGCAGTTGTACTGTCTCACCAACTGCGTTTTTGAAACGCATGCCTTACTCGTAGCACAGGTTCTCCTTGTCCTGTTTTCCTCTTTTCAGTGTTCTATTGGCAGACACTAATAAAACCAGACTGAAAATATTTTTCTTGTCCAGTCTACATTTCTTCTTCTTAAAAGTGGCAAAATCTGCAATATTTTTCTGAAGTAGTGTTTAGTATTCCAGAGCAGTTGTGTGTGTTATTTCTCTTAATTCCATACAATTAAGCAAATCATTCAATAGATCATCTGTCTTAAGAAGTAAGATACAAAGCAGTGTGGCCAAAACATAAGATTCTGGAAGTTTCTGTCTCTTTAACAGTGTTGTTCTGTGTCTCTCAGGCCCAGTGTCAAGAAGTCCGGAAAAGGAAAGAGCTTGAGCTGCAGATCTTGACAGAAGCCATCCGGAGTTGGGAGGGAGACGACATTAAAACCTTGGGCAATGTCATTTACATGTCCCAGGTCCTGATCCAGTGTGCGGGAAGCGAGGTACTGCAGTCCACATGCACACCACATGCATACCCAGTGTACGCTTAGGATCTTGTAATACAAGACTTTAAAGGCATCTCAAGCAATGACAATATTTAATAGGAATTCTGTCTTAGGTCATAATTTGACAAACATGAAAGAGGCTACAGCATATTAGAGAGGCTTAGAGCTGAGTATGGGCTTGTTGACCAGTTTAGATCCATCGAGATCAGTTTAGTCCAGAGCCCGTATGAGCTGAAAGAGGATGCCCAGGCAGGACTTGTAGGAGCTCTCTTTGTACATTTGTGCCACAGAGTCATGTGAACTTGTGGTATTGAGGCTGCTGCTCTCAGGGAGCTGCTGTTTTCTGTGGATTGGGTCATTGTCCCTTTCTGTTAATGTACACTAGTTGGCATTTGCTTATGGGAGCTAGGTTTAAGTGAGAGATCACATCATATGTTTGTGATATCCCACACAGTGAAAATTGAACAGTTTGTTTCACAATTCGCATTAGTATACATTCATTGGGTCGCTAAGCAGGTACCACTTTCTGAATTTCATTATAACTTTCCAAAACATAATTACCATGACCAAAACACGCTAATGGCCCATTTTCAAACATGAAACTCTTAGAATAAGAAAACTGAAACTTAATACTCACAATGTATTTTCCTTCTCACCTGTAAAACTTTGAAATATCACCCCCTCTATTTATTTAAAGCCTTGTAGTTTGGTTACCATAAGAAACCATGACTTTTCTTATTTACAACATCCAGAAAACCCAGATCTTTCCAGAAGCAGTTTGTTTCTTAATCATGTTCTTTTTTAACTTTATTTAAAATAATTTATGGGAACTCTCCAAAGCGTGTTCTTTGTAATACTAGATCTATATAATGTTGGTGGGTGCTACTCCAAAATTGATTCAGTGTTGTCATGATCACAACTGAAAAGATAAAGTGGAAAAGATTCTTTATGATAGAATTCTTTGAAGCCTTTGCTCTGAATATTCTCATTGTATGTTGTGATTTTCCAGAGGAGAATATATTAATAGTGAATCATTTTCAATGATATCTTCGAAGTATAGCAGCTTTTTTTTTTCAAGGTACCTTGCATAGGTGTAGCGTTCCTGGGGAATATGCTTGGGGAAACTGCTCGCTAGCATTCAATTCACTCTGGGGGGTAGTGGTTTGAATGTCCTCATGTGAAAAGGACTGCCTGGCATGTCTAGATCTCTTTTTAGTTTCTTGGGAATTTCTGTCCTTTAGTTGTGGTCTCTTTGGCTTTTTGCTTCCTTATTGAAGCAAATGATTTTTAATACATAAGTAATGTTCTTAAGTCTTTCATGTAAACCAGGTAAAGTTTATGGGGTGGATGAAACAACATCAAATTGACATATTGGGGGGTTTAGGGAAATGCCAGGAATTATTAAAAGACCAAAATTGATTTTAACATTTTATCCTATCCTTCCTTTAACTTGAAGACTCCACCTGTTCCTCCTTCCGTGCTAAAATTTTACAGGTTCTTTTTCTCTAAACCACAAAAAGAAAATTTTAGATTAACTGTAAATAGTTAATGGCAGAGCTGAACTCCTTAACCAAATATTTCTAAAGATGTTACACAGGCTACTTGTGAGCCCGAGGTCTTTTAATTTAGTTTACTTTCTTACCTTTTTATTTTGAAGAATTTAGCGATCCATCTTTTTACCTAAATGTTAAAACTCTCTCTTAATTGTATGTTAAGACTTAATACAGAATGTATCATACTTTTGTTTCCATTTACTTTACCTAATAAAATTTGGTAGAAATACTTAAACAGGAAATGTAGTATAATGTTTCATAGGGCCTAATATAAAGTAAGTATTTGTGCTCACGTGTGTAAGTAGATTTTTTTTTTTTAAAGTTATTTGGATTTGTTTGTTTTTTATATTAGGAAAAGAATGAAAGATACCTTCTCCTCTTCCCAAATATTTTGCTAATGTTGTCTGCCAGTCCTAGGATGAGTGGTTTTATCTATCAGGTAAAACACATTTAAATTTCTATTTTATTGTTTATTGTGAATCTGAGAATCATTTTCAGGCTGGCTTTGAATTTTGTGTTAAATATTACTTGTAACTATGTTTGTACCATGTGCAGTCCCTGTATGTGGCGTACTATATATTCAGATATGGACATACAGCTCCTCTTTGTATTTCAATGTGACCAGACAAGCCTATCCTTATGTTAATTCTAATCAAAAAAGGAAGTATAAATTTTCAGAGTAACCTTTTCAGAGCACAGACTGCTGTGGTGCACATTGGTCTGTGTCATTGACACATATCATTTGTGCAGAGTGCCTGGTTTCTCTGAGCTGTAGTTTTTTGCTCTGCAAAATGGGTTGGACAAGGGACTACGGGTAAAGTGGGAGAGTGTGGGCTCGGATCTTTCATAAGTGGTGCAGTACCACCCAAATACGTCAGCAGATTTTAGGTAATATAAGGAGTAATGTGCTTGTTTAGCCTTTTTATTTTTTAATCATTTCATTGCTTTTCTTTGCAAAAACATGGCAGCTGATCTGAGGAGGAAATGCAAGGGGGAGTTCTTTTCTCTTGCTACACTAATTTATAATGGTGGTATCAAGTAGCTTATGTTTTTTCTTTATGTTTAGTAGATGCTCTTGGCAGGTGTTACTGTTTTTCTTTCTTTTAAGTTAGAGAAGCTAATACCCTTCTCATCAACTTTTTCAAGACTGACCAGTCGCCAGATACTACTGCAACAGAAGTCACCATTTTGTGTTCTCTGAGTTGCATTTCTGTATAGCACATGTTGTCTTGTATTGTTTCCAGCAAGAACGTTAGAGAACCCTGAGTCATAAGGGGACTCAGCTTTTTTGTGCCTCCACAGAAGGTTTTGTCTGCCAGCCAGTGAGGACAATTATTCCAAAAGGAGTACTTTAATATTGCTAAAGCAAATATATACAGATAAGCTCAGAAAAATAATGCTTAATTTGTAAGGCTACTGCTGAGGAAACGTTATCTGTGGCTGAGATTGTACCTAGTAGGGTTTTCCTCCCAAACTGGCAGCTACCCCTTTGCTAAACCCGAGTCCTTTCCCATCAGCACTATCTGGCCTTGGTCTAGGGAGAAGAGGTTGCCACTAGGACACCTTAGGTCCCTGCTTGTGAGGCTGGGGCTCAGCAGGGTTTGCCATTGATGTGTCGACTTGCCACTGGGACCTCATCGCACCAATGGAGTTTTATTTTGCCATTCCTAACACAGTTTCCTGGGAGGTTGTTCTCTTAGTGCAGGGACCCACAGTCTGTATCATCGGTGTTCATTCCTGCTATTAGGACACTGGCTTTGCTGGATGTTAAAAAGTGTTAGATTCAGCGATATGCTGGTGTTAAGATATGCCAGGTTAAACAGTTATGCAGTTTTATTTTCTGTAGGACTTCTCAGAGCTGTTGAAATACATATGTGCCTTATGACTCTTGGAAAGGTATACACAGTTTGTAGCATTTTTCAAGTACACTTGACCACAGAAGTATGAAGACTGCTGTGCTTCAGGGTGGGGTTTCTCAGTCTCAGCACTGCCATCAGTTTGGACTGGGCAATTCCTTTGCCTGAGCAGGGACTGTCCTGTGCACTGTAGGTTGTGGGCAGCCTCTCTGGCCAGGCTGTGACACTGCTGCCCGTCCTCAGTGGGGACACATTTCCCACATCTTGGTTAGAAGCATGGCTTTCAGAGGTGCTGATACAGAGTCCTGCCCCTTGGCTGACTAATTGTTGCCGAGGCAATTCGGCCCAAAACGCCTATAGACTTTGACTGAAGACTGGGTTGTTGGCCACTGCGTACCATGGTTTGTGTCAACTGGGCCGCGTTACCTTGTATTCAGTTCTGCTTTATTTATGATGATCAGTTTGCATCTCCTTTCTGACGTCTGTCCATTGACATTGCCCGTTTCAGTTACTGATTTCTTCCATTTTCAGGAAGGATGGGTTCGTCCACCGTTTTCTGCACTGTGTGCAACATTTAGCATGACGACTTATTTTCTCCTTGGTAGACTACAGTGTAGCTGTTAGACAATTCCTATGCTTGCCTCAATTTCCCACCCTTATTTCGCCTTCAAATTTGGAGCTTCCTCTGCATTTCTTTATGAGGCATATTCAGGCTTCTTTTCTACAAAAAGTCATTTAAAATAGCTGCTATACACTCTAGTTTTTAAAATCATGATATATAATATTTGTGTGTCCTGGTATTTGTGTTTAGAGTCACTCATCAGATGAACTCTTTGTTCTAGATTGGTACTCTATACCTTTTTGCCAGTTCAATTTCTTGATTATAGTACAGTATGATAATTTCTTATTTGAGATAGGTTTTTGTATTGTACATGCATCTGCTATAAACAAGAGCTTTTCTTGTGCACTCAGTTCCTCTGCCATTCCTAAAATCATTTAATATTTACTTTAATAATGGTACCTTCTTTACTAGGAAAGCACTAATTGTTTTTTTTTTGTGGGGGGGGCTCTTTTTTAGGGAAAGCTACCAACGACAGGAATGACAATCACAAAGCTTGAGGACAGTGAAAATCATAGAAATGCATTTGAAATATCAGGTGATAGGCACAAACTGTGTGAATGCTGTCATGGGGACGAGAGAGGTAGCTTGTCATCCGCATGCAGGTTCTTGCTTGGGTATTTCAGAAGATGATGTTTAAGCGTTGCTGAGTGATACTTGGGGGGGGGTGTGCATGTGTGCACTTTCTACCTGTGTTTCCACTTTGGCCTATTTTGTTCTTATCTCTTTTAGGGAGCATGATCGAGCGGATATTAGTGTCATGCAACAATCAGCAGGATCTGCATGAGTGGGTGGACCACCTGCAGAAGCAGACAAAAGTCACATCTGTCGGAAACCCCACCGTGAAGCCTCACTCTGTGCCCTCCCACACCGTAAGGGCTCTCGTGCCTCTCCTCCTTCCAGACTAAACGGGGGTTGCCTGGGGTTAAACTGTCCACTCAAGTGCTTTAAAGTTTAATCAATATTTGGATCAAGAATGCAGAATACTTGCTTCAATTTCTCTACAAATATTTAGCCCTCGATTCATGATGATTATTCCTATGAAACAGCCCTAAATTGTGCGTCCTCACATGGAATTCAGGGACACTTCGGCAGGAAGCTGTCTCTGCTCATAGTGGCCCTAGAAGACTCTTGTGGGGAGTTTTATGCAAAACCCCCAAGAGCCACCACTCCTAGATGATTTTCCTGAGAATTTTAACTGTATTCATTACGTTTAATTTAAGAAAACACAAAATAAGTTATTATGATGATAAGGGCCAGATTCCTGTTAAAGGCATAAATTACAATTTTTGACTTATCGTTTTGACTTTAAAAAATTCGTTTATCTTTTACTTAGAATAGCTCAACTGCTCTTTGGAGTTTTAGAGATTTTTATAATATTTCAAAATAGATCAACACCAAAGTTTCAGCGTTTAAACCTCTCTTTGCTGGTGTTTTGTGCTTAAGAACTTGGTATTATTTTAATATTCATTATCTTTATCAAGTAATATTGAAAAATGGGGCAAACCTTTTAAAGAATGAATTATGATTTTGTAGGCATTTTCAGTGTGTAGATTTTCCTCACATCCCTGTTAGCTTATTAGGATAGTTCCTACCCTGTATCTCATTTTCTCATTTGTTATCCTTCATATTAAAGCTTTAGCTCAAGAAGGATTGCTGTAGTGTACATTTTGCTCAAAGTTTCATGGTCTCACTATTTTTGCAACACAGTTAAGAGGTTAAAACTACTCATTTGCTTTAGCTGACATACTTTGAATGGCTATGCCATTTGTAAGTGAATTCTCTATTCTTTTAAAAATACGGAAACACTTAGCTTTCATGGCACTAAATTTATCCCCAGGACGTATGTATGTACATGTGTGTGTTTATAAAGAATAGTGGAGATGCTTTTTCATTCAGGTTTTCAATAACACCCTGAAACTCGGCTTTATAAAATTTCCTATCAAGGAAACTTTTCTCTGTGGCTGAGCCCTCCATCTCCGTGTTTGCGGTCGTGTCTCTGTTGGCTGGTAAGGTGTCCCTGCAGTGGGGCAGGCACTGCGCCACCTCCCCTTTGAAATGTGCATTTTAGGGAGTCTCTTGTGGGATTATGTATCCTCCCTGCGATCCACCTGTATCCAGCTTAAAACATATTCTTATCTTAGCATAAAGCATACCTCTTCTGACTTTTTCAAGTAAGGCAAAACAAAAGCAAACATTACTTACTATGACATTATTGTTAAGAGGGATGTAGTGTATAATTTTATTCATCTGTAAATTATTTAGTTTGAAAAAAAATTACTTTGATACAAGTCTCACACTTCCCTCCCTCATGCGAGGGCTGGAAGGTAATCCTCGAAAAAATTTATTCTCTTGTTGAAACCATGGTATTGGCTGTCAGGTGTTGGAGTCTTTAGGATGGTGCCCTCACTCAGACTTCAGTGCATAGAACCGCTCAGCGCACTCTCCCGCTGAGCATGCCTTACTGTTCCTGGCTGAGTTAAGGTCATTGGCTAATTCTGAGTGTTACTTATGTAATTTTTCTCATTTATCTGTCAGGGTGATGGAATATTTTTGGGTTTTCCAGGAATATAAACTCATTAGTAATACTTTTCCCTGAGAAATTAGATTTTTGAATAACTTTGTTTTAATTAAAGCTGTTTTCTCCGATAAAATAATTTATTTTATTCTAAGTTTTAGCAATTTTCTATAAAGAGTCAGAGAGTAATAAATATTTTTGGGTTTATGGATCTCTGTTGCAACTTCCCTTTGCCCTGTAAATAGAGAGGAGCAGGCCTGCTGTGTGCCAGGGAAACTTATTTAAAAAAAAAAAACAAACAGAACTAAGAGTCAGGCCCCAGTTTTTACCAACCCCTTTATCACCAGGTGGTGAACAATACGCAGCTGGGAGGGTTACCGTCCCCTATAGCCTTGTTTCTGGTACAGGGAACACCTGTTCTCTTGTGAAATGCTGATACGCTAAGGAAGTACGTTTTTCAGATCTTAACTCTGTGCAAATAAGTGTGGCCCATGGAGTGTTGGCCGCGGCAGAGAGCTGCCCCTCTTGGCCAGAGCAGATGCTATGGGGGAGCCCACCCTGTGGGGAGGCTTGTGGCCCAGAAACTGAGTGCCGAGAGTCAGGGATCCAAAAGAAATGATAACCCAGGGCTTATTTCACTTGAAGTGTTTTTAAAGAACGGGATAAAGTATATATGAAGTGTCCTTTTGCAGCGAGCATGCTGGAGACTCACATTCTGTCTCTGCCCTTCCTGCTCTGTGCCCTCGGCAGCTCCCCTCCCACGCGGTCACTCCGTCCAGCAAGCACGCGGACAGCAAGCCTGCACCACTGGCGCCTGCCTACCACACGCTCCCCCACCCCTCCCACCACGGCACCCCACACACCACCATCAACTGGGGACCCCTGGAGCCTCCGAAAACTCCCAAGCCTTGGAGTCTGAGCTGCCTGCGGCCTGCACCTCCCCTCCGGCCCTCCGCTGCCCTCTGCTACAAGGAGGTGAGGTCCTGCAGCTGCTCAGACAGCTGGATGACAGTGAGCATGCCTCGAGATCGGTCCTCTTGCATAACGAAATAGACTCGCTCTTCTAGAACCACGAAGGAGGGATGCCGTCCTTGTCTTGTCATTCACTCTGTTGCTTCGAGGGCCTGGGAGGTCTGCAGTAAACCTGCACGGGGAGGGTGTGTGCAGAGTCCGATCCTGTCTGTGCCGTGCACGGAGGGACCTTTATCTGTTGACCCGAGGAAGGCCCCTGCGGGGCCAGGAGGTAGGAGGAGGCTGAGCCTGACGTGGTTTTTTAACTTCTAGTTCATGAGGGATGTCACTTTATTTCTGCATGCTATTCTCCTGCACCTTAGGACCTTTTTTTCTGGTTTTGATCCTGTCCAAGAACCCTACCTTTTGTCACCAAAAGCTATTTGAGATGAAGAGAACATTTACAAACAAAAATGAAAAAAAAAAAATTATTTAAGGGCAGCTCCTCCCTTTGATGTGTAGGAAATCATAATGTGGTCTTCATTTTTCTCCATTCTGATCCAGTATTTCTACATTTGTTAGGTGCAGTTAAAATCCAATTCTTATCCATAAATAAGTATTAACAATTTCATGTACCTTTACCTAAACCAACTTGTTGAGGAAAGGAAGTGTTTTGAGAAATGTATTCTGAGAAATATTTTCACTTGAGGAAGCTGATAATTGAGTGTGGTTTTTGTGAGAATGAATATGGTTATGAGCGTGGTTATGAGTGAGAATGAGCATGGTTATGAGTGTGAGAATGAGCGTGGTTATGAGCGTGGCAATGAGTGTGGTTATGAGCGTGGCAATGAGCGTGGTTATGAGTGTGGCAATGAGTGTGGTTACTGTGAGAATGAGCGTGGTTATGAGTGAGAATGAGTGTGGTTATGAATGGCAATAAGTGTAGCTATGAGAACGAGTGAGAGTATGATTATGAGTATATGAGAACGAGTGTGGTTATGAGTGTGAGTATGAGAATGTGGTCATGAGTGTGTGCATGGCAACGAGTGTGATCATGGGAGTGAGTGTGAGTACCAGCATGAGTGTGGGCATGAGTCAGCAGGGGGATGAATATGAACATGAGCTTGAGTGTGAATGTGAGAGTGTTATGAGTGTGAATGCAGTCATGAGTGTGAGCAGGAGAGTCAGTATGTTTGTGAGTGTAAGTGTGTGGTTGTTGCACTCCATGTCCAGTCAAGGCCCACATTTCACATTTGCCAAGGGAGCTGGAGCAGACCCTCTCTATGTTCCTGCTAGTGGCCCTAAGTTTTTTTAAGACCCATAGAAAAGTACTACGTAAGAAATTATAATCAAAGCTTTCTTTTTTTTTTTTTTTTTGTTCTTACTGAGTTTCATTTTATGATAGATATCTTGCTGGTAGTTATGTGCTTAAGTTAGAATTTTTTTTCTCGTGGGCAGTTACTTGAAGAACATGGGTGTCCTTTATTAGGTAGGTCAGTATGTAGAGTGTAAAGAAAAAGTGAGATTGCAGGCAAGAGCTGGTGGAGATTAAATTACCAGGGAGGAAAATTGGGGTAAAACTGTTGGGCAAAGAACTACAGAGGGTGAGGGAAGAGGTATTGAGGTAAACATAGATATTCTGAGTTTGGTAAATCTGGCTGCAGTTGCTTTGCCGGACTCCACATGAGAGGAAAGGTGTTAGAACTTCTGATTATTGTTAGAACTTCCAGTATTACTGAGTGCCTCCGAACACTGAGTGGAAAGTGATCTTACAGCGTGGAGTGTCGGGAAAGAAAGCTCATGCAGAGCCACGCGGCAGCCCGCGTGCCTGGCGCTAGGAGTCACGAGTGGGGTGTGCCGGCCAGGGCCCTGACACCTGAGCAGGGGCCGGAAGTGGCTTGCCCAAGGTCATCTTCTCTGTTTGCTTTGAATTTGGGAAGCCATATAGCAAGTGTATATGTTTCTTTAGGAACTGATTTCTGCTACATTTTTAAGAGCTTTTAAAATTTTTATTTTTACAGAAAAGATTTTTAAAAGATTACTTTAAAACTCAAGCTTTGTTCTCTCTGTGTTTTCAGTCTGGTTCATTCCAAAGCACATCTCACATTCTGAGTTTTGGTTTCTCGTGATGCTGCAGTTCACGAGTGGTTTGTATGATGGAAATGGTAGGGAGTTGGCCATGTTCGATACCGATATTTAATAGATGCTTGTCTTGCTCGCTTAGTTTTCCCTTCGTCTTCTGCACTGTGTAAGGAGATGTGTTCCAGAGGTGAGGGTGGACTGTCCCACTCTGGATGCGCTCTGCACCGGTGTGACCATGCATGTAGAGCGCAGCCGTGCGAGTCCCTTGCAGTGTCCTCTGCGCTCCAGGCCAGGGAGCATCACTCACTTTCTCTTCTTTTCTCTTGCGACTTCAAAAATCTTTTCTTAAAGTTAAGACTTGTTATTTTTACTTGTCTTTGTTTTAAAAAATAGTCTTAGTTTCCATGTCTCTTTCTAGCTGGCTGTGCCAGGTGGGTCTGCTCCAGAATTGGTAGTCCCCCACCCCCAGATGTCTGCACATTGCCACCGGCCCTTTCTCTCCTCTCCAGATGCCGCCAGCCTGCCTGCCTGCCGTTAACACCCCTGTTGTCATGGGATCCAAGTCACGCGAGGGTTTTTATTAGAGTTAAGAAACTTTAGCCAGTGACTAATACTGAAAATGCCCTGTTGACTTTAAATGAATGTTCAACAGCTAACAAAGAAAAATAAAAGTATGAGACAAGTGGTATTAACAGTGGTTAACAAAAGTATTAACAGTAGTTATAGTAATTTAATATTTCACCGTTAATTAACAGCAACCTTTTTTGATACGCCAGTAGAAATGACTGGCTTTGGCCAGTCATGTTATGGCAACATTTTTTCTTTCTCTTTCCCTAGGATCTTAGTAAGAGTCCCAAGACCATGAAAAAGCTGCTGCCTAAACGCAAGCCTGAACGGAAGCCTTCGGACGAGGAGTTTGCCTTACGGAAAAGTGAGTGCCCGTGGGTGCATGAGGAGGACGTGCCTCCTCGTTGTGCAGCCACAGTGGTCACGGGAGGGAGCAGGTTGGTGGCTTTCCATGGACTACACCATGAGGCAGCGAGAGAAACAAGCTACTGTGCGTTTGCATAGTTGGGCAGGGGCAGTTTCTAAGTGTCAGTGGTGACACGCATGTGCTTCGTAGCACACACAGCCTTGGAGCCCTGCGTTCATCTAGGAGCCTGAACCGGGGCTGGGCTTTAGCCCTGGGGGTCCCGCCTGCTCTTCTGGTTTAAGTGCTGTGATTCCCAAAGCTCGCTCTCCACCCACCAGGAGCGTGACTTATTTTCTCGTGTCAGAGTTGCACCCATCACCCTATTCTTTTGCTGTGGGTCTCTTTTCTGCTAGAGGTGGGTGTGTGCTTGTCTCATGTCCACCACTCAGGGATGCACATAGGAGAGGCCAAGGCAGCATATGACCCAGCTCCAGGCCTCTCACACAGCCGCTCACAGTGAGCACCTTACACCCATTAGGTGCTCACACGATAACTTTGCAATGAGTAGAACTGTTTCTAGAAGAAGCGATTAGAAAGATTTACTTTCCTCCCCTGGCCCATTTCTTCCAGTGACTGGGCCTTCCCTAGGGGTGATCGCTGGGAGGGGTGCTCATGGGCAGAGGCTGTGGGGTGCTTGGTACTGAAGGAAGACGCTGGGAGGGGAGATGGGCCGGCCTTAGGGAAGGCCGAGGGTCTGTCCCCCGGGATCTGTCTGACTCAGACTGCCCTGTCCAGTGCCCCTCGCTCCACCTCCCCCAGCCTCAGGAGGGATTGTCAGCGAGCTGGCGGGAGAGGCCCGTGTCTGGTCTTTGCAACTGCCAGTCATTTCTCCTCCTCTTCACGGCACCCATCGGGGCCCTGAGGGGATCCATTTCCACAAGGAGGCTTGTGGGAGAGATGTTTCTTTTTATGAGAACTTGGGGGAAGGCGCCAGAGTGGCCCAGTAGCTGCAACTGTGATGGGCCTCACCCCTGTCTGCTCATTGAGAGGACGGCTTCTCGACTGTGCCAGCGTGTTCCCTCTCCCGACCTTGTCTCCCAACACCACGGCAGCAGGCACCGCAGCGTGGGTCCCTCCCCTTGGCAGTTCAGGTCCTGACCCTAGGGCAGCACACTCCAGAGCCCCTCCCGAGTGGGTGAGGCCAGGGGTCTAGCAGCAAGACCCAAGACCCAGGCCAGGACGCCTGCCCGGTCTCCCCTGACTGGCTGTGCTGTCGATCCTCTCAGAAGGGGCAGGAGTCCCTGACTTGGGATGTTCTGTGGGCCACCTCCTTCCACAAGCAATGTCTTGGCACCGTGCGTGTGAAGTCCTGACGGGCATCAGGACCTGGCTGCAAATGAGTGGTCGTTCACTCAACATGTCCACACCTTCATGTGCTGGGGCGAGGGATTTGTCAGTGGCTGAAAGAGAAATCCTGTCCTTGTGGAGCCTGCATTTTGGGAGAAAGATCCAGACAAGGAACAGAACCAAGGGAGCGGGTGATGAAGTGTGTGGGCTGTGGAGTGCCACAGAGGCCTGGTGGGGAGGGCTCAGGGGTTGTTGGTCAGGGGCGTTGTGAGCAGAGATGTCAGGTTGAGGAAGCAGCAAGTCAAGTCTGGGGAGGGCGCTCTGGCCTGGTCGCAGAGACCCTGGGCAGGAGCCCCATGGTGTGTTAAAGGGACAGTGGAGGCTGTTTCGTGGGCCAGAGCTGCATGCCCCCCGTCGAGCAAGCCATGACTTGGGCGGCTTGAGCAGTGGGCAGCCACAGCTCAGTTTTGTATCAGGGACCTGATTGCAGTGTGGAGAGTGGGCAGGCAAAGATGAAAGCATGGAGCCAGATTGTGAGGGTGAGAGGTGGTGGGCTGGACCAGGTGTTCGGTGAAGATGAAACTTGCAACAGTACTCGACTGGCGTGATTTGCCCCCAGGGGACATTTAGCAGTATCTGAAGACATTTTAGTTGTCGTAGCTGGGGAGGGTGCTGCTGCTGTCAGGTGGTAGAGACCAGGGCACTGCTCAGCATTCTACAGTGCACAGAGCATCGCCTGACCATGGTCAGCAGGGCCGAGGCTGTCAGCCGCGCAGCGGCAGCGTGCGTCCCATGAACTGCAGTGGGAAGGAAGCGGTGTCAGGTAGACAGCCCACACGTGGTTCTGACCCTCGGGAAAGTTCGGGGCTGGTGGTGAGAGTTCCAGAGTGTACTCAGGGCTTAGATGGCATTTCAGGCATAAGGTCGCATAGACACAGAAGACAGGAAACAGAGGGCCTGAGATGGTCTTAGCAGGTTAGGGAGAGGAATTTAAGGAGGAACCCATGGGATAAACTGGGCATTTAGTGTGGACTGAAAAGTAGTTTGATGTAAATGATCCCTGTGTAAGTAGTGCCTTGTGCATAGTAAGTACTTAGTAAACTTGTGGCTGAGTCGATGACTGCATCTGTCTCGCTAGTTGTTTGAAGTCAGGTTGTAATTTTGTAAGTTACTTTAAGCTTTACTACATTCAGAATCCTAGAAATTTTTCTAGTTTGTGAAACAGTGCCACAGAGAAAGTGTGTGCTGTCCTCTCGTTAATGAGCTCTCATCCTACCTTTGTGATGAGAAACCCATAGTGATGGTGGTCGGCAGTGGGAAGCCACCGTCCTTAGTCTGTCTTTGCCCGTTGTGCGACGCGTTCGTATTTGCCTTGTCTTAGTGGGGACGGGTCACGTCCCCGTGAAGATCGTTCTCCTGCCTGTGGAATTGCTGTGTGCGTGCCCTTCATGGGATCCAGCTACTTAAATATTGCCTTTCTTACTCTTCAAGGAGTAGCTTATAGTAGGAAACCTGTTAAATGATCCTAGTTAGTGAAATTCAAATCTTTTTCTCAGTAGCTGTTAAACTTTTGGTACTATAAATACTTAGTTTGGCTCGTATGTATTTTACTTCCTTAAAGTGACATTGAGGCTTAATAAATTATACAGCTATAAATATTTTCGCCTTCCATTCTTTCCACATTTTTTGTTAAAGTAAGCCTTTTAAAATATTTATTCAAGTAAAATCTTAGAAAATATAGAAACAAAAATATAGAAAAGAAGCAGTTTACCCACAGGATCGAGTCCGGGTAGTCCGTTTGATACTCAGTCAGCACTGGGTGGGTGTGAGGCTCTGCCTGATGCTGCTGCCACTGGCTGCTGTTACTCCAGAAGGTTCTACCCTCAGAGCCTGTGATCTCTAAGTGGAGATGAAGCCGTGTCCAGATAACCCACCATTTAAGGAAGAGCTCTGGAGTGACACTTAAGGCTTTGTAATAGCCTTAGGTTAAATTCTAGTGGATCAGAGGGAACGCTTCTTCTAGAGTCTTCGATGATACGGTCGGACCACCCTTCCAGAGAGCCGTGCCTGTTGTGGCTCCCACCAGCCAGCTGAAGCTTCTCCTTTCCCTCTGTCCACGTCAGTACGAGATCGCAGGCTTGTTTATGTCAGGCTGGTGTGTAAAAACATGAAGACAGTATTTAAGTGTTCATTTCTTGTTTTCGTGAGACTGAGCATCTTTCCTTATTGACTGTGTTTTTATTTTGTGATGTACTTATTCCTCTCGTTTGCCCTTTGTGATTTGAGAGTGGGGATGCTGTTTTCTTATGGGCCAGTAGGCAGCCTTTGTGAGTTAGGATGTCAGCCCTTTGCCACATACATTGCAGGTAAAATGTTTTTAAAATAAAAACCCTTTTGAATGTAACTATTTTGTATGTATTTAGAAAACAGTTACCTGACAAGAAAATAAAAGGAGAGGTTCTCTTAATTGTCACTTTTGGCTGAGTTGATGACTGTGTCTGTCTCGCTAGTTGTATCAGTGACTGAGTTAGATTGTGAAGTGTCATGTGTCTCTTGACAGGCACGGCTGCTTTGGAAGAAGATGCTCAGATTCTGAAAGTCATCGAAGCTTACTGTACAAGCGCCAAAACACGGCAAACCCTCAATTCAAGTAAGTTTAACAGTAATTCCCTGGGAATTGGGGTGGTTTGTTCTGTTTTGTTTCAAGCAACAATCTGAAGGAGACTGCACTCTCCCTAGTGCGGTGTGCCAGTGGGGAGCAAGCAGTGTGGCTGCGTGAGCCTCGGGCCCTGCTCATCTGAGCTGTGGGCACAGAAGCCGTGTGTGATTTTTCTAGATAACGTTGTGCTAGGAAATATTTACGTATCAGGTACAGCCAGAATTTATAAAACTTATTTTGCTTAAAGAGGATGTGTTTAAAAGACAGTGGAAGATTAGTGCCCTTATTTCAGCTATTTAAACTATTGTTACAGTATTGAGATTTTTTTTTTTTTTAGCTGCTTATTGTCCAAAATATAAAACTAGTGCAAGGCTTCTTTTAGCCTTCTCTCTTTTTTTTTTTAGTGATTGCTTTTTTCCCCTTAATTTTCAGAAATTAACAACTAATTTATTTGGTAGATTTCTGAACCACAGAATTTACCTGTGTCTTATGTGTAATGTCTATGAGAAAATTTTTATCTAGTGGACAAGATGGCTTTTTTCCCTTGAACTCTTCCCCAGCGGTTGAGAGTGATGCGCAGTGTGGTGGCAGCTGAGGGAGCGGCGCGTGCTTTTGTTCAGGGAAGGGGCTGCGCCCCCTGCTGGCGTCCCCGTGCCCAGAGGGCCGACAGGTTGTGGGCACGCAGTGCCGGGCATGGGTGCCACAGCTCGTCGTTTTGTCCTGCTGCTGCTTAGGCGGTTTTTTCCTGCTTTTTTAAAGAACTGGATGATTTATATATTACTTCAGCGTAAAAACCTGGTTTCTATTAGACTTTAAGATTCGATTCTCTTTCTACCCTGACTTTGGGCAGATCATTTATCTCACCTCTTCATTTTTGTCACCTGCAATGTGGATTCGAATTAGTGTTATGTCTTATTTTAACCTAATACTGAAAGAAAGGATAAGGTGGGAAAGGACTTTAATTGCTTTACTTTTGTCTAAGAGGACAGCTGTGACGATAGGGCTGGCAAGGTTAAATCCCAGGTAGAATCTGTGGATTATCTAGAAACATCTTTTTTTACCGTTTCCGGTATTTACCAGTACTGTACCGTATCCCACCTGTGACATTAAGACTTTTTGCCAAGGGTCAGTACTGTCCTTCTTTGGTCCATACTTTGGTAGAAACACCTATTCATAGTAACACTCAGCAGAATAGGGAAGAAATGAAAATGCCTGGGTAAACTGTCAAAATGTGGATAAATATATGTATAATCAAGCAGTAACTTATAAATACACATTGTGATTAAAGGTATTACATTTTCATAATCTGACAGTGATTATATTTTAAGTAATAGACTATAAGATATGGCCATAGAGTTTTGGATTTTGAATTTGAAATTTTTTTGAAGTCATCTCAATTTCAATAACTTAAAATTTTTTTAACTCAATAGTCTCAGTTAAACAGACCAGATTCATTTGGCCTTCCATGTTCCTGGGTTCTGCATCTGCAAATTGGACCAATCATAGATGAAAAATATTTGAAAAGAAACAATAAAAAATAATACAGCAATAAAACAATACAATTAAAAGTCAGTACAGAATATCAACTATTTACGTAGCACTTACATTGTATTAGGTATTACAGATACTCTAGAGATGATTTAAAGCATATGGGAGGATGTGTATAGGTTATATCAAGGACTTGAGCATCGGAGGATTTTGGTATCCGAGGGGGGTCCTGGAACCAATTCCCGGAGCATTCTGAAGGACAGCTGTATGTGAGCTCTGTGTGTGTCACAGCGCAGGCCACCTGTCTTCATGATGAGAGGCAGTGCCCTGTGGTATGCCTATGGCTCTGCTGCTTCCAGCTGCCTGAGAATGGCCCGTAGCTCCTTTTTGTAGGTTGCCTATATTATGTATCTTCATTCTCCCTGTGCAAGAAAAGCTTCAGATGATACATTGATTTCTGTTTTTAATCGATAACTATGGGCAAACAACTCTGGGGCCTCAGAGGGCTTATTATATATATATCCTTAAACTTAACACTCTTCAAAAACCAGGAAAGAGGAGAAATCGATTGTGCTGGAAAGGTGGTGTACATAATCAAGAATTTTGGAAACGGGATCATAATGAAAGCAGCTCTTTTTATATTAAGTGCATAGTACAACAGTTTTTGGAAGGATAATATATTTTTATGTAAAATTCAGCTCTGTTCAGTCTACATTTAGATACCAAGAAGACTTTATAAACCAGATGTCTTTGGTCTTGATTTCTGTCTCAAGGAATTAATGACCTTCTCAGACTCTTGTTGTGGTGTGGGAACAGAGGTCGTTTAGACCAGAGGCAGGAACAGGCATGGAGCCAGTGGCTGCTGTGGTGTGCTGAGCACCATCACGCCCCGGCACAGAGGGCCCAGCTTCTCGGTGAGGGCTGTAGCCCTGTGTGCCTCTCAGCCCGCTGCCTGGCCAGGGTCATTGCTCGCAGTTGCTAGCCACCCTGGAGTTATATATCTTCTACTGTTTTGTACCACTTCCTTCTGTTCTCCTTTTATTGATAACATTGTGGCATTACCAGTTCACGTCTGTTCCTGACGGCAAAGCTTTGCTTCAGGGTCAGTGACAGTGCAAACAGACTCAGTCCCCTGCTGTCCCCACGCCTAGTGCTGAGCTCTTGCGAGCCCTGAGAGCAGACAGTAGGTGCTGGGAAGGCCGTGGGCCCTGGTTAGTACCTTTCTCTCCTCTGAAATTTTCACAGTGGTTATAGATTGATAAGGTAAGTTTAGACTCTCCCCACCCCCTGGATTTATAGTCTTGGCGTAGTTGAAGAAGTCAGTCAAAATTCCTTTGATGTTATTTTGCATTTAATACATCTACTTATTGAATAAGAAGCCATTTTTAAGTAGCCACATAAATGGTGCCTTTTATAGATAATGTCCTAAATGAGATTATTTGTTAATAGAATGTGGAATAGAATTGGTTAATTGCCAAATGTTTATAGAATCATCTTTTGGACATGGGTGTAATTTATAAAGGATTTCTTAAATGCTTTATAGCAATATCTTGAAAAAAGAGCAATTTAGAAACAATATCATGTGTTAGGTTTATTTAAATAACAATTGATCTGATTTTATTCTAAGGGTTGTACTAAGTTCATTATTAAAACCCAGCCATAAATAAGGAGAAATAAGCATTGTTGCATTTTTTAACAGTATTTTCTCTTTTCCTTCTCTTCCCATCACCTTTTGCTTTTGTTCCATGTTTTTGGTTGTGGCTCTTCCTGTCTGTTCTCCTTCTCACCCCACCCTGCCTGTCAACACCTGTCACGTCACCCCACCCCGTCTTAGCATGGCAAGGCACTGACCTGATGCATAATCACGTCTTGGCTGACGACGACCAATCAAGTCTAGACTCCTTGGGTCGTCGCAGTAGCCTTTCTCGTTTGGAGCCTTCAGACCTCTCGGAAGACTCTGACTATGACAGTATATGGACAGCCCATAGTTACAGAATGGGTTCTGCATCTCGTAAGAGCTGTTGCTCATATATCTCTCACCAGAACTAATGCACTTCTGAGCTTTTCTTAACAAATGCTTGTGGTATCGCAGCCTGCTTTTCTTAGATGTTTTCTTGCTGTTCCTTGTCTCTTTTATGTGATATTTTAACAACTTTTGAGAGTGTTCCTGGTATTTCCCGTTGTACTTTGTGGAGGCTTAACTGCCACTTCGAGTTTACATTAAGACCCTGACTGCTGAGGGTGGTGGTATGTTCAACGAGCCTGTACCTGAGGGTGCTTTTCTCAATGGATAGTTGTTTTATAGCTCCAAATGGTTTGGGTTTTTTTTATTCTCAGTGTAGCAACTGTTTCATTTCTTTTTGGATACAGCTGTATGAACACTTTTATATTTTATACTGAGACCACACAGGTTTGTGATCTAAGTGCCACAACATGGAGGAGACCCTGGTTTTATACACAGGGACCTAAATTTTTCACGTATGATGAACACGTTGATGAAGTAGTTGTAGAGAGACAAGAAGATGTGCAGCAAAAGCACTGAGCCAGTTCCGAGCTTGTGTTCTGGTAATCATGCAGAATGGTGTATGGCTCTGGACCTTGGCAGGTGCACAGAAGGACAGGCGTCACGTGTGTTCAGAGATGTCCTCACCTCACGGCTCTGTGCTCTTCCATGTCCTGCATTGTGGCCGTGAAGTGGCAGAGCTTACTGTCATGACTCAGATGTTCACACTCATCTTCACACCAAACTTTCCTGAACTGCAGTGATTTCTATTATATGGCACTTAGCAAGCCTATACTACTCTCTACTAAAGCCTCCATACTAAAGGTTTAAAGTCTAAAATCTGAAACATTCAGCCTCTACAAGTATAGACTAGACTGCGTTCAGAGAGGCCTTTGGTAGACTTAAAAAGTCGAGTGCTTTGGCTTCAGTCACAGCCTGGCTGGCCCCTGTCATCCGTAGTTATGCTGTCTTATAAGAGCCATGAGCACATTGTTGTTTTCAGCAAACCAGCTGCAGTGAAACTCCATTTACAGCAACCCATAGTGTAAAATCCTAATGCATTATTATAATGGGATATCGATATCGAAGTCCACTGAAGACTTACTAGTTGCCATGTAATTCACTTATAAGAAAATCTCCCCCACTTTCCTGGGATTTGTTGTAAGGAGTTTTCACTGGCCTCACTCAGACTAATTTCTGCTTCAAAAAGAACTGAATGTGACGTGTTGCATTCAGTTGTAGCATCAAATCCACATCTGGTCATCGCTTAAGAGGCCGAACTGTGTTCTCTCCCATGCATATACTCTATTCAGTGTTAAAATGGAAGCTTATGGTTGTGTTGTAAGTATTCACTGAAACAGGATGCCACAGTGCATCAGGAATAACGTTTCTTCCTTCCTTTAGGGTGGCTGTAATTCCAGGTTGCCGCTATTTCTTTTCCTACCACCCCCTCCTTCACCAAACCCATGTATTCAGTGTTCTGATGTTTGCGCAGAGTGACCTCTGGTGCAATATCAGCCGTGTCCTGGAAGCTGGGTCCTGCTGCTCACAAGCCCAGAGGTGCTAGTGAGGTCCTGGCAGTAGCACATTGTGTAGAAAGTCGGGCAGCTTCTTTCTGCATGGAATGGGGTGATGGCACAGAAGTCATTAGGGCCACTGTTCATTCCCAGGTAGCATCTGAACTGCTCATGCCAGCTGGAGATTTCATATTTTTATATCAATTAGCATAAATAAGAAAGTTGAGGAGCAATCTTTAAATTTAGTCAAAGCCCAGTATTAATCTCCAGTAGAGATGGGTTTTATATATGTCCAGCCAAATAGCAAATTGAATTTTGGAGAAATATGATGATAACTGTGAAATTTATATACTTACTCAATATCATACAATGGGTTTAGAAGCAGTTTTTGGTTTTATATTACATAGAAAATCCTCTTTTCTAATATTAATAGTAGAATGTCTTTTTGTTTGCTTGGAGACTGATAATTAGTGCATTGGTTTAGATGCCTTTGCCATGCCTTAGTAAAACTTGGGTTGCCTGTCACGTGCTATGTATACCACACATTGGAATACAGTTGCTGCACTTCTTTTTTTTAATGCCAAGTATCATTTGGATATCTTACTGAGACATCTTCATTGATATTCTATACACCAAAGTTTTGACAATTTACCATCATTGCTTTTTGTACCAGTTACAGCATTTTGAGGATGCTTTTTTGTTGATGCTAAGATCACTGCAGAATAATAACCTTTTTCTTTGTTTGCATTTGTTTTGAATGTCTAACACCATTAGTTTTTGTGACCTGGTTAAGAAGTATTTGTGCCACAGGCCCAAAAGACAGTTCTCATGTGGCAGTGGTGATACGGCATTCAAAGGGCCAATGTTTCTATTTTTGTGGAACTTTAGTTATGCTGATAATAGTATCTTCTGTTTATGCAGTTCTGTAATATCTGTGTGTACAGTTAGTATTATGATGAAAGGATGAAGAATCTGAACTCGAAGGTAGGTTTAAGCCATCATCAGGCCCTTTGCAAGTGGCCTAAATGGTGTTCCCATTGAAATAACACTTGCCACATTTATATAATAAGCTATATTAATTATGTGTTTTGCATAAAATTGTCAAAACACAGTAATGTGTACATAGTGGTATAAGATCTTGAAAAAAATCTATATATTGTGCTCTTTACTGTGAATGGGAAAAGCCATTTTTAGTAGGTGATTACCATTTGAAAAACATTGGATGTACATCTGAATGTTGCATTGTATTGTACAGTATGCATATTATTGTTTGTGGTTGCATATGGCAATGAAGTGTTTGTTTTATAAAAAAAAAATCTGTTATGTACAGTTGAAATAAATTTTGCATTTGCTAGCCCGTGGCTTTTAATATTTGTTACATGGGGGAGGGGGAGTAGCATAGTTTGCAGTTGAATGTGATTTGGCTGTTCTTGCTGAACAAAGGCTGCAGGCTAGTCACACTTTCTGTCTGCCCTGAGAGAAAAGCTTGCACTTCCTTAGGTTAAATATGTTCAGGACAATACCAGTTCACTCCTTATACATTTTTATTTCATTTGTTTCCCTCTTCCATTTTTTTTTAAAAACAAGTTTTCAATCACTGAAAAGTTTGTCTCCAGAAGTATTATTTTTTTTGTGTGTGCATAAATGGGAAAAAGCACAACTTTAGAAGTTTTTTATTTAGCCTAAAGTCAGTTTTTTGTTTTTGTATTATGAAGTGCATATCAGGCTAAGAAGAGAAAAATGAAGCAGAATAAAAGAAAAGAAGTTCTGTGACAGGTGCAGGGCTTGGACAAGGTGCAGACAATAAACACGGAAAACGCTGTTTTCTTTTCCTGAGAAAAATAAATCAGCCATAAATAACAAGGTGACCTAGATGACTTTTGAGAGATTTTATTAAATAAAGTTTTTATAGTATTTTGCTCCATTACGAAAGTTATTTCAGTTTCAGTTGATTATAATTAGATTCAGATGTTAGAAATATAACACTTGTGCTAGCCCTCTGGCTGGATAGGCAGGTATTCTTTTCTGACAAGCTTAAACGATTTTAGGCTTTGGGTGCAGGCAGACTTACACATTCATGCGCACACACCACATACACCTGGCTCTGGCAGTCGGGCTGTGTTACTCCTGAAACATTTAGTTGTGTGTGTCAGATAAGGCCCCCGCATGGTATAACAGCCAAGTAACAGCTGAGAAGGGCGCTGGGACTGAGCTCCTGGGGCTGTCCCTGCTTTGTTACTGCCTGGGCAAGTCATCTTGTCTATAAAATGGAAATACTGGATTAGATCTGTGTTTCTTAAACTAAGGTCCACAGTTCTCTAGGGATTTGTGAATGTTTAGGGGAGGGGAGGTAGAGTTCTCAGAAATATCTAGAATTTTAACTTTTGTGCTCATATTAATACAAGTGTGTCCCCAGGCTTCTGGATCACACCTTGGAGTGTTGCCGTGGGACCCCAGTGCCTGCTGGTTTCTCCAGCTGCATGGCACAGAGTGACCCTGACAGTGTAGCGTGGAACTGTCATTGCAAGTGCTTCTCAGCACGCCTTGGTGGGAAGACACCAAGCATCTGCAGACACGTTCTTGGAGTCCTCAAGTTTGAGAAGCACTGAATTTGGTTGGTGTTAAGTATAAATTATTATTTCATTATATTGATGTTTTTTTTTTATTCTCACCTCCATGCAGAAACATTTAACAACAGCCAACCAGCAATTTTGTATATGTGTTTATAGAAACAGACAGATGATAGGTTAGTCTAGCACTTCTCAAACTGTTATGCAGAAAACCATTTTTAGGATTTTAATGTTAATATTGATGTACAAAAAAGTTCACCACTCAAAACGAGTTTCAGAAATGCTGAATTAAAGAATTTTTGTGGCAAACTTCATCAAAACCCAAATTATGCCAAAGGTGCACTAAATCTCCAAGAAGTGGCTGCAGCATGTAGCATTTCCCAAAATGGTGTGTTGCAGAACCCCTCTCATCTCCAGAAACACAAAAGTTTAGGAAACACAGATCTTGACTGTACTAGAACCATCATGAATGTGTTCATCTGTGTCTGAGCCTCTGTTAATGGGATTTTAAATAAAATGATAGAACATTCTGTGGTAGTTCTGTTGTTAAATTGTTTTTCTAATCTAGGTAATTTGGGGAAAATGTGTTTAATGCCTCTAAAAGTACTTTAATAATTTCTGAGATAACATATTAAATCTGTCTACTTTTTAAAACATTGTTCTTAAAGAAGAACTTGTTTATAAACCTGGCTGGAAAATATTCCTTTGTGTTTTTTTGAAAGGCTGCAGTACTTTTCAGTCATTTTAGAAAAATATGTTATATTAACACTAGACAGATTATTAGCACCACATGGATTTTTAGGCAGACTAATCTTCATTTATAAGCCTCCTAACTCACCATCAGAGATCCATCAATGGCATTTTTCACATTAGTGCATTTCAGGAATCAAGCAGTTAGTACATCCTGTCTATAACATCACATCCTCAAACTTACATTTTTATAATAGATCAGTAAGTCCTCGTGTGCTTTAAGTGTATTTGCAAAAATAAGGCCAGTGTCATGCATATGCAGTCATCGTACCAGTTCTTACAGGATGTTTTGCTCCTCAGATTAATAATGTTGCATAATGGAATGGCTTTTATCTATATGAATTCATCTGTTAAAAGATATTTATAAAATGTAAGATTCAAATTAATCCTCAGAACACCTCTGGAGAAGTGGTTAGTTTTGTTGTTTTATTTTGTAAGTAATGAAGTTGAGACTCAGTGGCTTAAGTGATGAAGCGTCACCAGAGTGTCCTCACGGCTCCTCTGCATAGACGTGTCAACATCCTCTGTGATTCTATTTTATATGTCATTTGAAAACCTCAGTGCTGGAAACACATAATGTAAACAGATTGTTTAAGAAGGTAGAAGTGGCAGAAAAATTTAAAAGAAATACAGAATTTAATTTGCCTGAAGTGCAGTTACATAAAAACTTTTTTTTCAACTTATTAGCTAATTCATTTGAAGAAATGTGTTGCAAATTGAATGTGAGATACATAAATAATACCTTTCTTTGATTTGACTCAAACACAGGCATCAACTATCTAGGCTCACAGCAGGTCAACAAGGTAATTAATAGCAGTGGGAAAACTATTTCTGGGCAAATAGCACATAAATTTTTTTCTTCTAAAATCATGGGCAACTTTCACTTTTGTAGCAGAAGCGCAGGAAAATTCTTCAGCTGGGAAGTACCCCTGCTGTCTCTGTAAATCTGTCTCACATACCAGTTTCCTTCCCGTGCACTGTTTTCCTGTGTGGCCCGCACATCTCAGCAGCCTTGCCCATTAACCAGGAGAGGCTAGAAGGCAGGCCCGCAGCCCCCAGGGTTCTCTCCTGTGACCTCTCGGAGGTGCAGGTGCCCGGAGCGGGCAAGGCTCCTCATCCAGAAGGGGCATTTCAGCCCTGGTCTCTTGGAACTTGTCAGAGATTTCTGGGGACACTGATATTGTCAGCCTAGTGTTTTCGAAAATGTGTTTCTTTCTGAAACCCTATCTTGCTGCTGTCCTGTCTGAATGTTCTGTCTGAAAAATTACTCCTGAGGTGTAGGTCACTGTGCGTGAGGGTGGGTGGAATGCCGCCTTGGGAGGGTGCGTGCATGAAGGTCCCCCCTCCACACGCACAGTGATAGGTTTGCTGCCAGGGGTTTTGTAGCACAGCGTGAACCTGTCATCAGAGGGGTGTCTTTGAATTAGTATTTGACAAACCCATTTATAAACATACGGAGATATGCCAGCCCATTACAGCTTAAAACAAAGTTCTAAGTACTGCATTTGATCATAAGACTGAAATTATTCTCAATACCCATAAAGGCTCTTCCCTTTATTGGTGTTACATGTGTCTCTCTCGGAGCTTGTGCTGTGTGACATAGCATTGTACTTGATTGCTCACCCTGAGCTCTGTCTTACCTTCTTACACCTGAGATGACGAAGGAGCTCGACATCTGAATCTTGCACAGTTCCTGAGCTTCTCATTTCGCAGTCTGAGATGGGATGGAGCAGGTTTTGCAGATTCACAAAGGGCAGCACGTGGCCAGGGAGCTCCACGCGTGCCACCGTGGAAATGGTTGAGATACTCTGTGCATGTCAGGAGCGTTTTATGAGCCCTCTTGTAATCAAGCTTTGACAGTTGTTGCTAATCTTGTTCTGTTCAGAGGAGTATAAGCATACAGTAAAATGCTGGTAAAACTATCCTTGAAAATCCTGTCTTTTAAAAACATTTGTATAATACAGACTTTCCCATGATAATGAGGGTGCACAGCGGGTCTTCTGATAAATTTTTAGGAAGACAAACAAAAGGCGAGTGGGAAAAAACAAGACCAAGCAAGTTGAACCACCACTTCCATAATTAATGAACGTACCTCAACCATTAAATATACTTTTTTCGTTGAGAAATGCTTATCACAATACCACTGCAAGTGTTTGTGTGGTGTGGTAGATAATATCTTTCCTCCAATTTGCATTTCATATAATTTTTTGATAATATCTTTCCTCCAATTTGCATCTAATACAATTTTTTTAAATGGTATATGTTATACTATATAATCTTTAAGAATATGATTTGATTCTCTTTCCTCATCTTTTAAAATGAGTATTTGGATTTCCCAATTAATTTCTAAAGTATGTGTCTTACAGCAACCAAAGTCCCTTATAGGCTTTTGTTCAGGTGTTAGTTAAGTGGCACAAATGTTCCTCTGACATTGTGAACAGTTTACTTTCATTTAGAATAGTACTTATATTCCGGGGAATGTAGAATAAAGTTTTCGTAAAAGAACCAAGTAATACATTTCACTGTTTCTAAATCATATGCTATATCTTTATTTTTAAATGTTGCCATAGAGTTAAATATTTTAATTGTCAGCTCTTCAATTAATAAACACTCAGTGTGTTTGGTCTGCTTGGTCTCTCTCATATGTCTTTCTGACATCCTTGAATAATACAGTGGCTCAAAATGTAGATGAATATCCAAGGAATATGATCAGAACCTTTAAATTACCACCTGTTGAATATTTTGGGGTTTAAAAGATTTCATAATCCAGATTCAGAAACTGAAGTTTGTTAATTTGCAAAAGACTGGTGTTTCCTCTGTGAGGCTTTGGGCACGGGAAGGCCTGGGCTCAGTAGGCAAAACTGGCCAAAGATGCCCTACTCTAGCTTGTCTTGATGAAAAATTTTTATTACATACTCACTGAAATTTAGTATTTAAGTAGTACTATGTACTCAAGTTCTATTTCTTTGTTCTGCTGTGATACTCACCTGAGGTTATTTTTCTGTTGTTTTTTTTTTTTTTAAATCATCTTAGGTTCACGCAAAGAATCTGCTCCACAAGTTTTGCTTCCAGAAGAAGAGAAGATTATAGTTGAAGAAACTAAAAGTAATGGCCAGACTGTGATAGAAGAAAAGTAAGATGTCTTCCGGTGTTTTAAAGCAGGCCTCCAACCCCACAGTGGGTAGCGGAGTCAGGACAATTCCCCGAGGGGCTGGGCTGTGGCTTCAGAAACTGCACTTTAAAAGTTTCTTCATAGGTTAAAGTTAACTTTGACTAAGAGTTTAACCCGCCGTATGCAGAAGTTGGTTGTTTTAAAGTTGTAGATTTAGCTATGGCAGTGAATAGGGCCAAACAGCCCTGGTCCCTTCTCTTAGCCTCGTGGCGTCGTCTCCTGGTAAGTTTCCATACGTCCTCTTGTTGTTCATGCTGTTCATGTGTTTATTCTGTTTCCTATTTCAGGAGTCTTGTTGATACTGTATATGCGTTAAAGGATGAAGTCCAAGAATTAAGACAGGTGCGTCATAATTAGTTTTTTAATCTTTTTTTATGGGAGAAAAAGAGAAAACATTATATTAAAAATAAAACTGTCCATAAGCAAGAAAATACTAAAAGGAGACCATGTCTTTCCGAATTCCAGCACATAAAACCATTGGTCTTCTGTAAGTGTGATAGACCAGAAAATGAATTTTTAAAGTGGCTTACTTAAACTCTTTCTTTTAACTATGTTGTTCTCGATGTCATAAACCATCTCAAATTCTGTTGGAATAGTAATTTAAAATATCTAAAATTCTGTCTAGTTAAAAGTCCTATTAATGTCCCCTTGTGAGTAATCTATGCCAGTGCATTGTCCTTGTGCTTCAGAAGCCAATGGGTCAGTACACTTGGCTAACTAACCAGGTGTGTTTGTGTGTCAGTGTTGTATAATTTGTGTGTGCAAATGGCTTTGGTCTCCTGCCCAGCAAGGTGAGGGAGGGTTGGGGGGTGTAGGCCGAGTAGCAGCCTGGGAACCACGTGGCCTGGGATGTGGAGGGCTGGGTAGAGGGCCAGTGGCCACCGTGCGGGTCTGGACACGCTCTCAGCCATTCTGAGCAGTGTCCAGAGTGGCTTCCAGGTACTTCTCTTTCTTATTTGGGCTTCCCTGTTCACGCTTCGCCCCTAGCAGCAGCAGGACACTGTGTGTGTGTGTGTGTGTGTGTGTGTGCGCGCGCTCGCGCTACATCCTGCGTTCACATGCACAGAAGCAGGTTCTTACTCATTCACTCCTGTGTTCATTCAGTGGCTGTTACTTCCATTGCTCTGTATAACTCTATAAGGTACTTGTAAGTGTGAAAAGAAGCAGTTGGATGGATACTGTCCCATTTGCTCTCTTCAGCCATTTTCTTATGGTATATTATAGAGAGATTCTGTCATTTATAATGTGAAATAAATACGGGCCATTAGGACTGTTTTCCATCTGCAGTTTGTCTTGGCTTCCAGGAACTGTGCAGTAAAGAGCACCTCAGAGTCTGTCAGGTGGCTGAGCTTTGCCGACCCCCGACCTCCCAGCCCACAGGCAGGTGCACACGGGATCTGAGTAATCCAGGCCCCGAGGTCTCAGGAAGGATGTGCATCTGGGCAAGAAAAGCCTGCCAGTGCCAGCAGTAGTGACTGTACTGTGGTCTGCTTGATTTACAGGATAACAAAAAGATGAAGAAATCTTTAGAGGAAGAGCAGAGAGCCCGCAAAGACCTGGAAAAGCTGGTGAGGAAAGTTCTAAAGAACATGAATGATCCTGCTTGGGATGAGACGAATCTGTAAGGACGTCCTTCATTCTTTCTGTCGAAGACCAGCTCCAAGATCAAGCCGGGAACTCCTGAGCCAAGCCAGGTGCCATTCAGGACTACAGGGCAGGGCTGGACACAAAGTCATCTGCTCTCTGTGCATAGGAAAGCTGGGGCCCGACACAGAGAATCGAACGGTCAGACCATTACTGACAAATCCAGACAGGAGACGCATACGCTGAGGACCTGAGCTGCGTTAATCTCACTTCTGCTACCGTCTCAGTTACCTCATTTTGCAATAAGTTCAGTGACTGACTAAAAGTCCTGATTTTCCAGACTTTCAATTGAATATATAAATATTATACATACATGTTTTTTGTAAATATTCCATTTTGGATGCATACCCAAGGTCATTGTGTCTGGGCTAATCCCCATGCTGGAATTCCCTTTCCACTAACCCTTGCCACCGTGTGAATTAGAAGCCCTGTCCACGCACCCGTCGAAAGCAGAGGTGTGGGGAAGTGTCTGGTAGATGCCCGGTTGGTTCTGCACCACCATGCTCTCTACAGTGCTATAAAAATACTTCCCACTCCAGTATGTCTAAATAATTTAACCTTATTTATATCTCAAAGATGCTTCCATCCCATTCGAAAGTCTTTTCATAAAACAGTATTACAGTCCCAGACCCACCAGGCTCCGAGGACAGCACGCTGGCTGGCCGAGACTCAGCCCTGACATTGGGGGAGTCTCCTGCACTGCCCCGTGTCCACCCAGAAGATGCCTGCTCTCACCTGCCGTGTCTGAGTACCGTGGCTGTCAGAGTGTGCTCACTGCATTTTGGGAGATCACCCAGACTTTTCTATATGGGCTAGTTTAGTAACGTGACAAAATGCACTGTTTTTCCCTCCCCCCACCCCCTACAGAGAGAGATCTTAACTAGAACCTGTAAATAAAATGTGTTATTTATTGTATCTCACTGCAGCTGATGACAGCAGACGGAGGTGATGCTGTGACGCTGATACTGGCGGGCAGGGTTTCGCTGTCAGGTGGCGTCAACCCTGAGGTCTGCTTTGCCATTGGGTGCAGCCAGCGTGGCTCAGTGCTCACTAAAAATAAACTTTCCCTCTTTCAGCAAGAATAAAGCAATATACATCTTGAGTTGGACTAAGTAATGAAAGCTTAAACGTGGGAACATTTCCCCCACTGTGTCCAAACGCAGAAGAGACGAGGAAGGAAGCCTTTCTGCGCCCCGGCTTCACCAGTCTCTTTGGGCCCCGCCGGCTCTGAGTCCGAGCAGCCCTGGATGGGAAGCGCGGCTCATGGGGCCAGGTTTTTGTTCTTCCGCAATAAATAATGGTGACCACAGGCACTTTCCTTTGTTTCCCTTCCTCTGAAGAGGATTATTTTAAAATGAGGTAAACTTTTTCATAGAACAAGTGTTACATATTTTAAAACCAAAATCGCAGCACCATGCATTTACAGAAGTCTCAGAACAACTCGCTTGGCATCAGATGTGACTTTTTCATTCTCGATGTGTTGGTCACATTGCTCTTTAACTGCACCCAAACCTTTGTATCCTGATGCCTTTGAACTAGGCGTCTTTGGAGATGGTTTGTTTTCTGGCTGTTGATGGTTCTTCTTCCATCCCTTGCTAATCCTGGTCTCTGTGCCCAAGCAAGCCTTGCCAGTTTCCTGCCCACACCCGGGTGCAGGGTCTGTCTGGGCCCATGCGTCAGTACCTGGCCGCCTTACTGGGACCTTTAATGAGAATTGCCAATGTCCTGTACTTAGCGTTTTATTCATTTAGTGCTGGGACAAGAAAAGATCGAGTCTTTTTTTTTTTTTTTTTCCCTTCCCCCTTTGGTAAGCTCTTTTTTTACAAGTCATTCTTTTGGTGATGCATAAGACATTGCAGTGGAAAGCAATGAAATTCGAGTGTATTGAAGTGTGCTGTCGTAAGCAGATTTTAACTCAGGAACAACTCTCCTCCGATCTCTCCACCGCTTGTGACAGGCGATGTTGCTGTGCTGCTCTGCCGAGAGCTCACCCCAGCCTGTTCCCCGGAACCATTAACGTTGCTGTCGCGTCCCCGGACGGATCTCTTACAGACCTGCCTTAAAGATTAGATTGGAGTATTTCATAAGAACACTTGTGTTTTTAATGTCTCTTCCCCCAGAAGGGGGTGGTCGTTGAGATCCTTGTGTTAATGCCTTGCGTTTTTTTTTGGTTTTTTTTTTTTTTTTCACCTGTGGATCCAATATCTTCCTAGGCTTTTTAGGGAGCAGGAAAAAAAATGCATCTGAGAGCAATTCTTTTTACAAACCTGCCCTGTTGTATATAGCTGTGTACATTTCACCGTGTAACCTCCCCAGGGGGTGGGAATTTGATACAGAGGTTAAAGGGGACACTATTTACCCAAGGGTTACTCCTTTGCTCTCACCTTTTACGGATGAGGAGACGAAGCCATTTCTTATCCTATAGATGTGAAGCACTTTCGGTTTTAAACGCTGTCGAGATGTAGCATCTGAAGCCCATTTCACTAAACTCGGTGACATCTGTGCTTGTCCACACGCTCTGGGCCTCTGGGGCCTGGGACAGCTGCCCTGGTTTGTGTGGACTTATTAATGCCGGCCGTTCTTCACCTCCCGGACAGCCGGGGCGCCCGCTGACGGCCTGGAGAAACTCCTGCTTTACACGTCACAGGCAGTCCTGTGGGGACTGGGGTGGACTGCTACCATGTTGATGCTACATTGTTGTAATTATTAAACTGATTATTTTTCTTATGCCACAAAATACGTCACTTTATCTTCTTTGATGTGTTTGCTGTATGTGTGTTGGTGTTACAATTTCTTGTGGCTTTTTTAGATTTTCAAGTTCTGGTGTGAATTTTTGATACTGGAAAGTACCACGTTTGCCTTTAAAATCTTGAGTGGGGGAATATTTGGAAGATCAATAGGATTAGAATAGAAAACTGAAAGGTTTAGGGAAGGAAGAGGAAGCAACAGGGCACACTGTGAGGTGCAGCCTCCTGCGTCTGCTACGCTCACAGTGACGTCCATGTCGGAGGGTGTCAGCCATTTCGTGGGACTGACTGAATAAATGAAAGCATTTGTGAGGACGTCTGTGGGGGGTCCCTTTTAGGAATTGTAATAAGACACAATTTCTTGCGTGCTTGTCTGTTAAAGTCTTACCCTTTATTTCCTGGGTAATTTCCTGGGTATTTCCCTTTATTTGCTGGGGCGGGTGGTCCTTGTTGAGTGTGTGCTGGTTGAGGCGCGGCTCCTTCCAGTAAAGACGGGCGGAAAGTAGCATTCAGGTGAAAGAAAACGAGCTACTGGTTAGAATTACAAAGCTGGGAGTTGTATAGAAAATTCCCTTGGTGTGTCACCTTCTTAATCAGAACTTTTACCCTTAGACCTAAGGGAATTAAGCTAATAGCACAGTCACAGAAACTTTGATTTAAAAGAAAATTTTGTGTTAGATGACCTGGTAACTTCTATTTTGAATTCTACCAGACTTCAGGGAGACAAATGATGGTGTGTACCTTACTACCAAGTCTTTCTGGATGTTGTGATTTGTGTCTGTACAGTGCTTTAGATTTTCCAGCCCTCCCAAATTACTCCTTGGCCATCCGAAAAGCAACCCCGTGAGGCAGCAAGGATAGGCAGTGCTGCACTCAGAGATGCAGGCAGCGCGATCCGCCCCGTGGGGCTGGGGGCTAGGTGTCCCTACGTCACAGCTGGGTGTGAGCTCGGGTTGAGTTGGGCGAGCCATAGTTTAGGTTAGGATGAGGGAGCTCGTGACTCTGAGCCTGGTGTCCTCGTCTGGGTGTGGCACTGATGAGGGTCTTTCTGCAAGGGTGGCAGTGAGGACCAGGTGAGGAAGCCCCTGCCCCAAGGTACATACGCCTGGCTCGGGTGGTAGCCTTAGGCTGCATTGTGTTTCAGCTGTTTAGGGGGTTACGGGGCAGCTGTGCAGAACACCTAGCCAACTAGAAGTTCTTTGAAGAATCCAGGTGAAGCCAGTATCTAAAATTTCAAGGATTTTAGTTTTTCAGGCTAAAATGAGTAGCATTGAAAAAATCATTTCTGTTAATTTGCATTGTAACTAGCATTGTGGATATATTAGACACCTCATTTGAATTGTCTTATTAGAAGGGTATGCATTTACATTATTCTTGCTAGTTTTTAATTATAAAAATAATACCTGCTTATGGTGAAAACATAAATAGTCTGCAAGAATATAAAGTAAAAAGTATATATTCCCTCTCCCAAAGCCCTCTCCTTATTCCACAGAAATAACCAATGTTATTTGTTTTGTATATTCTTTTGTTCAGTCTTCTGAGCGAGTGCCAGTATGTGGTGGTTTGTAACTTTTCCCCCTGGTGAGATGGTATTGAATAGATTCTTCTCTAACTTACCTTTTTGAACCTTATGTTAGCTGTCTTTCCACATAGGTATATATATTAATAGACTAGACCCCGTTACCGTATCGTTTTTGAATGCTACATATGTATCCATTGCTCGGATGCACTGCGTTTATTTTAGTCAATTACCAGGAGGTACTTGGGAGGGGCAGTTGCTATTGCTGAAATGCTCTAATGCATATCCCTGTATTACAGCTGCGCAACTGTGTGAGCACAGCTGTATGATTAACTCCTAAAAATGTTGTGTGCGTTTTTAATTGTGACTGAATTTGCCAGATGGCTAGAAGGTGTTTTAGAAACGATATCCTTGGCAAGTTTACAGTTGCAGTTTCTCGGAGAAGGAATCGGGCAGAAATGCCATCCAAAACATCATCTTCGTTCCTGATGCATTCGAATGATGGTGTTGACCCCATGTGAGCACGGTCACATTAGCAGGGTTTGAGAGAGGAGACCTGGGTAGCATGTGCCCATCCGCCTCTGTGATCGGTTCCTTCTTGTCCCTAGGCTCTGTTCTCTGTCACATTTACTGTTCCCATTGCGCTGATCTTCCTTCTAAAGCAGATTGTGGGTAACCTGCCCTCTGGCTTTGCCCCTTCCCTGGAGAGTTACTCTAAAGCCAGTGTTTCTCAGCGTGTGGGTTGGGCGGGGCTTCCTTGCCCGCTCCTGGGGTGCTCCTGGGGAAGTGGCAGTCTCTGCCCTTACCCCTTGGCCTGGGGAGACGATTTCTGAGGGTGCCATCCGGGACTCTGCATTGGTAACGTCACCCAGAGTGTTGTGTTGGAGGCCGTAGTCATAAAGATGCCCAGGAGAATAATGTCTGTGTTGAGCAGACAGGCTGGCTGCTCCGTTTCGGTTGTTCACATTTCTGTATGGGAGGCATTTACTTAAGTCCGAGCAGCCACGTGGAGGGCCTGTAACTATGTATGGCTGTGAGCTTCCCACACTGCCACCGTCGCCCATCCTGCCTCCGTGTCATCAGTAGGGGACACACCATTCTTGCTGTACCACTAAGAAAAGTTGCTGCCCATCCTAACGTAGAGGGTCATCAGTTCTAAAACGTGTGCAGGTTTTAGAGGAGTTTAGATTTTTTAGAAGCAGGGAAGGTGGGATGAACTGTGGCTTTTGGGGTCCTGTCCCCAGCGTTCCCTACCTGAAGTCTCTCAAGTGGGGCTCCACTTCCTCCCCACTCTCAGCAGATCTGGGATGTTACAAAGAAGGTAAATTCTGCTGGATGGGAACCCTCTCCCCTTCCTTTTACCAAACTCAAACACACCTCCCTCAGTCAGACCTGTTCCACGATCTTGTTCCAGTAGAACCGCCCTGGGCCCTGCAGGAGCCTGACTCCTTCACCTGCCTCCCGAATACTGGGTCTTTCAACCCGACCCTTTGCTTCTCTTGGATGCTGCTATTTTTTTTTAACTTGTTTATCATGGAAAGTGTCAAGCTTATGTAAAAGTAGAACAATGAACGATGATTGCTCTCCAAGACCCGTGAACATTCCAGACCGTGGTCTGTTCTCCAACTAAGGAAAATTGCAGCGGTGACTCAGCATGACCTGTCCCCAAGGGCCCCTATTCTGGGAGGGGCAGCTGGTGTCTCCAGGGCCCTGGTCCCTTGGGCCCCAGCCGTGCTGGCTTCGCTTTTGTGAACGTAGTAACAAGGCTGCTTTCATTCCACGTTTCCCAGCCACCAGCCTGCTGCTCTTTCCCCTCCGCAGACAGAATGCTCAGAAGCATCTGCACTTTGTCTCCTCGACTTCAGACCCCCAGCCCTCCCCAGTGCCTGTGTCCTGCTGCCCTCGGGACCTGCCTTTGCCCACGAGTGGCGCGGATTTGTGCCTGCAGGCTGCTCCTGCTCTGCTCTCAGCCACCCATGCTGACCTGCGGGGCTCTGTAACCTTTCTTGCTCCTCCTACCCTTGGGGGTGTTGGCATTCCCTGTACCCAGGACATGGCCCCCAGTAGCCTGGTGAAGCCTGATTCTCTCAGATTCTGGCTTGGTCTTCATTTCCTTCCCTTCCCTTCCCACCGTGCTGCACTCCTCAAGAGTGGTGATGGTGTCTGCATGCGATGACTGTGGAGTCCTGCAAGCCCCTAAGGCCTCGGGTGGCATCTGCTTCTCCCATTCCTGGCAGGGGTGTCAGCAGTCGCGTCATAGTGCTGCACAGGAACATGTGAACGAGGCAGGTCGGGCTGCAGCAGGAACACGTGTGCATACCGTGTGGGGCATCTGGTTCTGCCTGTTTTCTTCCCTTTTGAGCTCTTTCGTCTTCTAAGTTGCTATTTCTGTGTGCTCTGCTCACGTGACACTCACCTGTAGCCAGCAGTGCTAGTCTCGAAGGCTCCTTCCTGTGTGGGAGGGGGCTCCAGCCAGCGGGGCTCGAGCTCTGGCCTGCGCCCCGCAGTGTTGCAGGCCCGGCCAGGACAGGTCTTGCCAAGGGTGGTAGTTTCACAGGTGTCTACAGCTCTCAAAACTCATCAAATTGTACATTTTAAGTGTTTATAGTTTGGGTATGTCAATTAATGCCACGGGGCTGGGCCAGCTCAGGTCCCACTCCTTCGATGTTGTGCTGAATGGGATTCAAGGCCAAGAGGGCACTGAGAGGAGGGTGCCCTTGAGGTGTTGTAGCTCGTCTCCATGCTGGAGGGTCGACTCCCACTGTCCGGTCACGGTCGACTCAAAGACATTTTAGATTTCTGAGACCCTGCTCTGCATTCACAGGAGGGAGAATTACGGTTACCCTCATGGTAGATACCTTCACGATGAGGGTGCCTGTTGGGTGCTTCTGGCGTCTAGAGGTAGAGTCCAGCATCCTACAGTACATAGGTCAGCCCCACGACAGAGCTGCCCTGCTCGAGATGTCGAGAGTGCCGAGGTTGAGAGAATGTGTGTCAGAACTCGCACAAAGGCCTCAAGGGGCCAACAAAACGGGGAGACTGAGGCCACTTTTCCCCTGGGGACACTGGACAGTCTTAGGGGGGTAGGGGCACACTAATTAGAGTCTGTTGACCCCCACCTGTGGGTTGGGGCACTGGGAGACCCTCAGAGGGCAGCACAGCTCATCTTGATCCTTGAAAGCATACAAAGGGACTGTGGGGATGAGTGTTTCCAGCATCTGGTATAAGTCGATTCTTTTTGGAGTAAGGTAACATCCTAGTTCTTACCACAATCGGAATAGCAAGGCCCATGAAGAGACGTGGTGACAGGGACAAGCCAGGAGGGGCAGTGGGACAGTACACCTGGATGGCAGAGGCTCGAAGGTCCCTGCTGTATTCATGGAGCCAGTTATGTCAGCAAAGGACCGGAAACTAAGAAAGCTCATGTTCCCTAAGATCAGGAACACAGCAAGAATGACGTTCTCATGCACACAGACCCAGCGGTCTTGGCTGGTGCCAGGAGGCAAAAACGAGAAATAAAGATTATACGTGTTGGGAGGGAAGTAGTGAGGTGGTGTTTCTTCCCAGATGTGGTTGTCTACACAGAAAATCCCAGCCTATCTTCAAAAAAGCTATTAGAGTTCGTAAATGAGGTCATAAGACACAGGTGTGGGAGATAGAACAGTGGCCCCCAAAGATGCCCATGCCCTGATCCCCAGAACCTGTGAATGTCACCCGTGGCAAAGGGACTTTGCTGGTGGGGTTGGGTTGGGATCTTGAGATGAGGGATCATCTGGGCTTGCGCTGGTGGGCCCCTGCCATCACCATGAGAGGGAGGCAGGGGACAGCCGGATGCAGGCTGCCCTGGGCGCCGGAAGAGGCAGGTGTCCTGCTCTAGAGCCTCCAGACGGGGTCCAGCCATGTTGACACCTTGACTTCAGGTCTCTGGCCTCCAGCACTGGTAGGTGATGAATTTGTGTCATTTTAAGTATACATTAGTCTGTGGTAATGTGTTACGGCAGCAAAAGGAAACTAACACACAATGGCAAGATACAAATTAATTGTAGTCTGTATCTAGCAACCAACAGTTGGAAATCAAAGTTTTAAAAATAGCATTGCGTGTACCATCAAGAAACAAATGCGTTTTGTTACGAATGTCAGCAGAGTACTGAAGACTAGCATGCGCTTCACAAGACATTCAAGGCTTGTACACTGATGACTACAAAACATCGCCGAGATAAAGAAGACCCAGATGTAGACACACGTTAATACTGTGGGTCAGAATGCCCAGCATTGCTGCGATGTCAGTTCTTACCCAGTTGATCTACGTGCAGAACAGCCGGTCTCTTAGCAGTTCCTCATAAACTTCAAATATGCTCACCACCCACTGGGAATCCGCCCTCTTGATAGCTGCGCAACAGAAATAGAGTTCTGTCCACACAGAGTACTCCACTGTTCACAGCTTTATTCACAAGAGCAAAAAACTGGAGCTAGGCCAGTGACCGTGAAGGGGTGAAAGCACGAGCAGATTGGGGTGCATCTCTGTGCGGAGTATGGCCCAGCAGCGAAAAGGAACAACTTCTGATGCACACAACAGTGTGGATGCATCGCGCAAGCACTGGGCCGGGTAAAGGAAACCAGAAGGAAACGTGTACCTTATAATTCCATTTACAGGGAATATAGAAGAGGCAACCATAGTGTCAGATGGCGGATCAGTGGTTGCTGTGAGCTGGGAGGGAAGGAGCGGCAAGCAGGAATTTGGGGGATGAATAAAATTTGTTCTTTGGAGAGACCAACGACTAATAAAATTGATAAACTCCTGGCAAACAGGCAAGGAAAGTAAGTCACATGTAGCCCTTGTTAGAATGAAAAGGGAGATAACTACACATTCTTTAGATATTAAAAAGATGACATAAGGATATTATGAATACCTTTATGCAAATAAATTTGCAAACGGAGGTGAAATGCTTCACTTCCTAGAAAAAGTTTTGAAAACTGGCACAAGGAAAAACAATATAGTAAATATATATTGCTATTAAAGAAATTGATCTTGTAATTTAAAGACTTGCACAAACATACACTTCCAGGTAGTGTACTGTAACAAACTTAAAGTTTAAGACAATTTCTTCCAGAGGTTAGAAAACAGAGTAAGCATTTTCAAACTCATTTTACAACACCAACATGACCTTGATACTATTAATATTATAATACCAAATAAAGGACAGTTTTGGGCAATGTCATGAATAGATGCAAAATAGTAACATCAAATTTAATATATTTAGAAAGGTCATACTGTATATCATAACCAAGGTGGGTTGATTCCAAGAACACAAGTTTGGCTTAAGAGTTAAAAAAAGTAATTTACCTCGTTTACAGAAAAAAAAGAAAAAGCTACGATCATATGCTTAGATTAGACACATTCGGTAAAATTCAGCATCCATTTCTGGGGATGAAACCAATAGCAAACTAGGAATGAAAGAATTTATTTAGTCTGAGAACATTTACCAAAAAACCTATTGATATATCAATACCAACATCATATTGGCAAAATATCACCCTCTGTTCCCCAGTGCTTGCTGGTGTATTAAGGCATGGATAAAAGGAGGAAGGGCACAAAGTTTGTAAAGAAACAATGAAAACTCATTATTTTCAAATTATACTATTATATGTGTAGGAAATACAAAAGTATCTACAGTGAAATAATTAGAATTAATAATGGTGCTAGATAAAAGATCTATATAGAAATTGATTTTCTCTAAATCAGGAACAAATGGAAAATAGAAAATGTTACCTTTTTCATTAACAAGATACATCAAATAGAAATAAATAAGATGCAAGATTTGGAGAAGACCTTAACGTAGAAAACTACAAAACATGATTGAAAGAAATGAGAGAAGGTCTAGGTGGGGTGATATGTTACTGGGTTAGAACAGTGTTCCCCAACCTTTTTGGCACCAGGGACCAGTCTTATGGAGGACAAGTTTTCCACAGGGGTGAGGGGGGAGGCGGTGATGTGTGGCCCAGTTCCTAACAGGCCACAGACCAGTACCGGGCCACGAACCAGGGGTTGGGGACTGCAGAGGTAGAAGACTCAACATGATAAAAATGTCATTTCTCCTCCATTTGCTTTATGGATTCAGCGCTATGGCCATAAAGCCCTATAAGGTTTTTTCTTCCCTTTTCTAGATCTTGAAAGATAATCTCTGCAATTTACGTGGAAATGCAAAGTGCTAAGAATAAGAACCTCATGAAGGTGAAGAACAAGGTGGAAAGACTTGCTTTGGGGATGACGAGGGAGGGTTAACAGGCTGGGCGGTGCTGGAGCAAAGCAGGGTGCCCTCACAGACCCATCCATGTGTGGACACGGCGTGTATCAAGTGTTGCCCCGCAGAACAGCGGGGAGAGGACAGTATTGTCAGTAAATTGTTCTTGGTCCATTGTTTTTCCTCATAGACAAATGTGAGGCCTGACTCCTCCCTCACACCATACACACCAATCCTGGCTATGTCCAATTTTAGATTTAAGTGTGAAAGAGGAAGCAAGAAATTGTAGAAGATAATGGAGAGTATCTTCATGATTTTAGGGTTAGGGAAGACTTAGGATGCAAGAAGCTCTAATGACAAAAGGAAAGATTAATACACTGGACTGTGTTGAAATTAGCGCTGCCTGCTAATGAAAGCTGCTTTCCAAAGACACCACTAAGAAGATGCAGAGGCCCAGCCCGGAGTGGGAGCAGGCCCTGGTTACACCCGCCATGCACAAAGGGCTGTGTTCAGGCTATACGGGGGACTTCAAAAAGTTCGTGGAAAAGTGGAATTAAAAGACAAAATATATAAACTCTATTTCTCAATGTAAGCTCCAGCAAGCTCCAGACACTGTCATGAGCGATGACACTTGCCATGTAGTTCCGTTCCTGAAGAACTGAGGGTGCTGGGAATCAGCCGCATCAATGTGGCTTTTGTTACATTATCGGCTGGAGAAAAATGCATGTGCTCTGCAGACTTTTTTTTTTTTTTTGAGACAGAGTCTCACTCTGTTGCCCAGGCTAGAGTGAGTGCCGTGGCGTCAGCCTAGCTCACAGCAACCTCAAACTCCTGGGCTCAAACAATCCTCCTGCCTCAGCCTCCCGAGTAGCTGGGACTACAGGCATGCGCCACCATGCCCGGCTAATTTTTCCTATATATATATTTTTTAGTTGGCCAGATAATTTCTTTCTATTTTTATTAGAGACAGGGGTCTCGCTCTTGCTCAGGCTGGTCTCGAACTCTTGACCTCGAGAGATCCACCCGCCTCGGCCTCCTAGAGTGCTAGGATTACAGGTGTGAGCCACCGCGCCCCGCCTCTGCAGACTTTTTAAGTTCGGGAAACGAGAAGTCAGAAGGAACCAACTCATGTGGTCAGGTGGGTGCCTGATGATTTCCCACCCAAATCTCCCCAAATTGCCCTCATTTGGTGAGAGGGGTGAGCAGGAGTGTTGTCATGATGGAGGAGGACTCTCTGGGGAAGCTTTCCTGGCATTTTCCTGCTAACGCATTGGCTGACTGTCTCAAAACACTCTCATGACAGGCAGATGTTATCACTCTTTGGCCTCCAGAAAGTCAGCGGCAGAGTGCCTTGAGCATCCCAAAAAACTGTTGCCACAACCTTTGCTCTTGACGGCTCCGCTCTTGCTTTGACTGGGCACGTCCACCTCTCGGGAGCCACAGCCTTGATTCTGCTCTGTCTTCGGGATCTCCTGGTAAAGGCACATTCCCTCTCCTGTTACAATTCTTCAAAGAATCGCTTCAAGACCTTGATCCCCGCTCGTTTACAACTTCCATCGAAAGCTCTCTCTTGTCACCCGAGTGGAAAGTTTGCTTAGCTTTAATGTTTCAGCCAGAATTGCGTGAGCTGAACCAGCTGAGATGTCTGTGATATTGGCTGTTGTTTCCGCTGTTAATCATCAGTCCTGTTCAGTTAGAGCACGAGCAAGGTTAATTTTTCCCTCCCAAATTGATGTGCATGGTTTGCTGCTGTGGGCTTCATCTTCAACATTGTCTCGTCCCTTCTTACTGCCGGTTATCCATTTGGAAACGCTGATTGCTCTGGGGCATTAACTCCATCACTTTTCATAAAGCACCAATGATGTCACTATTCTTCCACCCAAGCTCCACCGTACATTTCATATTTGTTCTTGCTTCAATTTTAGCAGAATTCATGTTGCTCCAAGAGGACTTCTTTTTAAACTGGTGTCTCGCCCTTCTTAGTGTCTCAAACTAGAGCGTGTTCAGATGTGTTAGAGCAAGTTAATACGAGTATATTTTGGTGCAAAAAACTTTTGGAATCCATGCATAGTTTTTTCCTAATACGTATTTTCCATGAACTTTGTGAAGACCTGGCATACAAGACATTCAATAAATCCATAAGAAAAAGACAACTTAATCTAAAAAACAGTTCACAAAAGAGAATATCCAACATGGCCAATAAACATAAAAGGTCTTTGATCTCATTTATAATCAGGGAAATGCAAATTAGAGTCCTAAAATTATGCTACTAAAGTAATACCAAATTAAAATTAATAATACCAAGGATTTCTGAAGGTGCGATGCTCTTGTACACTGCTTCTTACAGGGTGAATTGCCACAAACACGTTAGAGTTCAGCATTAGCCAATAAAGACGTTCAGCTCCCAGGTGTGTTAATTTTCTGCTGCTGTGACAAATTCCCACAGATTTCATGCTTGAAACAGTGTCCCCTGATTAACTCCCAGTTTTTCTAGGTCAGGGGTCCAGACGTGGGTAGCGGGTGCCCTGCTTGGGGTCCCCCAGGCTGACGTCAAGGCTCCAGCGGGACCACGTCTTCTGAGCTCGGGGCCTCTCCCAGCCCACGGTGGGTGGCAGAGCTCAGCTCCTTGCTACTGTAGGATGGGCCCATTTTCTTGCTGTCAGCCAGATCTGCTTCCCTCCAGCCGCACTGGCTTCCATCAGTCTCTTCAGGGCTGAGCCAGCCTTGCCCCAGGGCCTTTGCACGCACCACCCCTGCAGCCTGAGCTGTGCTCCCCTCCCCAGGGGCCTCTGCTCACTCCGGCAGCAGGGAAATTGCCCCTGCCTGAGTGCTCCCTCACCAACGCACTCTGCCTTGCTCTTCTCCATAGCGCCTGTCTGCCCTGACACAAATCTGGGACTTGTCTGTGTTGTTCACTGTTGCATCCACTTGTGCCCAGCAAAAGCCGTGTCCCAAGGAAGGGCTGAGACATGAAGGAAGTGGCAGGACTCCAACCCCTGGTCTCGCAGCGGGGCTTGGTAGGCAGCAGGGGTGGGTGTCCCACAGGGAAGGTGGGGCTGAGGTCCTGGTGTCCCGAGTGCAGTCCTCCCCTTGGAACTGCTGCCCCACCAGTTAATCTGAGCATCCTCTGTCCTCTGTGCAGCCAACGGAATGTGGACGCTTGCGTCACTCTGAGTGAAGCCCTGTGCGACATCCGTGTGACCTCAGGGGGCTGGGTGATGTCACAGTGGGCAGGGCCAGCTGGCCCTGGCCCCACACTCCAGTGGCCGTGACTGCAGACCGGAGAAGGTGGCCAGTTTCTTGTTTTATCGCAAAGTCGTTCTCCACTTGGAGCAGAACTGAGGGGCGAGCGGCTGAGGGCCCAGGGACCTGGTGGGCAGGTGAGTTCCCAGGGGCCCTCTTCGTGGCAGAAACAGCCCTCCCCGTGTGGCCCCGTTCCTGGCGGGCATCCACGAGGTCCCGCAGTGCTGGAGGCTTCTGTTTTCCAGGCTTGACCACTCCGACCACCCGTCAGCACCACGATGAAACACACCGTGGACATCGAAAAGTCCCAGCGGCACCTCCTGAAGAAATTAACAGGTGACATAGAAAAGGCCACTGCTGGGGGCTGTTGTCATCCGCGGTGTTGACAGTCTGAGGTGCCAGGCCTGGCTTCCGAGGGAGGCAAAGACGTTTGTGCTTATGAAATAACCTGGGGAAACACCGAGGTCTTCATTTTCTTAAATTTCATTACAAAAACCCACCCGAACCTGAGGTTTTACATGTTAAGAAGTAAGAACTATGTTTAACTATTTCCTAGTTCCTAGTGTCAAAGGCATTTTCGCTCTGTGGTGCCCGATACACCCTTCCTTAACTTCGTAACTGGTATTGAGGAGTGAGTGTTTTGTTAAGGTAAAACACTTCTCCGCAGCCAAGCTCCCTTTCCCGTGGCTGTCTGGGGACTGCGCTGGAGACAGACGCGCCCCTGAGACTGGCAGTGTGCGCAGACGGTGGGGTTGCCTTGACTTGAAACCAGGCCAGGAAAGTCCTGGAAGCCTGTGCCTTCCCTGGGTGGGGAGAGGCAGATGCTGCCTCCCACTGCTCGTGTTTCTGTGTGACTCGAAGTTTTTTCTCAGCTGAGCTTGTATGCATGCGCTACTTTTGTAATAAACCAACTATAAGAAAATGGAAGGAAAAGAAGAGAAATTTGGTTTTCTTTTTTGTTGCTTTTACTTGGGAGGTAGACGAGGCAGCGTTTCCAGTCTGGCCCAGGTTCCGGGGGGCACTGTGAAGCTGCCGCCTCCCCAGGGCCCCGGGACCCAGCAGGCCAGGCAGTGCCATCTGCTGCCCTGGGAGGCCTCTGAGGCCACAGTGCCACCGGCTCTCTGTCACACGGGGGACAGGTGCCTTCTGGGACAGGAGGAAGACCCCAAGAGGGTGCTGTGCTTTCTGCCCCAGAATGCACAAGACGGGTGCCTGGGGGCCCCGAGGAAGTAGCGAAGGCTGCAGGGAACAGGTAGTGTGCATGTAGCCAGCGGGGTGGCCCCTCTCGTCTCCTGGACACCCTGTAGCTGGGCCAAAGTCAGGGAGAGCGCGGTCCCTTCCCCAGGCCCTCCTGGGCAGACTTTCTGGTCTCTGCTCCAGGTCCCTGAGCACTGGGGCCGCTGGGGACCCAGCCTGCCCTGCCAGGGGGAGCTGTGGCCGCTGGAGGCTGGCGCCCTCCCCTGGGTGCGTGGGGCCGGGTGGGGCTCTGTCAGGTGCCAGGGCAGGGCCGCACTGTTGCTGGGGGCACACCTTGCCAGCAGGCCCCGCTGCCCTGGCATTTCCTGCAGTGCTCCTGCCGCTGCACGCTGCCCGCACACGGCTCTCCCGTGCCTGGAGGATGGGTGCGGGAAGAGCACTGGGCCGTCGCCAGCCTCCTTTGCAGACTTTGATGCAGCTGTTTTGTTGAGAGTGTTTGTTCGCTTAGGCTTGTTGGGCAACTGTGAAATGGCAAGCCTGGGTTTCGTCCTGTTTTGGAGCCAGCTTAGGTGATTGCGTTGCTGGAGGGCACTGGCGTTGTTGGTGGGCGGAGGAGACAGAGGCCGCCAGGGCGTGACAGGGTGCAGCCAGCCCGCAGGGGCCTGTCCTGTAGCACAGACCTGCCTCCCCTGGCCCTGGCCCGCTGGCAGGCACTGTGGGTGAAGGTGCAGAATGAGGACTTTCCGAGTGAAGGGACGAATGACAAGCGGCCTGCCTTGGACAGGTGTGGACACCACCCCCGGGCTTCACATGGGGCATCCAGCCATGGCCAGAGGTGCTCGTCTGTCGGATTTGTGTATCATCTATTGTCTGTTAGTTGGGCTAAAATTAATGTCAATCCCCTCACAAAGTTGCCATGAAAATTAAATAAAATAGTTCCTGCGGCAGTGCCTGGTAAACTGTAAAGTGCTGTACACATCTGAGTGTTCTTCTGGGAGTGGCTTGTAGGAAAGAGTCAGGTCCCAAGAACCAGACGAGCTGCTTCTGCCCTCGCTGTGGTGCTGGGGAAGGGCCCGGGCGGTGGACGCTTTGGGGTTCTCTGCTCCCGAATCCTGTGGGTTTGTGGCCCCCGCGCTCTCCAGGCCCCAGTTCAAAGGCCGAAGTGCACTCGGGACACGGAAGCAGCACCTGGACCCTGCACACCTTGCGTGAACGCCCCGAGCCCGCGGGGTCCGAGCCGGCTTCCTGGCGGTAATGAGCCTGCGTCCCCTCACTTCTCCTCGTTCTGATTTCTCCAGCTCCAGAACTGGTATCTTTTGTTCTAAGACGGCTTGATCTATGGCTTAAAACTCACAGTATCAAGATAATAGGTCTCAGGTTTTAGAGATTTTTACCTTGTTCGTGACACCTGCTGGGAGACACAGTAAGACGGGGCACGGGCAGGCGCCGAGGGCCTGGCTGGAGGCACGTTTCTGTCGCTGCTGTGCTCAGAATCCCACCTGGGCTGGGCTCCAGAAACCTCTGCCTGGTGTGTCTCGCTGTCCACGGTGTCACTGTCCTGGGGTCTCCCAGTGGCCAGCCTCACGCCCACCTTTCTGATGGTGAGTTCTCCCCCTGGGGGCAGTTCTAGATGCTTCCACGGTGCTGGTTGCTGAGTCAGCTCCTAGGGAAGAAGATCCGCCATTGACCCAAGGGGGCGCAGGCAATGTGGGATGAGAGAGACGGCAGGCGGGGAGCCAGGGAGGCCCGGGTGCTGTCCCCTGTCTGGGTGTGACACCCGAGGCCCACGGCTCTCCTCTAGGAAGTCTTCCTGCAAGTGTGGCCTTGCCAGGCAGAGAGGAAGCAGTCTAAATAGAAACGCCACAAAACGTCAGCTGTGTCCAAAATGGGGATGCCCTGCCTGCATTATGTGCCGCCCCAGGCCCTGTGCCGCCTGACCCTTTCCTCGCCTGCTGCAGAAGCGGTGAAACGCGGGTGACAAGCTTTTCCACGGTGTTGGAAAAACCCTAAAGCATTCACTGTCGTGTTGGCATAGGCACATTCAGCCCCCGGCATGGCAGGCCGGTGGGGTAGGTGGGTGGGTGTCGGTGGCACCTGGGTGCCCCCTCCAGGTGGCTCCTGGGGTGAGTGCCGGGTGAGCAGCTTACCCAGACCTCACGGTCTTTCTGGGCTGAGGAGCAGGGGGCGGGGGAGGCGGGGAATGCACGTGTCTGCGAGACTCCCCGGGGTCTAGTGGGTTTAAGGAGCTGCACGGAGATGCCACGAGAGGGGCAGGAAGTAGCGAGAACTCCGGGGGAGGCAGGGAGTGGGTTCAGGGGGGCCCAGGGTGCTGGTGGGATTAAGGGGTGGGGGGTCAGGCGTGGCTGGTAGGGAACCAGCTACTCTTCCAACTTCCATATTAAAACCGTCAGCGTGGGAAAGAATGTGCTAAAGCTTGGCGATGTGCTAGCGTGGTGCTGTGGGAGACACGAGTCAGTGTGTGAATGCAAACGACGCTGCACGCGGTGGGCTGTGTCCGCCTGGGCTGTTGGCTCAAGCAGCCGGAGCCTGTGTGAGGAGCGCGGCACTCAGGGCCTCTCCTCCCTGGATCCCAGCTCTGCCATGGGTCCTGTGATCTTGGACCTCATCTGGGTCTTCCCAGATGGAGAGGAAGAGTCCACCCCCAGAGCCAGCCAGGGCTTGCGAGTGTTTGCTATTGTGATTGTCACCATTTATGTCATCATCCCAAAGTGGAGGTGTGGCAGGACTCTGAATTTTCGGGAGCTTGTAAAGCAGCTGGCACTGTGTCCATCCTGGAGTCGCGCTCCCAAAGGGAGGCTGTTGGTGCTGCCATGAGACCCCCGAGGCAGGTCCCTACACCTGGACTTCTGGAGGCAAAGCAGTGGAGAGTCACATTCCGTGCACACAGCCACTGCATGGAGCCAAGAGCACGTGTCTGTCCAGCCCACAGCACATGGTCGCTCCTCCATCCTGGGGCCCCTGTGAGCCCGGCTGTGCCACGTCAGGGCCTGTCCCCACCAGGTCAGGGCCCTGCAGGGCCCTCTCAGGTACCCCTGTCCCAGAAGCAGGAGGTCAGGAGGAGCTGCACGCTCTCCCCCATGCAGCCTGGGGACAGGGAGCAGCAGAGGTGAGCTAGGTGTGTCCTGCCCCACTGAGGCCCTGCCGACATTTCTGGTGGCGTGTGGCGGGCTGTGGTGGGCCTGGCGTTGGCATGGATGTGGCAAGAGGGTGAAGGCCACGTCATTGCAACCTGCAGTAGGGCTTCTGGGGACGGGAAGTAGAGACAGCAGGTCCCACTGGAGACCCTCAGTCTGAAAGACAAACCAACCCTAAGGAGAGCAAACAGGGTGCCTTGAGGGTCCCCTCCCCACCCCATCACCTTGTGACATGGTAGAGACCCCAGCAGTTTGGTGCAGAACTGGTGTGGGGACATGGCGGTTCCCGGGGGAAAGGTCTCTGCCAGTCCCACCTGCAGGTGCTCTGGGAACCCCTCTTCCTCCTGGGGGTGCCGTGGGAGCCCCTCCTCCTCCTCCTGTGGGTGCCATGGGAGTCCCTCCTCCTTCCGAGGCAGCTCGTTCAGCATGGTCCCCAGCCCCGGGCCCCCTCTGTGGATTTGAGGGGCCACATCCTGGGAGCCGAGCATGCCCTGGGCTGCTCAGGCTGCTGAAAACAATCCCTGGCCAGGCGCTGCCTCTGCCTTCACTCCACAGCAGGGTGCACGCTGCTTATGTTTCCTTTTTGGGGGAGGGTTTGAAACAGGCATTAAACTTTGTGTCCTTTTGGTTCAACTTTCACATTCTGAGATGATCCTCGCCCGTGCTGATGATTTCACCTCCTGCGTGCTTGCGTGTGAGTTAATCACAGATTCGGGCCTGAGCCCCCAGTGCCCACGGGGTCACCTGCGCCGCTCCATCCCTGAGATGTACAACCTCCCTATCGGCAGAGGACCCCGCATTGTTCTGTGTAATTAACTTGACTTTGTGTTGCTCAGAAATTTAATTCATTCCAGAGATTCATATGATGCATAATTTTAAAAGTAACAAAAACCACAGAGGCCCCTCCTGACTACGTTCTTCAGCGTGAATGCGAGTGCCTTTGTTTTTGGCGATGACAGTTCTCCGTGTGTGTGCTCGCTCTTACAGTGTGCGACATTCCTCTGTACGACATCTGTGACTACAATGTCACCAGTGACTGGTGCAAGGAGCTCGGGTGCTGCTTTTACAAAGGCGTCTGCTACGAGAAAGTGGTTCCCAGTAAGTAGCCGGCCAAGCCACTGCACTGTGAGTGGTGGTGCCTGTCCTCCTTCCCGGGGTCTCTGCTTGCTGGAAACACTCATTTATTGTTCTCTGGTCACATTATTCTGCTAGTGGGGACAGAAGACTTTGAGGGAGGTGTGACCTGGAGGGCCCAGATGGGATGGCCTTGATATGGAGGTGTTAGTTGATGTCCCTCCTTGAAAGAATTTGGTCTCTGGGAGGTGAGGGTGTGTAGACAGCTGGGCTTGAGGAAACAGCACTACAGAAACAACTGGTGAGGGCCTGGCAGGCTGCTGGCATGGTCCAGCCAGGACTCCCTGAGGACAGCTGAGAGAGAGGCTGGACGCTGTCTGGGATCCACCCTAGGCTGCTTCAGCCCAGACCTCGCACCCAGAGCCCCCCTAAGATTTGCCCCAGCCCCTCAGGCACAGAGGTGGACCAGGCAGTGGGGAGTCGGGGGAGGCCCTTGCAGGTGAGAAGTGCTGGACGCCGACTCTGACCAGCGCCAGGCTTGGGAAACACTGGCCTGGACCTCCCTGCCCCGGGCTCCCGCCCGTACCCTCAGTGCCCGTGGTGAGTAAAGGCACACGGGTGTCACGTCGCTCAGGGGCCTTCTTCGTTTCCTTTACTGCTTTCTCCTGCGTTTTCAGCCAGACCGAGCCCCTCAGAGACAAAGCACGGTGTCTACTTCCTCCCCTGTGCTTAGGGTGGCTCAGGAGGGCAGGACAGTGGTGACTGGGGAACTCACCTACCCTACAGGAAGAGAAGCAGGGGCAGGATGCTGGCTCGCTCCCGGGCAGGAAGTCTGTCTTGCTGAATGCTGAGGACTTCGCACTTAACCAAAAGAAGATGAATTTTGGCATCTCAGAAAGAGGCAACAAGAGGCCACAATGCATGCTATCAATAGTCAGGAAGATTTTCGGATGACAGCGTCTCCCTCAGATCTTGATTTTAGAATACTTGGGAGACCAGACTCGGCTTCCAGGAGACCCCAAGATTGAACACTTTCCCCTGCCTGCAGATAGCAACCATTGGAAGTTCTCTTCTTTTCTTTTGGCTATTATTTTTATTTTTTTGAGACAGAATCTCGTTCTGTTGCCCGGGCTAGAGTGCCATGGCATCAGCCTAGCTCACAGCAACCTCAAACTCCTGGGCTCAAGCAATCCTCCTGCCTCAGCCTCCCAAGTAGCTGGGACTACAGCTGTGCGCCACCACACTCAGCTAATTTTTTTTATTTTTAGTCGCCTAGCTAATTTTTTTCTATTTTTAGTAGAGACAAGATCTCGCTCTTGCTCAGGCTGGTCTTGAACTCCTGACCTCAAGTGATCTTCCCATCTCGGCCACCCAGAGTGCTAGGATTACAGGCGTGAGCCTTGGTTGTTATTTTTATTGAGATAAAATTCTCATACCATAAAATCACTGGCTTTTCATCTACGCACAAAGTTGTACAACCATCACCACACTTTAATTCTAGAATGTTTTAGCACTCCCCCTACTCCCACAAAAACAAACCTCCTCCCCATTAGCAGTCAGTTCCCATCGCTCCCACCTCCAGCCTGTGGCAGCCACTACTCTGTCTCTGTGGGTTTACCAATTCTGGACTTTCATATCCATGGAATCACACAATGTGGTTCTTTCACTTATGTAGTTTTCAAGGTTCATCCATGTTGTAGCATGTATTAGTACTTCATTTCTTTTCTATGGTTGGGGAGTATTCTGTTGTATGGATATGCCACACTTTCTTTATCCATTTATCAGCTGATAGATATTTGAGTTGTTTCCACTATTTGGCTATTATGAATAATGCTGCTGTGAACATTTCTGCCCAAGTTTTTGTGTGAACATATATTTTCATTTCTCTTGGGTATATACCTAGGATGGGAATTTCTGAATCATATATTAACTCTATATTTAAATTTTTTATTTTTGAGACAGTCTCACTCTGTTGCCCAGGCTAGAGTGCCATGGCATCAGCCTAGCTCACAGCAACCTCAAACTCCTGGGCTCAAGCAATCCTCCTGCCTCAGCCTCCCGAGTAGCTAGGACTACAGGCATGTGCCACCATGCCCAGCTAACTTTATGTACATATATTTTTAGTTGTCCATATAATTTCTTTCTATTTTTAGTAGAGATGGGGTCTCACTCTTGCTCAGGCTGGTCTCGAACTCCTGAGCTCAAACGATCCGCCTGCCTCGGCCTCCCAGAATGCTAGGATTACAGGCGTGAGCCACCGCGCCCGGCCTATATTTAAATATTTAAGGAACTTAATTGTTTTTCAGGATGGCTACGCCATTTTATAGTCCCATCAGCAATGTATGAGAATTCTAATTTCTCTATATCTTCACCAACACTTGTTGCTGTCCTTTTGTTTATAGCCATCATAATGGTGTGAAGTTGTATCTCATAGTGGTAATGATTTGTATTTTCCTAATGAGTAATGATGTTGAGCATCTTTGCATGAACTTATTGGCTAGTCGTATAGTTCTCTGGAGAAAAGTTTATTCAAATCCTTTGTCCAGTTTTTAATTGGGTTACCTATCTTTTTACTATAGAGTTTTAAGACCTCTTTACATATTTTGAATATTAGACCCTTATCTAATAGATGATTTGCAAATACTTTCTCCTACTCTCCTGGTTGTCTTCTCACTTTCTTGATAATGTCCTTTGAAGCACAAATATTTTTAATTTTGATGATGTCCATTATCTATTTTTCCTTTGGTTGTTTGTGCTTTGGTGTCATATATAAGAAACCATTGCCTAATCCAAGGCCACAAAGAATTATACCTATGATATCTTCTAAGAGTATTATAGTTATACTTCTTACATTTAGGTCTTCGATCAATTTTAAGTTAATTTTTGTATATGGTACAAGGACAGTATTCACTTCATTCTTTTGCATGGGAATATTCTGTTGTCCCAGCATCATTTATTGCAAAAACTATTTTTTCCCCATTGAATTAGCACTCTTGTTGAAAATCAATTGCCCATAAAAGTAAGAGTTTATTTCTGGACTCTCAATTGTATTCCATTGATCTATATGTCTATCCTTAGCAGTACCCCATGGTTTTGATTACTATAGCTTTATAGTAACTTTTGAAATCAGGAAATGTGAGTCCTTCACTTTTGTTGTTTTTCAAGATTGTTTTGGCTTTTATAGGTCCCTTGCATTTCCACATCAATTTTAGGATCAGCTTGTCAATTTCTGCAAACAGAGAAAAGCCATCTGGAATTTTGATAGGGATTGTGTTGACTCTGAAGATAATTTCGGGAGCATTGCCATTTTCACACAATATCAATCTTCTGTTCCATGAGCAAGAGATGTCTTTCCATTTATTTAATGGAAAAGTCTTTAATCTCTTTCAGTAATATTTTGTAGCTTTCAGTGCACCAATCTTGAGCTTATTTTATCAAACTTATTCTTTTTGGTGTTATTGAAAATGGAATTATTTTCTTAATTTCATTTTCAGAGTGTCCATTGCTAGCATATAGAAATATAATTGATTTTCATATATTGATCTTGTATCTGGTAACCTTTAAACTCACTTATAAGTTCCATTAATTTTTTAGTTGATTCCTAAGGATTTTCTGCATATAAAATCAGGTCATCTGCAAATAGAGGTATTAATAGTTTACTTCTTCCTTTATAATCTTGAAGGCTTTCGTCTCATTTTCTTGCTTAGTTTCCCTGACCAGAACCTTCAGCGTGATGGTGACTGGAAGTCATAAGGGCAGACATCCTGTCTTATTGCTGATCTTTGGGGGACATTTTGGCATTTCATCATGAACTGTGATGGTAACTGTGGGGTTTGCCAGATGCTACTCACGTTGAGGAACTTTCCTTCTCTTCCTAGTTTGCCGAGTATTTTTATCATGAAGGGGCATTAGGTTTTATCAGATTCTTTTCCCGCATCTATTGAGCACCTTAATGGAGCTCTTTATGACTCCACATGGATTTGACTTACTGTCTACTGTCCTTTAATTTCATCCTGAAGGACTCTCTTTAGTGTTTCTCGTAAGGAAGATTTGCCAGCGAAGAATACTTTGACTTTGCTTATCTGGAATGTCTTAATTTATCTTTCGCTGTTGAAAGATAGAGTTGCTATATGTAAAATTACTGGTTGACAGTCATTCTGTCAGCACTTTGGATGTTTTGTGCCATTGCCTTCTGGCCTCCCTGGTTTGTGATGAGAAACTGCTCTGAATCTCAGGGCTCATTTGTACATAATGTGTCAGTTCTCTCATGCTGCTTTCAAGATTCTCTTTTTGTCTTTGACAGTTTGTCTTGTCTCTAGGTGTGGATCTCTTTTAGTTTATCTTGCTCAGAGTTCACTAAACTTCTTGGATGTTTAGATTAACGTTAATCAAATTTAGGAAGTTTTTACCATTACTTCTTCAAATATTCTTTCTGCTTCCACCTTATCTTTCTCCTCTCCCTCTGGGACTCCTGTTATGTGTATTTGGTATCCTTTATGGTGTATCACAGGTCTCTAGTAAATGTTTTATTTCTGTTACTATACTTTCAGCTCCAGAATTTCCATTTGATTCTTTTCTTAATAATTTCTGTCTTTTTATTGATATTCTCTATTTGATGAAATATTCTTATCCTTTTATTTCTTTAGACATAATTTCCTTTAGTTCTTTGAACATATTTAAAATAGTTGATTTAAAGTCTTTGTCTAGTACGTCCAATATCTGGGCTTCCTTAGGAAAAGTTTCTATTGATGGCATTTTTCATGTGCATGACTGTACTTTATCATGTCTTTGCATGTCTCATATTTTTGTTGACTAATGGACATTTCTTTTTTTCTTTTTTTTTTTTTTTGAGACAGAGTCTCACTCTGTTGCCCAGGCTAGAGTGAGTGCCGTGGCGTCAGCCTAGCTCACAGCAACCTCAAACTCCTGAGCTCAAGCGATCCTCCTGTCTCAGCCTCCCGAGTAGCTGGGACTACAGGCATGAGCCACCATGCCCGGCTAATTTTTTCTATATATATTTTTTAGCTGTCCATATAATTTCTTTCTATTTTTAGTAGAGATGGGGTCTCGCTCTTGCTGAGGCTGGTCTCGAACTCCTGAGCTCAAACGATCCGCCCACCTCGGCCTCCCAGAGTGCTAGGATTACAGGCGTGAGCCACCACGCCCGGCCCGGACATTTCAAGTAATGTAACATAGCAACTCTACAAAGTAGATTCTTCCACCTCCCCATGTATTGTTGCTGCTGTTTGTTATTGTGATTACTGTTTATTTGATGACTTTTCTGAACTAAATCTATAAAGTCTGCATTCTGTGGTATGTAACCACTGAAGGCTGCTTGGTTAACCTACTGGTCAGCCAATGACTGGAAAAAAATTTTCTTACGTGCCTGGAAAAATAAGCCTCTCAGACTTTGTGGAGGGGCCTTGTGTGTATGCTGGGGCATACCTTCGACACTCAGCCAGATAGTTTCAAACTCTGCCTTAGCCTTCAGTTCCTGCTTATGCAGAGCCTCAAGGTCAGCCAGAGGTGAGTGCTCAGTGCTGTACTAGGCATGTCCAGGGCCCTGGGCTTGTCCATGGCTCTTTAGATTCCCGGGAATATGTCACAGCTTTTCAAAGCTCCCTATGGACATCTCATTTATCAGATTTGCCTTTTAAGCTTTTTGTTTAGCCTATTGTTTTCCCCAATTGCTATCCACCACTTTAGCCAGTCATGATTTTCAACAACTGCCTCTGATTGTTTTTGACACGTGCCTGGGGAAAAACCTATTCTTGCTAAATGAACTCAGGTCAAATAAAGATGATCTTCCAGGGAAGCACTGGACAATTCTCTGGCAATGGTGTTTTGAAGGAGCTCCCACCCTGTTCTGCCTTCCCCACCAGTGGCTGCTGGTCTTCACCATGATTATGGGCTATTGATTTCCAAGGCTACCATTGAGCTGGAGGGTGGGCAGGAGAGGGAGGGACAGGGCTAGTTAAAATGTTCAAACTTGCTGTTCTTACTGAGATTCAGCTGTTCATCTTGAATAAATGATTTTCTGTAATGATTAAAGCTTTTGGTTAATTCTAGACTTCTGAAAAAGTTTTTTTTCTGATAATTTTTGACAGAGTTCTTATTATTTTTATGTAGGAAGGAATGGGGTGTGGGGGGAGGTCCTTAGTCTGCTTTTTGCTACTATTAATATCACCCCAAAAGTTAATTCTGGGCTTTAATGAACCTCTATTCTAGTTGTACACAGTTGGATAATGAGAGTTACAAGACATGGTGCCTTTTCTGAAGGAGTCCATTCTCCTCCTCATGTCCTCTTGTAAGTCCCACGGCCTTTAGCTAGAACATTAATTAAGAGACCTTTCTGAGTCCCAGACCCTCCAGTGTTGAATGTTCTATCATAATGCTGCATTCTACAGTTCATTGTCCAGGGTGTGTAACAAGTACTCCTGGGGTTGAGTTCCTGGCACTGGGTGGTGATTTGGCCATAATTTGCTGCTTTTTGCACTTGTCACCTTTTTGCTGTTTTGTGGAATTGGTGGTTTGATGCTCACATCTCATATGTGGAGAGCAGCAGACATTCACAACCCAGCTCTCTCCATCCCCATCATGGAGTTGCACTTAGAGAACTTCAGTCTCCTAGGCACTTACACAACTTCTGAGAAGTCTACTATACAGGGCTCCTAAAGGTAGGAAAAATTAGTATCCAAAAGATATTTGAATTTTTTCTTTCAATCTTATCCATATATAGATGTAGAAGATGTTCAACTCCCAGGCCATGTCACAGAGCTGGTTGTGGTCTTTGGCAGTAAATGATCCCAGTTTCCTTATATCCCAATGAAACAGAGACCCAATGTGGCAAAATGGGTCACTCTAGAAAGACCACAGCTAGTAAGGTAACTCAAATCCAAGCCACTGCTGCTTTTGTAATGTGTCCCATTCCCTGGGCATATTTTCATTGGATTTTTATGCAGGCATTGGCCGTTCTGTAAATGTTGGTATGAATATCCAACATTAAGCTGCAGCAGTCACGTAATGCCTGTCACTCATTTGGAAACAGCCTCATTGCCATAGTGCCTTCCTTAGTGGTATACAGAGCCCACGAAAGAACACTGGCTTTCCGGAACTTTTGCACTTGAAACAGGGCTCACTGTTTGCAAGTGTGTGTGCCATGTTTGCATGGAAGCAACTATTAACCCTCTTTGCATCCTTTCCGTTTTAATAAATGGGTAGCATGGCTGTGCTTTTGCTTGACTTCTGACTTTTTTCCAGCCTGAGAGGTTGGCCCATCTGTGGCAAGGGTCTGGGCAGCGAGCCCTGCACTTGGGTTTTCACTGTGCCCTCAAATTATTTTTCATTTCTTTGACATCTTTTTCATTCAAGATGACGAATGAACCTTTGTGCTGTGCAAGTTGTAGTATTCAGTGACAGGGTATTATGAGTTCTTTGTGCACATAATTCCATGTTATGAAAACCTTTCACCAACTTCTTAAATTGGCTGGTTTGAAGCGCACATTGTGTTATGGCATAATCTGTATTATTAAGACTATGAACTTGGGGAATTAGCATTAGATCTTTCAGAAAGAATTGGGAATTCAAAGAGAAAGACTTGCCTTCATTCTTCAGTTTTGATTTAGGGTACATTATGTAACATGTCATTTCTTCTAAGTATTTGACTTTAATTTCTTCATGGGACTTGCTGAGATGATTTCAAAACTTTTGTTTAACTACATTTGGGGAGAATTCACCAGGATTTTCCTTCAAGAAAACAATCCTTTCTTCAGTTGTTGCTATTTCTGAAAGATCAGCCATAATGTGTGGTTTACGATTAGTCGTGGCGTGTAACAAAGTGTTGTGAGACAGACCCGGTTCGGGGAGGGCCACAGAGACTCAGTCTGCCTGGGAGCTTGGTGCAGAGGACGAGGAAGCCAAGCACATACAGAGATGTGGGAGCCGGACTGACAGGGGGACGCTAACACGTTGACTACACACGTGTGTCTCAACAGGACTTCACTCACATGTAATTTTTTATTTATTACGTGAACTAAGACACAAAGTAATACTAAGGAATTTCCCTGAAATTCAAGAATCTGAGCATTACCTTCTTGTCCCCTAAAAGATCTTAATTCAGTCTTTCACTTTATTCATTCATTTCTATTCCATCATTATTTGTTCAGCATCATTTAAAGAGTACTTTCTCTGTGCATGCTGTGTGACACCTTGTACTCATTTTCCGTTGCTGTGTGACAAACTACCCCAAAAGTTAGTACCTTAAAGCAGCAACTTAGAGGCTTAGCAGGTGGTTTGGGCTTGGCAGTGTCATGAGATTGCAGTCAAGATGTCAACCGAGGCTGCAGTCACCTAGAAGCTTGGCTTCCATGATGACTTGCCTTGCTGGGAAGCCAGTACTAGATTTTACTAGGAAGCCTCTTCTCCTTACTTCAAGGAGTCTTTCCCCAGAGTGAGTGGTCCAAGACAGAGCAGGGTGGAAGCTGATGTATTTTCACCTGGCTTTGGGATTTGCACCCTGCCACGCCTCCTTTGGTGACAGAGGTCGGCCCTGTTCACTGTGGGCGCATCTGCCTGGGTGTGGAACAGCAGGAGAATCACTGGCACTGGAAGCTGGCATGGAGGCCCTGGGGATGCGAAGGCCTCACCTTTCGTCCCAGGTGAGGAGATGCCCGTGGGAAGGTCATCATCTGACGACGTAGCCGACCAATGGAGCAGACCCTCAGCATGGGCTCCCTGCTTTGTTCCTTGTACATGTAGGAACCTGTCATCTGCCAACCACATAACACCTCTCTCCCTCCAGCCTCTCCCTCATTATTTGGTCATTGAGCACCACTGTATACTTCACCATCACTCACGGAGGTCACATCGGTGTGGGATGAATCAAGGACTTGGGACTCCGTCATGAGCTGATTGGCTCCAACCCCTTTTGGGCTTCTGACTTCGGTCCCCACATATGGGATCCGAGTGGCCTCGTCCAGTCCTGCAGACCCCATACATGGGGCCGGTGAATGCAGGTCCCATTGGAATCCTGTTCGTGAGAAAGCCTGGAGGCGGCCCACTGTGGCCTGCCCTCTGTCTTGCATGGAATTGTGCTTGCCCAACATGTACGTTGAAGTGCAAATCGCTGGTACCTGTGAACGTGACCTTATTTGGAAAGAGGATCTTTACAGATGTAACAAGTTAAGATGAGGTCTCACTGGAGTAGAGTGAGCCCTCGATCCAGTACAACCGGTGTCCTTATAAAAAGAGAAGAGGAGACACAGAGACAGAGAAACACAGAGGGAGGCCACGTGACCCCGGCGGCAGAGATCAGGGCGACGCAGCCACAGCACTAAGGAACGCTAGAGATCACGGGCAGCCTCTGATCTGGGGAGAAGCAAGGCAGCCTCCTCTCCTGCAGCATTTAGAGACCCCGGCCCTGCCGACACCAGATCTTAGACTTGGCCTGCAGAGCTGGGAGACAACACATGTCTGTTGCTTTCAGACACTGGTTTGCTGCGGCAGCTCCAGCAAACTAGCGCACCTTGCAGGGAAACACATCTGACGGTGTTATTGCTGGGTAGACATTTGAAAGCAATTTGGAGGGAGGAAGGGTGAGGGAATTGAAGCTAATCATGTCACTCGAGTTAGGCATTGGCAAGTAAGCCAGTTTCTTTCCTTTGAGAGAGTAAAAAGGCAATTAGAGAAAAAAATAATAATGACAGTAATAACAACAAAAAGAACTACTGTGCACATGCTATCTGCCAAGCCCTATGTGAGGAACTTCACTTGCATTAATTTTAAAAAAATCCTCACATCAACCTGATGACCAGAATGTAGAAGGATAAAAGCTGGGGTGGTGATGTTACTTGGCTCCAGGACTTCGACTGGAGCGGTGCTCGTGCAGAACCGTTAGGGCTGAAGCGGGTCCAGTGACCAAGACCCTTCATTGGGCTGAGTCCTGAGCCGGCGAGCAGAGGGAGATCCTAGTGTCAGTCCCCGGAACCCAGCTTGCCTCTGTGCTGGGCACAGGGCGCTGCAGTCCCCTGGGAGGGGGCACAGGAAGGGGTGGAGCAGCCACGCCCGGTTCCTCCTCCCACCTCACCCCTGCCTGGGAGTGCAGAGAGACCGAGACTGTTCACTAGCGATGCTTCTGCTCAGGGAAATATGGGGAGTAGTGGTCCCCCCAGAGTCACCTCAAAAGACTCTGCTCCTTTTTGGGGTGGGTTTAGAGCAGCTTGGGGATCGTGGAGACCCCTTATTAAGTCAGAGAAGCTCAGTCAAGACCAGAGGAATTTGTCTATCATCCCCACAGCCTTTTCCTCATGTTAAGTTTTGGGGAGGAACTTCCTGGGTGTTGAGGGACTGTTTCCAGGAAGATGGGGGCAGGGCGTGAGGCCAGGATGGCCGCAGGAGCAGAGGAGGGGGTGCTACCGCCTCCATCACACCCCTCCGTGGGCAGGGCGGTCACAGGTGTCCTCCAGGCCACGCTGACCCCACCCTGGGCTGGCGTTGGTGCAGATGCTGGGGCAGTGAGTGTGCAGAGGGGGCAAGGATGCTGGTGGCGAGGTGCCCGAGGGGCCGCGGCTCTACTTGGGGAGGGTTAGCTTTCCCTTTTCCTTTCTTCAGTTACCTTGGGTCCAAATGAACTTGCCTTGCAGTTTACGTGCAGGTGTTCTCTGCCTTGATTGTGATCGTCGCGGGAGCCGTTATCATCACCATTATCTACAGGTTAGTCACGCTGTCCTTTCCCGCAGACACGCAGAGCTCCAGGGCAGGGGGATACTCACCACGCTGGCTTCCTCGGGGCTTGGTGCTGCAGGGCCGACCCGGAGCAGCACTCAGCGAGCCTGGGGTGACGCGAGCAGGCCTGGCTGGGGGGATTCCACGGGTCTTCTCTTGTCGGTGGAAACCGTAACCAACGCCCAGTGAGCACCTAAAAGTCTAAGTGCTCTATGCAGCCCGTTCAGAGGCCGTCACTGTCCCCGTCCTGGGCACCGAGGAGTCCTGCAGCTGTGAGTGGGCAGCAGGGATCCAATTCAGGCTCCCCGTGGTCTCCAGAGCTCCCGAGTCCCTGTGGCCTGTGGCACGAGTCATATTTGCAGACGTCAAAGCTGGGGGTGTTACAGAGCTCTCTGCTCCCTCTTGGTTAATGGGAGGAAATGCAAGCTGGGGCCACAGAGCTAGTGGCTGTCCACGGGGCAGGGCCAAGCGCCTTCCAGCACAAGCTCTGTCCTTGTAACACACACACAGTCACTGACGTCAGTTTGTCCAGCGACAAGTAAAGCCATTTTCCTCCTGTGCGTGGCGCTGCGTGGTGTCTTGCGTGTGTTAACCATGGGTTGACCGGCTGTGACTTGCAGCACAGGGTGTATCTTCCCCTCCCTGCTGTTGTCTCTGGGACCCCAGATGCCACATTTGGCTTGTCTGTCTGGAGCATGCACAAGGCTCTAAAACGAGAACTATTAAGGCAAAGCGTTTACCTTAAAGAATACGCACGCATGGTTACGAAACCTGGGTTTTTAGAGGGATGTTGGGGGCAGGATGGCCCAGAGAGCTTTCCGTCTTTCATTTCTCTGATTGTGGTAAGAACCCTCTTCCCCTCAGAGTTGTTCAAGAGAGCAGGAGAGAGAAGGAGACATCCCTGAAGGTCACAACCTCATTCAAGTCCACCGAGCAAGTCCAGGTGGTCACAGCCAACGAGGAGCCGAGGCCGGAGCCTGTGAGTGTCGAGCCCTCAAAGAACAGCAGCGAGACCGGGGAAGACGGTGAGATGGTCCTGGGTTGTTCCCTCGCCAGACGGTGCCCGTGAGAGGCGCTCAACGGTGACGTTGGCCCCTCAACAAAAGTTATAATTGTTGCTTTAATTTGGTTAAAATTCTAATTTATCTAATTTATCCAACTCGAATGCACCGAGAAGCCCCGGGGCAGCGTGGGGCTCCCGCCGCTTGGGCTGTCGCGTAAATGGTCCCCACCTGACGCCGTGTAGATGTGCTCAAAGACCTTGTTGAGATTGCCTTGGGATTGCTGAATATTCTATTTGAAAACAAAAAAACTTTCTTTTTTAAAAATCTAGTAATAGTAACAATAACAGAAGACGAAGAAGAGGAGGAGGAGGCTTGAAACGTCTGTGGAGGAAGAAGCATAGCTTGGCAGAAACACCCAAACAAGAAAGTGCATGGCAAGCCACCGCTCAGACGTGTGACGCAATGACACCAATGAGGAAAAATAAAGGTATTTTGAAAATTGCTTGTCGTTTGGGGTCATCTTATTCATTGCTGTGTTTTTATCTCAGGAGAGGAAGGCCTTTAGGGCATGATAAGCTGAACCCGACTCTTCAGGGCTTATGGCCACACCGCTCAGGGCATCGGCACATGGCAGCGTCACGGAGGCAGAGGACAGGCTGTGCCTTCCAGGGCGGTGTCACACACACACTCGCAGACAAGTCCAGACTGTCCCAGTGTTGGGCTTTGCCAGCAATAAGGATGGATCCGACAGGCGTGGCGATGTCCGAGAGGCCCCGAAGGTCAGCTGCAGCCTCCCGAAGTCCCTCTGCAGAGCCACCGACAGGCTCACGTGTTGCACACGGGCCGGCCCTGGAAGCCCCCGTCTTGGGGACTCTCACCTTGGACTCGTGTGTTCTCCACAGCAGCTGCGGCCCATACAGCCCATACAGTTGTATGGGTAGCAAAGGCTAAAGCAAAGGTGTAATGAACAGTCCAGACAGACCAGACACCTCAGCTCAGGGTCATTTAGGCGAGAAGACCCTCGTCTGTGTTCTGGCTGGCAGATGCCAGGTCTGCTCTGCTTTGGGCCTGGGAGAGGGAGGCAGGACGAGTTATGAGGTGTGTGCCTTGTGTGTGCCCGCTGCTAACCCTTTCCTTCTCACGGGCATGTCCCCGACCGTAGTGGCCTGGCTCAGGCATCAGCACACCTGCGTGAAGGGCCACAGAGCAAATATTTCGGGCTTTGTATACCACGACATGTCTGTCACAGCTACTCAGCCCCACCGTGGCAGCGTGAACGCAGAGCCAGGCAGCGCCTGCACGAGAAAATGTGGGTGTCGGTGGGTGGGGCCTGCGAGCTGTAGTCTGCAAACTCCTGATCTAGACATATCAGAAATATGCTTTGGAGGCCAGTGGTCTGGGAGTCTGAGGACTTGACTATCTTCCAATGAGGCCTTTGACCAGTGAGGGGGCTGGGTTTGGCCACACAGTAGAGCTGTCCAGAGGAGGGACAGGTGCTCCTGACTGGCAGAGCCTTGGGGTAAGATGGTCCTAGCCTGGTAGGGACCCCCCTCGCAGAGACGAGGCAGAATAGTTGCCCCAGAAACAGCACCAAAAGCCCCAAGGCTTGGCTGGGGCACACCCACTTCGTGCTTCTACCCTGGAGAGGAAATGCAGCGTCTGTTTCCCTGGGCACAGACGTGTCTCTCGGCAGCCACACTTCCCAGCAGGGCAGGGCCCCTCTAGCATCCCTGCCTCCCGTTCCCAGGTGGACCCTTCCACTTTTGTTGGCCCCTTTGCTAGAGCCCTCAACTCTGCCCCCAGATTATGTGGCCTGACGACAGTGACTTCCCAGCCTGCAAGGGGTGCCAGGTTGCTGACGCCTGGGTCCTCCCCAAGGCCATTCGCGGTCACCTGCAGCCCTGTCCTTTGGGAAGTACCTCTGATTTGGGTGCTGCAGGTGAAGGGAGGGCTTCCCCCCTTAAGGTCCCCAGAAAGCCCACGGAACCCTCCTCCAGGGCTTTTGGGGTCAGGGGATGGGTGAAGGGAAACAATCAGTGTTGGGTGGGAGTAGGATGGCCCCACCAGGAGGAAGCCTGAGTCCCCAAGTGCAGGTGAAGCCAGTCGATGCGTGGCTCAGCCACAGTCTGGGATGCAATGACCTGGCGCAGGCCAGGCTCTGCCCTCTGTGCCATCAGTGCCCTGCCTAGCGAGGTGGGAGCCAGACAGAGCTTCCTAGAGAGTCCCTGCCAGGCCTGCAGGCTTGCTGGTGGCTCTCTGTCCAACTGTCCAGAAGGCGTGGAGGAGACAGAACCAAGAGCCACTTAGAGGCCTTGTCTAGGGGCTCCCAGACAGTGCGTGGGGCGGGGGTTTCTGAGCAGCAGCACAGCACCGGGACCGCATAGCTAGGTATCAGGTGATACTGAAAATATTTAATCAGCTGTATGGCGCACACTGCAGACCTGGAGCAAGATCCTGGGGTGCTCTGCTGAGACCATCCTTACCCTGTGTTCGTGGCTTCTGGGGGTTGCTGGAGTGGGCAGTGCCTGGGTGTGCCTGGGGCGAGGGCTGCTCACCAGCAGACAGGCGGGGGGGACAGTAAGTTCACACTGCAGTCCGAGATGCTGGTACTGGACCAGGAAATTTGTGGGGCTGTGGGCGAGGCCCCCTCCCTGGGAATGCCTTTGGCTTTTGGAACAGAGGAGGGTACTGGGATGGGCTGAAGGTCGCTCACATTCGTGGTGGCACAAAAAAGGACATAATACTTGTTCTGCCTAGAGAGGGGAGCAGGAGGGGCAGGGAAAGGCCTTGGGCTGGGATGCAAACCCACAGCTGCGTAAGGAGGGAGGGCTGGATGGAGGCCAGGCCAGGCTGGGGAGCCTCAGGCTGATGCGGAACTGGACAGAGACTAGCGTGTGTGCTGGCAGGTCCCACATGGGTGTGAAGGTCCAGGCCTCGGTGCTCCTGCTGCACTTGGTATCCAGCTGGGGCTGCGGGGAGATGGTGGCCAGGCTGAATGCCCAGCAGATCCTGCACTGACAGCAGGGAGGTCATGGTGACTGATGCCCTGTGAGGCTGGGTGGCCCCGCTCTCTGGAGGAGAAAGCCACGTGACACCCTTCCATGGTGCCCATGGGCTGCTGGCTCCTCCGCTCTACCCCAGGCCAATGTGGCCTGAGCCTGGGTCACTGCAGGGTTCTGGCATGGCATTTCTCCTTATTGGGTGTCACAACCCAGCCAGGTTCTACATGGCCTGGAGAGTCCAGTAGGAATCTGTGGCTGTGGGGGTGAGTTTTACACGTTGACTTGAGATCTGGCCACACATTATTCTGAATGTGTCTGTGAGGGTGTTTCTGGATGCGACCAGCATTTGAACAGGTGGACTGTACATGCTGAAGGCCTCCCCAGTGTGGTGGGCCTTGTCCAAATCATTGGGGGCCTGAATGGAACAACGGCTGTGTGAGAGAGAATTTCCCCTCTCTGTGCCTGACTATCTTTGAGCTGGGACATTGGTCATCTCCTGCCTTTGGACTTGGACCTGGAATGGAACTTAAAGCACAGGTACCAGCCTTTGGGTTTGGACTGGAGCTGCATCATTGGCTCACCTGGGTCTCCAGCTTGCCGACTGTATATCTTGGTTCTTCTAAGCCTCCATAACCATGCAATCCAATTTCTTATAAATCTCTCAAGGAATTGGCTCATATATTGACATACACACATACATATACATGCCCATAGATATACACATATATATTATATATGTATAAATATAATTGGTTCTGTTTTTCTGGAGGACTCAGACTAACACAGAGGAAAAAGTAAGAAAGGCTCTACAAAACAACCAAAAAACAAGTAACAAAATGGACAGTAGTAAATCTAAATCTTTACCTATCAATGACAATCTTGAATGTAAATGAATTATATTTTCCAATTAAAAGACATAGAGTAGCTGAATAGATTTAAAAAAGGGATCTAACTATATACTGCTTACAAGAAACTCACTTCACCTGTAAAGACACTCAGACTAAAAGTGAAGGGATAGAAAAAGATATTCCATGCAAATGGAAACCAAAAAAACCCAAGAATGAATAGCTACATTTTTATCATATAAAATAGTCTTTAAGTCAAGAATGGTAGGGAAAAAAGACAAAAAAGGCCATTATAGAATGATAAAGGAGTTAATACAGCAGGAAGATATAACAATTATAAATATATTTACACCTAACACTGAAGCACCCAAATATGTAAAGCCAATATCAATAGACCTAAAGGGAGTGACTGTAATACAATAATAGTAGGCGACACTGTAGTTTCAGCAATGGACAGATCATTCAGACAGAAAATCAACAAAGAAACATCAGAGTTAAATCACACTCTAAACCAAGTGGACCTCACAGACATTGAAAGAACATTCCACCTAACAGCTGCAGAATACACATTCTTCTCAATGGCACATGGAACATTCTCCAAGAGAGACCATATGTTAGGTCACACAACAAATCTTAACAAATTAGAAAAATAAAAATCATATCAAGTATCTTTTCTGACACAATGGAATAAAACTAGAAATCAATAACAGAAGCAAGATTGGAAACTGTAAAAATACATGCAAATTAAACAACATGCTCCTGAACATCAATGAGTCAGTGAAGAAATTAAAAAGAAAATTTAATCATTCCTTGAGACCAGTGAAAATGGAAACATAACATACCAAAATCTATGAGATACAGCAAAAGCAATTTTAAGAGGGAAGTTTATAGAAATAAAAACTACATAAAAACTGTAGAAAGATACTAAATAAACAAACTAATGTTACACGTTAAAGAACTAGAAAAACAAGGACAAACTAAATCCAAAATTAGTGGAAGGAAAGAAATAACAAAGATCAGAGCAAAAATAAACAAAATGGAGATTAAAAAAATACAAAAGATAAACAAAACGGAGTTAGTTTTTTTTAAAAGATAAACAACATTGACAAACCCTTAACTAGACTAGCTGAAGATAAAAGAGAAGACTCAAGTAAATAAAATCAGAGATGAAAAAGAAGACATTACAACTGATACCACATAAATACAAAGGGTCATAACAGACTATTCTGTACAACTATATGCCAACAAATTCAAAAATCCATGACACAAAAACCAGACAAAGATACAACAACAACAAAAAAAAACTATAGGCCCAATATCTCTGATGAACAGTGATACAAAAATCCTCAACAAAATATTGGCAAACCAAATTCAACAACACGTTAAAAAAATCATTCACCATGTGATATGGTTTGAATGTTTGGTCCCTCCAAATCTCATGTTGAAATTTGATTCCCAGTATTGAATGTGTGACCTGGTGGGAGGTGTTTGGGTCATGGAGGCAGATCCCTCATGAATGGCTTTGTGACCTCCCTGTGATAATGAGTGGTTTTCAGTTTATAAGTTCACATGAGAGCTGATTGTTTAAAAGAGCCTCACACCACCTCCTCCTCCTCTTTCTCCTGCTCTCACCATGTGACATGCCTACTGCTCCTTCACCTTCCACCTTGGTTGGAAGTTCTCTGAAGCCCTCACCAGAAGCAGATGCTGGTATCATGCTTCTGGTACACTCTGCAGAACTGTAAGCCAAATAAATGTCTTTATTTATAAATTACCCAGCCTCAGGTATTTTCTTTATAGTGATACAAATGGACTAATACACCATGATCAAGTGAGATTCATTTCAGGGATGCAAGGATGGTTCAGCATATGCAAATAAATAAATGTGATACAACACATTAACAGAATTAAGGACAAAAACCATATGATCATTTCAATAGATGCATAAAAGGCACCCAATAAAATTCAATATCCATTTATGATAAAAACTTTCAACAAATTAGGTATTGAAGGAACATAACACAATAAAGGCCATTTATGACAAATCCACATTTAACATCATACTGAACAGAGAAATGTTGAATTCTTTCCCATAAGATCTGGAATAAGACAAGTATTTCTATTTTCATCACTTTTATTCAACATAGTACTGAAAATCCTAGCCAGAGCAATTAGGCAAGAGAAAGAAATAAAGGGAATCCAAATTGGAAAGGAGGAAGTCAAGTTGTCCCTGTCTGAAGATGAGATGAGTATACATATCGAACACCCTAAAAACTCAACCAAAAAATGTTAGTACTAATAAATGAATTCAGTAAAGTTGCACGACAAAAAATCAACATACAAAAATCAATAGTGTTTCTCTATGCCAATGGTGAATTACTTGAAGAAGAAATCAAGAAAGCATCCTATTTACAATAGGTACAAAAATAATATAAAATACCCAGGAATAAATTTCAAGGAAGTAAGTAAAAGATCTCTATGATGAAAACTATAAAACTTTGATGAAAGAAGTGAAGAAGACACAAGTAAATGGAAAGATATCCCATGCTCATGAATTGGAAGAATTATTATCATCAAAATGTCCATACTGTCCAAAGCAATCTACAGATTCAACTCAGTCTCTGTAAAAATACAGATTACTTTCTTCACAGAAATAGAAAAATAATCCTAAAATTCGTATGGAACCACAAAAGACTCCAAATAGCCAAAGCAATCTTGAGTAAAAAGAACAAAGCTGGAGGCTTCATAATATCTTACTTCAAAATATGCTACAAAGCTATGATAACCAAACAGGATGGAACTGGTATAAAAACAGACACATAGACCAATGGAACAGAATAGAGAGCCCAGAAATAAATACATGCATTTGCAGTCAACTGATTTTCAACAAAGGCATCAAAAACACATATTGGGGAAATGATAGTCTCTTCAAAAATGGTGCCTTTAATATCCAGGGAAAACTGGGTACCCATCTACAGAAGAATGAAAATAGACCCTTATCTCTCACTGTATTCAAAAATCAACTCAAAATGGTTAAATGCTTAAATACAAGACCTACTATAAAACTACTAGAAGAAAACATAGGGGAAATGCTTTATGACATTGGTTTGGGCAAGTATTTTTTTGATTAGGACCTCAAAATCGTAGGCAACAAAAGCAAAAACAAACAAATGGTATCACATCAAGCTACAATGCTTCTGCACGATGAAGGAAATAATCAACAGAGCAAAGAGACAGCCCACAGAATGGGAGAAAATATTTTCAAACTATGCGTCTGACAAAAGCTTAAAATTTAGATTGTATAAGGAACTCAACTCAATAGCAAAAAACCAAATAATCCAATTTAAGAATGGGCAAAATACCTGAGTCGACATTTCTGAAAAGAAGTCAACAAGTGGCCGCCAGCAGGTATTTGACATGATGCTCTACATCACTAATGATCAGGCACATGAGAACTGCAATGAGATTCCACCTCATCCCAGTTAGAATGGAAAGGTGAAGTCTTACACATTGCTGGTGGGAATATAAGTAGGTACAGCCATTATGAAAAGTAATATGGGGTTTCCTCAAAAAAATTAAAAACAGAGTTACCATATGATCCAGCAATTCCACTACTGGGTATATATCCAAAGGAATTGAAATTAGTAGGCTGTATTGAGCCAGATCGGTTCAATCATGCAGCAGCATGGATGAACCTGGAGGGCATTATGTTAAGTGAAATAAGCTAGGCACAGAAAGGTAAATACTGCATGTTCTCACGGATAAGTGGAATCTAAAAAAGTTGATGTCATAGAAATGGCAAATAGACTAGTGGTTACCCAGGGCTGGGGAGGGTGAGAGGAAGTGATGTGGAGAGGTTGGTCGATGGGTATAAAGTTATGGTTAGATAAGAAGAATAAGTTCTGGTGTTCTATTACCTAGTAGGGGGACTATAGCTAATAATATTGTATATTTCAATATAGCTAGAAAAGAAGCTCTTTAATGTTATCACCAAAAGAAATGATAAATGTTTGAGGTGATGGTTACACTAACCACCCTGATTTTATCATTATACTATATATACATCTATTAAAACATCACTATGTACCCCATAAACATGTACAATTATTATGTCTCAATGATAAACAAAAAGAGAAAAAGAAAGGAATATTGGAATTTTATCAATGCTTTTTCTATGTCAGTTGAGATGATTATCATTCCTGATACTGGTATTAATAATTTGTGTCTTTTCTTTTTTCTCAAAAAGTCTGGAACATTTTATCAATTTTATTGATCTTAAAGAATCAGCTTTTGGTCTCATTGATTTTTTTCTATTATTTCTTTTTTTCTGTTTCACTGATTTTCACTCTGATCTTTATTATTATTTTTTGCTTATTTTGAGTTTAATTTGTTTTTCGTTTTCTTACATTTTAAGATGGAAACTGAAGTTATTAATCTGAAGCCTTTCTTCTTTTCTAATATATGTATGTAGTTTTATAAAATTTACTGTATAAATTTCCCTCTAAGGAACACCTTAGTTATGTCCCACACATTGTGATATTTTTATTCTCATTCAGTTCAAAATACTTTATAATTTCTCTTTTGATTTCTTCCTAGACCTTTGGGTTATTTAGAAATGTGTTATTTAGTTTTGATGATTTTTAGGTGTGTTTTTGATATTGATTTCTAATTTATCCCCTTTGTGGTCACACAACATACTTTGCATGACAAATCCTTTTAACTTTACTAGCACATGTTTCATGACCTCGGAAGTGGTCTATTCTGGTATAGGTTCCACATGGACTTGAAATGAATGTGTATACTTCTGTTGGACAGAGTGTTCTGTAAAATGAAGATTAGATTGAGAAGGCTGAAAGTACCATTAAAGTCTTCTTTGTTCTTACTGATTTTCTGTCAGTTTTATCAATTACTAAGAAAGCACTGGTCCTAAGTCCTCATCGTGGCCACAAAGCTCTGTACAATCTGCTCCCCACCCCCAGCCTGATCTCTTCTCCCACTCTCTCCCCGGCTCACTCTTCTCTGGCCACTGTGGCTGTGCCTAGAACACTCCAGGGATGTTCCAGCCCCAGGGCCTTTGCATGAGCCTTTCCTCTTCCTGATTGCTCTTGCCCCAGACATATGGCTCACTTCTCACCTCCTGTGGGCCTTTGCTCAAGATCACCTGCTCCGTGAGGCCTTCACAGTCCTACGCCCGACCCCTCTCGTCTTGCTCTGCTCTCGTCCTCCTTAGCATTGTCCTACTTACCTTATTACCTGGCCTGCGGTACAACTGGGTTATTTATTATGGCTTCCGTCCCCTGTTATTCAGTCAAACACTAGTCTGGAGGTTGCTGTAAAGGTACTTTGTAGATGTGATTGAACCTATACTTAGTCTAAGTGAGGAAGACTATCCCTGATAATCTGGGTGGGCCTGATTCCATCGGTTGAGTGGTTTTAAGGGCAGAGCCAAAGCTGTCCTGAAGAGGAAGTTGCACCTGTGGACAACAGCCTTGGTTTGTGCCCAGAGTGCTGGGCTGGCCCTCCGGACGGGCTGCCCTGTGGCCTTGGGGTTGCCCAGCCAGCCCCATGGTCCTGTGAACCAATTCCTCAAAATAAATCTTTCTCTCTTTAAATATGTTTTATATGTATGTACCCACCATATACATACGTGTGTGTGCATATATATATATATAAATATATATGTGTATATGTATAAAAACACTGTTGAAATATTCAACTATAACCATAGGTTTTTAAAATTTTTCTTTGCAGTCTATGTTTTTCTTCACATAAATTTTTTAAGCTCAGTTTTTGGATGTATAACAATTTATTTGCTCCAATAAAGATACCATATCCTAAGATGCAGCTATAATGTCATCACTTGCTCATTAAATTTGCAATAATCTCATGTCATTCTCCGTGAACCATCTGGCATTTGACTTGCCAAACAGGTGAGTTAAGTGGGAATGTGGATGGAATGATTACCTGGGCATTTGTCAACTTTTGATGGAAGCACTAATCTCTGGAATCTCCCTGAGCTATGGCATTACTTTTGGTTTACTTCCTTGGAGTCAGGATGGGGGCTGTTTTAGGGGCTTCCAAAGGGCCTCTTCTACTGTAATGGCCTTCACCCCTGAGTTAGGGAACTGCTGTGGGTACTCTTCCAGAGGATGGTTCTATGGTCATAGTGGACCTAGTGTGAGATGGACTTAAGCCAGGATTCTATCACTGGACCTTGATAAGTCCCTACTCCCACCAGTAGAGTACAGCAACACTTTGCATTTCTGGGAATTAGCACAACTGCAGAGCCAGGATCTATTAATAATATTCCTCATTCTCCCTTTTTTGGTGCAGTCACTCTGATAATTGGCAGCTTGAACCTCTGAGGAAAATTAGGAGCTTTACAGAATATACTTTATCCCAAGGAGCTCTCTCAAAGGACTTCCTCTTCACAGGAGTCGGGGGGCTCTTGGTCAGTGAACTGGGTTGTCATCTCTGTCAACTGCCAATGTCTGCCTGTCTTTCCCATGCTGGGACCCCTCATTCACCGAGATCAGGACTTACGTTGTTTACTCATCTATGTCCCTAACAGGGCAGTCCTCAAAGAGCTTTGCGAGGATGCACTTTCAATGCCTTGGTGAAGGGAGCATGGCCATAGCTCTTGCTAGGGGTCTGGTGGGGCAAGTTGTTCAGAAAAGATTCGCTGCAACGCCCCCACCTCCTGAGCCTCTGTTCACTGTCCTCTACTCCGTGGTCACAACCACGAGCAGTTTTGCCCCTAGTGGACCTTTGGCAGTGTCTGGGGACACTTTTGGTTATCAAAACTGGGGAAAGGCGCTCGGCATCTAGTGGGTAGAGGCCGGGGATGCAGCTAAACATCTGCACAGGACAGCTCTCTGCAACACAGAATCTTCCAGCTGTTTTAGTGCTCAGACAGGTGTTCAGCTAACAAAACCATTAGCTTTATAGAAAAGGAGTAGTAACAATTTTAACCAGTCAAAATACGTAAATATGTATTTTTTAAATATGTGAATTTAATTAACACAATTTCTTGAGCCAGGTACTGACCTGGGGACCCAGAAAAGAAGGGAAAAGCAAAGGCAGCCTGCAGTGTCCGCAGCTGACAGGGGAGCTCAGGTGGGTGAGAGCTTATGGCCCCATAGCTACCAGGCAGCTGGGCATCTCGAGTGTCATTTCTTGGGGACAAAAAAGTTCTCCTCGCCAGTGGAGGAAGCGTCAACAAAATGCCTGAAATGGGCTTATTTTTCCCTGGAGAGGCGTTGAGCTCTGGGGACAGCTTGCCTGGGAGGGGGCCGGGCAGGTGTCAGGTGTTGCTCTGGACTCGCAAGGAGGAAGCGCACAGCACCTGCTCCCAGCCCAGACACTCGCCGCACAGCCTGACGTGGCGAAGTCTGGCTCATACTGCTGTATCTCAGGCCTCTTAAGTCCCTCGCATCTGCTCTCCTATTTTCTTTTTTTTTTTTTTCTTTTTTTTTTTTTTTTTTGTTGAGACAGAGTCTCACTTTGTTGCCCAGGCTAGAGTGAGTGCCGTGGCGTCAGCTTAGCTCACAGCAACCTCAAACTCCTGGGCTTAAGCGATCCCACTGCCTCAGCCTCCCGAGTAGCTGGGACTACAGGCATGCGCCACCATGCCCGGCTAATTTTTTCTATATAGATTTTTAGGTGTCCATATAATGTCTTTCTATTTTTAGTAGAGACGGGGTCTCGCTCAGGCTGGTCTCGAACTCCTGACCTTGAGCAATCCACCCGCCTCGGCCTCCCAGAGTGCTAGGATTACAGGCGTGAGCCACCGCGCCCGGCCTGCTCTCCTATTTTCAAATGGAGTTTTTCATTGTTTACTCCATGTTTTGTGTTGTCATGATTGAAGGAGCCGTGGTAATTCTCAGAGAATGATTGAAGACTTTTAGCAGGAAAATGGTATCAGAATCCAGAAGCAGTCCTTAGATGTTATTATTATGATTGGTAGACACATCCCAAAATTCCCTTAAACACCGAAGCTGATTAACGCTACATATCATTACTTTGCCATAGCAACACACCTGGATGTAGCTTCTGTCTGCGTTTCTACCTGGGTTGGGAAACGATGAATCACCTGCTGGGCTGGGCTCTCACCCCGACTCTCACCCCTCTGAGAAGCACTGGTGTGTGTACACTTAATATTCTCAGAGATTTTGCCAAGTCACACCTATTCTATTTCTCGTTTATCTAATATTTCACCACGAGCACCAGTAGGAAACAAAGTCAGCTTCCATCCTCGCTCGGCGACAGTGGGGACCACGCGGAGAACCCGCGTTTCTGAAAACCAAAGACAAAGAAAAGTTACTGAAAGCAGTGAGCAATAAATGATACCTTACCTCTGGCAGAAAAACGATGCTCACGGCAGCAGATCACTGATGAGAAACCACGGAGGCCGTGAAGACGAGGGCAGCATTTTCCAAGCGCTGCAAGGAAAGCACTGTCAACCCGGAATTTCATATCCTGTGACAACGTCCTTGAGGAGTGAGAGGGGAGTCAAGACAGTCTCAGATAAATGATAACAAAGAAAATTGTTCCCTAGCGGAATGGATAGAGGAAGTTCTCTAAATAGAAAGGACATCATAAAAGAAGTAATCTTAGAACATCAGAGAGAAAGAAAGAATTACGTAAAAAATAGAAAAATATACTAGATTTTCCTTCTCCTCTTGAGTTTTCTAAATTACGTCTGATGGTTGAAGTACAAATTGTAACTCTGTTATAATGTGGCTCTCAGTGCAGGTGAGGAAAAGATTTAAGGCCATTATATTATAAACAGAAGAGGGTAAGGACAGAAACAGGGAGGTGGGGTTTCTACACTTCCCTCAAACAGGCGCAGCTGCTCTGGAAAGCAGTTTCTCAAAACTTGCAACATACGGTTACTATGCAGTGAACAATCGTGCTCCTGGTAATCTTTTGCAGAAAAATGAAAACTTATGTTTGCACAAAACATGTACATAAATGTTCATGGCAACTTTATTTACAGCAGTGCTGCAGTTAGTGAATAAATAATCTGTGGTCTTTCCACACCAGGGAGAACTACTCAGCAATAGAGAGCGGAAAAGTGTCGATGCAGGTGATCAAAGGCATTGTACTGAGTGAGGAAACCAATCTCAAAAAGCCACATACATAAGGTAACATTCCTGAGATGACAGAATTGTAGCGGTAGGGAACAATGAGTGGTTCCCTGGGTTAGGGGTGTTGGGGGAGAAACGGGTGGGGGTGGCTCCGCAGGGTGGCACAGTGGAGATCTTCCTGTGCTGGAGGGTTCTGCATCTTGGTCTCCATGGTGGTCACTTGAAGCCACATAGGTGATGAAATGGCACAGAGCTCTACACACAGACACGGCACTCCTTGGCTTTGGGACTGAGCTGCAGTCATAGGGCCTGTCACCCCTGGGAAGAGCCTAGGCAGAAGGTACCACGTGCAAAATTTCTTGTGAACTGTGATTGCTGCAAAATAAACAGTTAAAAAAGTTTATAAAAGGTTTTTCTGACATTACAAAAAAGCCAATGAAATGCTCATTCTACTCTAAAAAATCACCTGGCACAAATCTAGTCTGTAGAGATTGCAAATGTAGGTATGGTATTTGTCTTAACAGCAAAAGGAACGTTCTAGTTACTGCAGAGTTCGAGGAGAACAATAGCCTACAATGAAACACAGACCTGCACTGTAATTCCAATAAGTTAGGCAGCACATATGATAGTTATCACGTGTGTTTGTGCTCCCTGGAGTGGAGTTCTCATTTTCACCCTGCCCACACTATCCTTTCCTTTTTCTTAATCGACAATGAAATCTCTAACAAGACACTGGGCTCTTTTCAGCAGTTCAAGGTTCCTTAATTATCCTGCATCTTTTCTTTTGTGTTTTCTTTTCAATATGATCTAATTTTGCAAAAAAAAAAAAAAAAAAAAAGGAGGGGTGGGGATTTCCACATTTATGGTTTATTGTACCGAGTATATTTGAGCTATCTTTTCATATTGATGAGGCTGACAAAAATAGAAAATTTTAGAAGACTCTTTATATCAAAGACCAGAGACCTCCTGTGTAAAGATTCTTTTGTCCTGTGGCCTTTTCTCTTCCTTATGCTCATTAACTGAGAATATATCTCCACTCCCAAGGACAGAAAACTCTTGCATATTCTGTTTTCTTCAAATTCTCTTTTATTTCCTTCCATTTTCACCTCTGTAACAATGGACGCGTATGTCCTTACCTTGACTCTGCTTCCAGTAAATTTGTGATTAAAATATCAAAGGCTGCTGGGTGCACTGTCACTGGTGCTTTCTTCTTTCTTGGGCTGTGAGCGGGGAGCTCATGATATGGAGGTTCCTCCACGCACGCCGGTCCCCCTCCCACGTACGTCTTGAGTCATATTCCTTCCAAACCCACTCAGATGGTTTATATTTCCCAGTTTCCACAATTATTCCTAAATAATTTGGAAGACGTGGACTTTTCTCATAATTGCTTTAGTTATTTTACTAACAAAACATTAACTTTGCACACTAAGATCTGCAAAGTGATGCAAAAACTTTCCTTATCCAAAAAAAAAAAAAAAAAGTGGTCTGTAAAATGGCATTGCGTAGGAAGAAAATATCACTAAAGATGGAGATGGAAGATTTTGCGAGGTCATTTGATTAGAGTGGACACATTTTAATATAGAAGTTTGCAACATGGAAATTTATGTAACAAGGAGACAGGCAGCCTTCCTGGGGGGCAGCTGGAGAGGCAGGCGGCAGAGGACGACAGCCCTGCAGACTCATCACCCAAGAAGTCTAAGACAATGGAGAGCACAGAGCTGGAACTCCATGACGTGCAGAGAGATACCTGAGGACCGGAGAAGGAAACCATAGCCAGGGAATACCGTGCATGGCAGTTTCTGGGTGTTTGGGTGGTGAGACTTTCTGGAGAGTTTTTCAGACCTTTAGAATGGGAGGGGAAAGTGGGCGGGATAATGCTTCCTTGGCAGCAACATAATTTCGAAGCTTGACTTCTGGTGTCCAGGTTCACTTGCCATTCTTACCCTTGATTCTGGACTGTTGAACATTGGCAGTAGCCCTGAGGGTCGTATCAGATCTCCTCTAGGGTTAGGGGCAACAGTAATTCCTCTCAAAGGTGGGACATGTCTTGCAGGGACTCACTTCCCACATTGCTTTGCTTAGAGCACATTCAACGCTAACACAGACTTCAGTTATATGAGGAATGGAGTGGCATATCGGAGAGGGTGAGGCTCGTGGGAAACAGCTGCCTAGCTCTCTTGGCTTTCTTTGATGTAAGGAAGGGAAACAATGTCGATTTGGTTCTAGAGTGTGCTCTTATAGGTCACCTCCAAGACCTTAACATGCCCTTTCTGTAACATGAATGCCAGAAATCCGAGAGGTGTCAAGATTGCATTGCATCATGGCCCTTGCGAAACCCTACTCTGTAAAGCAGTAGCACACATCACACGAGCTGGAAGGATGATTACAGAAAGATGTGTGGCCGGCATGAGCTCGGTGGGAAAGCTGTTCCCTGACACAGGAAGGGAGCAGTGCCTTTTGATATGGAATATTTTCCATGGCTTTAAGGCAGATTTAATTTTCTAATTAAGTTCAAATTACTACTAAGGCTATGTAACTTAGAACAAGTTTATATTCAAATTGGCAGTAGGAGGTGGGGTAGAGTGAATGGACAGTGCAGTGTGGACTGGATAAAATTGAGACAAAATTCTTACCCTTTCTCAATTCACAACCTGGGGAAGAGGACAGAAAAGTGAACAAGAAATTCAGAATTAAAACCTGATAAAAGCTGTGGCGAGGCGTGGAGGAGATGTCGTTTGGAGAAGTAAAAGCGATAATTCCAATGCTTATCTACTGATCTTCCCGCCACAGCCTCCCGCCGCTGTCAGCTGCCCACGGCTGCGACCCGAGCTGCCCAAACGCAGTAGCCCCTGAGCCCGCGTCATCTCAGACTTTACCCGGAGGCGGATTGACTGGTGAGTATATATCTACTGCAGCCTAAGGATCAGGACTCCTCGTGTGATCTGGGCATGGCCCTGGAAATTTTGTATTTGTAATTTCATATTCGCTCTCGAAGAGGGCTCCCAAGTTGTATGAGCTTTTGTCCCCACAAACACACCCTCTCCCTGTCCCTCCCGAGACATCCACACTCCTCTCCAGAGGAGGCAGAGCTAGGCCTAAGCTGCTTCCCCTCATTTTTACTTCTTAGTAAACCAGAGTGTCTACCTGTGGGTGTATGAAAGCTGTACATGAGTGTGTGCTGTGTCTATTGTGTGTTCTCTGTGTTATATGTGTGTACTGCATGTGTTGTGCATTTGTGTGCTTGTATGTGTGGTGTATTCTCTGTGTTGTATGTGTGTTCTGTGTGCTTATATGTTGTATGTGTTGTGTACATGTGTTCTCTGTGTTGTCTGTGCATGTTGCATGTGCATATTGTGTGTGCTTTGTGCAGTGTGTGCAGTGTATTGGTGTTATATGTGTTGTGTATGTGTGTTGTGTGTGTTCTGTGCATGTGTCTATTGTGTGCATGGTGTGTGTGGCCTGTTTGTTGCACGTGTTCCGTGTGTTGTGTACCTTGTGTGTGTATGCTGTATGTGTTGTGTGCATGTTGTGCGTGTTATATGTGTGTTGTGTGTGTTGTGTGCATGTTATATGCATGCTATGTTTGTTGTGTGTGTGCACTGTGTGTCATGTGTGCATGTATGTTGTGTGTTCTGTGTGTCACATACCTTGTGTATGTTGTGTGTTGTGTACATGTTGTATGTGTTGTGTGTGTTGTGTGTGTTGTGTGCATGTTGTACGAATGGAGTGTTTGTTGTGTGTGTGCTCTGTATGTCATGCATACATGTATGTTGTGTGCTGTGTGCATGGTGTGTATTTGTTGTGTGTGCTGTGTGTGTGCAGGGGGCAGTATGGGGCTGCTGTGAGCATGTGGCCTTCCTATTTCCTGATCTGGCACAAGGAGATGACTCAGGGCCAAGCCTGGAGGTGACTCTGCAGGGCCGGGAGCTGCCGGCGGTGACGCTGGCCCTTGTTCCGAGGACGTGCTGGTCAGAGCTGCCTGGAACGCTGCTCGCGGCCAGGCCGCCAGAGGGTCTGAGTCCCCCGACTCCAGCCAGCCTCAGACATATGTGAGGGGCCGATGCGGCGGTGCCCAGAGGCAGCGTTGTCCATGGCCCCTGGCATGCTGCGCGAGGGGAAGAACGGAGCCGCACGTGTGATTGGACGTGATCTGTAGCCACGGAGAAGCCGTGAAACAGATGAGGTTGAGCTTAGTGTTCCGCCCCATTTAACCGAGCATATCCAAAATAGTATCACCTCAACAAAGAGTCAACACTAAAACGTGACCAGGGAGATATTTTGCGCCTCCTTTTTGAATCTCAGTGTGCACCTTACACTTAGGGGACATCTCATGTCAGACTGGCAACTTTCGTGTGCCCGGCAGCTGCGTGTCTGGGGGCTGCTGAATTGGACGGTGCCACTCTAGAGACAGAGGGGGAGGGGACATAGGACTTGCTCACGGTCCTGGGGTGGGCAGCAGGGTGGCCAGGGACCTCACTGGACGCTCGTTGGGCCGGTCCGCACCTCTTCTTAGAGGGACACATCCCTGTCCTTGTTTCTGCCCCTCTTTGTAGAAAGGACCATTCAGACGCTCACCATTGTTGGGGAGAAGCATCAACTACTCAAAACTAAGCAAAATATACTCAATTTATGGGACTATATGGCTTCTTAAGTGTTTCTTCCCTTCTAAAAAAAAAAATCCACCTTAGAAAATATGAAAAATCCAGAAAAGCACAAGATGAAAATAAATTGTTCATGTTCCCACAATCCCACAGGACCACAGTTAATATCTGGCTGCAGACGGCACTTCCTTCCCTTCTTTTCTTAACCAGCCTGTCCTTGGGGCAGTGGACACTGTGCTCGGCCCCGGGTAATAAGGAATTTGGTCTCAGCTCAAAGAGAGAGCAGCCTTTGTCCCCGCTCCCTGGGAGATGACTCAGCCCCTGGGACTTCCCAAGCGACAGGAATGTCTGCACTGCTCACGGTGGTTATGCTGAAGAGATGGCTCAGGACCGTGCGAGCCACCCCAGAAAGGCCAAGCATGTGATGAGAGAGAGGCTCAGAGGAGTTTTACTACATGATAGCGGCCCAACCTCTTGGCCTCTGGAGAGGGAACAGGGCTCGATGACATGGGCTTGGTTCCACCAATCCTGCCTGTGCCGTGAAGGCTCAGGTGACCTTCCTGGTGTCAACACACACCACTGTGAGGAAGACACAGGGGCGTCATGTTCGGGACCCTCCCAGACCTCTCCCTGTGTGTCTCTTCCTTGGCTGTTCTGATTTGCATCCTGTTGTTCCAATGAGGCTGTAATTATAAGTATGGTGTTTCTCTGCATTCTGTGACCTATGATCTGGGGACCCCCGAACTTGCGGCTGGTATCTGAAGTGAGGGCAGTCTCATGGGTTCTGTTCCTTCAGGCTCCACAGTTTGTGCCCCTCTCCCATTGCCGTGATTTCGCTGCCTGGCCCGCCTGCTGGCTGGGGTGGGAGGGAGAGTTACCAGCTGCTGCAAAGAGGCTCTGGTGCTGCTCTCCCCTCCTCATGCTGTGACGGGGACAGGCCCGGGAAGAATCATCTCCGGGTCGCACAGGAGAATTAAGTGTCTTGGCCAAGGTCGTGCAGAAGCTGGGGAGGACAAAGTCCTAATCTTAGGGTGCCAGGGCTGTTGTGTTCCTAAAGGGAACTAGGCTCTGGCCAAGAGCATCCCATCTGAGCTATGTGCGTGCTGTAAATGTTTTCTCTTCTACAGATTGCATTTCCCAGTCGTTTTTGTTCTTCCCTGCTGACATCTGTTGTACCTTTACAACGTGGAAACTACTAGATAACCCTCATTGCAGGGGAATAACAGCCCTTCACAATTGGGCTACACAGTACCTGACAGATTATGTAATAATTTTCATTGTCCTCATTTGTCTAAGAATAAAAACATTTTATTCTGAAAGTGAGGCAGCATACACTATAATCTGATCTTTTGATGAAGCAAAGAAAAGCTGATCTATTTTTAGATAATGAACTTGCTGATAAGTCTTAATTTGGATCCAGTGTTTGACTCTGCCCTGATGCGGTTCCACACGTCCTGCTCTGTGTCCACAGATACTGACGTGTCACCCACGGTGCTCGGCACTGCCCAGGTCTGCTCCTCGAGGAGGGAGCTACCGATTCTTCACAAAGGAGAAAGAGAAAGTCAAAGCATTTTCTTTGGCTCAAAACTTTCCCTTCCCCCCATGACGATTTCAAGAGTTTTTTGTTTGTTTGTTTCTAGGTTTCAAGCAAATAGATCTTTAAGAACGAATCTCAATCTTTGGCTTGAGGGTGATTTAGGAGTTCATATGGGTATTTGGAAGAAAAGTCACCGGAAGCCTGAGGTCCTGCTGCTGGGTGGGGTTTTGTTGTCACTCACGTGGGCTTCCCCCAATCCCCGAGGGTCTGGGAGGGTACAAAGCATGACCCACATCTTTGTGTTGACAGAGATATACAAGGCATGGGCCTAGCAGGACCTGGGAGTTGCCCTGCAGAGACTCTCGTGGTCAGGGGCCTTTGTGAGGAGGCCGTGGGCAGGACCACGCTTCCCATAGCAGTGTGGTCCTGTGGGTCAGGACGGGGAGCAGAGCCTCCTCCCTGGCCCGACTGCAGTGAGAAGGTGTTTCCTCCTGTTTGAGAGCAGCACCTAACCATCCCCGAGGGTGTGAGGAGGAAATTCACATGGCGATGCAGCGTCTGCCGTGTGCCAGGCACTAAGTGAGGTTCCTGTGAAGCACGGGGCACGCAGGTGTGCAGGGGCGTGGGGACTGTGGAACCCTGCAGGTGAGTCAAGGTCATTGCTGGCTGGGTGAAGGCTGGGAACGGGCTGTGGTCGGCAGAGGGACGGGAGGGCCCCACAGACTCCCGCATCCCGATCCCCAGGGCCTGCGGACAAGTTGATGACTTTGTGGATGTGATTAAGGTTCAGGCCTTGTGAGGCGGAGAGTTTCTTGGATCTTCCAGGTGGGACCAGCGTAACCACAGGGGGCCGTAAAAGCGGAAAAGCTCCCATTGTGGCTGGAGGGACACAGCCACAGAAGAAAGGCAGAGATGAGCGATGCTGGCTTTGAAGGTGAAGGAAGAGGCCGAGAGGGGGAATGAAGGCGGCCTCTAGACGCTGGGAACCCCACGAGGTCATGATCCCCAGAGGATCCAGGAGAAATGCGGCCCTTGGGCACCTTGACTGTGGTCCCCGGAGACCTGGGCTGCACTTCTGAGCTCCGGAACTGTAAGATAATAAATACCTTTGTGTTGTGTTATGCCACTGAATTTGTGGTGATCTGCTATGGTGACTGGAAAACCAAGGAAGGGAGGGTGTGCAGGACTAGAGGAGACAGGTGCCGGTCTAGGAACTCACAGAGCCACGTGTGTCCCCGGAGCCAGCAGCATCGGTGTCACCTGGGAGCTTGATGGCGCACAGCGTCCCTGGCCCACCCCAGGCAGACCCACGATCTCAAGTGTAAATGTCCCAGGGTCACCTGCTGTGCTCAGGAAGGTGGGCAGTGGGCAGAACAAAGTGGCCCCGAGGGACGCAGACGTGGACTCAAAATGCTGCGGGTCGGGATGGCTGCGTGGCGCAGGTTGGCCGGGTGGGGCTGTGTTTCACCTGGGTTGTAGGGTGCCAGTCGGGGGTGACGAGGGAGGGCTGGGAAATCCTAATGAAAGGGCCACGGAAGTAGCCTGTGTAACCAGGACCTGAGGCCCTGGCATGGTGAGGCGTGGGGGGAGGGGGTGAGAGGGTTGTGTCCCACGGGGGGTGGGGTGGGGGGGGAGGGGAGAGGGTTTAGAGTTGAGATTGCGGAGATGCTGAGGTTGTTGATTCTGACAAGGTCAGTAACAATACTGTGGTAACAGCTTCCCATCTGGGTTTAAGCTGCAAAGGGACTTTCCTGACTGCAGACACTTCCTGTGTGGCTCGTGCAACCTGCCTCCACGCCTGCTGCCACGGGTTCCACTAGTGAAACACTTGTGGCCCAGCGTGGCCTATTGGATGGCCTCTGATTTGACCTTTGCAGTGCAATTTCATTCTATCCCAAAATAATGCCCCGAGGTGTCATCACGCCTATTTTTACAAACCAGGAAACCCAAATTCAAGGGAGGCTAAGTAACGTCCCCAAAGTCACACAGCTGGAATTCGGCTGGACTGAGGTGGAGCCCGCAGCCTTCATCTCCCAGGACTGCAGGTTTTCTGCTCTGCTGAGTGAGACAGAAATTCTCAGAGTGCACAAAAAATAGAATGCCGTAAAGGATGGCTGTGGAGAAAGGAGCGGGAGGAGGAACGCAGAGCTGGAGAAAGCTCTGTGCCAGCATTCCTAAAAATTGCCCTCCAGACACATTACGTAACCCGAGTTATTTCTGGTGGTCCTGGGACCACACGCTGAGTCCCCGCTGATCCCTGGGAAGAGTGATCTGCCTCGAGGACCTGACTCGGGCTAGGTCCCCTTCCCAGCAGGACAGGGCGCGTTTCTGCGCATCCGCCATCCGGAACGGAAGTTCGAGGGCGTGGCCCTGGCTCCGGGCAAGGATTTTCGTGCCATGTCACAACACGGCAGAGAAGGTCCAGGGCTTCCGGGCCCTTCTGTGTAAGTGGCGGACTGGTCTGTGTTTCCATCCACAAAGGTCGAGGGTGGAAGTCCCGAGGATCCTCCTGTTTTTGTAAAGACGGTGACCAGCTGATGTGAGTCCCTTGGCTGTCCCAGCTGCCACGTCAGAGTCTGTGCGCACCCACCTGTCACCGCTCGCCTCTCCCCAACCGAGAAGGCGCACAGGCTTCCTTCCCTCCGTGCTTCTCCGGTTAAGTCAGGCGGTCGGGTCCGCGCCCCCGCCCCGTGCGGTAGACGGGCGGCACTGCTGGCCCGCTGCCCATTCCTGTGCAGAAGTGTTAGGGGCACAGCCACACCTGCTGCTTATGCTCCGTCCATGGCCTCTTCCACACTTCCGCCGCAGAGGCGAGCACCTATGACAGAGACCATCTGGCCAGCCAAGCCTAAAGGCTTTACTGTTTGTCCCTTCACTGGAAGAGTTTACTGACCCCTGCTCTAGACGCTAAAGAGCCTTCTCTGGCCCCCTGGCCTTGATGGTCTCCATAAGACAAGGAACCCCGAGCGTCAGCAGACAGGCTCCCCTGGGGCCCGCACTCTGCCTCTGGCCCTGCCCTGGCATCTAGGCCCTGCGCCTGCTCTGGTCCACATGGGCCTCAGCCCGGGTTATTTCTCCTGATCCCATGTACACCCTACAGCCTGACAGGTGGCCACAGGAAGGCTGGTTGTGCAGGCCGGGTGTCCACACCACACACACGGGGCCTCGTGGTGCAGAATAGAGTCAGGGATGGGCAGGAGAGGGTGACCTGGTCCTGGCCCTAAACTTGCCCTCTTGTCTTGGATCCTACATGTTACAAGTGGACCTGATTTTCAGTCTTCCTTCCTCATCCATTTCACTGCTCTATCAATAATCTATTTTGCTCCTTGTCTTAGTCTGTTTTGTGTTGCTGTAACAGGATAGCTGAGATGGGGTGATTTATAAAGAAAAGGGGTTTATTTAGCTCCAAGTTCTGCAGGCTGGGAAGCTCAAGGGCATGGCCCTGGCTCTGGCATGAGGGCTTCCATGCTGCCTCATAACGTGGCGGAGAGGGTTGAAGGTGTGTGAAGAGGCAGAGGACCAAACAAGATGAGGAACCTCACTTTATAGCAACCTGTCCTCACGAGAACTAATTCATTCCTGCAAGAACCAATTAGCCTTGAAAGAATAAGCACTCACTACTGCAAGATGGCACCATGCCACCTATGAGGGATCTACCCTTTTCACCTCCTGCCAGGCCCCACTTCCTGGCACCACCACACCGGGGATCAAACTTTGACGTGAACTTTGGTGGAGACAGACAAACCACCTCCAAACAGAAGCGCTCCTTACAGCTCTTCCCAAACGTGCTTCAGTCTGCTTTCTCCTAAAACTCTGTGGTAGGAAGACAACAAAATGGGGAAAGAATTGTCTTCTCAACAAAGAGTTCTAGGAACAATGAAAATCCGTATGGGTAAGAAAGAAATTCAATCCCGTCTTCACATGATACACAAAAATACTCAGAATGGATCGTAGATCTGAATATGAAAGTTAAAATCATAAAACTCTTAAAAGAAAACATAGGAGTAAATCTTTAATACCTTGAGTTTGGCAATGGTTTCTTAGATATGGTACCAAAATCACAAATGACAAAAAATAATAAATTGGACTTCACCAAAATTAAAAACTTTAATGCTGCAAATGACATCAAGAAAGTAAAAAGGAAACTCACAGAATGGCAGAAAGCATTTGTGCATTTGCAAATCATAATTCTTATAAGGGACTTGTATATAAAGAAGTCTTCCAACTCAATAATAAAAAGATAATCAAAATTTAAAATTGACAAAGGATCTAAATAGACATTTCTCCAAAGAAGATATATGTACACATGGCCAATAAGCATATGCAAGGATACTCAACATCATTAGTCATTATACAAATGCAAATCAAAACCACAGTGAAATCGCATTTCACACTGTCTAGGATGGCTTTAATAAAAAAGACAATAACATATGTTGGCAAGAATGTGGAAACCAGAGCCCTCACTCCTTTGCTGGTGGGAGTGCAGGTACAGCTGCTTCAGAAAACAGTTTTGACAGTTTCTCAAAATGTTAAACGTGGAGTTATTATGTCTTAGGCCATTCAGGCTGCTATCACAAGATACTATAAACTAGGTAGCTTATAGACAACAGAAATTTATTCTCTCATAGTTGTGGATTCTGGGAAGTCCAAGATCAGGGCACCAGCAGAGTCAGCGTCTGGCAAGGGCCACTTCTGGTTCCTAGAAGGCCGTCTTCTCTCTGTACCCTCACATGGCAGAGAGGGTGAGGGAAGCCTCTGGGGCCTTTTCCATTAGGGCACTAATCCCATTCCTGAGGGCTGCACCCTTGTGACCTATTCACCCCATAAAGCCCCACCTCCCGGTACCATTGCCTTGGGGGTTGGGTTTCAACATATGAATGTGGGGGGGACACAGACATTTAGTCAATAACGTCACATGACTCAACACTTCCACCCAAATGCACAAGAGAATTGAAAATATGTTTACACAAAACTGTGTGAATGTTCCTAACAGTGTTAGTCATCATAGCCAAAAAGTAAAAACAACCCAAATGTCTATAAACCAATGAATGGATAAATAAATAAGGTATATCCATATAATATTAATAGCATATTAGTCAGCCATAAAAAGAAATGAAGTTTTGATAGATACTGCATGATAGATGACCCTTGAAAACTTTATTATGCTAAGTGAACGAAGACGGTCACCAAAGACCACGTACCATGATTCCAGCTCTACTAAATGTGCAGAGGTGGAAATCCAGAGACACAGCAAGTGGCTCGAGGAGTTGCTGGGGCAGGGGAGTGGGTGGGAGGAATGGAGGTGAGCGCTGATGGGCACAGCGTTTCTTTCTGAAGTGACAAAAATGTTCCCAAATGAGATCATGGTGGTGGTTGCTTAACTCTGAATTTATAAAAACACCATTTCTTGTGCACTTAAAACGGATGACATGTATGTTGTGTACGATGCTGTGTGACTTCCATGGCTAGGCCGTGTTTCATGCGGTGCTCTCAGAATGTGCACCCCGGAGCGCTAAGCCAGCACGGAGAAAGTCCAGCTACCCTGACGCAATCCTGCCCCTTCCTGCCTTCTCAAGGGAGGGCCTCTCGTTTCCTTTGCAATCAAACCCCCCGAAAGAGCAGAGCACTTTCCAGCTCAACTTCTGACCCCCCAATCTTGTGCAGTCAGCACCTCGCTTTCCCACTCCGCCTCTGCTGAGCTGCGATCCCAAGGAGCGCATGGAGCCCCATGACCAGGTGCCGACGTTTCTTCTCAGTCCTTAGCCTGGTCCCCTCTGGGCAGCTTTCGATGTGGCCGACCCCCTCTCCTTCTCCCGGAAGCCCTTCCTCCCTCCCTCAGGTTCGTTGGCTCTGTGATTATGTCTAGAATATATGGAGACATCTCTTATGACACTATTCTACATAAAATTTGAACTCTGAACATTACACAATCTGCATTTGCTATTAGAAGACCTGTTGCTAGTGGAGAACGACGCAGGGGCTCAAATGAGCTGGGACTCAGAAGAGGACGGATGGAAACTGGACATCAGAGCCACAGTGTCACAGCCCAGCCTGTCCCTGCCTCGTGCACACAGGAGAGCAAGAACCGCTCAACGGATAGAGCATGGTGACCCTGGCGAGGGGTGTGGGGACCCTCAATTGACTCAATTGAGTCAGGTGCTCAGTTGACCCCTGAGTTTCCTGGTAGCCAAAGAAAAGGGAAAAATGTCAGGTATTCATGTTTATAAGTGAATCATGCATCAGACAAATTCATCCTGGGAGACACACGTTTTCCCTGCCTTGCTTTCAAAGTATAACTTAATCTGTGGATTTTTACTCAAGAGGCATTAATAACAAAATCTTTGACTTCAATTCATGCAAAAATGACCCGAAATATTCCCGCAGATTCGGTTCTTTGACACCACACTCTATGAGAGGTGTGACCATAGCCCTAGAGCTTTGCTGTGAGCCTGTGAGGCTTGGACTGAAGGTTGCTCCTACACACCCAGGGCGGGAGGTCCGGCCCTTGTCTGCTGTTATGACCGATGTTTTCCTCAACAGGTGTGCTGGCTATGCCAGAGCGTCTGCAGAGGAACTCAAACGTGCAGGCGGAGTTTTTGGTCCGGACATCCTGGGAGAAACTGCTGCCTCTGGAACATGAGTCGTCACCCGCCAGGCACCTCGGCGCTCCCTGAAGTTGAGCTTGGTTTGTGCAGCGAGTACTTCCGGCCAAGAATGTAGCCTATGAGAAGAGTTAGGTCCAGGTGTGTCCCCGTGTCCCCACATAGATGAAGAAACCAGCTTTTTGATGGGAGCGTTACTGCCATTTAAATGCTTAAGAAGCTCTGCCAGATACGGTGATCATCCTGGGAACTGCCGTGCCTGGCTTCTCTCACCAGCACGGTGCTGCGGTTTGTTCGCCACGTGGCGTTCTGAGCCATCACCCGGCGGGTGACCCTCTCTCCACCTGTCCAGGTCATCTGGCTCAGCTGCCTTCTGAGGACAGCTGGGATGCTGGTCTCCGACATGGGGCTTTGAGCCCGCCCTACGGGTCGGTGAGATGACAATTTCTGTTTTCTGGTGAACTGGCTTCCCAAGGGTGGGGGACGTCAGCTCTTAAGTCATTGGTTTTATCACCCAAACGCCTTGTCTTTGCTTCGCCAAAACCATGTCCTTAGCCACTAGGAGATAGCAGACGACTGTCTTAGTTGTGCAGAAGCGAGCAAAATTAGAAATATTCTAGGCGCTTTATTGACCATTCAAAAGCTGGGTGGTCTGTTTGAGTACCATGCCTTCTTTTTTTTTAAATCTATTTTGTGAAATACTCTTAACCTTACTGAAAAGTTTCAAGTTACAGTACAGAATTTTTTCCCTACAGAATCATTTCAGAATAAATTATGGACATAATTCCCTTTCCCCAAATATTCTCGCGTGCATTTCCAATATACCTGGACGTTCTCTCACGCAGCCACAACCCAAAAGTCAGTGCAGGAAGTTAACATTGGTATGCACTGCCATCTGATCTCCCACCCCGCTAGGGTTTGAATGTGTCCCCACATTTCATCTGGAAACTTAATCCCCAAGGTGGCTGTACTGAGAGGTGGGATGGTGAAGAGGTGGTTGGGTCATGAGAGCCCTGCCCTGTTGTGGATCAGTGGGTTGTCACCAGAGGGGGACTGGTGGCTTTGTAAGAGGAAGGGAGACCTGAGCCACCACGTTAGCATGCTCAGCCCCCTACCGTGTGACGCCTTGGTGGCCTCGGGACTCTGCAGAGAGGCCCCACCAGCAAGAAGGCCCCCACCAGATGCGGCCCCTCAACCTTGAACTTCTCAGCCTCCACAACTGTGAGAAATACGTCCCTTTTCTTTATAAATTATCCCGTTTCAACTATTCTTTTTATAAGCAACAGAAAACAAAATAAGGCAGATCGCATGCAAATTTTGCCACTTCCCCCAAGGAGGCCCTATGTCCAAAGGTTCAAGGTCAGACGTGTCCCCAGCACCGAGCAGTCAGTACCTTCCATCCTCTTCAGTCTGGAACGTTCCTCAGACTTCCCTTGACCTCTAGGGGAAAGTCACTTGTGAAGATTACAGACCAGCAATGTAGCGGAATGTCCGTTAGTCTGGGTTTGTCCCCGGTGGAGGGACGTCCCTGCAGGGCTGCAGCCTCCGCCAGGCGCGGGTTACCTCCGAGCAGCCCCAGGACTGGGGACGCTCACTCGAGTCACTTGAGTAAAGTGACACCTGCCAGGCTTGGCCATCGCACGTCACTCTTTCCTCCTCCTCCCTTGGTATTTGGCGTGTAGGGGCTGTGCATTGTGTGGACATCCTCACTAAACTCCCCGTTTCTGCACTTCTCTCTCTTCTGGACGTGAGCTTTCCTGCCTTGTGTAACGGGTGTGGCATTGATACCGTCACGATATATTTTGATGCTTAAATTCTCTCAAGTTTGCCCAGACGAAGCCCCCCCAGGCTGGTTCCCGAGTCTCTCTGGCTCATTGCTGCCATTCTTTGAAGACTTTCTTGCTCCCTGATGCGTTCCCTGCTCAGCCTGGGGTCCGCAGTGTCCGAGGGGCCCCGGCTCTAGCGGTGTCCCCTTTACTCCTGCAGTCGTGAGCCCCGGTCTGAGCCGTCTGCAGGAGGGTGTCGGAGGTGCTTTTCCTCAGCCCTGGGGGGTGAGGCTGGGCAGGGAGGGTCACCTCCACCTCAGCTGCCTTTGTCTCTAGCCCCGGGGGGACCCGCCCGGCCCTGCCGTGAGCAGGAGCCCAGCCCAGTGCCCCTGTCCCCAGCAGAAGGGCCATGCCGGTTGCCAAGACCCTGTTCCTGCAGCTTCCCAGAGCAGCTCTTCTTTTTTTGGTTGATTTTCTGAAAACCCGCTTATCTATTCTGCTTCAAATTAATCCCCAAATGTTGCCTTATCAAACCATTTGTCGTTGCGGCGGCAGCTGATTACAGATGTACATCGTTTCTGCACAGCCTTTTTAAAGGGCCAATCACTATGGTAACCACATTACAGAAAATTGCTGTGTCTCCTTAAAATACCCTTCAGAAAAGGTCACTCGGTATTAACATGTTCCAACCAAAACTAGCAGAGTGAGCAGCGTTAAGAACATTGTCACCATGTGCTGCTTTTCCACGTGCCTAGTTTTGGTCACGTAATTTCAGGAAACTCTCAAAACAGGACGAAATATTGAGATGTTGAGAGGAGAGAGAGTTCCAGTGCGACAATACGTGTGTGTGTTTGTAAATTACAAAGACCAGACCAACCTTGGTTCCTGTGCTCACGGGGCAGCCTGTGGGCTCGGACTCTGCCGGTCTGGGGCACCCGCTCCCGTCACCTGAGCCTGGTCCTGAGGGCTGGGGACGGAGCGGCTGCCTCTGGGCATCAGAGCCACCAGCTCGGTATGGGGCTCAGGCAGAGGGACAAGCAGTCTTAGGACGGTTTACCTGTTTTAATTCTCTCAACTCAGTGAGGTAGGTATTTCCATTAACGCGTGAGGAAATTGAGGTACAGACAAGTAGGCGGCCCCAAAACACGGTGGGTGAGAGGCAGCCATGGGATTTGAACCCAGGCACTCCGGCTACAGTGTTCTTGATTTACCAGTTTTGTGTATTACATGTTGACCTCCTATTGTGGAAGATCAAGATTTACCCAATTCCTCTAATTCTCATAACTCCTTTTACTTCATTTTCCGTCTGGTTCACTAATTGCAGCATTTGCGTGTGCTGTCTCTCTGTATCTCGGCTCTATCTCTGTCTCACTGACTCTCTGTGTCACACACACACACACACACACACACACACACACGATTCTTGAACCTTTTCAAGTCCTTCAGCCTATGTTCCCCAGGAACAAAGACATTCCAAGGTGTCCTCCGGTTTAGCTACAGTACTCTTGTCATCCTCAGCAAATTGTGTACACCTCATGTTCCATTTACCCAATTGTCCCCCAGATATCTTTTATGTATTTTTGAAATCTAGGAACAATTAAGGATCACACATCACACTTGTTTATAATGTCTCTCTAACTCCTTTAATCTAGAATAGTGCCCACTGCCTTTTTCTTTTCTTTCAAGACACCAACATTACAGAGTCCAGGCAAGTTGCCTTGTATGGTGTCCGCAGTGTGGATCTCTGCTTATTTCCTCAGGATCAGATTCCGATAAAACGTTTCAGCAGGACTACTGCATAGGTGACTACTTCCTGTTTCATTGCATCAGAAAGGTGACACTTGCTAAATTCAATCCTTTGATTAAGATGGCTGCCAGATTTCTCAAGTGCAAAATACCTTTTCCCTTTTGAAATTAATAAGAAATCTGGGGTGATAAATTGAAGCTGTGTGAATATCCTGCTCCCCAATAACATTTTACCCAGTGATTTTTGCTTGTCTCAATGATCGTTGCAGAATGCTGCTATTCTATCATTTCTCCCACATTCTTTAACTGGCTTTTTTTCTGTAATGATAATTTTCCCTCTCTCACCTCTTTTTTTTTTTTTTTAAGCAACTAACTAGAGACTCAATGATTCTTTTAATTCAATGTATTATCTATTACCCTCATTATTCTTTTTGATGATCAAATTGTTTCAAGTTTGGCCAGGAGGAACCTCTTCGATCAGGTTCTTGTATCTTTCTGACACGCGCTGTTAGTCAGGGAGTGCATCCCTGCTTCCTGACATAAAACAAGGTCCAAGCTCACCTCGGACTTGCCCTACCTAGACCTGGAATGAGCTAATTTCCTAAGGAGGCTTGGCCTCTTTTAGTGGGGAGTACTGTCTATAAACAAAGACCTGGGTCTTTGGTGTGTTAATTGTTGCTGGGGTGTAGATGTTCCTGGACCTTTGAGTGAACAGAGCTAGTAGTTTTATATTCTCACTAATTTTTCCAATTCAAGACAAGCAGCCCAGGTTTTTCCTCACTCCACACTGGCATTTCCCTTCTTCTATGGGGGGAGCCTCAGTTTCCCAAAAGTTAATATATTTTGCTTTCTGCTATGACAGGCATAGAATCATTTCAGAATCGCTACACTGACAATTACCTCCAACAACAAATTGTTAACAAAAATTCAAAATTTCTTTGCAATAATTTTTGTCCTTAGAATATATCACATAAAGTGTATATAGTCAGAGAACTAGGTTAAAAATTTACTTGCATTATTTCTCATTTCTGTGTGGTTGTGTTATCAGTTTGATGTGCCATGAAGTCCATTTGTTTCTGTTTGTTTTCAGTTTTAGGTTATGCCCTTTATGAAGATATTTGTCTCAGTGTTTTGAATATGTTAAGCTTTTACATGCTCAAAAGAAAAAATAATATGAAAAGTGTAGCCTGAGAATTCTTATTCCCATCTTTGTTACTTTCATCTATTTCTCACCCAACCCCTAGGAAAATAATAATTTTTTGGTTTTGGTTTATCCTCTGTGTGTATGTGTGTGTGTCTGTGTGTACGTATGTGTATATGTGTGATTTTTTTACATAATACACTATATTTTTCTCATTTAACCTTATTGCATACACAAAAGGTAGTATACTGTATATACTCTTTTGAATTTTGCTTTTTTAACTTAAAATATATCCTGGAAATCACTCTATATCAATTTATAGAATATTTATTTTTATAGCTGCAGAATACCCCATTATGTGGCTATACTACTGTTATATAACTGGTTGCCTATGGATAACTACTTGGGTAGTTATATATTGCAGTCACAAATAATGCCACATGAATAATCTTGGACATATATTTGTGAAGATGTATTTTTCAGGGCTAGTTCCTAGAAGTTGGATTTCTGAGTCAAAGAGTAAATGCATAGTTTTCTTAGCTGTTGCCAACTTCCCCTCATTTTGCATTCCCACCAGCAAGGTATACAAATGCCTGCTTCCTCCAGAAGTCTTGCCAACAGGGTGAGTGGATAAGCTTTCTCATTTCTGCCAACGTGGCATGGGAGATACGGTATCCTAGTGTAGTTTTAACTGTATTTCTTTTCATATATTAAGGGTCTTTTATATATTGTTTTATGTGTTTTGTCCACTTTTCTAATGGATTTTTAAATTTTTTCCCTCCAATTTTGAAAGCATTTTATATATTAGGGAGGTTAGCCCTCCATCTGTGAGAGGGGTTGCACACACTTTCTTACCAGTTGTCTCTTGCTATTTGACTTCGTCTATGGTGTTTTTCAGAAGTTAAAAAAACGTTGTGGTCAAATTAATTAATCATTGCTTTTACTGCATATGAATTATAAGTTATTGTTTAAAAGGCTTTCTTCACATCCAGATTATTAAAAAAATCACCCACGCTTTCTTCTAGAATTTTTTCCATTTTGATCACTGATCCATTTGGTGTTTATTCTGATATATGGTGTGAGGTATGGATCCATTTCTGACTTTTCAAATGGATGTCGGTTATCATAACATCCTTTATTATTAAAGAGTCTACCTTTTCTCAGTGATTCGAGGTGTCACCTTTATCATATACTGTATCTCCATGTATCCTTGCATCTGTTCCTGGGCTTTTAATCCTGTTCTATTGATCCTTCTATTCATTTATCAATATCACAGTTTTAACAATTGAAGCTTTTTAGTGTGTTTTAATATCTGGGAGGGCCAACCCCTCCATTGTTCTTCTTGTAGAGTTTTTCTAGCTATTATTGCATCTCTGGTTTTTCATTTGAACTTTAGAATCAACTTGTCTAAGTCCAGAATAAAAACTTGTTAAACATTTTATTTCAATTTTGTTAAATTTATATTTTACCTGAAGGAGGATTGACATTTTTATGATGGTGAATTATCTTCTTCAAGAACCAGTGATTTTTTCATTGGTTCAAGTCTTTTTTGTATTTCTTAGAAGTTGTTTAAAATCATTTTCATATAGATTTTGTATATTTCTTGTTAATTACTATGTTCTTTTTTGTTGCTTCTGTAATAGTGAGTTTCTCTTCCATTATATTTTTTATTCACATACAATATTGATTTTTTTGATTCATTGTACATTATTCTAATTAAAAAACTTTTTGTTATTTTCATTATTGAATCTTTTGGGTTTTCCAGGTATATTATTATGTTATGTGTAAATAAAGTTTTTTTTTTTAAATGTTTATTCCTTCAATGATTTTTCTTTCTTTAATAGTATTCATTATATTCCTAATACAGCATTAAATAGTAGTACAGATGGTGGGTGTCCTTATTTTGTTTCTGATCTTAGTGGGAAATATCTTTTGGGTGATAGATATCCTGAAAACCCTGAATTAACCACTATGAAATCTATGCATATAACAAAATTGTACTTGTACCATATAAATTCATATAAATAAAAAAACTTAAAGGAAAATGATGACTTACAGGTCAATTTTATACATACGCACATATGTATACACATGTATGTATATGTACAGACATATATGAATATATACACATGTGTATATACACATGTATATATAAACATATCTATTATATAAATGTGTATACACACATATCTAGATATATGTGTGTATTTTTAGAATAATGAAGAAAATTATATAATTTTTTCCTTACATCTATTATTAATATGGCAAATTAATTTTCTAATATTGATTCAGCCTCACATTCCTAGAGTATGTTTCACTGGGACATGATGTACTGTTTTTAAGTATGTCTTTGTATTCTGTTTGCTAATATTTTATTTAGGATCTTTCCATTGCTATTTCTAAGAAATATTTATAGCTTTCTTTTGGGGGCTATCTTTATTGGTTTAGATATTGATGTTAAACTTAATTGAAGAAAGAATTTAGAAATTCCCTCCTTTCTATATCCTGGAACAATTTATATATCATTGATATTATCTTATATTTGCTTAGTATATGCCCTGTGAAACCAGGTCTTCTCCTTTTTTATGAGATAGTTCTTTGACAACATTTTGTATTTTTCTGTGGAAGTAGGATTGTTTAAGCAGTCTATCTTTATTTTGGTCAATTTATATTTTCTTAGAAAATTATTCATTTTATTTAGATTTTAAAATACATTTGCATAGATCTTTAAAACATAGGTATTTTTATTTATTTGTTTATTTGGAGACAGGGACTTGTTCTGTTACCCAGGGTGGAGTGCAGTGGTGTGACCACAGCTCACTGTAGCCTTCAACTCCTGGGCTCAAGGGATCCCCCTGCCTCAGCCTCCTGAGTAGCTGGGACTACAGGCACATGTCACCATGCCTGGCTAATTTTTTATGTTTTGTAGGGATAGGGTCTCACCATGTTGCCCAGGCTGGTCTCAACTTCTGGGCTCAAGCTAATCCTCCAACCTCAGCCTCCCCAAGTGCTGGGATTACAGGCATGAGACACTGCACCCAGCCTAGTTCTTATGAATTATTATGTTCCTCTTTTTCATGACTACCCCATCATCATTTCTTTTTCTCTTTATTTTCTTGATTAAGCAATCATAGGAGTGTCATTTCTTTTGAAACAAACAGTATTTTGATTTATGTAATATTTCTACTGTTTTTCTGTATTCTGTCACATGTTTCTGCTTTTATGCTTATTATTTCCTTTCTTCTTCTGTCTTTTCGTTTATTTTATAGTTATTTTTCCAGTTTTTTGAGCTAGAAACTTAATTCTTTTATTCTACATGTATAATCATTTAAAGCTATAAAATTTCCCCTGATCAGTGTTTTAACTGTATCTCATAGATTCTGAATTGTCTTGGATTATAGTTTTTTTTGGATTCCAGTTATAAATATAAGCTGTTTTTCATTGTTATATTGTTTTTCTTGAATTCCAAGTATAGGCATGTTGGATCTTCTTTGTCCTTCCATATCTATTGTTTTCTCTTTGCTCTTTTAAAAATCTTTCTTTTTTATTTTCATTCTCTTCCCATTTTTTGTTCTCAATATCCCTTATGTATTCAGTTGCATGCATTTTCTCTTGCATACCCAGTAGTTTAATCTTTATTTCTTTTTCTTCAGTTTTCCTTAAATTCAGCAAATTATCATTCCACATATTCCAGTATTTTTTAAAAAAAAAAACCACTTTTGAGATTTTTGTATTTTTGATGTAAAGTGGGTTCTTTTTTTTAAAAAGTCTGTGAATGTTTGTTTAATATTTAATTTGGGCTGTAGTTTTGGTTACAGTTCTCCTCTGCTTCATGTTTTCCTTTGGGTGGAGAATTTTCACCAGCTGAAGTGCCTTCCATTTTCTGCTCATTTTGAAATATCTTATATTTTGCTAAACCAGCAACAGTAAGTGATGCTGTGTGGGCAGCAGTGCAGGTTTGGTTCAGTCCAAGTGTGCGCAGATGGTGCATTTTCAGGATGTGGTTCCCCTTTGATTCCATAGGAGTCTTGGTTTGTACTGCTGACTTCCTTCTTGCCCTTCGCCAAAAGCCTACCAGTGAAGCTCCCCCCTCCCCTGATACAGTGTCTCCCAAGATGGTCACCAAGCATTTCCATACACGTGCATGCCACTTCCTCTACAAAACTTGATTTAACAATAATTTTAGATTTATAGAAGAGATAGAAAGATCAGCTTCCTCTAATGGTAGCATCTTACTTAACTATGGCACATTTATAAAAACTAAGGAATTAACTTTGGTACAGTGCTCCCAACTAACCTATAGGCCTCATTAGTATCACCCAGTTTTCCCACTAACACCATTTTTCTGCTCAGGACTCAATCCAGGACACGACATGCATGTAATCATGTCTCCTTAGTCTCCCCAGTCTAAGACAGTTTCTCAGTTTTCTCTTGCCTTTCACGGTCTGAGCACTTTTTTTTTTTTTTTTTTTAGACAGAGTCTCACTCTGTTGCCCAGGCTAGAGCGAGTGCCGTGGCATCAGCCTAGCTCACAGCATCCTCAAACTCCTGGGCTCAAGCAATCCTCCTGCCTCAGCCTCCTGAGTAGCTGGGACTTAGGCATATGTGTCACCACCCCCAGCTAATTTTTTCTACACATATTTTTAGCTGTCCATATAATTTCTTTCTATTTTTAGTAGAGATGGGGTCTCGCTCTTGCAGGCCGGTGTCTGAGCACTTTTGAAGAACGATGGTCAGGTGGTCAGTGGAACATCCTCAGTTTGGCTTTGCTGCATGTTTCTCACGGTTAAACTGGGGCGTGGATTTTGGGAAAGACTAGCACAGAGCTGACGTACCTTTCTCAGCAAAGCCTATCAGGGAGACACGATAGCAACATGACTCACCACTGCTAATGTTTATCTTAATCACTCAGTTAAGGTGAAGTTTGCTTGTTATTGTTTCCCCCTTCCATACTCTGTTCCTTGTAAGCGAGTCAGTCAGTCCAGCCCACACTCAAAAGGAGGGACATTGAGCTCCAGCTCCTGAGGGGTGTATCAAAGAATTTGTGGGACACATATTAAAGCCAGGGTAAGCAGGGAACTGCGGGTGCTGCTTTGGGTCTGGCATTGCTGCAGGAGATGCCCTGGGCATTGCTGTGGGCCTTGGGTTGGCACTGTGTAACTGAGCAGGAAGTCGCAAAACAAGGTTTTTAATTGCCCTGATCACAACAGGTTGGAGGCGGAGCAAGAGGTTCTTTCTATCACATATACTCACCAGAAAATTGGTTTCCCTGAACATCACCTAAATACACATCTGGGAACGACACCAATCGGATATCAGACTGAGGTGGGGGTAGGGGAGGGGATGGGGGTATGCCTACACAATGAGTGCATTGCACACCTGGTAACGCTTGAAGGTGCTGACTCGGGAAGGGGGGGGAAGGGAGGGATATATACCTACATGATGGGTGCAACGCGCACTACCTGGGGAACAGACACGCCTGGAGCTCTGACTTGGGGGGAAAGGTGGTACATGGGCAACGTATGTAACCTGCAATTCTGTATCCCCCATAACAATAAGATGAAATAAAAAAAAAAAAAATAGAAAGAACCAAGACGGTGAAACACCGCCCCTTCATGAATATTCTTCTCCTTGTTTAGCCTGTAATTAAGCAATTGCTTAAATAGAAGGGCAAGAAGAACCAGGGGGCCGGTTCTCTTCTGCAGGGAGAATTTGCCTCTGCTCTGTCTGTGCAGTGGTCTTTCTATAGTTTCTGAATAAATCTCGCTTTCACTTTATACTGTCTCCTCACCCCTGAATTCTTTCTTGCATGAAGCCAAAGAGTCACTTGGACCTCAAGGGGCTCCTGGCATTGGGAGTCACTTTCCCGTGTCAAGGGGAGATATTTTGAGGCCATGTAAACATTCTGTTTTCCTTAAAGTTTTGCACACTAGTTTGAGCACTTATCAGTGAGTCTTTGTTGTAGCAATTAGTACTCTGCTGTATTAATGGTGATTTTCTGTTTCCCTCATTCTTTCCATATGTGTTAACTGGAATTTTTCTAGGGAAGATTTGTCTCTTCTCCCACACTTATTTATTTAGTTATTTGTTTGCCAGTATGGACTCGTGAGTGTTTGTTCTGTTTCACGGGTTGTGATCCGATACTGTGGTTGCTTATTGTGTCGCTGGAACTGCTTCAGCTCCAGCCTTCGTGAGTGCTGCCTGGTGCTTCCTCTGTCCTCTTGATGTACCCTATCTTGTTTGCTGATGTCTTGAGCACTTCTTTACTCCCTGGCACTGAAAGTCACCCCAGGCACATCTCGTCTCTTCCCTGCCTTGCCGGGAGTCACCGTTTCTCCAAGAAGCATTTGATCCTTTTACTGGAGGACGTTGCTGGAAGCCAGGACCTGCACTAGGGTGCTCGCCACCACTGGGGTGTCACTGCTGTCCCCTTGGACGGCCTGCGTCTGGGTTCCCAGCAGCCATGTCTTTGATCACCACCTGTCCCTGTGAGAAGGGACTTGCTCTGCAGGTTCGTCTTCATCCTGACTCAGTTTCCCTCACCCTCGTCACAGGGCTAGAAGCTGCAAAAGGGGTGTGCTCTGCAGAGAGGGGAGAGGTTCCAGGCTGTGGTTAGTGAGGGAGAGTATTCCAGGCTGTGGTAAATTGGGGTGCGGGGGGAGCTGTTCCAGGTTGTGGTTAATTGAGGGGGACTGTTCCAGGCTGTAGGTAATTGTGGGGTGCTAGTTTAGGCTGTGGTAAATTCAGGGGGGCTGTTCCAGGCCTTGGGGAACTGTGGGGATAGGATCCTGTAGGATAGGATAATGGTCTCCAGTTCCATTTGAGCTGCTGTGAATGACATTATTTCATTACTTTTTATAGCTGAGTAGTACTCCATGGTATATATACCCCATTTTCTTTATCCACTTATCAGTTGATGGGCACTTAGGTTGATTCCATATCTTTGCAATTGTGAATTGCGTTGGGATAAACATTTGAGAGCAGGTGACTTTTTGATAAAATGATTTCTATTCCTTTGGGTAGATAACCAGTAGTAGGACTGCTGGACTGAATGGCAGGTCTACTTTTAGCTCTTTGAGAAATTTCCATACTGTAGCAGGCTGGGGTTAATTAAGGGGGGGCTGTTCCAGGCTGTGGGTAACTGGGGGACTGTTTCAGTCTGCGTGTAATTGAGGGGGGTTGTTCCAGGCTGTGGTAAATTGAGGGGGGCTGTACCAGGCTGTGGCTAATTGAAGGGGGCTATTCCAGGTTGTGGTTAATTGACCCCAACTGTTCAGACTGTGTTAAACTGAGGGGGCCTTTTCCAAGCTGTGTAATTGAGGGGGGGCTGTCCCAGATGTGGTTATTTGAGGGTGGCTGTAGCAGAGTGTGGTTAATTGAGGGGTTTTTACCAGGCTCTGGTTATTTGAGGGGTGTGTTCCAGGCTTTGGTAAATTCAGGGGGGCTCTTCCAGGCCTTGGGGAATTGGGGGGCTGTAATGATTGGGGTTGTTCCAATATGTATAATGAGGGGGTTATTGCAGGCCATGTAATTGAGGGGGGCTATTCTAGGCTGTGATTAAATGAGGGGTACAGTTTCAGGCTGTGGTTAATTGAAGACCGTTCCACACTGTGCTAAACTGAGGGGGCTGTTCCAGGCTGTGGTAGATTGAGGGGGGCTGTTCAGACTGTTGTTAATGAGGGGGCTGTCCCAGGCTGTGTTTATTTGAGGGGGGCTGTCCCAGGCTGTGGGAAATTTGAGGGCTATCCCAGGCTGTGCTGTGGGACAGTCTGGTTTTAGATCCGCAGTCCTGGGTTGAACCCAGGTCTCTATTTGCTGAATGGTGACCTGGGCGAGTCACTGTGTGTCTGGTCACATCCCTCTGCACCTGCGCTCGGCCTCTCTGCAGGTGGCAGATGACTTGCTCTATCTCACCTGTTAAATTAAAAAAATATCTTTCTCGTGTTTTCTTTTTTGTTTTATGAATGATATGTCTGTTATGGAATTCTTTCCTTTCATAAAGTCAATATCTCTTTGGTATTGTAAATATACACGTTAGAGTTTTCTGTGCTGCCTTTATTAAACCTCTTTGCTCTAGGTTCATTCTTATATTTTCTACCTTTCTTCCTCTGCATTTTGTGTTAGGGACTTCCATCAAAGGCTCAGAGATTTCTGAGACTATATATGTCTGGATGCTCTGTTTTCATGGATGACAAATGTGGGCTGGTAGGTGATGGGGGGGACTTCACTGTTTTGCTGGGAGACCCCTGAATGTCACTGTCTTTTTCTCTTTGGCATGTGACACCTCCCCTTGTGCACGGTGGCAATGGCCTGCTGAGGGATCGCGGGAGGATGCCCGGCCTCTCTGCACACGGGCTCGGTCTCTCTGCAGGTGGCACCTTCACGCTCAGCTGCACGTCATTGCTTCATGCCGAGACTGATGATGTGACCTCTTATGGGACTAAAGGCCTGCCTTCTGCCAGGGTGGAGAAGCATTCATTTCCTGGGAAGAAACCTGGGGGTCCAAATGTCATCTCATCAGAAGGAGGACTCCCTGTCCTCAGCCCTCGCGTCCCTACCTGGAGAGACACAGGTGTGTCCACCCTGAGCCTCGCTGTGGCTTGGGGTAGCTCAGCGGGCTTCACACTGCTCCCTGCCCCCGAGGCACGCGCCTCACTGCCCTGTTTTTCAGTTAATGGCCAGTATCCCGGTGTCCAACTGCTCCTCACCTCCCACAGGTGTACGCACGCCTCTTGTCAGCTACCAGCGCCTTCTCCTGTCCAATTGTCCCTACAGTTTGCATCCTTCCTCTTCTGTTGTGGTTACGTGAGTGCAGAGGGAGCAGAGATAAAGCGATGCTCCCGCCTGCTAAGCCTAACTGGAAGGCGCCTTCTGTGCTGCTGGCAGGCTCTGTCTTTATTTTACACTTTTGCCTCATTTTCCAACTTACATTCTTTATTTTTGACTGTCTGCCTAAGATGTTTACATGTGAGAGCTTGTCATTTGTTGGTACAAAAATACTGCCTGCTTGGAATATTTGGACCTTTCTAAATGCAAAAACCATTTGGATTAGTAGAATTATTTAACACGTCTCGAGGTGTGGTGTGCGCGCGTGTGCATGTGTGTGAGCATGTGCATGTGTGTGAGCGTGTGCATGTGTGTGAGCGTGTGCGTGCACACCCGTGCCGGGGACGAGGGAAGTGGTGCGGCAGGTGGATGGGGGAAGGGTACCAGCAGCGAAAGGCCTGATAAACAAATTTTAAAAATGCCAAAAGCAAAGCCATGGCTGGGGATGCTAATTCACCCGATGTGTGCATGCCACTGATAGCAAGTTACGCCTGCGACATTGTGACACCGTCTCAGGAAAGTGGAGGAGTGGCGTGAAGGACTCAGAGGATGTTCATTTAATTGGAAAGCCAACTGAGAGCTGAGCGGCTGAGGGTGAGGAGCCACCATTTCTCTGCACAATGGCGTTGGTTGAAGGTTGTATATAAGGTGGCCTTATTAAAGTGACAAGGCAATTTAATTCCTTTGTGCACAATGATTCTACTTCATTGATTTACAATGGGAAGGATATAATTTTGCTAGTGTTGGCAAAAAGCTCAAATGTCAGCCTTTTCAAATTGCCACACTTGCCTTGTTCAGGATGAATAATGAATAAGTCACCTTTTGTCTACAGTTAAATATTCTTGAATAAATACAAAGAACATAAAAGACATAAATGATTGCCTGATTTATATTTAAAATAAAGATCAACATTGTGATAAATGGTTGAAAATGCTGTGTGTGCAGCAATATGACTCCTGATAATTACATTATCCATTGGGGAAGGGCCCAGGTGGAGACTGCTGTGGCGTGTGCACACCCACTTACCTGGAGCCCCTTGCGCAGCAGCTTCCAGGGTCTCCACTATGCGGAGGAGCTCAGGTCCCAAGGGAAGGACCTGGTCTCAGACCCCTCCACGTCCTGCGGGCCCGAGCCGGGGCAGGGCAGAGCCTGTGAACCTCCCCGGACTCGGCAGGGGAGGAGGAGCCTAGGGAGAAGCTGATTCCTGTGGGTCATCGTCTGTTTGCTGCCTTTGAAAGGGAGTTTGCAAGAAGCACGAAGAGCAGGAAGCAGAGTCGTCTGGAAAATCAGCAGATCCTTGGCCAATATCCCTGGCAAATCCACACCACTGAATTCCATGAAGCTGCCATTGAGGGAGGGCAGAGAGGGATATTTTATGACGAGGGAATGACTACCTTGTGTTACTCTCCAATGAACAAAGCAAGTTATGCTTCAAAATGAACGATAAGATTCTATTTTTATTAAAAACATGTATATGTGTGTGTGTGTATTAGTTTGGACACTCCAGAGAAACAGACTCAACAGGGTGTGTGTGTGTCTCTCTCCATATGTAGGTTTATCTTAGGGAATTCGCTCACACGGTTGTGAAGCCGAGCGCGTTTGCAGGGCCAGCTGCAGGCTGGAGACCAGGGCAACGCCGAGGTTGCCGTCTTGGCAGATTCCTTCTCCCCTCGGGGAGATCGGCGTCTTCTCCCTAGGCCTTCACTGGGTGGACGAGGCCCCCACACCGGGGAGGCTCATCTGCTTCGCTCAGGGTCTTCTGATTAAATGTTAATTTCATCTAAAAAATACCTTCAGAGCCACATCCAGACTGGTATTTGACCGAATATCTGGGCACCGGAGCCTCGCCAAGTTGACACATGGAATTAATCACCGCAATACATGTGTGTATGTGTGTGTGTGTTTGTGTGTGTGATTACAAGAAAATATATCAAAATGCTAACAGTGCTTGTCTTCAGGTGAATTTTCTTTACTGTGTATTTGTACTTTTTCATTGTGTTTGCAACAAACGTGTTTTACTTTTGCAACAGGAAAATACAATAAAATATATTTAAAAAAAATCTTAAGACCCAAATCTACTGTGTGAAATCCACCTGACTTCTGGTATTTCCAGGACCTCGGTCAATGGTGATACGGTTGATACTTTGCCTTTCTCCACGAAGGAGCCTTCCCCTCGCACTGTGTCTACGGTGCTGCTGGCGCCGCCTTCACGGCAGGGGATGCAGATCTGTGTCTTGGCCTCAGTGTGGCCACGGAGCAGCCGTGTGCCCTGGGGCAAGTCCCTTCCCTTCCCTGGGCACCCATGTCTTCTCGTGTCAATGATGCGCTTGGTGCCACATCAGTAGCTCTTACAGAAAGGGCTTTTTTGGTGGTTTTCACGATCGTGGGGTCAGCTAGGCCTCTGCTAACGCATGAGGCAGGGCCGGAGCTGAGGTTTGGTTTGCACCCCTCTCACTGTGGAAGATCCTGCCGGGCAGTCACGCAGGTGGGGATGGCCTCACCCCGCTTGACACGTCCAGGCCAAACATCGCTGCCCAGTCTCAGCACACCCCGCAGTGGAAACGGAGGAGATGCTGCACTTTGTGTTGTTGGGAGTTCCTTGGGAGTGTGTGTCCTGGCACAACGGCTGTGGTCCTGGTGTGTTGGGAGCCATGCAGGCCTGACGCCGGCGGTGACTCTCACAGACCCACCAGCGACTTCACATCTTCTCACCACCTGGGTTTGCGTGTCTGTATATTAAGTACATGTTCCCTTATTACAAATGACAATTGTTTCTTATTTGTATTATAGCTACAGTATTATATATGTTTTGAAATTATAGCTGTAGGAAGATACATAATCTAGAACTTCATTTTCAGGACAGTAAAGGGGCTATTATAAGACACTCATCATGAGCGAGTGGACCTTAGTCAGATGGAGCACACAGTGAGGTAATGTCCATGGTGACAGTGTTCCCATACTACAGTCAAATCCTGGGGGGATTGGAAATGCCTACCTCTTCATGCCCAGATGAATACAACTGCCTGTCCTGGTCCGTCTGCAATGCTGAGTGGCTCTGGGCCCACCTGCCTCCCTGCCCTTCTCTGGGCACCTGTGCCAGTGGCTCCATTGCTCTCTGGGTGGTTGAAATACCCCTGGCTGATTCTCCAGTCCCCTGCCCATGCAGCAGCCAGGGCGTCCCTCAGATGCAGGACTGGTCACACCTCTGTGCCTTGCAGCCTTCAGTGATGTCTGCTGATCTAGAATAAAGATCAGCTGGCTTCAGTATGGGCCACCAAGTTCCGACCCAGGCTAGAGTGGGTGCTTCAGTCTTTCTTCCTGGTGGCAGCAAAGGCTGTGGGTACAGTTGCTTGGTGTCCCGCTGTACCCCGAGTCCAGCTGGGGCCTGCCTTGCTCATGGATATAGGAAGAGGATGGGCACTGGAACCTAGCACCCCTTGTCTGTCCTCTCTCAACCACGACATCTGGACAAACAGTGAGAGAGAGGGGGTCGGGGATCAAGGGGGTGGCCACCAGCCCTGCAGTGAGCAGTGTCGTGGTTGAGAGTGCTGTGTCCACTGGTGGGGGTGACTCCCATGCTGCTTCTGTGCCCTGGGCTAAGCATACTAAGTACATGTTACCTTATTACAAATTACAATTGTTTCTTATTTGTATTATAGTTACAGTATTACATATGTTTTGAAATTATAGCCAAGTCACAGCCCGAGACCGCAAGCTGTGCAGTCCAGACAAGGAGGAGACAGCGGAGGAGGGCCCTGGGGCAGGGCAGCGGCGGGCACTGAAGTAGGAGCTAGCGTCTACACTGTGCTTCCATGGGTGGTGCCAGAGGTCGTGGGTGGGGGGCCTGGTGCTCAGCAGAAGGGGAGTGGGAAGAGAGAGGGGCAGCAGGCAGGGGTGAGCCCTGGTGTACGGGACGTGTACACACCTCACATGCCCATGTGCACACACGATATGCACATACACATGTACTCACCTGCACACACACATGCATGTGCACAGATCGCACACATGCTTCAGGCCGCGCCCTTCTGCTAAGCTGCGCCCTGCTTGCTGCAGGGTGCAGACCGTCCACGGGCAGAGCCCAAGGCAGCAGCCCAGAGGCTCTGGTTGGAGCAGCGGCTTCAGGGTGCAGAGCTCGGGGAGCCCACGCCAGGGAGATGCCCAGAGCACAGGGGCCCTCACGTCACACCGCGTGAACCAGAGAGCAGGTCTCCCTTCTAATGCAGACAGTGGAACAGGCAGAAACGAGATGGTGTGCAAGGAAGCGACCCCTGGAAGAGGCAGCGGAACTCCAGAGAGAAATGGATTTTTCCCTGGGCAGGACCAAGGATGTTCACCCGTTCCGCTGAAACTCGGTGGGGAGAAGCTGGCCTGGTTCCGAAACCCCTTGGTGTTCCCCAGTTTGTGCCTGCAGTTCTCATCCCAGGGCCGCAGCTGGGCCTGGATCACTTTGATTTTTCTTTTGGTGCCTTCAGGTTCAAGAGCCGTCAGCAGCAGGTATGGGGAGGTCCTGGGTCAAGTGTCCTCCTGGCCGGCTTCCTTCCTTGTATCATTACGTCCTGGAGGACAGGGACAGAGTAGGCACAGGGGCGCAGGTTAACGTCCCTACAGTGAGGTTTGGTCCCTGGCGGCCCACACATGCTCACAGAAGGACAGGAGGTCCCAGCAAACATGCAGCCCCCACGCCATTCGCTGGGCCCCCCAAGATGTGGATTCAGAAAGCGACGTGCGCTTATCTCAGCTCGGTAACTGTTTTTGGAGGGCTCAGGAAAGCGGTTTAGTTTTTTTTTAATGAACTCTTAGAGAAGCTCAAAATGTTGATGAATAGATTTTCATTCAAGTGTGATGGTGTTGCTTTTGCAGTGCCAGGTACTATGGTGACGGGAGCTTTACAAATGTAAATGAACAGTCTCAACTTCCCTCCGGAGTTGCTGAAAGAATCGAACGATACAAGGCCTTGCTCAGGGCCTGGCAGGCAACAGCCGTGCACGGCTTTCTGCAGGAGGACAGGAGAAGACCACAGGCGCTCCTGAACAAGCAGGGAGGTGTTCTGGAGACATCCTGGCACCCAGGGTTGGGCTCCGGCTGGAGCAGAGGTTCTCGAACTTGAGCTGAAGGTTGTGGGCGGGGGCCGGGGGGACTTGGAAAACCCAGGGGTCTGGGTGGGGCTCAGGAAACTGTACCCACTGGCTGCAGGAGATATTTTGGGTGGGACTGAGATCTGCGTTAGAAGGTTTGGAAATAATAGGTATTTTCCCAGAAGTGGGAGTGAACAGAGCCCCGTCATCACGGGTGCTGTCAGTTGTCGAGTGCAAACCGTGCCAAGTGCAATACCCATCTTTCCCATCCTCAGACGACTGTCGGAGGTCGACGTCATGACTCACGATTACCAAGCACTGTTCGAGGTGCAGTGAGTACACGCGACTTCCCAGAATCCAGGGGCAGGGAAGGGGCCCATGGGCATGACCTCAGCCCTCTGGGTCCCGGCTCACTCCGCCCTGAGTGTCTGGGGCAGGGGCTGACCTCATGGGTGGGTGACAGTGGCCAGGCGCAGAGCTCCAGAGGGGGGCCTTTTCTTTGTGGGTGGTGCTGCCTGACTTGGAGTTTGTGCAGAAACCTGGGCAGGTGGCCGGCTCCTCCTAGACAGCCAGGACTGGACTCCCCCCATGTGCAGAAGGAGCCCCGCCCCCCGGCCCGTGGTGAAGCTTCCGCAGGGGGAGGATGGGTCCAGGTAGGGACTGGCTGCTCTATGTGGGGAGTGGGGGCTCTGGGATGCACATTCTGGGCGGGGGGAGGCCGTCTGGTGGCCAGGGACCCTCTTAGTGGCACTCCTGTTTGGCAGAAGAGGCTCTCTGAGGTGAGCCATGGTCAGACACTTCCCACACGAGGCCTCTCCTAGTCTAATCTGGTGTCAGCGCCTCTCTGGGCAGAGTCAGAAGAAACTGCTGTGGTCTGGGAGCATGTGCCAGGGTGCTTTGTCTGTCTGAAGATTTTCAGGTTCAATTTTAACTATTACCTACATGTTACCTAAGAATATACATGTACACACACACATGTACATCTGTCTTCCATCCTGCCTTTCTTTCCATCAGCTGTAACTTATCTATTCATCTGTCATCTGTTATTTATCTATCACCTACCTATCCATCCATCCATCACGTGTCTAACATCTATCTATTCATCTATCATCTACCCATCTATCATCTGTCTATCCATCCATCTATCCTCTATCGTCTATCTATATCTGTCATCTGTCTACCCATCCATACATCTATAATCCATCCATCCATCCATCCATCCATCTCTGAGGGATCGACTTGGCATTCTATCAAGAAAGTTGTTTAGTGGAGGATCCAAGGGGTTGTAAAGGAGACAAATCAAGCCGAGGTCAGGGTCCCACAGTCCGAGGGGTCTTGGTTCTCTCCTGGACCCTTCTGCCCCACACGCCTCTCTCCCCTCTGCTCACGCCTCCCTTCCATCTTTTACCATTGGACCTGAAGTGATCACATTCCATAGTGTCTGATGCACTGTCAGCGTCAGTCCGTGCATAGCCCACACCACGAGTTATCTACGTGTTTGTTAATCATTTAAATCACGTAATGAATGTCCATAAGTCTGCCCCCCACCCGTAAGTCCAGGATGTCCCCTCCCTCCTCCCTGTCCCACCCCCTGGCCCAGGATGTCTCCCTCCCCCATCGTGTCCCAGCCTTAGTCCAGGATGTCCCCTCCCTCCTCCCTGTCCCACCCCCTGGCCCAGGATGTCCCCCTCCCTCCTCCTGTCCCTGTCCCCTTGTCCAGAATGTACTCTATGTGTTTTCCTATCCTTACATACCTATGATAAAGTCTAATTTACAAATCAGGCACAGTAACAGGTTAGCAACAGTAATGATAAAGTAGAACAATTATGACAGTGTACCAGCATCGCTACTGTGGCACTTTGGGGCCATCATTAAGTCACATAAGGGTGGCTTGAACACAAGCAGTGCACACTACAACACTGCCACAGTCTGTGTGATAACCAAGACAGCTACTGAGCGACTCACTATTTCATCACGCTGTTTAGATTGGTGAGCAATTGAAAACTTATGAATTGTTTGTTTCTGGAATTTTCCATTTAATATTTTTGGACCATGGTTGACCATGGATAACTGAAACTTTGGAATGTGAAACCCCAGTTAAAGGACTACGCTATTTCTCCTCTTCTAATCATTGCCTGTGTACTTGTGTCCTTCTAGGTGGTTCTAGTCCACCTTTGCGGACAGACACCAAAGCTTTATATGACAGTCAACAAAAAGGATTTGCTGAGAATTTATTAACTCTTCAGTCCTGCCCTGGGCACCTTGGAATTTGACGAAGTGGGTAAGATGTGGAACTCACCCCCAGATAGACTATAGAACACGTAAACGGTGTACGCTAAGGCTCACTTTGGGGACAGATGTTCCATGCTGTTTTCACAAGTGTAAAGCAGGGGTGATGATATGTTGCTTGCAGACTTATGACTCCACATGGGCAGTGTGTGCAACAGGCAGCGTTTGAATGTTTATCCCAAATCCCTTCCTGGCAATTCAGAGAGGCCGAGAGGGGCTGTAAGGTCAGACGTCCTGGCTCTGAAGAAGGCGTCATGGCTGGGAGGTCAGGCGGGCAAAGACGGGGCAGGTCGGGCCTGACTCAGGACCAGAGCCTGGGATGCACTTGACCTTTTGTCATGCGGGACGTTTCTGTTTGTGATCCCATATGCATTTTGGGTAGAGCGAATGTGCTGCTGATACAGACCAGGTGGGGGGAACTTCAACCACAATACTTCAAGGAAAAAGCAAGAGAAGTTGTACTGGCTGTTTGAGTTTTGAAAGCTCCAGCTGTTTTGTTTTCGTTGGATTAGCGCTCATGATCCTTTTGCCCAGTTCTCTGTTCCTAGCTTTGGGACTGGTTCTTCCCTGTCCTCCTGGCACATGTCGGCTCTGCCCTCAGACAGCAAAGGCCCTGCACATGTTTGCTTCCTTTACTGAGCTCTTGTCACTGCTGACATCTGCCACTGTTCAGATGGTCCTTTCCTAAGCTCACGCCGCCTATGGGCCTGTCAGGAACATGGGAATGAATCTTCCTGAAGTGGCCACTTGTCTTCTAATTGCGTTCTCTGCAACTGCACCCCCACAAGTCCACAGTAGCCTCAGGGTCCCTCTGTTCTGGTGGACAAACCACTGAGCCCCAGGGAGAAGGGATCAAGAGTCCCATGGCTGAGTCTGATTTACTTGGTGTGGTGTGACCTGAGTGTCCAGATTTTTAAAAGCTCCTGGGTGACTCCAGGGGTGACAGTGCCGAGAACTGTGCTCTAGAAGTTGTGCTCTGACTTGAGTGCACAAGACTCCCTGGGATCTTGTCATGCATGTTCTGGTTCAGGTAGGTGGAAACGCCCTGTTTCTGGTACATTCCCTAGTGGATCAAAGAGTTAGTGACATTTTAAGACTTTAACCCACATTGGAGCGCTGGCCTGGCTTGCCCAAGAAGCCTGGTGCCAAAGGGAGCATGGGGGCAGGAGAGAGGAAAGGAAATGGAACCGTAGCCCCACGATGGAAACACGCAGAAGGTAGCAAGGGACCAGGATGTGCTCCGGTGGATTGCAAAGGACTTGTGGGGTTTCTCTGGGTTTGACTCTCTCCCCTGTGCTTATTTAAAACCGCAACAAACAACCACAACACACTTCAAACAAAACACACAAAGCAAAATAAAAACGCCCAAACTAACCCTACTCTTACCACACAATCCACCAATTGCTGTTGTTGGTATTTACCAGAAGGGGTTGAAGACTGGTGTCCACACAAGCCCTGCACAGGGGTGTTTATGGTGGCCTTGTTCCCAACTGTGAAAACCTGAGAGCAGCCAACATGACCTTCACGAGGTGGACAGATAACCTGTGGTCCATCCAGACACTAAAATGAATAGTAGCACTAAATATTAGCACTAAAAAAATGAACTATCAAATCACACACATGGAAGAAACTTAAGTGCATACGATTACTAAGTGGAGGAAGCCACGGTGTGAGGTTGCAGATGTAGGACTCCAACTATGTGACGTTCTGGAAAAGGCACAACTGAGGAGACAGTGAAAGGACCAGTGGTTTCCAGGGGTCAGGGAGGGGAAGGAGGGGTGAACGGGCAGAGCACGGGGTTTTAGGGCAGAGAAACCATTCTGTGGGATGCTGTGACGATGGACACGTGTCAGTATACGTTTGTCCAAACCCACAGAGCTTGCAGCACGAGTGAGCGCCAGTGTGAACTGTGTACTCTGGGCGGGGCAGGAAGCCCAGGGTCACGCGCTGCTCAAGCCTCGCTCCCTTGTCTGAGCCTTCAGACCTGGCCAGTCGACTGGACTTGTCCTGGGCCTCAGTGATGGGAATGACCCCAGATGACCGAGGAGCGCCAGCCCTGGGAGTGTTTGTGGACCTTCTGCACAGCGAGCACCCTTCCACAGCAGCCTACACTGAGCTGTCGGGGGCCGTGTTTCTGACCTCAGGGAGGTGGCCCCAGGCGGAGTCCATCAGACCGGGCACGGGGGCCTCTCTGTGTGTGTCATGTGAACGCCTGGTTCTTAGGTATGTGAGCCAATACCCACCCTCATTTTTTTTTTTTTTTTTTTTTTGCTTGAGACATTTGATAAGGTCTCAGTCACTTTGCAAATGCAAGATACAGGGTCTTGGAGGTGGCTTAATCCAATGACCTCATTCCACGAATGAGGGCCATGGGACCCAGGAGGGCACGGTTTCTAATGGGGCGTTATTGGTGAGCGGCAGAGCCGAGATGCGTAACAAAGGCAGGGAGTGACTCAGCTCCAGGGTGCTGGCTGGGTAGATGAGTTGTTTGCACACTGTGTTCCTTGGAACCCTAAGAGTTCGTAGAGCCCCAAGAGATGGCAGGACAGCAGGGGCTGCTCCACGGAGCAGCGCTGAGCTCTTCTGATTGATTGTTTATGTTCCTGGGTGGTATCTCGTGTGAAAAATAGTGCCCTAGACACACATTTTCAAATTTCTAATCTCTAACTGGTGGGATCCAGACTTATGGCATGTTCCATTTTTTATTCCCTAAGTGAAAAACAGAAGACTAAATCTGACATTTGCAGATAATGAAACTGAGCCGAGGTCACATAAAACCCAGGGCTTCTGCCTCGATAAACAGTTCAAAATTTGGATCTGTTTAATACACCATGAACTGTATTTACAATTGTTACTATATTCCCTGTAGTGGCTTTTAGAGGGCTGGGGCAAGGTGCACTCTCAGTCCCCAATCCACTGACAGATTTACTTCCCACGTCACCCCCACCATGTGCCTTTCTGAACACGAGGCATGAATAGTGGGGGTGATGGGCCCCGGTGGGAGGGCTGCGAGCGGGGGGTCCTTTCTGTGGGGCCCCAGACTTAGGTTCTCAGAAGGAATGGACTTACAGAGCAAAGTAGCATATACCCCCCCACGCTTCAGCCACTTGATTTCTCCTTTTTCCCCCTTGGTTGTCCCGCCCTGTATTTCATGTTCTCCCGCGGCTCAGCGCTGCCACTGTCGGGTGTGCAGTCTGAGCGAAGCCGGCTCCATTCTGGTGGAGTCTGACCGCAGGGCGTCCACAGAGCCTGCTCAGACCCAGCCTGGCTCACCCCGTTCCATCAGCCGGAATGCCTCACCTCTCAAATGCAGAGGTTCCTGTGGTCTAGACCAGCCCAGGAGAAGAGCAGTGCCCTCGGCTTCCTTGTGTGTGCTGGATTAACTCGGTGCAACAGCAGGCGCTTGCTAAGTGGAGCTGTCCCCAACGCTGACCTGACCGCATCTGCTCCTCCAAACAAATAATGGGTGTTATTGAAATAGGCCCTCGGGGCCCTATTTTTTTCAGATTACATTCAGTCTGCAACAACAAGAAGAGGGCAGATATTTGAGACAGGGTTGATTTGCTCAGCCATTAAAAAGAAAAAAACAGGGTTTGAATGATTCTTTACCAACCTCAGAATAATCAGGTGGCAGATTAGTGAATAAAATTGAGACTGCAGAGAATGTCATCCCAGGGCTTCTCAGCTGTTCCCAGCACTGCTGCCATCCCTGGAGGACCCAAGGCTACTCACCCTGAGTTGTTCTCCCTCGTGGATGTGCACACAGAAACTGCAATGCAATTAGCACAGGAGTGTCGGCCTGTTGTAAGCATGTGCAGATGACAGGGACGGTCACTAAGGGCAGGACAGGCACACCCCCCATCTCTGCCTCATTGGTGTCTTCCCCTGGCTGAGATGGAACCTGACCCAGACAGTGGAAGGTTCTGGAGGGGAGGCTGGAGTTGGGCGGGACGTCCCACGGGCATAGGGGAGGGTGAGGACTGCCGTGTCATTTCCGCAGGCCACATCCATCCTGTTACAAACAAAAGGCCCCAACCCGTTGCACATGGAAACGATACTTCTGCTGCTGTGGCTCCTTTTGTTCCCAAATGTCAAGCTGTTTCACAAACAGGCTTCATCCTGGCCCCGTCTCTGGGAGGACAGGTATTTGGCAGGAATGACGTTTCTTTCACAGATGGAAAATTTGGGACATAAAGCAGAGAGGATGTGTTCAGCTCAGCTTTGTGGCGGGATCAAACTGGAAATGGGGTTTCTGGAATCCGGGTGGACAGCTCTGTCAACAGCAGTCCCCTGGGGAGAAGTGGAGCAGAGCAGGACACGTCCTAGAGACGCACAGATGAGATCCAGGGGGAAGGAGGGGAGACGAAGGCCCAGAGCTGACCACAGCAAGGCCCCAGGTCATCTGCATGGCGCAGTTCCTCGTCAGAGGTGGATGGTCACAAGCGGTTTGTGACAGGCCCTCCAGAGGCCAGCGCGTGTGTGCATGGCGCCTCTCGGCTCTGGCTGGGGCAGGCGCTGTGAGCCTCCCCGTTTTGCAGAAGAACATCAGGGAGTAGGGAGGTTCCAGAACGTCCCCATGGTGGTGGAGTTCAGGACGCAAATCTCAGCTGTCTCCGAATCCTCCCGCTGCGTCCCTATGCTGGGCGCTCCTGAATCTCGCTGGTTGGAACTGTGCCCCCAGCTGCGGGCAGCTCCCTCCCAATTCCCCTCCTGGGCAGGCGGAAGGTCCGTGTGCCGAGTGGATGGGAGAGTGGGCCTGGCCTAAGGGGTCCACAAAGGGAAACTGGGCACAGTGTGGGGACAGCGTGGAACCAGGAACCAGAGGAGGCTGGGCAGGGGGAAGGTGGGGTCTGGGCAGCTATCAGCTGGGGAGAGTGTAGGGGGGGCAGTGGTGGCCCGAGTGTCCCCCAAAGCCCTGGTTCAGGAGCCCCTCCCCGGCCATGCCATGGGTGTGAGGGGTTGGTTAAGCTCACAGTGTGGACACTGAGGTGAGGGAGGCACCCACAGGCATCTGCAGGGGGTTGTGATGCTTTGGGCGTCTCCACCCCCAGTCTCCAAAGTAATCTCGCTCCCTCCCTCCTTTCTTATCCTCTTCAAGCCAGGCGGTGGGTTAAGGCTACAGGCCTTAACTGGGCAAGGCCCAACTGGGCAAGCACATGGCAGCCCCTTCCCCTCGCCTGGGCAGCTGTGGTTGTGGGGTTGTTGGTGCTGTCAGCGAAGATCCCAGGACCATACCTGACGTTGAACAGGTTCGGGCAATTCCTCCTTTCAGCGAGGAGGCCACACACGGGAGAACTGGGAGGCATCTGGGGAGAGGGGCCGGGAGGGCTTGTCGGGCTGGGCAGGGCCATGCCCTGGTCCGATGCTGTCCAAGCCAGAGTGGTTCTTTGGCTGGTGTCTCCAGAAATCTTCCCTAGAAGGAGGGACGCCCAGAGAGAGCACGTCCCTGGTTATCCAGGGTAGGTGGGTGTGTTGCCATCACCAATAAGTGACTTCTGGGCCGTGTACACAGTTAGTCTGGGATCGGACATGGGCAGGAGGGTTTCAGGTCTGTCTCGCCCCCTCCTGCCACCGTGCAGGCGTGTCTGACGTTCTGTGGACTTGGCTGTGGTCAGGGAGAGGCCAGTCCTGCCGCCGGGCTCTGTGCTCCTCCTCCTGGGACTCCTGGGCTCCTGTGCAGGGACAATGTCCCTCGGCCTGAGCCGGTGGGGCTGTCTCTTGGCCCAACCCCTCTCTCCTCCTGTGACTTGCAGACGTGGATCTACCAGGGAGCCAGTGATGCAGGAAGCTTCGGGCCCCTACCAAGGCCCATGCCCGGCTTTGTATTTGTCACTGTGGATTCTCTTTAAAAAGAGGGTCCCCCAAGTTACGTAAGCTTCAGGCCCCAACCCTGGTTACTTCCCAGCATCATCCTCATCCTCTAAGGGTCTGGAGGGTCCTCCTCCTCCCGCAGATGCCCTGTTCCTGATGTGGGAGACCCCCGCCTCCACCCCATCGCAGGCTCGGAGAGGGGCTGGTGCAGAGGACATCCTGGCCAGCCCATTCCAAGCCCTTCGTCTGAGGAGCTGGGCCACTTTATGAAGCCATTTCACCTCTCTGAGCCTCAGTTTACCCACCAAAACAGGAGTGGGAACAGGATAAGACCGTTGCCATGATTCCTTTTGGCTCTAGCATCCAAGATGAACCTTGGGAGAGCTGAAGGGCTTTACTCTGTGTAATAACTTAGCAACAAGGTGATCAGGGCTGGTGTGCACGGCCCTGCGAGAAGATCCCAGAGCAGTGGCATGGAGCGTGAGTCACTTGCCTGTTCTCATCTCACTGTCAAGGGACGAGGCCTCAGACAGAGAAAGTGACGTTCTCTAAACTGAGTTACCGGCGAAGCTCAATAACTCTGTAACTTAGATCTGCCAAATTCCAGTCTTGGGCAAGTGACCCTCCTGGGTGCCAGGTGCCAGGAGATGCACCAGGAAGGCAGCAGGCTGGGTTACGCGCGGGACAAGGAAGCCTCCATTTCCCCAGCCTCAAACCCTGTGTTGACACAGCCCAGGTGAGATAGTTATGATTGTCACCTCAGGGAACAAAACTGAAAGGAGGAACAAACATCACTTGGGGACATTTGCGTAAGTGACCAGCCATGGTCCTGGACCCTAAGTCTGGAGCCAATGTAGAAAGTGGGGTGAAAGTTGGGGAGACCAGGCCCCTCCTCAGCTGCACACAGCTCCTGCAGGTGCATATTCTGGGATTTTCGGGACTTCCCTAGTTTTTGGCATTCTGCTCTGAAATTTGGAGGTGCCGTGTCTTTAACTGTGGTTCATTCACGCACTGAGAACTTGTTCCCTGGCAGGCCAGCGGGGTCCCAGTCTCCCTTAGCATTTTCCTCCATGGAATGGTGAATCATTCATCATACTAAATGCATATTAAAAATCTGATTTATTCAGATTAAATACAAAACAAAATCAATAGAAGAATTTTCTTTTATCTAAGAAAAAAAATAGCTTTGTCCACTGTCGAGGGTTTCATAGGGTGGATTTAGAAAGCAATGAAATCTCTTCATTTTGCTGTGATGAGTTTAATGCATTTGGAAAAAACAAGAAGAATCCCAGCATCCTTCGAGTCTCTCCCAGCTTCTGCCACATGCACCCTTTCTGATCTTTTATACATCCAGGCCTTTGTATTTTAAATAACAACCGCCACCCCCCCCCCCCCCCCCCCCCCCGCCCCAGCCAAATACCCATCAAATGCCACTGTGCTGAGTACACACACATCCCCCCTCGGTCGTGAAGCTGTGATCGGTGGCTCTGCTGAGGGAGTGTGAGTCCAGGGCACCGCCTTTTAAAGCCTTGTTTGAAAACAGAGGAAAGAAAATTACTCCTGGATTCAGTCAATTTCATCAATAACTAGAAGACAAAATAAACACCCCAAACGAAAATCTACTCCACTGGTCTAAGATTTTATTCTTGGTCTCCAGGTAAAAATCGCCAGAGGAGGGACCTCTTCTCAAGTCCCTCCGGCATTTTAAATTGAAAATTAAATAGATCTCCAAAAGAAGCCGCACCCTCAACCCTTTCTCTGGCCCCCGACGTCGCAGGCTACTGGGCATGGCGTTCACAGCGCGGTGCGGCCGGTGCAGGAACGGCCGTGGCTCTGCTCTGTCCTCCCCGGCTGCCCCGTCACCAAAGCTAGGTCCATTTCTCCACCCCTGCTGCATCTGGGCGGAGGTTTGCTGAGGCTGGGAGAATGTGGTGGGGTTGTTATTGTTCCTGTGTCTTCCTCCCCCTTCCAGATGCCCACACTGTCCTGCACCGCAGGTGGCCCGGCTGGCCCTGTAACTCAGCCTAGGGCCAGCCAAGCTTCAGGAGCAGCCACCCAGCTGCTGGCCAGCTGACCACTGACCAAGGCAGAGCCCAGCTGGGAAAAGATGAACCACTCAATGGAGCCTGGCTAAGCTGCTGACTCACAGAATCACAAACTGAATCAGTCATCGTTGTTCCAGTCACTAAGTTTCGTGTGGTTTGTTACTCAGCAAAAACTGTTGGGTGTTGCCTTCTGTGTGCCCTGCATCATCCCAGCACAGGGTCCGGCCGGCCCGGCTGGCAGCACACTGGTCGGCTCCTGTGCTGCTGGTTGGTACCTCCCCGAGCCCTGTCTGGCTCCTCTGCTCTCTGCCACCCAGGACTCGCTGGTCGGCAGCTGGAGTGCTGAGCACCAGCATGGCAGGGCTCTCTGGATCCCTGTCTCTTTCTGCATGATGTCTCTTTCTGTCTGATTGATCCGTTCCCATGCGATCTGGCTGTTCCTGTTTCAATTGTCACACCTGCATTAGTGACCACTGCTAGGCTGACTCCGCGTGGCGGTCTGGGAGGGGCCGTGCTGGGGATTTAGAGAGACGGCAGGTGCCACCTTCGGCTCTTCCCTCTCCCCAACCTCTGTCCTGTCCCCATCTCAGGACACTCTTACCCACAGAGCAGAATGGGGATGCGCTGAGCACCGGCCGGGCAGGCCAGGGAAGGGCTGTGGCTGGGGTCTCCACGGCCCAGGCTGTGCCCTTTGCCCTGGGTTATCACGAGTAGCCCCCGTGTTCTCCAGCGAGCCCCAGCCTGGAGATAAAGGGCATGGTCCCCATGGCTCTAGAACAGCCCCTCACGTTTGGTGGGGCAGGAAAAGGTGGGGGGTTCCTTCTGGACCTGGCTTGCAGCTCCGGGTGGGAATCATGCACGTGTGATCCCCGAGTTCCTCACTTGTATGGTGGGGATAAAGCATCAGAGACGAGGTGCCAGGCCCAGGCAGTCGCCGCTCAGTTCAGCCGTCTGAGGGGACATGAAGGGGAAGCCTGGCCCCAACTGCAGTGGGCCTTGTCCCTGTGGATGGACGAGGTCACTAGATGGGAGGATGGGCAGGTGAAATTCATCTAATTGGTTCCCTGTCCCCCGTTGAGCCCTGGGGACCCGGCCATGGTGACAGTGCTTTGCCCAACCGTCCGGAGCCACCCCTGGCTGCTGCGGCAGCAGGTCTGTACCCGTCTCCAGACACCTCCACAATGCACGTCCGCGACGGGCCATCACTCACCCCCTTTGGACAGAGCTTTTCTCTTTCCTTTTCTTTTCCTCCCTCTTTTTTCTTCTTTAGTGTGTTCCTCCCGCTGACGGCTACTCTGTCTTTACGTTGTGAAGGGACTGCCATTAACTCTCACTGAAAGCTTCGCCTTCCCATTAAAAAACCTCCAGCAATATTTATTTCCTTGCTTTGATTTTGATACACAGCTCAATTCTAGAACTTTCTTTTTGAGCCGTGTGAGTGTGTGTGCGGGTGGATGAAAGTGGGCTCCACGTTGACGGTGGCCCAGCTGTCCCTACGCCACACACCACCAGGTGATGGCATTTTGTATTGTAAGCCTGGATCACGGGGTGATGCTGACTTTGGGGTGACGTTTTGATTTCTGGAAGAGAAAAGATGTTTTCACTTCGTAGCACTGTGTCCTCCAGGCTGGGTGGAAGGGACATGGGTGACGTGCTTTGGGAGGTCGTGCCACCTTGTCGGGCCCCCCAGCTCTCTCACGTTGCCTCAGTCCCCCAGTACTTCCCTCTCTCCGGACTTCATCTCCCTTTGCTTCTCTCTCTCCAAATCCTTACCTCTTCTGCTTCCCTGTTTTATTGTGTCATCTCCAAGTATCTTACTCGGATTTCTTCTATCCTTATTTTTTTCTTAGTAAAAGCAAACGCCTGAGCTATTCCTGATGTACGGGCTGACCGTTTTCAGGTTGATGTATGTTCAGATTTAAGGAGAAGCTGAAACTCAGATGTGACACCAGGACAGGTGCGTGCAGGGTGGGGACATGCAGCGCTTCTGGGGAGGGGGGTGCTCACGACAGGGGGGCCCCAGCGACTGAACTGCTTCCTGCCCGGAAGGCTCCGGGGACCGAGCCTGCACTCTCGCTGCTCTAGTTGAAGGAGATGAGAAGAGTAGAAAAAGTGTTAAGTGGCACGCCTGGGATTCCATCCTAGTGGATCCTGTCGCTGTTGGGGGTGCCAGGCTTTGCTGATGTCCTAAAGGCTACGTGAGCCAAAGCCCCGCCAGAGACCAGCTCCATCAGCCCCCAAACACTGCTGTCCCCTGAGACACTCTGGGAAGGGCTGGCTGGTGGTGCCCATTAAACAGCCAAAGCAGACGACTCTCCTGAAGCATAAACCACAGGCCGCTCATTGGACACGTTCTGTGTTTCCTTCCCCACGAAGCTGTGGCTCCTCTGCACAGCCTGGCCTGGGCACAGCCCTCCCTACACCACACCCTTGACTCTCCCCATGTCACGGCCCCTCTCCTCCACCTTGAGCAGCTGCCGTTTCCCCCGGGTGTCCACCCAGCAGGGCCTGCTGACCCCGTGCGGGCCCTCCCGACACCCCTCAAGAGCATCTGCCTGGCGCCTTGTTGGCCGTGTGGCCTGTGCGAGGCTGGACAGTGGTACAGACTGTGTGAGGCCCTAAATCCAAGGGAGGCTTTATCAGGCGCGCACCGGGGAAGGTGCTGGGGGAAGTGTTTGAGGCCTTGAGAGCTCCCCTCTCAGTGCCCCTCCCGCACAAAGGTGCAGAGGAGTGTGACACGAGGGCTCCGGTTTGCATAGTTAAAATGGGCGTGAACGCAGGAAGGACACTTATGTGACCCCAGGCCCAGGGGGCCTCAGGGACGCCATCAAAGGCTTGGTCTCCTGCTGCATTTGCTGGTGACGACCTCATCCTGGACTGATCCCCATAGAGTCACCTTCTCTATTTGTGTCCCCAGGAGACAGAGCACATCTGTCCCCATGTTCTCAGCAAGCCCCAGAGGCTACTTCCACCCCCAAACCAACGGTCATGGTCTCCTGGATGGGAGGGGCTGCTGGTGGAGCCTGGGGCTGGCGTGGATCCAGCCCACCCGCTGTGCAGTGCTGTGTGACATGGAGTGGCGAATGGAACAAAACCTGTGTGTTCTTAGCAAGTGACAGTGGGGCACCAAGAACATCCACCTGTCATTTGCTTCAACACACTTCCCAGAGTGTGACATGCAAGCATTCTGGGGGGGTTTGATCTACACCCCAGGGTTGTGCAGGGACGGCTCACGCACTCTAACCAAGAACGTTCTAGAGACCTAATCAGGCATCCCCACGCCTAAGGCAGCTACTGCAAGCCCTCTGGGGTCACTACTGCGGTTTGCCCTGGTGGTATGTTAGGTAGCATGAGATATGTTAGAAATGAATTTCCCATGGTGGCACAAGTGGTGTTCAGAATGTGTGGATTAGTCAGGAACATTGTCACGGGCCGCTGCCCAGGCGTGAGTGGCTTGAGGGTCTGGTGAGCCCAGCAGCCTTTGCACCTGGAGTGGGCCCTGTGCCCACTACCAGGGTCCTGGGTGAGACGGGTGGCTCATCCTGGACTCCATGATGTCTCCCCTGCTTGGAGGGAGAGTCTCGTGCAAAGCACGTGGAGTGTCTAAGCAACGGCACCGAGTGTCTGCTGCTGGTTAACATGGTGTGTGCGCTGACCTCCCGTGGCCAGGCTGCTACCTCTGCTGGGCCCTCTACACTCTACAGTGTGAAGAGCCACACTGGCCTCCTCGGTTGCTAGAGCTGGAAACCAGCAGAGAGGTGACCGGGTGAGGGTGGAGAGGAGACATGCTGTGTGGCAGGACCAGCCTGGCTGTGGTGAGCTGCAGAGCCAGGAAGGACCCTGGGACGCAGGGTGCGGGCTGGCTGTGCCGTGTGTCCTGCATCTGCCATTTCGAGCTGCACCACCCACCCTCTGGACCTACATCCCTTCTGTGAAAGGGAGCAATGATGGCACCTACTTCACAGCTGCTGGGAGAAGCACTTGGGTACCCAACAGGACTGGTGAGTGCTGGTGGATGCGTGTTTGGAGGGGGTTCACCCAGGCCCCATGTCCCTGTGCCCATTGCAGGGCCCAGGGGCAGGAATGCTGGGGGGCCCCAGACATCGAGGAGCCCCACACCCCCAGGAGGCTCCTGCCCCAACTGCCCGGCTTGAGCTGTTTCTTCATGTCCTCAGCCTCATCTCACAAACCCTCAAGCGTGGGCCAGCCTTGCTGGAGTGCCGGGAGGGTGGCAAGTCTCCCACCTGCCTGGCGGATGTGGCAGGGTGCAGGCTGACATCCTACCGTGGGTGTGGTGTAGGAAAAGCACGAGTGGGGTCTCTGCTCCCCTTGCAGTTTCCTGACAGGTAGGCCTATCATTTGTTACTTGTTCCAGGCCCCTTTGACTTCACCTGCATCTGAGTGATGAGGTGCCCTGTGTCCTCTCTGTCCCAGACAGCCTCAGGGTGAGGACTGACAGTGGCACTGTTGGCCTCTAGGGAGGGCTCCAGCAGTCGGCTGGGTGGCGGAGCTCCACATAGAAACCCTGGGCCAAGGGTGTTTGGAGAAATGCCCTCTGGTGAGCGATGGTCAGCCAGGGCATGTGCAGAAAGGGTGTGGAAGCCCCACGCTACACCGCTGCACCAGGCTACCATTTGCATTCTCTGTAATAAGCCAGCAATTGTAAGTGCTGTTCTCTCCTGAGTTCTGTGAGTTTTTCTGCCAATTACCAAACCTGACGGGGGTGGTGGGAGCCCCCGATTCATAGCTGACAGACGTGCTGGTGGTCTGGAGGCCCCGAGTTTGTGGCTGGCGTCTGTAGTGGGGGCAGCCTTGGGGGATGAGCCTTTAGCCTGTGGGGTCTGCGCTGACTCCGGGCAGCAAGAGCCAGAATCTGGGTGAGCTGTCACTCAGCGGTGTCAGAGAGTGCTGGGTGGATGTCTGGTGCCCTGTGCTTGTCAACGCCACGCTCCTGGCCCCAGAGGCACGAGCGTCCTTGGTGTTAAACATGCTCACGAGGAAGCCCACCTGCAGCAGGAGGAGGTCTGCAGGGTGTGAGCACACGTGTCCCTCCCTGGGATTTCGGGGCATTCTCTACACATTTGGAAGCATCTCCTGGGGGGTGGTTGAGTGAGACATTGCAATGGCCTTTGGACACTGTAGGAAGGGCACTGGGTGGCCGTGCCTGTCCCCAACGACTGCCTGAGAAGACTCATGGAGCCTAAAATGCCCATCGCTGGAGCAACATCACTGGACACCACTGTGGCTAAAAGATGTTGTAAATCATTCGAAAATGTAAGGAGGGTCTCACAATTTTAAAGATCTTGCTCTTTTTTCTTTTAGTTAAACAAACTCATACAATGTTTGAAACATGGTCTTCTTCAATTATACTAGTTGTTAGCATTTGGCCTTAGTCAACATGTGATCCAGCACTAGGGATCTTATCTTTGTTAGATCTCTGGCCCATCCATCAAGTGTCATTTCATTCTGCTATTTTTACAGGGCACCTATTATGTGGCAGGCACTGTACGTCCAAGGACAGACAAAGGTGTTCCTGGCCTTGCAGAGTTCACCTCTAACACAGAAGCCAAGTCAGTCAAATTGCAGGTCTGCCCCGACACCAACGCCCAGTTCCTTTTCGAAATGCTTTTCGGCTTTCTGGATCCCACAGCAACATGGAGGAAAAGATTCCTTCCATTCTCAATGTTCCCTTTGTATTTATGTTGAGCACAGAGTCATTGATCGGGGATGTGCATCTACTTTGTGCATTCTTTTGCCCCTCAAAGTTAGACTTTTAAAGGCTAAGAACACCTTCACGTTTTAGGAGTCATCTGGGGTGATGCATTAGAAAAGCAAATCAGATTCTCAGGGCCCTACAACAAGGACTCCAGCCCTTCCATGTAGGGAGGGCCCAGAAACTTCTATTTCTCATAAACTCCCAGGCAGTTGTGCTGTCAGGGGTGCAAGGCCCACATCTTGAGAGACGGCTCCCCTACGGGTGGTCACTCTGGCCGCAGCCCCATCCCCAGGCTCCCCAGTTGCTCCTGGCTGGGGGGCTGCTCTTTTCCCCTCAGAGCCGTTGCTTGTCCTGTAGCCTCATGCACAGCCTCTCCTGGGAACCAGGCCTGGGACTTCCCGAGGCACCACTTTCTCCGCGCTCCCCGAGTGCTGTCAGCGCCTGTGGCTCTCTGGTCAGCTTGGGTCCTGCTCACTGCAGACACCAGTTGTAAACAGTAGTTGGTGCTCAGCTCAGTTGGTTGATTGAGAGCCCCTCACCTCTGTTCCACCTTTTGCTTTTGTCTTAGTTAGCTCTGGTTGCCACAACATAACATCACAGGCTGGTGCCTTAGACAGCAGACGTTTATCTCTCTCAATCTTGGGGGCTGGAAGTCGGAGATCCAAGCGCCAGCTGATTTGGTTCCTGGTGAGGGCTCCTTCCTGGCTTGCAGACGGCTGCCTTCTCAGTGTGTCCTCACAGGACGAGGGCAGAGAAATCTCGCTCTCGAGTCCTCTTGTGATGAGGCCATAGACCTATCAGATCAGGACCCCACCCTTATGGCCTCATCTAACCCCAGTGAGCTCCCAAGGGCCCCATCTCCAAACACAGTCCCATTTAGAGTTAGGGCTTCAACATGTGAATTTTGGGAGGATGGAATTCAGTCCATAGCAGTTTTTTAGAAATGGCAGCAAGTGGCCTTAAGTATAAAAAGAAATAAAAAAAGAATAAAGTTGATCCTTATTATTCACAGATTTTGTATTTGTGAACTTATCTACTTGCTATAATTGGTTTTTAACTCCCAAAATTAATACTCGTGGAGCTTTTGCCATCGTTTTCAGAGGTGCTCAGACGGCCAGATGAGAGGGGCGAGACGTGCGTGTTCCCACTGACGTCGAACACGGAGGCGCTGCATCCTCTTGCTTCCGCACGCGCAGTGGGAGTGGTGTCCTTCTCACCGTCTCCAGTGCCGTGTTCTTTGAATGTTTGTGCTTTTCGTTGGTGATTTCACTGTTTCAAGTGGCCACAAGCGTGTTGCCACAGTGCTGCCTGGTTCCTAAGCACAAGGGGGCTGCGAGGCGCCTTTGCAGAGAGAACACGTGTGTGGCAGCGAAGCTTCGCTCAGGCACGAGCTATAATGCTGTCGGCTGTGAGTTCCATGTTAACGAATCAATAGATATTAAATAAGGTGTCATTAAATATAAACACACATTAAACAAGGTTATATATTAGCCAGTTGACAAAATATTGTAAACAAATGTGTTTCCTTTAGAAGCAATGGTTCCGTATTTGTTAATTCAGTGTTGGTGGTGACTCTAGACCATAACTACCATGAACATTTCACTGCAGAATTGACTGTGTATTATTAATCGAGCAGGGTGGTGGGCAGAATACCAAGAAACCCTGTGAAAGGTGAAATATGCATTCGTTATTTGGCTTTTGTTGCCAGCCGGATGCTGAGCACTGAAATATCTGTAAGCAGGTGAATGCTTGATGGAAGTTTGTTTTTTAAAAACACTAGCCTTGACCTTGTTGAGACGTGGTGCTAGTGGTTACGAGATCATAGCAGCCCTGGAGTAACGACGATTTATCATAGCTGGAAATGTTGTTTTCTACGAAACAGTGGTGTTTGGGTGCCCTAGAGTCACTCAGTGCAGAGCAATGGACACAAAACCCTCCAGGGAGCTTGTGACGGCCTGAGATCCCAGAGGAGCACCTGTGAGAAGCCGTGGGTAACAGGTGGAGCCCGTTGTCAGGTCCGAGTCCGAGGCCCTGGGGTTGAGCTGGGCCAGTCGTTCCCAGCACGTGCAAAGGTGGCCCTCCATATAGACCCTTTGCCCCCCTCGCAAAACAATGCATCATCTCTGTGTACAAGAACGAGTTTGAAGAGAGATGACAGATTGTTTGTCTCTGGCAGAGAACTGAGAAACGTTTATGACATTGATTCCAACAATCATTACTTTTTTTTAAAAAAAAAACGTAATGGCCAACTGGGGCAGTTTTTACCTTTTCTCTGGTTTGTTTGTTTTTAAATATAAATGTTGCTTACCAAATAAAACATTGAAGATCACAAATTCTGCACTGATTAAGTCCCAGCCCGGGGAGCAGTGGACCCTTTGGCTGCGAAGTGGGCTTTCGGGCGTCCCCTCGGTTCTGGCCGGCAGCAGTGGTCCCATCGTGCCTGAGGCTTCCATGTGAACAGGCTACAGGGCGGGCGCCCGAGAAATGCCCAGTTTATTAGACCCGAGACTCTATTTGCCTAATATCAAATGCAGGTTTCTTTGGCAACCCCACTAGCTTAGCCATTATCGCTCCAATCTTAATGAAAAGAGAAGTGCCCTGCATGTGGGGAAAGTCATTTTAACAATAACTACCTGTATCATTTAAACATCTGCCCCCAAAGCGTTCTCGTGAGCACTTGAGTCCTTGCAAACTTCTGGCTTCCTTGGGGAGTGAAAACAAACAAGCCGCGGCACACTGCTCCCTGCCCGCCTGCCCGGGCAGCCCGGCGCGGTCCAGGTGCGATGCTGGCAGGTCCAGAGTCTGGGCTGCTGGGCTATTGTTTGCTGTTGCAGATTTTTTCCACTTTAAATTTGTGAAGCTGAAAAAATACTCTGGTGTCGGGGGAGACTCCACAGAGCCCTGAGTCAAGGCTGGCCGCACATTCCAACAGCCAAGTCAAGCCCGACAATGGCCACTCTGACAGCCCTGGACCCGCGGCAATTCCCGCCTGAACTTTGTCCCCGGGTGTGTGTTTTTGGAGCATGCTGGGGTGACATTCAGCCTCTGCGTTCATTTTTATGATAATTCCGAGTAAATTGTGGTGCAATAAACTCTTCAAGCCTGTCTTTCTTGTGAAAGCCATGAATCAATCAGCTGTGGGCTTTTTTGGGGGCCTTTCAATGTATGGTGATCATTTAGATTTGACGTGCATTGTGAGACCTTAGCTCGCCTCCTCTCCCTGGTCTGTCATTAATTCCAGCCTTCGCGCTCTGAAGTACAGTGAGGGATGACTGAGAAATCGTTGCCCCTCTTCAGCTCTGTTATTGCACAAAATAGCAGCGCAATAATTTTTTGTCAATGTTTTACTCTAAAAGCTTTCTACGTCAGTTTTGAAAAGGAAGCAATAAAGCCCATTCAATGGTATGAATAAAAATCCTTTGAGGGTTAGGAGCAGAGCTGCTTTTCTTCAGCTGGTAATCAAATTGGAGCTAAAATGAAATTGAGTTTTCTTATGAAAATAGCCTTTGTTGCTGGGAAGGCTGGTAATTCATAAACAATAACCTGCTCTTTTGTGTGGATAATAATATATTCATGTTCTTTCAATAGGGTAAAAGCCAGACCTGGTGCATTATGGTACAGTAAAAATAGCAGAAGGAGCTGGATGATCTTGAAGAAGAAATGTAGCCTTCGGCGCTCTCCCCTCCTGCATCCCTCTGCAACGGCTCTTTGCTTTATTTGTGCGCTGGTTTTCGCTGTTGATTTGTTGCTGCCGTACAGTATTTGGTTAATTGTGGATGGTCTCAAGCTGTGCTCATCACCGCGAAGGCTGCGGCGGCTGCACACGGCGTTCACAGGAGCAGGCTCGGCACCGAGGAGCCCGAGAGCTCCCAGCCGGTTGACGGTGGCCGGAGCAGCGCAGAGAGGTGAGCTGGCGAAGCCCTGGGGTGCGGGGACGTCGTGGGCTCAGCCCGGATGGGGTGAAATATCAGGGGAACAACTTGCTGTGAATTTTCTGCTAAGTCTTGGAGGGAGGAGGTGGAGGGGGGAGAACCAGATGCGAGGGTGTTGAGGGAAAACTGTCTGGCTGTCTGGACGTCAACCTGGCTCACAGGTCGATCTGAGGGCTGCTGTGCTGTCAAGCCGGCGCGGGACCTTTTAGGGGAGCCCAGCGGTCGTGTCTGCTGGTCGGGGTGCTGCGTTTGTCCTCACAGTCGTCTTTGGAGACCCAGGGCACCTGCTGGTGGTGGACACAGTGTGGCCTGGAGGTGGAACGGTGGTTTCTGCTGGTGAAATGTGTGTTGGCTGAACTCGGCTGGGAAGTTCACGGTGCAGTAGGAAGGTGCTGTTGGAATTCAGGTGAGGGCTGGAATTGCCACCTGCAGACATCTCGCCGACTGTTGCTGCTTGGCCAGCAGGACTTTTGTTCTCTCTCTCAAGTTGGTAAAAAGTTATGCTCTGGTGACTGTGAGAATGAGTGCTGTGCTACCTATACGCTGGAGTGTGGAATAACCCTGGTGTTCCTAGACCCAGGGCCAGGGCCAGTCGGATAAAAGGGGGACTTTTCTTTGAGGTCATTTTCTGTTACCGTGTAACCAAGTGCTGTAAGAATAATTGTTAACACGTCTGTTGAGACTGTCAACATCACAAGTGAAGGTTCCTTCTGATAGAATACGCTAGCTGTTCTTTGTGGAATAATTTTTGGTTGCTGTTTTAAGTTCCATTTTCTTGGCTCTAAATATAGTTCAATAGACAAACAAAAAGAGAAAGAAAGAAAAGAAAGCTCCCCTTTGAATGCCGAGAAGTCTAGCGGATGGAGTGGGCAGATGCCAGTGTGTCCGAGAGAATCACGTCATTCTCCCCGGATTCCACCCGTCCGGTGGACACCGGTTCTGTCATCGCCACCGGCAGTCTCCCTCGGGTTCCTGTTTTTGTGAGGCTCCTAAGCAATGATGGGTATTTCGCTGGCTTAGCCTGAGGGCTCTGCAAACTCCGTGCTTGGTTCAGCACTGAAGAATGGAGAAACCTGCTACCATGATGTGCAGGTTTAAACTTCTAAACTCTGACAGTTTCCAGAGGAGCTGAATCAATAAACGGTGAGCCTACCCCCATGGAAATGGGAGAAAAAAGACAGAAAATGAGGGATAGCAGCAGTGTTTATCTGCACACAGCAGCGGCAGGGATGTGCGCTGGGGCTAATGCTGGCTATCAGGTGTTTTGCGTTGTTTTGCTATTTTAACAATGCAATTACATGCTTCACAAAAGGAACTTTTAAAGGCACAGTGGAAGCTGACAGTTGTGTTAATATATGTCATTATCCAATTAGTTTACGCAAGTGTATGTTTTTATGCTTTACTGAACATGCCTCGTGTGTTTTCATCTCTAACAAACATCATTTCACCGAAGTCTTTCAAAATGAGGATCCTAATTGTATATGTTTTACTCTGTTGCAGTTAGTATTCTATGCTTTTCAATATCATGAGCACCTTAATAAGTTCTGATTTTTAAAATCTATTTTACATTCATTTTGGGGGAAAAATCCAGGATTCTTTTGGCTTTCGATTGTGTACTTTGTCAAAACCCCCCGACAAGTTCCTTCATACTTTCTCCCACCGACAGGGCTGCCTTGCGTGACGGCTTTATTCTCACGCTAACGTTGAATCAATGTGCAAGAAAGGACTGCTAATTGTCAAAGAATTACCCTTCAACTCCGTGTAAAGGAAACTGTACAGGAAAGTTGATGGAGCATTTTTACCGTGGAAGAAATGACAAACAGATTGCATTCAACGCGGCAATTGCTGGTCAGGTGGCGCAGCACACTTTCAACCTGAAAATTATCATTTTCTTCAGCTCGGCTATTTGGTGGTCTTGAGGAAAAGTTCTCCTTTTAATAATGCATGTTTTAACGTGCGGTTGCTTTGCTTGTTTTCACCTGAGGTTGTGCAGAGTGCTGACGCAGAGCCGAGTGCTGTGGAGGTGCGCGGGCAGGGAGGGTGGAGCGGGTTTCCGTCCGGTGGTCCCGGGCATCGTGCGGCCCTGTGGGGAGCCCCCTCGGCGGCCGCATTTGGAAAGGATGACTTTAGTCTGCTGGACTCTGGCCTCATGCCTGATTTTCTCCCCAGTTATTTAAAAGAGGTGAGAGCAAGTCGTACTTACTGTCCCCTGTTTGGGTGGCCAAGGGAGTTTCCCTCCGTTTCTTGGCGTGATTCCACTCTATACAGTGAATGCATTAGTGGCACCGTCTGGTTGCAGGTGGTGGCTTCCGAGAGCACCGCTGGTCACCGCACAGCCCCGGAGCCTAACAGGCGGCGTTTAGTATGTGGTGGACAGTTGATCAGAGGAGGCTTCAGACTGCAGATTGAGACTGAGTGCTGCTTCCACCAAACAAGAAGGCCCGCTGGGTTGTTTATGGAGCTCTTAACCAGCGAGGACAGGACGTTGTCCTATTCCTGCCTCTGCTGACCACTGACTGGGGTCATCCCCGTTCTCCTGCCCTTGCTCTGGTTGAAGCCTTGGGCTGGCCGTGGGGAAAGACCCCCTTCCTCCCGAGTAGCCCCACAGCCAGCCACGGGCCTCTCTGTGGAGGGTGGTCTGGGATGGGGGATGAGAGTGGAAATGAGGGGCCCGGGGACATGAAGGCAGATGGGGGGCACTGTGGTGACCTAGGACTTCCCGGTGAGCCCTGGCTGGGGGCCTGCCCCAGGTCCTGCATCCTCCCCAGCCCGCCCGTCCCCACCTCACCTTGTCCCCTTGACCTGGGGCTCGCTGTACCTGGACGGGGAGTCTTCCACCTCCAGTCTGGAGGCCGCTAGGGTGGACCTGCACCACCTGCCCTGGGCTCCTGCCACGTGCCCTGGGTCCACCCACTGTTGTGGCTGATGGTGGCAGGTGTCGTGCGTGGTTCTGTGAAGGGAGACTGCCACGTGGAGGCGCCCGTGGAAGCGCAGTCACCTGCCCCTCCGACTGCGTGCAGGGACTTGAGCAAGCACGTCCCTGGTCTGGAAGCAGACCCGATGGGTCGTGAGCAGTGTCTCACAGGTAGGAGGGCTACAGGTCACTTTCCTCTCACGGCTTCTTTTCTAAACTGTAGAATTGTTGATAACTGTCAAGGTGGAGGCTGGAGACCACAAGGAGAAGGGGTAAAACCCACAGAGAAAGATGCTGATGTTCAAGGTGACTTCTCTCCCCTGACTGAGGTCCAGCCCTGGGGAGCCGATCTTTTAAGTCACAGGGCAGATACAACGAGTTGACCCTGTGGCGAACATACACGAAATCTACAATCTTTCTATTATGTTTACGGAGCTCTATTCTCCTTTAACTTCATGTAAGCATTTTAATCCTTATCGAATGATTTGCATTCGCCTTGGCTGGACTAGGTTTTCTACAAGACAAGGAAGTATATGAATATGAAATAGATATGTTTGAATTCATATTCTTTATTTGTTAAGGAATCAGAATGTAGATTAAAAGTAATGACTTTAGATCATTAGAGAAATGTTAGATACAGAAATTGGGTGCCAATTTGGCAGTTGTGTTTTAACGCTACAGCTTATGTCAATAATTTCAAAGGACATTGTGCAGATAATTTTCTGTCAACATTGGCATCAGTGTTTCCATTTTTTTTTTTTCTGTCTTAATTCTGCCCTACCTGACCTTCTCCTTTCTGAAACTTTGGGGGTTTGGGTTAAATGCCTTTTTACTGCTCTATGCAAATTGCATCTCCAAAGTTCAAAGATCTAGTACAAAGCCTGTCACCACTTTGAAGATTTCCTTTTTCCTTGTGCTATTGAAAATTAAGAGCTTATTTACAGATGATTGCTTCTTGTACACTGCCAACATGTGAGATTTGCAAATCTCACTTCATATTCTGTTCTGTGCACACGTTTCACGAACCTAATGGCTGAATCTTCCTCCATCAATTTCTGAAAAATACAGGTTACGGAGAGACAAACCTGAAAATATGCAATTACATATTTTACCCAGTTTTAGTTTTGCCTTTTGTATATTATTAAGAATGCCATATAGCAAGGATTTGGGATGTTTTATTCTCGAGAGCGGAAAAAATTACTCCATTGTTCTCTGGAAGGTATTGGATAAATTCTTAAAATATCACTTGCTTTCTTTTTAAAAAGTTAAAATAATGTATTAGAATGCAATTAGAACCTCAAAGTTCCCGGACCCTGGGGGCAAGCATACAGTACAGGGATTTTAATCATTCTAGAAATATCCGGTGTGTATATTCAACACGGAGAATATATTTATTTCCTATATTGTGTTGTTGATTTCCTTTAGAATTGATGTTTAAAGACTTATGATTGCACTTATTTCTGGAGACGATGGTTGGAATTATTATTAGAGTTAACTCTATTATTTCCTCAGTATTACTTTATATTGTAGCTATCTTTAATTTTAAAGAAAGCATATTAAAAAGGTATATTTTATAACATGAATCATCTAATTGGTTTTACTCAGATAATTGTAGTTGAGTTCTGCTGTAAACATTTTTGTTACCATTTTTAGGTTTGCAGCAAAGATTTTGAAATCACTTACTTAAGGGAAAAAGAATTAAACAAGGAAAGCCTCGGTGTGCCCGCAATTAACAACACTGGGCATTAACAACAGTCTAGTGCCACGTGCTGAGGTCCGGCCGCATGATTTTCTCTTCACCTGGGTCATTTTCACTCTTTAAAAGTGGTTTATTACTTCTGTGCATAAATATAGGATTTTCTCTTCTTTTGGATTTTGTTGGTTATTTGAAACCACCTGCCTTTTCCGTTCCTGACACTAGCCACTTCTCTGGGCCTACGACCTTCAGCTGAAAATGAAGTTATTCGTGCTGATCTCTGGGCCTATTTAAATTCTCACATTCTTGCTTTCATGGCGCTGTTGTCCACAGGAGCACACGTCTAACACGCAAGCAGCCAAACTCAAAACATGCAGAGTTGGGTTCTAACCCGGGTGTTTGTGGGGCCCAGCGTGAGAGCATCTCGCCCTTGTATCCTGTGTCTAAGCATCTCAGTTACAAGTCAAGCTAACACATGGAGAGTCTGGCTCACCTGGACAAATGTGCCTTCACGATGACCTGAAGGCCTGGTTTGAACGTAGAGTTCTCACCTCTGAGGACTTCCTTGCCGGAGCCTGGTAGGGTCAGGCAGCCACCCCGACTCCTGACCTTCATCTCAGCGTCCACACCCCACAAAGGGCTGCCTCTTAGCTCCTCTTTGGGAAGACATGTCTGGGAAATGGTGGGGGCTCAGGAAGGGGGCTTGTGCCTGTTTGTATGGGGAATTCTGAGGTCCTGATTGATGCTCATGGTATGGCATGGGGGGGGTCCAATATGAATGGGCATGTCCCCTTGGCCATTGTCCCTGGAGTAGGGTATGTCTGGGGAGGGCCAAAGCAGGAAGCTCCAAGGTGTGGGTTCAGGGTAAGTGTCCCTTTACCCTGGTCTAAGGACAAAGTAACCTCTAGTCTCTCAGATTGTGCAATTCTCTAGGAAATAGCGAAGGTTACAGATCCTGTGGACGGCATCTCTCTTAGGCAATGTAGTCTTGATAGTATGGTTTATTTCCTCATCCCATGGAAAGCACTGCTTTTATTAAAGACTCTTATTACTTAAAGTAGTGTTTGTTTAATTTTTAAAACAATTGCACATTGGCACATTGTCAAACCTTAACTAGATGTTGGAATTTAGGCATAATGCAACCTGGAGAGAGAGGACATCCCTTCGGTTGGTGGCAGGAACAAATGACGGGAGAAAAACGGCTAGCATGAGACCCTGGAGTCTAACTGCTTAGACATATCCCTGGCTGTACCACCTTGAGCAAGGGCCTGGGGCTCTCCCAGCCTTTGCTCTACTCATCAGGGAAGTTGGCGAGGTGACAAGATCTAGCTCGTGGGGCTGAGGTGAGGTTTCCATGAGCTAGCACCTCTCGAGCCCTAGAATGCAGTTGGCTCAGGACAGGCGCTCAGTGTTAGCTGTTGTTACTGCTGCACGGCATCAATTCTAGCATGCACTTTTTTACATTTTGCTATCTTTGAAATCAGGATGTCTCTCCATCGTAATAGCTTCGACGTGATGAAAGATCCTTATCAATCTGGTCGACTCTTCAACAATGAAAGAATTCCCTAATTTGGGAAATTGTTGAATTGCTGAGAAGGAAAGAATATCTGAATTGATTATTGTTGGAAAATCCATCTTCCAGGATGCACGTGTCTGAAATGCTTAGGTAAAGAGGGCCGTGGAGTTGACGTTCAGATTTGTGGTCAACTCTAAAGCTGAGAGGTAGCACAAACGAATCTTGCAGCAATAAGCCGCATAATCGTCAGCATCACCAGAACATTTGATGTTCAGAGAGACACAAATTGCTCTGTTTTGAAAGGGACAAAACATTTTGTCTTATCCTGGGCACAAACAGACTTTACTGAAAGAAAGCAATTTACTTGAAATCTTTCATCTTTCTGTTGGAAGGAGATCAGCTGTACTCAGGATCTAGCAGCAAATACAAAACCAGGAGTTTCAGGGTCATTGTGCTGCCCAGTGGCTCCGTGACAGGCGTGTCCTCCTGACCCCCCAGCTCACTCCCGCCCGAGTGCGCTGACTTCACGCAGGCCTCCGAGCCCTTCCAAGGCAGGGCTCCGGGACTTCCGTGCTTTTCCTGCGATCAGAGGTGCGGCATTCACGCTTCACCAAGTCCATCTGGTTTCAGCTGGTGGCCCCAGCCTGCGCCGCCATCCGGGACCACCAGAGGCCTGGGGCCGTCCCTTCAGCGAGCTTGGGGCTCTGTCACTGAGGAGCCCTGAGGATGCTCAAAACAGCAGTTTCTGCAGAATGTCACAAATACGTGCTTTGTGACTGACCCCAGGGAAAGGAATGGTGCCTCCTTGTTACTTTGGGCGAGACTCTGTGCGGTGGCCCTGGGAGCTGGCCAGACCCCGGGGCTCATCTTTGCTGGGGAGACCCAGGGCTCGTCTTTGCTGGGGAGACTCAGGCCTCTCGGATGCCAGGGAGGGCCTCGGGGTGGATGCAGAAGGCCGAGTGTCCTTGAGCACACCAAGCTTGCCGGGTTGTCTGTGTGGGCAGCTTCTCTAAATTTTTACCTTTAAATACTTGAAAAATTCCAGGGTGTCCTGAACTGGAAGGCACTCTCTCAGAGGACCCCTCACCTGGCCTAGAGCCAGGGAGCAGGTGCGGTGTAGGGCAGGGTCTCGGAGCCTTGTTGCTTGAGCTCCCCCACGTAGCAGAGGATTCGCGAGCACTCCCGATGTGTGTGTGTTTACTCTTGTAAATAGCTCAGGAATCGCTGTTCTAACCTACTGTGTACACTAGCAGACAGGGTCCTGGCAGGAAACGCATGGCAGGTTCAGAGGGGAGAGTGAGAGTCTGAGGAACAGAAGGTTCCATAAGGAGGTGGGCAGGGCTGGGGGGCAGGGGGGGGGGTTGTGCACCCTGGGGTCGCACACGGCAGCCCCCGGCTGTGGTCGTAGCAGGGAACGCAGCCACTGCTAACCCACAGCTGGCTTCATCCACAAGTGCCCTGAACATGCTCTTTTCCAGAATGCTCCAGTTTCCTACAAATGTCTCCCCTGGGGCCAAATCAACCAGAAGCAGGAGAACTGGGTGACACAGGTAACAGGAGACGGCTTCCCGGGCCCCAGTGGGTTGAAAGGACCAGAGTGCAGAGGGAGGGAGAAGCTGGGCTGTCCAGTGTGGGCCTTGTTGAGAAACAGCCCTTCAAAATGACATGGAGAAAGATGAATTAAAGTGAAGTAAAACAGAGTAGATTTGGGGCTTTCTACAACTTGTCTCTGACATCAGCCCAACCAGAGAGAGAAAGGCCCATGGTGGCCTCCCGTCTCTGTGTGTGTGTGTGGGGGGGGGTACAGGGGCCTGTCAGAGGGCAGGGAGGCCTGGGGACATTCCGTGGGCCCCCAGAGATCCTGCAGCCGGAGAACCTGCCCCAGATCCCCAAGACCCCTGGGGCCGATGGCTCCATGAGAGGCTCCCGCCCCGTCTTCTCAGACACATGATCAGTCCATTTGTTTCTACAGCAGAAGGGATTTGCCTATGTGGTCAAACTTGTTAAATAGGATAAGCAACGTGGCACAAGAAAACAATGCAGGTTGCTGGAACCCTGCAGACAAAATAAAACCAACATGGCCTCATGGGATTGTTTTTGTTTTGTTCAAGTGAGATGCTACCTCACGGTTTTTACATGCTTTGAATTTGCCGTTAGAACTTCTTGTTGCCCATGTGAAATCCACCCTGTAATCGCTTAATTTCAAAAGTTTATTTTTCTTTATAAAGGTAACATAAGCTCATTATTGTAAATTTAAAACTAGACAAGGAGAAAAATAATAACAATTTCCAAAGACAACTATTTGTCATCTCTGGGGTGATTTTTCTAGTCTATTTCCTTTGTTCGTATATTTTACTCCTATGTAGGGGGGATTTGGAGCTGAAGTATCTTTGCTTTCCCATGGAACTATAAGAGAAGCCCCAAGCTCCTCAGAATACCAATGAGTAGGCATCGTGTTGGACCATCCTTTGGCCAAGGGATTTTGAATTGCTGATGTGTGAAAGCTCAGAAGAGCTGTCCTGTCCCTGGCGTGGCAGGGACGCCTGACCTGTGTGGCTGGGTTTAAGGGTGGCAGAAACCTCCCCTCCCAAGCCAGAAGGAAATGTCCCCCATGTCAGAGCCCCGTTCCTTGGGGCAGCACCACACGAGGCACCGGCCTGTCCAGTCATTTACACGTCTGCACGAATGAGAGTGTCGTGTCTTTGCACGGAGAGCTGCCTTTGTGTAAGGAGACTGTGAGGTCATGGTGAGTGGACGCAAGAGGCAAAACGTGTTGTTCCCCAAGGAGGAAGAGTCGTGGGGAAGCAGCTGGAGAGGGACAGCCCCTACCCCACCCCCACAGCCCCTGGGACTGTCTCTTGGTGCCCGCTGGTGCCTCTGAGTGACCCAGGACGTCACGACCCCACCTCGTGCCCTGAATCAAGAGATGTCATGGTTGTTCCCATTTTTGTTTCTAGATGTCAGGGGCATGTGAGCAGCACTGTGACCGCTCATCTCTCCATCTTTACGGCGTCACGATGTTGGTGTATTTCTGTGTCGTACAGAGCGTGGAACAACAACGGCCAGGAGTGGTCGAGTGAGGGCTGTCGTGCCAGGGGCTCTACTCGAACCACGTTCAAGGGGCAGCGAGTCTAGGATGCCCAGTGCCTCCGAGGGCTGCAGGGTGGGCCTGCTCCCAGGACGTGCGTTTGACCCCTCAGCCCTGCATGTAGCAGAGGCCCATTTTCAAATGGATTAAACGTTGTCACAGGTCCTTCAGGCAGAGCCACCTTCCTGATAGTTCATGCATCCCCGGCCTTCCAGCGCTGGGGGTGTAGGGGCGGGAGGGGGCTGCGCTTCTGCCGATGGAGCTAGTTCCGTGGTATGGGCACAGAGGGCAGGCCGTGGTGTTACGTGTGACCTGCAGGTAGCAAGGACCTTCTAAGGGTTTGCTCTACCTGAGCCAATCCAGGTAAGACATTCTGTGTCCCTCACGTGCACCAGGAACATGCCAGGCATGTTGGTGTGGACCCCGGGTCAGCATGGATCTCTCTGCCCTCCAGACCCAGACGCTGTGCCCCAGTGTGCCCCTCCTTGGACCTCTGCGGTGGGCTCTGGCCTTGCAGGAGTCCATCCCACTGCTCTCGGGGCTCCTTGCTTTGTCCCAGGTCAGTGCACATGGGACCAGTGGGGAACTGGTCCATAGGGCACCCATAGAGGTGAGAAATAAGTGCTCAGGAGGCTCAGGGCCGTGGACACCTGTGCTTCACCCTGCCAGGCACAGAGCACCTGGACAGCAGCTCAGCCCTTCTGCTACAGATTCGTTACTTAATTGAGCCTTCACACATGCCCTAGGAAGCAGGTTTAATTTCCTTATTATACAGACAATAAACCAAGGATGGGAGGTTCATCAGCTCACCCAGAGTGGCACAACCAGGAAACAGAAGAAGCGTGACGTGGTCACCATGGACCCTCCATGTCCAACACAGTCATCTCATGAAGTTACCAGCTTACCAGGTGTGTGACAATGATCTTTTATTGAATGAAACCATCGAAGTCACCATTAGTATTAACAGCAAGATCGAAGATGCTACAGTGAACGACAGGCTTGAACGAGTATGAGAAATTCCCCTCCGGTGCAGAAACTGGCACGTGGGTAGACGCAAGGCGTCTGAGAGGGACGGCTTTGCAGACGCCACCTAGCTCGGTGCCCCCTCCCAGCAGGTGCTCCGTAAACATTCACTCATTTGCATCCTTGTTTGCTCCCGTCTCAGGGAAAAAGCCCTGAGCAATCAGGACACGTGAGACTAGACATTCAAACACAGGAGAGGGCTTTAGGGGACAGAGGTGCTGTAGCTGTGAGGAGGTGTGCTTTCCATAAACGGCCACCTCGCACCACGGCTGAGCGACCAGACCTTTGAGGACAATCTCTGCAGTCACAGGATTTTTCAAGTCAGCGCATACACCTCTTCAGTCCTGTGCTATATACTGTTTTGTCCATGTCGGCAGGAGAAATTTACAATTAAGGGATTGAGGAAAACTTTGGGTTTTCTGTGGATGGGCTAACTATGGAATTCTTGAACAATGGAAACGGATTGAAAGTAGGCCCAACATCCCTGCAGAATTTTTCTTGCAGTAATAACATTTGGTTAAATAACTATGTTATTTAAAAAAAATCGTGTTCTAGACTTGTCGCAGCAATGAAGAAGGCCTGAGAGGCTCCGTGCAAGTCAGGGCGAAGGCAGCCGTGTCCCTGTGGCCAGACTCCAGAGGGCAGAGGGGTGACAGATCTCTCTGCCTCCTGTTTCATCTCACTCATTTCACAAGGAACATTTTGGTAGCAAGAATGAGTGAATTATGAAAGCTAGTAGACATTTTAGCTTCTGGTCCATTTTAGGGTGGGCTGTGGCTCCACGTGTCCACACGTGACCACATTGCTGTGAGGGGCTCCCTCCCTCTGGCGCACACACGACCCTCCTGGCCGCAGACAATGTGGAGGCGGTTTTCAGACCGTGCCGAGTTCCAGGACACCCCTCCTGCTCTTCACATCTGAGATTTTTCAGTGATTTCGGCAGTCAGATCTGAACGTGCACATGTTGTCCTCCTAGAGCGTTCCAGCGTGGAACTCTGCACGGTGAATCGTAACTCCTGCTTACTTGTTTACTTCCCAGGGACTTAGAGAGGCATGAGACATAGCGGAGGAGAATAGGTCTGTCTTGGGCGAGGTTCTCGTGCAGGTCTCAGGAGCCTTGTCGAGTAGGTGGTCGAATCCCAGTAGCACCCGCACGTCTACAAAGGCAGAACCGGAGAGAGTGCAGATAACATCTGAGTTATTTCCTTAGCTCAGCCACTTTGTGTCTGGGAGAGTGATCTCATATTGTGCATTTTGGTTTTCTCATTTTAAAAATTTGAATAACAACATCTGCTTTGCATACTTCATAGTTTGCTTGGAGGATTCAGGAAAAGTGCTTTGAAATGTAAAAGCTCTCTATGGAACAGCCATGCTCCGTGGAAATACAATTCAAGTAGACCAGGGCTTGGACTCGGCTCCCTCTAGGTGCTGTGTTTTAGGATTGTAACTAGTTGATCCTCATTATTCGTGGATTCTGTATTGCAAATTTGCCTGCTCACTGGAATTTATTTGTAATCCCAAAATCAGTACTTGCAGAGCTTTTGAAGGTGTGCACAGAGCAAAGAAACATTTGAATTGCCAGATACTCACATTTTTTTTTCCTTATGCATTTTTTCCTATACATGTTCCCAGCTTTGGCCGAACAAGGCCCCATTCTGCCTTCTTGGTTCAGTTCTCATGCTGTAGACAAATGTCCTTTTCACGATCACATTTTCTGCGATTTTGCCGCATGCGTAGTGCTAAGTGCCACCTGGTATTCCTAGGTACAAGGAGGCTGGGGGGAGCCCCTCGGAGAAAGCCTGCGTGGTGTGTCAGGTGGGCTTTGTTCAGGCGTGTGTTACAGAGCCGCTGGCAATGAGCTCGATGTCAGTGGATCAACGGCAGGTGTTAAATCAGGTGTCTCTCAGTAGAAACACACATGAAACCAGGTTATGTGTTGGTCGGTTGACAAAGATGTGGCCAGTGGCTCACAGGAACCTCACCCTGCATTTCCCTGCAGAGCAGTGATTCTGTGTCCCCAGATTCATTGTTGGTGTGGACTTTATGCACCACGACTGCCACGGGTGACGAGAATCGACGGTCTATGAACACGCCTGGCCCGTGGTAGACCCTCGAGAGGTTCTGTTATTCTCTGGCATTTTTCTGACTTTCCAGAAATGAACTTGCACATAAAAGTCTAATTAAATTCCGAGAGAGAAGAGCTGGGAGGAGGAGCATCTGCACGGCCGTGGCTCTGCCACCTCTGCACGAGTCACCTCCTCGCCCGGCCATGGCTCCTGTCGTGCCAGCTGGGCAGCATCTCCCGTCCTGTTGGGGTAATTTAATGATCTGTATTGGTGCCACTGGCAGAAGTTCTTGTAGAGACGCAAATGTTTTTCCTATAAGCTGCCCACTGCAATAGCCGCTGCTCGTGGGACTGAGGAACTAAGTTTTATGTTTTATTTGATTTTAACTAATTTAAGTTTAATTTCCATGTGTGGCTGGTGATGACAATGTTAGACTGTGCAGATTTCTAAGTGTGTCCTTGGTGAACGTCCTGTGCTGGGCGTGAGTGGGGGACTCAGCACACTGGTCTCCAATCTCCGGGGAGACCATGAACGGCAGGAGGGGCGCAGCAGGCTGGGACGTGCAGGGAGCAGGAGGCTCTGTCTGTGGCAGAGGGGGGTGAGGAGGGGCTGTCCACCCATGAGGCCTCTCCCCGGCCCCCCAGCCCCCACCTGATCCCCAGGAACCAGGGGCGTCCTGTGTCTGCAGTGCCCAGCTGGTGGGAGCCTATGCTGGGCCCTTCTTCAAGTTCTGAGGCCTGGAGGGGGACCCTGGGAACCGGCACCCCCTGGCCCCACATGCCCCAGGACGTGTCTCCCTCTCTGAGTGACTCCCCCCTCTCCTTCCAGCCTCTCCCCAAGGGCTTCTGACCTCAGCTTGCTGGCAGGGTGTTTGAAAACAGACTCTTTTATCCCAAGTGGAGCCTCCGTTAAGATTCCAGACTTTCTGACAGGGGAAGTAGAGAATGCCAGAGGTGGGCGTTTGGGGGCAGGTAGGACTCGGGGTGCCGTAGGATACTTTGCCTGCGCAGCTGTGGAAGATTTGGCTGAAGTCAGAGAGACACATCGTCAGATTTGCCCAGTTTAAAAAAGTTACAACGGCTGAAGTTTATCGCGTGTTTAACGTGCACCTGGTGAAGTGTGTGCTGTGGGCACTGTCGCCTCCGTGTGTGGGCAGGAGCCTGGGGCTGAGGCAGGCCCTGCACCTCGCCCACCGGCAGGAAGCAATGGGGTCAGGAACGCGGCCAGATCTGGGGTCCCAGAGGGCCTCTCACTGACGGACCCCATGTGCTCCGCCCACGGCTCCAGCTTGTGCCCTAAATCACACTTCTGTAAAACTGGTATTCCCCAGCCGTTCCAGGAAAAGGACATTTTGGAAAACAAGTATTTGTCAGCCTCAGCCTTTCTCTACTCAAGTAACAGTTGGAGGGAAGAAGGGGAGCAGAAGCCCACTCTGGGAAGCACAGCCTGTGGGGGCATCACGAAGGGGCTTAGATGACGTGTCAAGGCCATGTCTGAGTTGTTGGGGGCAGACTCATTCACAGCTCTCGCGTGTCCCCTGGTACAGTGAGGCGCCTGACAGCCCTGTACATGCCTCTCCTGTGACGCACAGTGATGCCACGGGGAGAGTAATCTGGACCTCGGGCCGAGGCCCCGCCCGGTGGCTGTCACCTCCCACGGCCTTTGGCTTCTACCTGGCGCCAACACCAGCTCTTGACACGCTGCTGCTCCTGCTGCAAATGCCACCCCTCTGTGACATCAGTAGCAGAGAGAAAGTGGCGAAATTCACCCCCGCCACAGGCAATGGGGACCAGGTAATTTTTCTATGTTAAAATAGCAGGATTTCTCCTCCCGTTCAATGCCAGCAAAAGAACAGGGCTGGTAATTAATGGACTGCCAGTTACTTTTTGAAGGGGGGATAAAGTAGAAACTTGCTCTAGACTACGAGCCTACAGTCCAGTGTCCACTCCCACCGTGTGACACCGACACGCTCTCGAGCCACGGAGCGCTGCATGTTACGGGGAACAGGGCTCCCGCGGCCATTCTCCCCGCCTGGCTCCCCAGTCCCTGGATCAGAAAAGCCAGCTACTGTGGCGTGTAATTCTTTAAACAATTACAGAAATGCTTTGGGTTTTGCAAGCACTTTTATAATGTACTGAACTGGTGTTGGAGAAACTGAGTCCTTCAGACAGGTCTAATCGCCTTTCTTTCCCCAAGTAATGGCTGAGACCAGTCTGGATGAACGCAGAGGTGGTAACAACAGCTTTATCCTTTGTGTGCGGTTCGGGAATGGCCAAGCCTCAAAGAGAGGACTTTTGGAGACGTTGCTGTCTTCCAGATCTGGGGACCCTCCCTGCCTCCACTGTGCCTGGCTCTTAGCACTTGTGATTAACTAAGTCTTTGCTTAGCTATTTGCACTTCTACGTACGGAGAGGAATTCCTTTGTTTTTTTTCCTTGGGTGTACGTTTGGCAGCCTACACGCTGGGTGACATTCTAAATATTTGTTAGCAACAGGCCCCGGCATCAACCAGCCCAAAGGATGACTTTGGGAACGCCCAGTAGGTGCAGTGGCTTTGCAGCTGACCGGGAGCCCTTCCTGCCCAGGTCCTGAAGAACCCAGTCAAGAGGGCAAGGAAAGCTTTATTTTTGTTCTGATTTCACAGTATTTTCTGCACTGCAGTAATTCTTTTTGTCTTCCCCAATGGTTCAAAAGCTAATATGACCGTCTTCCCAGAAAAATGTTGGCACACATTCAGTTTTGCTCACAAAATAAGCGGTTCATAGACACCCTGAAGTTCTCAGCATCAAAGAGCATTGGCTCTGACACGGTGACACATGCAAAACCAAGTTCTGCTGCTCCCTTGCAGGTGATAGAGTGCATATTAGCGGATCATAGACAGCAATTGGCTTTCACCATTGGGAGGAACTGCAGGGAAGGGATGATGTTTTATTTTTGGCAACTTTTAATTTTTATATAGTTTCAAGAATAGTCCAATAAAATTCCGTATACCCTTTAGCTAGGTTCATCGATTATTTATATTTTTCACCCCTTGTTTATCACTTTCTCTGTGTGCGCGCACACACACACACACACACACACTTTTCAAACCATTTGAGATTAAGTTGGGGTTAAGTCAAGCTCCTTTACCTCAGTGTGTACTTACTAAGAACAAGATAGTCTTTTACATAAACACGACTTAATTATCAAAATTAGGAAATTTAACGTTTGGCCCAGTTATATCGTCTTTTCTGGTGGTTCTCAAAGTGAGGTCCCTGGACAGCAGCAGCGTCTCCCGGGAACTCGTTGGAAACGCACACCCTTGGCCCCACCCGGGCCTTCCAAATAGAAGCCCGGGTGATGGGGCCGATGCACTTTATTTTATGAGCCCTCCGGGTGATTCTGACGCTGCTAGGGTTATAGAACTGCTATGTTAAATGTCATCCGTTGACCCAATAGCATCACTTATAGGTATTTTTCCCTTGTCTAGCGTTGGATCCAGGATCCCACCTGGCATCTGATTGTCATGTTCTTCAATCTGGAACAGTCCCTCAGCTTTGCTTGGTCTTTCTCAGCCCTGACACTCTTGAAGGGAACGGGCCCATTCTGCAGATGGGCCATCAGTGTGGGTTCGTCTGTGCTGCGCAGAACTGGGGCAGCCGTGCCTTTGGGGCAGGGCTGTCACTGGAGCAGGACTGTGTCCTTCCGGGCTGCATGTCAAGAGGCACCTCATAGTGGTTGCTCCTATATTGGTGACATTTGCTTTTATCGCAGGGTTAAGGTGGTGTCTATTATGTTTCCTTGCTGTAAAGTTATATTTTGCTCTAATTAATTAGTAATCCATAGGTACATACACAAGACTATGGAAATACTCTGTTCCTCATTCAACTTTCACCCATTAGTTGTAGCATCTCCCAATGATTTTCTAACCCCATCATATCTTCTACATCCATTAATATTTTAGGTATTACGATAAGTATTATTGATGTAAGACATAACATATCATCCTATGATATAGAGACAGACACAGGCATTCTGCTATAAGGAGAGTTTTCTCCTCCATTTGTTAACATTTGTTATTTGCAACTATACAGACTCTTTAATTCTTGTTTTATGCAATGGGTCATAATCTGTTACCATTGTCATTTATTTTGATGCCCAAATTTTTCCAGATCTGGTTGTTGGGGGTCCAAGGAGACCCTGTGGCTAGAAGATCTTCAGCAGGCAGTGACTGAAGCTGATAGTCTTGCTGTGATCACAGCGTTGGAACCCAGAACGTGCCCTTAGGAAAGGCGTTCTGGATGAGGCTGGAGTGCGGGGTGTCATGATGATCTCCCAATCCCCCCATCTGACAGGGGCTTCCTGGTGCTCACACCTGCCCTGCTCCAGAGCCTGCAGCACCCCCAGCCTTTGTGGTCCCACCCTCTCCAGGCCCCCGCTGTGCTCCAGCTCTGCTCCCAGCTCTCCTCCGAGGCTCCTCTCTGTGCAGCTGGCCCTTACCCCTGCAGCTCCCTGGACACACCTGCCCCGTCTTCCACTCTCATTGTTCCTGCCCCGCCAGACTCCCTCGTTTACATCTGTCTTTAGTTGCTGCTGTTAATTTCATCCAAATAATTACCTTTAAGCCAGATTTCTCAAATTCTGGGGCAAATGTCAAAAATGGCTTACACACCTTCTCCACTTGAATGTCCACAGCAACGAACTTGAATTATTCATTGTCCCCTTCCCTATGAGATGTCTATCCTCTGTGAACCATCTCAGCCAAGGGCACCTCCGTTGACCCCACTGCCCAGGCCAGAGCCTTGGGGTCGTCCTAGAGTCTTTCCTCTCATTCAGTTTCATGTGCTGTGAGGCACACTGCGTGCAAAGTCCTAGACACTTTCATTCAGCTCTGGCTAAAATTATAATTCTGATTTGAAATGGACGAAGGTCACTGCACCAATGGAAAGCTGTTGCTCTGAGAGAACCAGTCTTGAGACAGCCGTTCCATCTCGTTAGGGAGATGATGGAGACATTTGTTGTTTAAAAAATTCAAGTTAGAGCTACAAGTATTCCATATCTTATTATCATAAAGTTGAGTTTCTAAGTCTGTTTATGAAGAAGAGCAAAGCTCTTTCCTACATTTATTGAAAGTCTTATTTTACTATTTCCAAGATCTGTTGAAGGGTAATCTTGAGCCATAACTGTCTATTTTAGAGATCTACTTTTCTTAAGATGTTTGTTGTGAAGAATAGAGTTATTTCACATTTAAACGATGTTTGTCATCAGAGCTAGAATTTGCTGATCAGCTTCATGATAATTAACTTGACATCTTTGACTCCACTGAGTTTTATTCTATTCTTCCTCTTTACTCGATTTTTCCCATTATTTAGGCATTGTCAAGGCTGTCTCCACTCATCCTTGTGGACCTCTTTTTAAGAAGCCTATGGCGGTTACAGATTTGTTTCTTAGGAAATGTGTGCACATTCAAGTTTAGCTTCATCCCGTCCATCCTGTCGTCTTCACGCTTCTCACGACCCTCCTCTTTGCGCAGCTGCTCTCTTACTATCTTGCTTTGTCCTCTCTGAGGGTGGCTGTGGCTGGCCTCCTACTCGGCCCCCTGTGTCTAGTGTGTCCACACTCCCCTGCCACCGACATCCTCCACTCTGCACTGGGGAGCTCTGTCCAACGTACATCTGTCCTCTCCTGTCTCCCCACGGGGGTTGGGCCAGGCTGCTTGGGTTGACATTAGGGCCCCCCTGGGCATCTTGACCGTCTCTTGCTCTTGCAGGTGCACCCTGCCCTGTCCACACTGAACTACTTGCAGCTTCCCAGTGTAACACGCCCTTCCTCCTCCTCCTCCTCCACTTCTTCCTCCTCTTCCTCAGTCTTTGGTGCCGTTCATGTCCACCTCCCCCCATGGGCCTGGTGAACCTGTTGTCCACACGACCACCTCTAGGCCAAGCCAAGCTGCCCTTTGCTGTGAACTGGCCACTGCTAGCTCTGTGCCCTCCCTCAAAGCGCTTGACTACTCCTTGATACCTGCCTCTCCTACCTCCAGTGCACCACGCACCCCACCGGATTTTCATTCCTCGTTTACATTAAGTATTTTCACGTAGTCGTTAGCAACCCGAGAAATTTCTTATCTTCTAATCATCTTTAAATCTGTCCTCCCTCGATTGGTACCCGGCCCACACAGATGCTCAACAAGGCTTTGCCGGATGAGAATTTAATGACTCTGTAGCCTGACTGGAAGGAATTATATCACAGGATCGAACACAAAAAAGTGTCATTTGAATGACAGCTGTTTGAACATCAGCTACTTTAAATAGATCCTAAAAAGATCCATTCTCCTACCTTTATGGAAGACCCATGTCGATGCCTCCACTAGAGGAGAAGTTCTGTGATTTATTTGTTTTTTATGATTCAGGTACTTTTACTTATTTAAATAGTTTATAACTACCGCTAACCCTGAGCACATGGTTTTGTTGTTATTTGGGTTTTTTTTCCCTAGACAAGTTGCTGCAACTGGACTGTGAAATGTTCTTGTAACGCTTGAGGAAATCTCTTTCTGGAGTCATGTTGGAAATGTGGGATTGGACCCCGTGAAAACTCTAGTATTTTCAATGAGTTAGCAATTTTTGGCCTCATTAATGACTAAAATAAACCGTTGAAAGTACTGAATTTGAAGTGAGTCTTGAAAACAGTGTGAAATTAGGAATGAAAATAAGTTTTCCCAGACATTACAGTAAAATGCATTTAAAAAGAAGTGAAAAAAACCAGCAGGAAGAATATGAAAAAATCTTAAAAGGGGAGGCTGGAGAAAGAGTTCAGAGCCTTGGTCGGGACGTCCTCAGTGCAGGGGGAGAGGGCTAGGCTGTTCCTCAGGTGGGGGCAAGCAGGGCCAAAGGGAGTTTCGAGACCGTTCACAGCCGCAGGCCCCACACGCGTGTGCCCCACACACGGTCAGGTCACACAAGTGGGCCTCACTTTGGAAATGTCCCGCCGTCTCTCTTCACTGTGTTCCTGGGATGGCAGTGATGTTTCTCACGCATCAGGCAGTGTTGAGACAGTGAGGTTTTGTGTAAAGGAGCATCTGGTATAGACGCAACTGCTTTCATTTGTCCCACTCTCTTCTCTGCATGGTGATGGGATCAGGATTGGGGAAGCTTCAAAGCTAGTCAAAAAGCTAGTCAATAACCTTCTGTCATTGCGTGTGTGTCAGTGCTCCACAAACATGTCCTTTAACACTAAAACTGCATTGTTGAAGGTGAGAGCTACAGAGCTGAGATGTATCGAATTGCATAAATAAGGTTTAGGTAGTTCAGTTAAAAGTGATCCAACTTCCGTAGTTTAACATTCGACACCCTCAATCTGACTGCAAGATTTCCCTCTCTCCCTTCCTCCTCCTCCCTCCTCCCTCCCTCCTTCCCCATCCCTCTCTCCCTCCTTCCCCCTCCCTCCCTTCCTCCTCCCTCCCTCCCCAACCCTCCTCCCTCCTTCTCCCCCTCCGTCCCTGCTCCCTCCCCCCATCCCTCTTCCCTCCCTCCTCCTTCCCTCCCCATCCCTCTTCCCTCCCTCCCCCTCTCTCCTCCCTCCCTCTTACTGCCCCGTTCCTTTTTTTGTTTACACTCCCACTTAAGCTTCACCTCCCATGCGGCATTTGGATCTTGTTTTTTTTCTCTTCTTGTTTTACAAACTCTTCCTGAAGGATTTTCATCCATTTGTCAGGTACTGTTTCTGTGCCAGTGACTCCGAGACTGTATGTCAAGCCTAGATACTTTTTCCTGAGGTCCAGACCCCTGATATCCTACTACGAACCTCCGCTTAGATGTCCCCTGGCTGTGTGCCCCACACTGAATTGTTGTCCCCCTCCCACCTTGCCCTGGTTGGCATCTCCGACGGTCTGTTCTGTTTCCTCTCCTTGCCCAGTGGCAGTGCCATCTCTCTAGATTCCTTCAACGTCCCCTGACCCCGGGTCCCCAGGTCCTTTGTGTGTCTCTAAATCTGACCCTGTGCCAGCCGTGCCCAGCCCCTCCCCTTGGTGACCGTCCTAGGCCAGTGGTCTCCCTGCAGCCTCTCCTCTCTCCAGTCTGCTCTCTGCAGCCCTGCGTGTGCATCTCTGCTGCCTGCCCGTGTGCACACGATAAATCCCAGACCCCATGACCCGGTGGACAGAGTCCCTTTCAGCTGGACCCTGTCCTTCTGATCTCGCCTCTTCCCCAGTCTGGGCCTTGACTTCTCGCTTTGCGTCCTCACTCCTTTAGCCACGATCTGCATCCTACTGCTCTCCGGGTGTTTGGTGCCAGGTGCGACGAGCTTCAGACCTCTGTTCCTACCACCTGTTGGGTGTGCTCCGCTGAACGTTGTGAAATTTGGGTGGTGTCCAGTGAGCGTGCCCAACTTTCTTCGTGGCGCTGTCCGTCCCAGCCTGCTCTCAGGATGTGGGTGGAGGCTGCTGCTCTCTGTCCCTCGCACCGGCCCCAGTGTCTCCAGTCGCCAAGGTGCTAACCTCCAGCTGAAGTTTCCGGCGTGGACTCAGAGGGTCTGGGTTGGGTCTGAGCCACTTATAGCCCATGCGGTCTTGAGCAAGCCATGTGATTCCCCCCTTAGGGCCCGTGCCTGTGTGTGGGGTGACAGCAGCGGCCCCCCATGCTGGGGAGGCTGTTCTGGAGCTGGGACAGACAGGTGCTGGGTGACACTTGGTGAGGGAGGAAAACTCTTCATTGGCATCTTCTTCCTCCCACATCCTTCCCCTCTGCTGCCGTGGATTCAGCGCAGGTCCTGGCCGTCTCTCCTCTCCTGCACTGCTGTGTCCTCTCCCCTCCTGGGGACACTGCTCAGGGCAGAACGCTGTGCTTCTCCCTTCCCTACTTGCAGACATTCCTGTTGAGAGACTAAGTCATTTCAGGGTCTGACCTGGGCGCACCCGGCCACTGCTCCTTCCCTGCCGTCCTCTCCACGACGGAGCACAATTGCCTGCACCTTGGGCGGGAACAGGGCTGCCCAGAGCCCGAGCCCCCCACCCTCGCCTCTTCCCTAGCGCTGTCCCCGCCTGTCCTATGCCCTGCAGGGAGACCCAGCCCCTCCCTTCCAGATCTTGCCACACAGTTTAACTGTCCTAAATTCTACACACCTGTGAGCTCCTGAGGACCAGAAACACCTTTCTAAACATTAGTAGCTGTGGTTTTACTGGGCATCCACGGGAGGCCCATTGGGTGCCTGGTCCTAGAGGATCCTCCCCAGGCCACCTGTTACCCCCTCTTGGGGGAGGAGGCTCCAGTACCGAGGCCCTGGTGGCTCTCCCACGCCAGGTCATAGTCAGCGCTGACGCGGGGCTGCTGTGCATCCCAACACCTGGAATCATGCCCAGTTACTAGTGGATGTTCAAAACAAGTAAACAAATACAAGAAAGCCAGTTTTCAAGGTTGCCCGAGGTTTCTTTGAGTTAAACAACGAAGAAAAGCAGGTTATATTAAGTAAAAGTTTTCAGAGTTAAATAGTTGGCTGGAATACCTCCCAGAGCATCACAGTTTGTCTTTAAAACCAACTTCTCATGGCCTCTTGTGCAGGCTGAGCTATTCCAGAGGGGAAGCTCTGAGTGGTCGGGGCTGTAGTTATTCCTGAATAAAGAGCAGGGGCGGTGGGAATGGACCAAGAACCGCGGCTGTGAGACCCACGGGTCTCCGTGGTCAGCAGGGAGTGAACGCCCCTCCGCTGGGCACCCTCCCGAGAGACAAGGCGCGAGCTCTGAGAGCCTGTGTGCGCGAAGGTGCGGGTGGCCTCTCCCCACCTTCGGGGAGTGGGACCTCAGTCCCTGCTCACCTCTGAGGCCAAATAGTCTGAAGACACATATGGTGGCCTGAGGATGGGGACCCCGGTGACTAAAAGGGGGGACCAGAGGGGAGCAGGTCAGAGCAGTGTTCCAGGGGGTCTGAGGGAGGGCTTCAAGGTCAAGTCTGTGGGGGCCAGAGCCTTCTTCCTCCACGTCCCAGGAGGGATCTGGTGCCCTGGGTGCCTTCAGAAACCTGGGCCAAGTCACAACCCAGCAGAAGCTCGGAGGCCATCAGAGATGTCCCCAGGACACTCCCTGCACTTCCTCTGCTGCCCCGTCTGCCGGGCTGACCTCAGGTCTCCACTTGGAACTGGCACCAGGCGGCCTCGGCGTTCCCTGAAATCCCCACAATCCACAGGTCACGATGAAGGAGAGAGATGGTCTAAGAGTTCTCAAGAGGTGGTCCCCAGGCCAGCAACACCAGCCTCACTGGGAACTTTGTAGAGTCCTCCAGCCCACCCCGGTCTTCCATGGTGGGCAGACGCCATGGCTGCCTCCAGTGGCCACCACCTCTGGCTTTCCCAGAGCCCCCCATGCCTGCCAGGACTGGTCTGTGTGACTAACAAAACCCACCAGCAGCAAGGCCGTGCCACATCTAAGACTAGGGTAGAAAGACCACAGCTGCCACCCTGGGCTCTCTTTGGCTCTCTCTTTTCTTTTGGATTCCTCTGTCTGGGGATGGTGACATCTTCTGACTTGCCCTGGGAGTGGTCAGGAGCGGGCACTCCGGCCTCCCCCACCCCAGCTCTGCAACGCCCTGGCCGGCAGCGCCAGCAGCCTCCAAGAATCCTGCCCCCAGGTCCCCGGCGAGGCTGCACCTGGATTTACAGCCCACGGAAGCTGTGAGGCAGGTTAAGTTCTAGGCTTTGGGGTGATTTGTGATAGCACCATAGATAATGATCTGCCCACTGAATCAGAGACTCGGGGTGTCTTTGCAAGCCCCGCAGGTGGGGCTGACGCACCCTCAAGGCTGAGAGCTGATTTCCTTTGCAAGTCCACCCCTAGGCTCTGCGGACCTCAGGCCTGTGGCCTGTGCTCCCCGGGACCCCGACCACCCCTGCTCTTTCCTGGGTCCTTCCCTTTAAGGGCTGAAGTTCCCCAAAGGTGCCCAGTGTCAACTCTCAGCAATCTCCCCACTAGCACTGCCACAGCTGTCACCTCTCAGGGCACACTGGAGCCCCACGCCACACTCCTCGTGTCCCGACCTCCTCCTAGGGCCGGCCTTGGGGACAGGCCGCTCTCCAGAGGGTAACCTGGGTCAGCGAGTCAGGAGACAAGGTGGCCTGAGTGCCTGGCCTCATAGAGCGCGTGTGGCCGCTGCTGTCCAGGTTGGGAGGAGGTTGAATGGCTGTAGGCAGCCCTGGAATCACCCACCGTGGGTTCTCCATCGTGGCCAGGCACTGGCCAGCTCTGTGACTTTGGTTGCCTTTCCTGTCTTTAAAATGGTAAGAATCTCAGGTCGTTCTCAAGGGCTGTTGTGAGGATGACACCGGACAGGTATGCGAGGCGGGTGGCAGAGTCCTTGCGCAGGGCCGGCCCTCAGCAAAGCCTGTGTGCTGTTGGCAGTCTGACTGGGATGGTCCTGCTTAGCACCGGCAACGAGGGGTGTTTAGGAGACGTGCATGTTTTGGCCAACGAACCAGTGATTTTAATAAACCTGACTGACTACTCGATGGCAGTTTCCAGAGGACAATGCTCCCCAGAGTTTCCACACTCAGGGGGAGGCCCCCGAGGGTCTGGTTTATACCTGATTTATACGCAGCCGCAGAAATCCAGGCTTCCCTGCAGGGCACCGGGACTGTTGCCACGGCAGACCTGTGGGTTCCTCCGTGGTCCTCTGCTCTGGCTGAGCGGTAGGTTTAGGAGGCCGGGGACACGGGGGCAGAAGTCACAGGAACAGTGGAGCCTGCCCCTCCCATCTCCAAGGCCCCTTAACGTGGATCCCGCACGGGACTGTGTGTGTGACGTGTCCCCCGACACCACCCCATCTGCGGGAAGTGAGCGCACAGGCTCCGGTTAGCCCAGCTAGACGTCATTAAAGGCACTGCCGGCCACCTCCTAGCTCTCAGGGTAGCATAACGAGCCGTAGTAATCGCCGGTTATGAACAAATTCTCCGTTTACTCGTATTTCTCTAACTGCGAGTTTCCCGTAGATGACAGGTTGTTCTCCAGAAGGGTTCTCTCTGTGCAGAAATGTTATTTTCCTCTTTCTCCCAACACTCAGTCTGCTTCCCACCTGGGGAAGACTTTCGCTGGACTTCTGGTTCTTTGCCTGTGTGTAGGGATTATACAATTCTGTGTTTCTGAAGTTTTAGCATTTAGCAGTCAGTCGTTGGGAGAGACGCACATCTTAGCTTGGGCTCATGTCATGAAAGACATTTTCCGGGGCTATGTGTGGTACAATGGTTGGTTTGTGTGAGGAGTGGATTTTCTGAGGCTCTTGTTCGTTCAGCCAACTCCAGGGCCAGGGGTGTCTACACGCCCCCCCACCCCCCCACCCCGTGCTGTCTGGTCTCATCAGCCCAATGCAACGGGCACTGTTTGAGAAATCGCCTGTGATAGAGTCGGCCCCGGGCACCCCGTGCCAGTTTCCCCTCCCCACCAGCCTCCGTAGGGAGGGACCGGTTAGGCACTCAGTGCCCTTCCCGAGGCGGGCTGGACCCCCTGGGGGAGACTGTTGGGAAGGGGTCAGAGCACAATGAATGGGCTTTTCCTTTCTATTTTTCTCTGGAACCGCACAGCGGGCAGTAGGACAAATTCAAGGCTGGGTGTCTCTTGTGAGAGGTGCGTGGGGCTTCCTGGAGGGCAGAGGGAAGGGGGAGGAGAGTAAGGTGGTGAGGGTGTGAGGAAGAAAGGGATGGTCTTCAGAGCCCACCCTGGATCCGACTCGGATGCTGCAGACTGCTGGTTGCCCTCGGGAACACAGAGGTCGACGTGGTAGAGCTGATGGGAAGAACGTCAGGACGGGGGACAGGGAGGCAGTGCCCATGGCGAGGGCCTGCCAGGCAGAGGAGCTGAGAACCCCCCGGGCCCACCTCCTGTAACTGCAAGAAAGTGTTAGAGCTCAGGCGTCGCCTGTCACAGCAGCTGGCCTTCCCTCGCCCACAGACTTTAAAGCTGGGGTGTGTCCCCTGTGCTCACTCCCCTGGGGGTCCTGTCTCAACCGGGACTTTGCATACCACCTGCTGGTGACTCGGCCTTAGGTCTCCAGCCCGAGCCCAGGCTGGCGTAGCAGTCACCTGGTTAATGGCTCCGTTGGATGCTCGGGGACATCTCAACTCCTCTGTGCAAAACACGGCGCCTGGTTTCCTCCCCAAACCTGCTCCCGCTGCAGTGCTCCTGCTCACGCTGAGGGCAACCCCAGCCTTCCAGGTGCTCAGACGAATCCTCCTGTCAGACCCCACTTTAATCCAGCAAAAGATCTTGTTGGCTCTACCTTGAGAATTTATCCAGAACCTGCCACATCCTGCTTCACTGCCGCTGCCACCCTGCCCTAAGCCCCCAAGCCACGTCCTCTTGCAGGGTGGCCAGCCTGCTAGCTGGTCTCTCTGTTTTCCCCCTTCCTCTTCCTCCTACAGTCGTGTATTAACACTGAAGCTGGAGAGAGCCATATCAAATGTCACACACGGCTCTCCTTTGTCAAAGCTCACCAGCGACCCCTCCCCCGTGTCATGTGGAGCAAAACCCAAAGCCCTCACCACGACCAGCCAGACCCCGCATGTAGTGAGCTCCTGGAGCTGCCTCTGTGCCCTCGTCTCCCGCTGTTTCCCCAGGCTCGCTCGTCCTTAACCCCGTCTCTCTGCTGGTCCCCAGGCACTCTGGGGTGCTCCTGGCTCCTGCCCCAGGGCCTTTGCCCGGGCTGCTCCCTATGATGGGAACATTCTTCTCCAGACACTATGTGGCTGGTGCTTTCACCTCCTTCAAGTATTTGCTCAGATGTCACCTTCTCCGTGAGACCCACCCCGACACTCTCCTTAGAGGTGACATTTGTGTCCCTACTTCATACTCTCAGTTCTGGAATCCGAGACCCAGGCATTGGCAGGTCAGTTCCTTCTGGAGGCCCCGAGGGAGACTCTGTTCTGGGCCCCGGCCCTGGCTGTGGGTGTTGGCTGGTGGTGCTGACGTCTCTCTTACTTAGCTCAGTCTCGGCCTGGCCTCTGTCTTCGCACACCATCTTCTGCATGTCTGCCTTCACACCGGTTCTCCTGCCCGTGTCTGTGTCTCACACACTGTGGTGATGGTAGTCATGAAAACCAACGCACATAGCTTTGGTTCAGTGCTACGTGAGTCCATAGCCACGTTTTGTCTGTTGTCTCAATCGTGTCCTCAATCATGTAGGTACTTCCTCCCTGGCTGCAGAATCATCTCCTAGATCTGGAATAGTCCTTCACGTCTTCCTTGTCCTTCTTGGTATTTCTGAAGAGGTCAGGCTGGTGATTTTGTAGAAGGTCCCTCACTTTGGCCTTGTCTGATTTTCCTCGTGATTAGGTTCTGGTTGTGCATCCTGGGTGGGGCCACCAGGGAAGGATGCTGTGTCCGTGTCAGCGCACCCTCTCCAGTGGCACAGAACGTGTTTGTGCCAGTTTGGGTGGTGTTGGCGAGACAGTGGACTAGGGTGGTGCCTGCCGGCCTCTCCATGGCACAGCCTGGCCCCGCCAGCCGCTGGGGTAATGGTGATGCTGGCAGTTCAAATGCTAATGAGCCTCTCCTGGTATCCTCTGTCCTCTATGCTTAATTACTGAATGTTTTGGGCCAGGGACAGGTGGGAGGCTGATATGATTGAGGTTTGCAAAAGCCAAAGCCATTTGCAGAGCTTCCCCTGAGCCCTCCATCCACAGAGCACATGTTAGGATGAAATCCCTAGCGCATGCCAGCCGAGCTTCCATCTACTTGTGACACGTACAACACGAAGTAGGATGCTCTGCCGCATGGCCGTGTCAGGCTGTGTGTGTGTGCGTGTGCGTGCGTGTGCGTGTGCGTGTGCACACGTGTGTCCCCCCATCCTTGCTGAGTCTTGGAGGGTGCGCACCGTCCAGGAGCTGGTGCTGACGCACAAGCAGTGGGAGGGCCTGGGCGCTCATGCTCTGCCTCCTCCGCCCTCTGTGCCTCCTCTGCAGCTTTCTTCGTGCCTTTTGCCTCCAGGGCCTTTTCCACATCCCTGCGGGGACCTCGCTGGGCCCCGTGCAGTTTACATTCTTCCCCTCCCCCCACGCACCTTCCTATTCCCATCCCTGGTGACACTGTCTGCGTTGAATTTGTGTTTAGAGGCCACCACAATAAATCAATGCACGCCTTTTAAAATTTTAAGTTTTTAAATCATGGTAAAACACATATATAACTTAATGTTTGCCATTTTAAGCATTTTTAAATGTACAGTTCAGTGGCATTAAGTGTAATACGTTTGCATTGTCATGCAACCGTCACCACCACCTAGAACTCTCTCATCCTGCAAAACTGAAGCTCTAGCCCCACGAAACACTGACTCCCTGTCCCCAGCCCCAGCCCCTGGGACCTGCCATCTTATTTTCTGTCACTGTGGGTTTGACTCCTTCGGGGACCTCATATGAGTGGAATCACACAGTAACTGTCCTTCTGTGTTGGGCTTATTTCACTAAGAGTAATGTCTCCAAGGTTCACCTATGTTGTAGCCTGTGTCAGAATTTCATTCCTTTTTAAGGCTGAATAATATTTCTCTGTTGCATATACAACACTTTGTTTATTTATTCATCTGTTGATGGACATTTGAGGTGCTTTCACCTTTTTACTATTGTGACCAATGCTGCTATGAAAATGCACATACAAACACCTGTTCAGGTCCCTGCTTTTGATTCTTTTGAATATATACCCAGAAGTGGAATTGCTGGATTCTATAGTAATTCATTTTTCAAATTTTTTAGGAACTGCCGTACTGTTTTCCATAGCTGCTGTACCGTTTTGCATTCCTGCTGGCAATGCCCAAAGGTTCTGATTTTTCCACCTACTCACCAATCTTTGCTGCTTTCTATTTTTTTAAAATATGTAATGGTCATCCTGATCAGTGTGAAGTGGTATCACGCTGTGTGTTTGTTTTGCATTTCCATAGTGATTAGTAATGTTGAACATCTTTTCATGTGCACAACCTCTTTTTTAAGAATACAAATTTACCTTTTTTTGGTAGGTGGGGGTAGATATAACTTTGTTAGATGTAACTTTGTTGGTATCACTATTTTAAAAGTAACTATGAAAATGTACAGTGTCTATGGAGGTAAATTACTGGGGAAAATTTAGACTTTCCTCTTCATTTCTCCCCTACTCATCCCCTCTCTTTATTTATTTATTTATTTATTTATTTTTGAGACAGAGTCTCACTCTGTTGCCTGGGCTAGAGTGCCGTGGCGTCAGCCTAGCTCACAGCAACCTCAAACTCCTGGGCTCAAGCAATCCTACTGCCTCAGCCTCCTGAGTAGCTGGGATTACAGGCATGTGCCACCATGCCCAGCTAATTTTTTCTATATATATTTTTAGCTGTCCATATAATTTCTTTCTATTTTTTAGTAGAGATGGGGTCTCGTTCTTGCTCAGCCTGGTCTTGAACTCCTGACCTCAGGCGATCCTTCCGCCTTGGCCTCCCAGAGTGCTAGGATTACAGGCGTGAGCCACCATGCCCAGCCCCTTCTCTTTATTTAAATTGAGAGAAAAGTGAAGGCCCTGGTCGCCTGGCACTGCCCACTGGACTTCCTATCTTCACGTCTTCCCCTTGTGCCCCTGAGCTCTGCCTTCTGTGTGAGCCTAGGCCACACGCCCACAAAGTCCTCAGCCCTGGAGGCTGACAGCCCTTGGCTGACATGCCCATGGGTGACTGTGAGGATGGACACTCAGCCTAGTCTCCACCCACGCCAGTGTGAGGACAGACAGCCCTTGGCTGACATACCCATGGGTGGCCGTGAGGATGGACACCCAGCCTAGTCTCCACCCACACCAGTGTGAGGACAGGCAGCCCTCGCTGAAAGGAGCAGCCGGCTGAGCCTCTCCAGCTTGCTAAAACGAGTATAAAAATTAGAACAAACATAAGAACTCAGGGAAAACAATACAAAATGTGAAAGAAACTAAATAAAAGTGAGTGAAAAATAGAATGTCAGCTGGATGAGGACAAAAATAAAATGACTAGAAAAATATTCCAAGTAAATATTGCTAATCGTCGTCAGCAGCCATTGAGCTGGAGATCACTGAGGCAGCAAGTGCATTTTAATCTCCGGAGACCGCAGGCCAGGTGCCGGGAAGTCTAATCCGGGAGAGAAGACACCACAGTGGGCCGGGCTTCTCGGATCCGTGCAGATTTGCAGGTCTGCTTTGCGTTGCTGGATTCAGCCTTTCTGTGCAGATGGCATCATTTTTAAAAGATGCTCCCTTCCCACAAACACACGTCCTGCCATAATTACTGATCTAAGGGTGAGCAGGCTGGGCCGAATCCCCTCATCCCTAACCCAACCTTGAAGTGTGTGTTTCCCTATGAGAGGCCGTGCGATCAGGTGGCGAAGGGCACAGGCTTCGTAGCCAGAGAGATATGGGCTGAAAATCCAGGTTTCCATTCATTGTAAATGGGACTTTGTGGGGAACATTTAGCCTTTCTAAACCTCAGTACTCTAATCCACACGGAGGATAATGCTTTGTGGAGAGTTGTTAAGATTATATGTGATAAATAACATAAATCCCATCACTCGGGGCCCGGAACATAGCAAGAACTTGATAAATGACAGGTGTTAACATTGTCATGATCATAATGTCCTACGGCTGACTGGAAGATTGAAAAGAGGTGACATAAGGGAATAAATACACAGGGGACAACTAAAGATATGAGGCAAAGTGGCCTTAGGATATCTCACGATTTTGACATGTTTATTTTGAGTCTGGGTACCTCATGAATTCCTTGTTAATTAAAATAGTTTTGTTGTGGTGGTGGCAGTTACTGCTGATTTTCTTGATTGTTCGAAGCATATAATCATATTAATCTCTGCAAATAATCATACAATTTTCACTTTCTAACATGGACACTTCTTATATCAGTTTCAAGAACCATTGCATGGGATAGAACAGTGACTTTAGAAGGCACGATGGTCCCTGGGGTTGCTAAGCAGATGCCCTGTTTCAGGGAACATCCAGTTTGATGCCACGTCGACAATTCCCGAGGACAGAGCAAGATGGAATCTTTCTAATTCCTGGGCTGTTCTATGAGTTCTTTCCTGTTATGCTTTCTTGCTATTACTTTGCTTATTTTATCTTCTTTTGTTATTTAGCACATATATATCTGTGGTTATTTTTACCTTTAAGTTTTTTTAAACCTCCTCCAGTAAATCTACATATTTTTAGATTAAAAGAATGAGATGTTGTTTCCTGATACCACCTAGCTCAGGTGACCCCTTCCCTGACTAATCACATCCTATTGCTTTGCCTTGGATGATATGATCTATGGTTCGAGATTGAGATTATTGTGAATTTATAATCCTATTAAAACACGACCCAAGTAGTCCAGTCTCACAGAAGCTTTGAGGTCAACAGACGATATCCCACCAAAGAAGAATCAATTTAAAAATAAGCCCACACTTTTAAATACCTCTCCAACACCATGCTGGGGCCGTGGAGACGACAGCAGATCTTAAAAACCCCTTTCCTCTCCCGTCAGCTGCTCCAATACCCCTTTTAAACTCTTTAATAGCTCATGTTTCCAGCCCTCACCTTCATGTCTCTTGTCCTTTTGTGTCATCCCGTGATTTGATGTTACAAAGAGCAACACCCAAAACCCAGTCTAACAATGGGAGAGAAGGAGGAAGATAAAACTTAATGGGCATAGCCAGAATTTTTATCTTGGTTTATTTCTTTGTTTTTCTGGAATATATTCCTGTTTTTTTAAAAAGAGTACACCCTAAGTAAAGTTTCTTTGTACTTGCATGTTTGAAAGTGTACCTTTAAGCCTGTACATTTGATTATAGCTTAGCTAGACATACAAATCTAGTTTGGTAAAACTTTTCTGTGGTTAAAGACTTTGACTCCATTGTGTTCTAGCATCTAGCAACTGAGATAAGAGACTGGAATCAGTAGCAAATGGTAGAAACTCTGGTTTGTTGTTTTTTTCCTAGAAGTTTTTAGGATCTTTCCTCTATCTTCGATATCCTGAAATTCCTCTCTCATTCCGCCAGTACTTGGTGGCAGAATATTCTTTGGCTCTGGGATGTTTTCTTGTGCTGTGTCTTGGATGATTTTCTCTCCATTTCCTCTAGTCTTCGTTTCTGGGTCTGTTTGGAGGACACAGGTTGAAGGAATCCTTCCTGCTGTCCCCCGGCTCTTGGACCACCACATGGACCCAGGTGACACCCTGGAGAAGAGACGAGTGGTGCCAGGCTTGCTGCTGGCTCTTTGTGCCCTGGGTATTCTCTCCCTGGCTGGCTTTCTCTTCCTTACTCACTCTTGTCACCGGAGTAGTAAAGTCTAAAGCAGTGGTTTTCAGCTGGGGCAATTTTGCACCCCCCCCCTCCCCGAGACACTTAGCAGCATCTAGGGACAGTTCCAGTTGTCACATTGTGTGGGGGGTACTACTGACATCTGTTGGGTAGATCCGAGGATGCTGCTAGACGTCCTACAACACATAAGAGAGTTCCCCTGCCAAGAATGATCTGGTCTAGAACGTCACCAGTGCTGAGGTCGAGGAGCCCTGCTCGGGAGGACTGAGATTACGGTAAAACCCTGGAGGAAGCAGACCAAGGAGGCTGCTGTCTGTCTCCAGTCTCCAGGCTGGAAAGTGAAAGAAAACGTAGCCAGCCCTGTTCGCTGGGGTCAGAGGGCCTGGAGAGGAGCTGTCGCCGTGGCAGCCCTTGCACCTGCCTTCCCCAAACTGCCCAAGCCGAGCTGCTGGTGACAATATGGAGATCCTGAATTCCAGAAATCTCCTTCAGTCTCTAGTTTAAAATAGTCAATAAGTGTAATAGATTTTTACTGATCACCTCTGTGCTCAACGTGTGAATACAGCAATGATGAGAAAGATGTGGTCCTTCCCACACGGCGTGGAGCCCAAGTGGGAAGAGAGATAATTACACAGACAGTAGCCACTGCATTGCGTGCTGTAACGGGGAGGAACAGAGATGGTGAGGACCTATGGCAGGGAAGTGACAGTAGTCGGGGACAGGGGAAGGTGGGCAGCTCTCTGAGAGGTGGCGTCTCAGGGAGGCCTGGAGAGTGGACACTCCCAGACGCAGTAGAGTGACGATGTCCAGGCAGAGCAAACAGCGGGTGCAGGGGTCAGAGACGAGGGAGGGAAAGGGCTCCCGTGTGGCTGGGTGTCAGTGTGGGGAGAAGGGTGCGTGGAGAGTCGAGGCTGGAGAGACGGCGCCCCACGCGGGGGCCTGGTGAGGTCGTGGGCGTGGTGGGTAATTCCGTGTCTCTGCACCGCCCGAACAGCTGGTCACACGGCAGGTTTGATGTTGCGGTGCTGTACTTGTAGATGAGATTAACATCTAAAGCAGTAGACTTTGAGTAAAGCAGTTGACCCCCGACCCCAACATGGGGCCTCAGCCAGTCGACTGAAGGCTGAAGCGGAGAACGCTGACCTCCCAGAGGAAGACGGGCTTCAGCCAGCCGACGGCCTTTGCGTCCCAACGGCGGCTCTCCCCGGTCTCTGGCCAGCCCTGTGGATTGTGCACTTGCCAATCTGCACAACTGCACAAGCCGATCCTTAAAATGAATCTCTCTGTCCCTCTGTGTGTACAGGCACGCATGTCCCGGTGGTTCTGTCTCTCTGGGGAACCCTAATGCAGTCGGCGCCCCTCACTCCCCGGGAGGAGGGGAAGGGTTGGTTCCTGGCAGCAGGAGTGGGGTGGTGGCAGGTGGTGACCTGACCCGTGTTGCCGGGGAAGGAAGAGGCAAGAGGGGAAGAGCCAGGGCCGAGAGGAAGAACAGAGTGAAGAGGGTGGGGCTGTCAGGGCCGGAGTGAGCTGAGGCGCCTCCAGGGCTGGGGACAGGCACAACCAGAGGCTCAGCATCAGGGTCTCCGAGGTCTCTTCACCTCCAAGCAGGACTGGCACCCCCATCTGGCTGATGGGACACTGAGGCTCAGAGAAGGAATATGGGGCATGCCAGACCACAGGGCGGCTCCCTGCAGACCAGGAGCCGGACTCGCCCAGCCTGGCACTCGTGGCTCCAGGGTGCCCACTCCTTCAGGAGGGACCCTGCCCACAGCGGGGCGGGAGGAGATCGGAAGCCCCTTCCCAGAGAGGATGGGCCGGAGGGTGGGCGGTGCTCCGGCTCTGCAGTCTGTCCTTGCTTCTGGCCCAAGACAATGGGAGGAGCCGTCTGATACGTGTTTGTGTCTGATCTATTGCAGTCTCTATCTTAGAAGCCAAACCTCATGTGACTTGTGCGGAAGTCTAACTGTGGGGCGATCGAGACCAGCCCTTGAATTAATTCTGAGAATAGGGCCACAGACAGTGCTGTCCGCAGTGGGTGTGACGCTTCAGTGCCTGGTGCTGCCCACTGCGCCTGTGTTGGAGGTGGGCTCAGCGTCCCTGCTGACTGTTCCCATGGCAGGAGCACGTGTCTTCCCTCCTCCCTCCCGTCTGCTCATGGAACTTACACGTGCAGCGCACCTACTACGCGCCACTCACAGCTCCAGGCCTTGCAGTCAGAAAGATGGAGTGACAGACTCCCCTGCCCAAGGCCCTTGTGACGTGTCCTTGGACCGCTGGCCGGGGTCATTCCATGTCTGGGTTGTGCGTGATGTTCCCTGCACCGCGCCCTCCCAGCTGAGTGGTAATCCTCTGAGAACAGGCTTACGTTTGCTCTCGCCCCTTTGAGAGGAAAATGTTGTGGAATCTTTGATGGATTCTGGCCTGACAAAAACCTGGGTATTTATGGAATTTTTGCATATTCTGGACTGTGTTTCAGATGTGTATCTGTCGTGTGTAAAATGAGAAAATAACCTTACTATGGGAGAGGGAGAGAGAGACCTAAGAAGAGATGTACTTACTGGTGACTGCAGTCAACCATGTGGACACATCTAACGTCAGAGTTGTCCAAAAGTAAAATTTGGCTTGTGCTTCGAGCCTTCACTTTCGGTACAGAATTTCTCCATTGTTGATGTCTTTTGTTCCTGCAAGATAACTTCCTTCTCCCCAGACAAAAAACTACTCTTCAAAATCTCCAAATAAGTTCTCTCTCTCCCCACCCCACCTCACAGGCACGCACACACCGTGCACAGCACCCGAGAGCGAATGCTCAAACAATGGCTCTTTGTTGTTTTATTACTGCTTGGAAGTGGATACGGAGCCATCAGGACAGACCCTGCGGTGTGGCTGCCCTGGACGCCAGGGTCGAGTGTTCACACAGAATCACTGGGCACGGGTCTCTGTGTTAGCGAAGGTGCGACTGTGTTCACCAACTCCCGCTCAGCCTGTTTGTTCTGTGTTAATCAGGGCTGTGCATCTGAAAGACACGGGATGGCTCTCGTGGCCCAGAAGAACTAATTTAATCTCTCTGTGTGTCTACTTAGCAGGCGTGGGTAATATCCGAGTCATTTGTCTAGAAATGACGGAAGACAGAAAGCTCCTTTTGTGCATTCTGCCCGCATTCCAGACACTAGCCAACCCATGTGCAAACAGAAAGAACTCTTCCTATTGTTGCATCAGAAACAACAAAGGTTTCTGCCAGCAGACACCCGCAATGGATCCAGAAGTCACTTGGATTCTGTATTTCCTGGCACAAAACCCAACACCACACACTCGGGCTTTGTTCTCTCTGCGCTTCATTTCCGGGATGTTTTGTGTCTGAGCAATAATCAGGCATTCCACAGCCGACAGGCCGTTTGGCCAATCTGTTACTCCGTCTCTGCTCTTTAAAATGTGCAGCAGTTTTCTCAAAGGTCAATATCTGACATTAGTTGCCTCGTACAGTAGCCGAGAAACAGCAGGGCTCTGACCTTGAAGGATTTGGGACTGGCTTTTCCTGAGGAAATGTTTTAGGACAAAATCTGAGAGAACCAATATTTTGTCTCCAACCATATGTTATCCTCCAAATGCGCTGCCTGGGTTTCGCTGGTTCATTTAGCAAGTTTTCTTGAGCTGCTCTGCACCAGGCACTGCCTCTAAGGCCCTGCAGGGAGGGCAGGGTGTGGCGTGTGATTTGAAGGCTGTCCCCATGAGGCGTGGCAGCTGTCCACCCCTCTTCTCATTTTGGGACGCTGTTCTGGGCCCTGTGATCTGATGGGGTGTTGGGACACTGGTACTGGCCCCTCTCTCAGCAGAGACTGAGGTCAGGTTTCTCGGGTCATCTCTCACTGTGCCACAGACGATTGCTAGACGTGCTTCAGCGAGGCTGGATAATATCTTGCCAAGTTTCTAGAAGGAAGACAGAATTTTGCTTTTGATGGGGAAGTGAACAAGCTGGTCTCTTTGGTCTAATGCTGATACTGTGTGATTATTTGATCAACCAAGGTCAGGACAGAAACATAAAGGGACACAAAGTGCCTAGTGTGGTTCCTAGGCCATACTAAATGCTCAATAAAACAGTACTGTTATTATCACGATTATTTCACACCAGATATTTCAGTGATTTCTTTTTTTTCTTTTTTTTTTTTTTTTTTGAGACAGAGTCTCGCTTTGTTGCCCAGGCTAGAGTGAGTGCCGTGGCGTCAGCCTAGCTCACAGCAACCTCAAATTCCTGGGCTTAAGCAAGCCAACTGCCTCAGCCTCCCAGGTAGCTGGGACTACAGGCATGCGCCACCATGCCTGGCTGATTTTTTCTATATATATTTTAGTTGGCCAGATAATTTCTTTCTATTTTTAGTAGAGACGGGGTCTCGCTCTTGCTCAGGCTGGTCTCGAACTCCTGACCTTGAGCGATCCACCCGCCTCGGCCTCCCAGAGTGCTAGGATTACAGGCGTGAGCCACCGCGCCCGGCCGTGTCAGTGATTTCTTATACTCGAGCCCATCCTTTTCCCTTTCCTGTCCTGTTCGCTCTGATTTTCAGCCTACTGCTGATCAATTCCCACAAGAAAAGGATCTTATCTGGCAACACCCCCGCCCTCTGCAGTGTACTGGAAAAAATCGGTATTTAACTATTAATTGAATAAGGGCCTACTGCATGCATAGCTAGTGGATAATTTTTAGGAAAGCACATTGTGTCACACACCTGAGGGACCCTGGAACCCTGAGGCGAACCAGAGAGCCCTGCACCCGGGGACGTGTGTGCAAACTTGCGCTGGTTTCTCCACTGCGCCATGCTGGGCCCTCACAAAGCCTTTCATCAGAGCATCCTCCATGCCAGGATGAGCAGGTACGGGACGGGCCAGGCAGCGGCTAAGACTTGACTTGGTGTCAGCACGGCTGCCGCACGGCTGTGGGTCTGAGTGGCTCACGTGGCCTGCAGCCGCTGCTTCAGGCATGAGACGGGCGAAGCTGTCTCCCCAGCTGGCAGCCACCCGGCACGTGGCCGGCACCCTCCCCATTCTCCATCCTTTCAAACCTCATTCTTCCAATTTAATTAACCCTTTATTAAAGGATTTGTTCCGTAAAATTTGGATTCAGTCAAAAGGCCACACTCAAGGATCAAGAAGGCCACATGTGGCCCCAAGCCCGCAGGTTCCCCACCCCTACAACAAAGAGAATAATGTCCTTAGCTTTAGATTAAAAAGAAAACAAACTCCAGATTATAGAGTTTCTCTGTACTTTTCTGTCCAGGCATGGACTAGAAATCACTGTGCACGTGTGTTTTCTCTGGGTGTAAATGGCATGCTGGCATTTCCAGTAGGAGATGCCGTCTCTGGCCAACTCTCTGCTTGGGAAGAGCCCTCCAGGGACACGCTGCTGTCCCTTTGGTGCTCCCACTTGCGTGTGGAAAAGCTACGGTGAAGTCTCTTTGCAGAACAGAAGTCACGTGGCTGATACCAAGGTCAGACCCACAATCCGTGAACTCGGATAAAAGTCCTTTAGGATCAATAATACCAGTAAAGCAAGACAATGACATTTTCTTTTGTCATATGAGCTCCCTCTGTCATGGACTCTCAGAGCCAAAAGGACCTTAGGAAACGCTCAGTGCGTTTCTCATCAGGAGGGCGGCCCTGCTCATCATCAGCAATGCTGCCGGGGACAGGTGCCCACTGTGAGGAAGCCCATCATGTTTCCAGGGGCTTTTAATTTTTCTTCTCTACCTTCCACCCATTGGCTTTCATGTTACTCTAGGGTCTTCACAGAGCCAGTCTTATCTCATGCATGAACTCACATCATATTATGTATATACTTATACACACACCAAATATGTATATGAACATACACACATATCTGCATACATGTCTACCCACATGTGCACACCATATCATATGTATATGAACACATGCATCTTGTATATATGAACACGCACATCTCATATACATATGAACACACACATCTCATGTATACATGAACACACACACCTGAAGCTACACATGTGGATTTCCTCGTTCTCCTCCTTCCCCTGTTAAACGTGCTGAGTTCCTTCCACTTTTGTCCGTGTGATAAACACGCTGAGCTCATTTCAACAGTAACCGTCAATGCCCCCTCTCGTTCGTGTTTCTCCCGAGGTACGGGGATGACTGGGCTCGTGCTCCCGGTGTGGCGAAGGGGCGGGGCTTGCTGGTGCCCGTGGTTCGGCGTCTGTCTTCTATCAGTGCAGCCACGACTTGTTCATTTTCCACGTTCCTTACTTGCCTGTGTTTAGCTGTCGATCAGTGAAACCTACATGTTTTTCACAAGAACTACCATCGAGGAAGATGTTGCCTGTGCTGTACTTACGGAGTAGATTTTTAAATGTAACGTCAGTGTTTGTGTTTATTCCTAATGAATTTGATCTTCTTCATTTTGGATCACCATCCTTGTGTGTTGAAACAATTTTGAATCGTGTTTTTGCACCTAGAATTTTAGCTATCTGTCAGAATGATGTGAAACCTGTGGATTTCTTGAAGGACGTCCTCTGTGTCACTGTCATCGAGTTCCCTCTCAGTGGGGTTAAGTGTGTCTGAGGTATCAGGACATCCCCATTTTTTCATCTATTTCCAGAACACCTTCCTCCATTCCTAACTCAGAAAGGCACCCGAGCCTGGGGCTGGGCCCGAGGGAGGTTCTGGAAGGCCGGGTGTCAGTCCTTGAACCCGCAGGAAAGAAACGGTGCAATAATCTGATTTCCTCTCATTGGGGGAACACAGGATGCAAAATATAGACATGTGTGAAGGTGTTGGGTGGGACTTGTGCTTGGAGACCTTCTTTCCATGGTGACCACACCTGGACAAAGTCATGTGTACAGTCTCCCGCATAAGGCAGGAAGGTGCTGCCGGTGGTTCCTGCGATGCGGTGACAGGGGGCCCACGGGAGTGACCGATCTCCATGACAAATGGTCACACCTTGGACAAGGACCAAGAGCAGTCTGGGCACGTCCATCACTTTCTCTGTCCCCGTCAGCGTAGGGCTAAGGTGAGCCTGACTGCGGTGATTCACAAAAGAATGACAGATTTCACTCAGTAACAAACAATGCAAAATCGTCCCCCAGCTCATATGGATGAAAAGCCAACAGTTTACGCCTTAGTCGATGTGCCGCTGGTGGACCCCGGGGATCCTGGCTCCGTGGGCAGGAAGGACTCTTGCCTCTGCCTTCCCAGGAAGCTCATGACTGCCACTGTGCACCTCGAAGCCCACCCTTTTCCAAAAATACATGGATAAATCTAAGTCGCTATCAGGAAACTTCTCCACTGATGTATGTAGTTAATTCTAAAGTCTTGAGCTCCCGGGAACTCTTAACTCCAGGGAAAGTTGACAAGATGGAGATCATAATGCCATAAAAATATTTGTTAGACTTCTTCTCATTATTTTCTTTGAGGTATCATTTACACAATTTGCAGAGCCCTGAATTAGTATCTCTGGGACAATTTATACGTATTAAAGACAGTAATTTAACTCTGAGTATACCATCCTAATATTAATGGAGTCTGATTTTAATTGCACTCTTATCTGTTGGGTTAATGGCTTCTAAACATTCCTGGAATCACCACTCTGGATTATCCAGCACCAGGAAGCTTCCATGCTGGCTGGTTAGAGTGCTGTTCCTTCGTAGGGAATTCCTTGGCAGTTTTACTCTAAATATTCATAGAACTTTTGGTTTTTCCTCTACTGCAGGCATTGGAAGTTCTCAGGACAAGGTTCGTGGTGCTCTGGTGACCTGCCGGGCTTCTCTGGTGCTTGTGGTTCGGTGTGTGGGGGTCGTGGCAGGGCTGGCTGTCTTCCCGCCTGGAGACAGGTGGTGGGGGTGGAACCTGGGGCTTGGAGACAGGCTGCACCTGTAACGGTCCCAGCCCCGCTGCTCCCCAGCTGTGTGGCCTGGGGTGCAGTAACCGGGTCTTTTGATTTTCTGTGTTCCGAGGCTTTCATGTTGGGGGCCCTGCCGAGCCCGGAAGGACAGCCCTTCCCAGGGTCAGCCAATTCCTAGGGGTAGTAAACGACCCTCCTGCAGGGGACAATCTGGCCCCCGTATTTGATGCTGGCATGTGGGATCCAGGAATGTTGAATGGCTTTTGAACATGGAAGGTTTTTTTGGTGCTTGTTTTCCTAGCACTCTTAGCATCTAGTATCTAGGAAGTCACAGAATCTCTGTGTTGGGGGGTAGTTAGGCGTCCTTTACTTCCCCCGCCCAAGCAGACAGCGGGCAGGAGGCAGGGTTAACAGAGGCCATGTGTCCGCCTTGCAGGGGGGCGGGGGTGTGTGGCCCTCCCCCTCCCCCTCACTGGCTGAGCCCCCAGAGGAGGCATGGACGGAAGGTCTGCTACGGGACATGCACCTCTCCAGAGAGGGCCAGGCATCCTCAGCATGCATGCAGTGACACGGGACAGGTATGGTGTGTTTCACCTCCGTGGACAAAGAGATGATGAACAGACATGGTCTAAGCCACAGCCCTTTCATTTACCTCCCAACTAAAGACCTGGGACAGTCAATGAATGGGGTGAGGACCCTGGGTGTGGGAGAGTGGAGTGGGGGGACCTATGGGAGCTATGAGGACACAGATAGAAATGCCAGCTGCCATGGCTTCTCTCTACCCACCCCCGCTGTGACCAGACAGGCTGCAGACGCACTGTCACCTTTAGGAGAGGTGACACAGATTCTCCAGGATTCACACTATTTACACAATATTGAAAGTTACCCACTATAAAAGTCATTTATATTTTATAGTCCAGATTTACACACCTCGTCCACAGACATGACACCAACACCCATGATTTTCAAATTTTGTGAATTCTTTAAAAAAAATGCTAGGCTCACATAAAAAGTGATTGACAAAAAGTTATAGGGAAAAAAAAAATAGAAAAATACCCTATGTTTTCCTTGGTGAAATAACTCATGAACGCTTTAGAGAGAAAGGAGAAGATGGAGTGTCTGTGTGTGTGTGTGTGTGTGTGTGTGAGAGAGAGAGAGAGAGAGAGAGACAAAGAGAAAAAGAAAAAGGATAGAGAAAGAGGAGACAGAGAGACAGAGACAGAAAGAGAGAAAGAGACACACACAGAGAGATAAAGAGATGAAGAGAGAGAAATGGAGAAAGAGAAGAGACAGAGGGAGACAGAGGAGAGATAGCAGTGGTGCGACGGGGTTAACTTACGAAGGGACGCCCTGTGTTGCAGATGAAGTCCCGTTGCGTGTCGCTCTGCACATTCCCGTTGTGAAGGGTAGTCCTGGGGTCTGGCGCTCCCTCACCTGCTGGGGCGGGTGCCCAGGGAGGGTCCTGTCAATAGTGGAGCTGGTTTTCTTAACCGTTTAGCTAGAAAATGGTTTGAAATGACAAACTCCCCTTTGCCGGGCAGAGAGGACAGCGACCTATCCTGTGGCGTGGAAGGAAATCCTACTGCGTTCCCCGTCGTGCCTGAGCCCAGGCTCTGAAGCTCAGTGTGTGAACACCGGTGCGTCCTGAGGAAGAGGGTTCAGCAGCCACCACACCATGCGCTACCTGACATTTTGTTCTTAAAGCAACTGCTGGAGACAGTTGCCTGCTTGGGGACTGAGCGCTGGCTCACGGGTTAGGAATTTGTGGGGTCGTCGCCATCTAGTGAGGAGATGTTGGAACGTCGCTGAGAGAAGGGTGCAGAAAGGCCTCGCGGGCTGTCCTTTATTGTCACACTGGCTAAATGACAAGCCCACGGCTGTTTAATCTCGTGCCGCTCACTGCACAGTGCAGATCCAAAGAGCTGGGATGACTGATTGCTACCCTTCTAAGAATATGTGTTTCCGAGGCTCACAGGCAGGTCTCTACAGGTAGTTTTTTCTTGCTTTTCAAGAAAGGAATGTGCAAACGTCTTTGGGCACAAATAAGATAACACTGGGAATGTATTTGAGGATTGATAGAGCACACGATCGTAAGAATCCTGCTAAAGAGTAACACGGGCTAAGCATCGCTGCGAATCCCCGGCCGCCGTGTGCCAGCACTGTGCGTAGGTGCGGCTGCGTGGCCGTCCTGCACACCTGTGTGGGGGCTGGTACGCTGCTGACCTTCAATGACAATGGTGGGAAGGAGGAAGCGCAAGTGTGTTTCATACTATCTATCATCACAGAATTTAGTGGCCTCACTAGGAATAAAGTCGGGGGAAAATGCAACATCAAGGAAAGATGAGGGATGTTTCCTCCGGGCCAAGTGTGGCTCTTTTGAAGGGGCCCTGCCCCAGGTGAGGCCACCCCCACCCCCACAGCAGGTGTGTCCTGAGCAGTGAAGCAGGTGCGTTCCATGCCTTGGGGAGCCGCAGGGCACAGGCTCTGTGCCGGCCCCTCCCCGCCCCGTGGAACAAGCCAGCAGTGGGGAGCGGAGGAAGGAAGGGCAGGCGGCCACCTCTGCAGGCCAGCTCTGGAGATCTGCCGCATAACAGCCAAGTGTAGCTGGCACGGCTGAGCTGGACACTAAACATGGTTAAGATGGTCAGTGTTGTTATGTGTTTTTACCACAATTTTAGGAAAGCTCACGTTGGAACGGGGAGGATCCTTGCCTTGGACACTGAAATTGCCTCTGGCACCTGCTGCAGTTCACGTACCTGGGCTCAGCCTTTTCATCTATGAAATGGGGATTCTGCCCTGTGCACCACGAAGCTGGTGGCATGGATTGAATAAAGATGTGAGAGGACGTATTCTCTGGAGCAGTACACAAATTCTAGGTGTACAGCGTGGTGACTACTTACGCTTTCCGACTCTTATCTGAGGACATTCGCTCTGGCGCTTGTTACGGATGTCAGTTTAGCACAGCGTGGCCCCCTTTCAGACCTCGGAGTTTGGAAAAATCTAGTTAAGAAAATTCCTGTTAGCTTCTGTGTGCATCTACCTTTTGACTCAAACTCCAGACAAAGGGATATTAACACGATTTCAAATCAAGCATTCTGAAAGATGTATTTCCAGCATTCTGGAAAAAGCCAAGCCACAGTCTGACCGGATGACTTTGCCCGGAGCATCGTAATGCGCCCTTTAGCACTGCCGTGTGTTCTCTGGGGCTACTGATGCCAGCAACTTGGGACACAATCCGGATTCAGTCCTTCACAAGCCATGACAGCCCCAGAGCTCTGAAAGAGTTAAGGTCACCCAAACGGCACGGTCCCGGCTTGCAATACAGTCTATTTACTCACTATAATTTTGAAGAATGTAGAATCAAATTATTACAATTCAGCTTTTGTCTGTGGTTTTAGGATGTGCAAACTAAGCTAGAGATTATAGAGCCCCAATTTTTTCATTGCTCCCTAGTGTGTCAGTAAAAATGATGTTTTAGCCTTTTGTTTACCAACACTAGATTGAAGTTGATGTATATTTCAGTCAGTGGGGGCTGATTAGATGTGGAAGGATGGATGGGATGCGTGTGTGTGTGTGTGTGTGTGTGTGTGTTGTTTTCTTCCGTGCTGGCTGCACTTTGCACACACCTGCCCGAGTGGAAGAGCCCCAGGGAGCTTTGCAGGCAGGGCCTCTTTCCTGGCCGGCTGCTGTTTGCTCCCCGCAGGCTGACGTCCTGTCGGGGGTCACAGGTGGAGGCTGCTCTTCGATGGACCCCTTGAGATCTCTGGAATATTCCCCTCCTGGGGTTTTATTTCTGTCTGCATCTCTTTGAATTTCTCCTTCTATTTCTGTTCTGTACCAGGTAAGTTTCCTCTGACACATTTCTGTACTCATTTTCCAACTTAAAGTATTAAACTTTAAATTGTTTATAATTAGAAATGCATTTTGTTATATGAATACATATAGATATATATTCATATATCTATTTATGTTTATAAATGCCATAAAATTACCTAGGGACAGAGCAAGCCTGATCAGTTTATTCACCTTATTTCAAAACTGTCCCGTTTCTAAGGCCCCCCAGGGAGCCGGCAGGAACTGAACGTCAGCGGGTTTAGGATGAAGTTGAGTCTGTCCTGGTGCCGAATCTGTCTAGGGAGAAGAAGAGACAGGATCCTAGGAATAAAAAGTCCACATTCCACTGTCTGTTTAATAAAACTGTCTTGCTCATGTTGCATTCGAGATAAAATATTGTCATGAACATTTTAGGAGTTGTAATTCATATTTTTCAATCTCATAATTTTTAGCTTATTACAACCTAAAACTTTGTAGAGACTTTACCAGTAAAATAATTATGAAAGATTAGATTTTAGATAAAAGCTTTTAGAAAGGAAGAAACTTAAATAATTCTACGCAGATTTATTATTGTTTGAAATGTTGTCACATTGGTAAAATGGAAGATTTTAACTGCCTGTGTGCAGGCAGAACATTAAACTGTTCAGCTGACTTGTAAAACCCGGAGTCTTAATTTTTTTTTAGTAAACTTATTGGCCATCTTATCTCTGCTGCCTCTAGACTTTTCCTGTTATTTAAGGCCCGATAATGATGTGTGTGGGGGGGAGTGAGTGCGTGTTTTATTCATGCATTCTTTAATGTTTGAATATTTAGGCTTAAATGAGAAAATTTTTATCTAGATTTTTTAGTTCCTTTGAAATCTTGTCTTTAAAACAGAACAGTTGCGTGTGCTGAAACATGAGAACCCAGTCTTCCCCCAAGTGACCTCTCACGCTCTCCCTTCCCCAGAGCTGACTAATCCTGATGATGTCTCCAAAATCCCTTCCCAACGTCTTTGTGAAAGTTTGAGCGCAGATGCAGACATAGGTGTGGGTGTGCGATGCACACTCGTGCACGTGAACACACGCGTGCTTTTCTTCCTTTGCACGATGCGTGTCTTGATGTAGAGCACGTCCAGCTCAGACCGACCCAGCCACGACTGGGCCAGTGTTACGACACCTTCATGCTGTGTGTCAGCGGGTGTCACCCCTGCCCCGGGTGGCGAGGCTGGGGTGTGGCGTCCGCGGTAAGCGTGTGCCTGCGCTGGGCGCCGACCGGGGAGCTGGAGACCCGTTGCAGGGCAGTGGAGGAGCCCAGCAGGCTGAGGGAGGATGTGGCCATGGGGAAGGGGGTCCCCCTGGGCCTCAGGGGCCTCAGTGGTTTGTTCAGTGCGTGCCGGGGAAGGGGGCACCTCCCACGCCAGGGACAGCGGCCACAGCGAAGGCCGTGGGGCAGGTCCACGTGGCTGGAGGAAAGGTACGAGGCTGGGAGGACACAAAGGCCAGGGCTGTGGCCCATGTAAGGGTCTGGACTTGACCCCATGACCCATGGGACACAGTCGAGGAGTGTGGCGTGCGATGGGTTGCCATCTACGTGTCACAAGCATGGCTTGGACCGCAGTGTGGGACTAGCCATCTGGACCGGGCGGCTATGAGAGTGAAGGCGGATGTTAGAAGAGTCGCCGTGGGAGAGAAGTCAAGGCCGTGTGGCCGGGGTGGGCGGCTGTGCCCCGGGAGGGACGTCCCTGACCTGAAGGGGACACTCAGGGGAGGCGGACAGGGTCTCTGACCCGGCCTGTGTGTGGCCGAGCCAGTGGCCCTGTGTCCAGCCCTCCTTCAGCTGGGGTCCCTGCCACGGAAGCAGCCTCAGGCACCTCCTCTAGTCCCAGGTGCTCCTGGCCCCAGAGCCTGGGTGCTGCTGGCCAGGGACGGGGGGCTCACGTTCCCCAGAACCCCCACCAGCCCTGCCCTGGGCGAGGCGTCCTGAGAGGCCTTCCAGGTTGTGCCGAGTTAGTGCTACTGCTGCCTGCTGCAGGAGAAATTCTGTGTGGGAGTTCCATTTCAGGTGAAACCGGTGGTGCTCAGTTATGGCTTTCCTGGCCCCTTTATCTCCCCTAAGCTAACGTGTTTGCAGTGTGCGCAGATCTGGTGGCATCTTTGCTCAGGAGATTTACTCCCGTGCAAAGCACTCCATCATTTAATTGGGCAATAAGACCCCGGCCACCAACGTGGCCTGGTGTGGGTGCAGGTGCAGGCAGATGCATTAGGGCCTTGGAAACGCCTCCTGTTCTTCTAGGGATATGCTCACGTTTTCCATTTTGAGAAGCTTTATTTTTCCCCCTCTTTTAAAAATGAAACAGTGCATTTGTGTGTTATTAAAGATCACATCTCTTGGGAAGAGCTTCTAAGGAAGAGAGGGGCAGACTGGGGAAGGCCGCAGTCACGTCCATGAATTGAGTCTGTTGCCCACCCTCCTGCCCGCTATGCCGCAAACCTGCGGTGACGGTTCTGCAGCCTGGATGGGCGGAGACGCCCGCTGATGCTGTGTCCGTTCTGCGCGTCTGATGGTGTGTGGAGTCCAGAAGAGTTAGAAACCTCATCCTCCCTCACGACTTTGAAGCAAGACGGTTGGGTTCATGCCTGTCTCTCCCACTCACACTGGCACGATCCCCTCCCACTTTTTATGTCTCAAAGGAACAGGACGGAGAGAGTCCCAGAGCTCTGGTCTGTTAAAGGACCGCAGATGTCACTTGGTCCAATGCTGGCATTTTACTGACGAGGACACTGAGCACTTTCCACAGCCACACCACCCGTCGGAGGCACCGCCTGTCTACACAGGATTTTCTGACTCTCCCTCTTAGAGGAGCCAGGAACCAGGGCTCCTCTTCCAGCCCTGGCCTGTCCCGGACCACACTGGTTATGACACGTGCACCAAACAGGGAGCAGAATGGGCTTCTTACCCCTGTTCCCATTGTGCCATTTTGACTGAGTCTTAACCTCTCTGAGCCTCAGTTTCTCTCCCCTTTAGTGGGGACGATGGTGGCAGAGTCCAGCTGTGAGCATATTGGGGCAGACTGGACCCGCCACATGGTGATGTGTGGACTTGGCGCCACCTGAAAGGCGAGACCCTGCTCCCTGGGGTGGTGACCCTGTGTTTAACCCTGAAGATGGCCCCATCACCCGTTTGAGCCCAGCTGTGACACCTGATTCCACCTTGGCATTTTTCTTCAACTTCCTGTTTATAGCTTAGCAGAAGTGAGACTTCACATCTTTGGTGAGAAAATGCACACGTCTCTTCACACACGCAGACACAGCTCCCTTCACTCATCCCAAAGCACGTTTTCTCGTCCTTTCATCCACAGACCACATGTAAAATGGTAAACACGCTGCTCTTAAGTGTATGTGAACTCTAAGTATATCACCTGGAATACTTGAAAAGTGAGTTTTGAATTTTTATGGCTCGGATGGAAAAAGTTCCACAAACAGGGAATCTACTAAATTTTACAGACTCCCAGTTTATGAAGCTTCTTTCAGGATGAAGTAAGTGGGATTTCCTCTTCACTCTATTCCAAACCTCCGGACAGCCCTCCCCAGCAGGGGTCCTATGAGAAAATTAGGTCCCAGTGCCCGACCTGCCCACGGAGGTCCTGAACCGGCCTCTCTCCTGAGCAGCTGTCATGGGGCACTTGCTGTGGACTCTCACTGGGAAGAGTGAAAAGTGAGTCACCTCAGTCATGTCTGGCTTCTGAGAAAGGTGCCCAGAAGCTTGTTGTCACCTCCCTCACTGTTCCCACATTGTGGACCCCTCAGGACTCCCTCAGAAGCCTGGGGCAGATGGTGGTCAGTACTGGAGCTTGCTGGGAGACTGGGGAGAAGGTGTGTGCCTGGTAAGGTACACTGGCCAGGTATGTTCCCTCCCTCCCTCACTCCCTCCCCAAAACACTGCCAAGGAGTTCAGTGTGGGCTGCACAGATATCAACACCATGTGCACATGGACCAGATCCTCCTCTACAGGTGCACCTACACATCTGTTCATAGACCAGATCCTCCTCTACAGGTGCACCTACACATCTAATCATAGACCAGATCCTCGTCTACAGGTACATCTACACAGCTATTCATAGACCAGATCCTCGTCTACAGGTACATCTACACAGCTATTCATAGACCAGATCCTCGTCTACAGGTACATCTACACATCTGTTTATAGACCAGATCCTCCTCTACAGGGGCACCTACACATCTAATCATAGACCAGAGCCTCGTCTACAGGTACATCTACACAGCTATTCATAGACCAGATCCTCGTCTACAGGTGCACCTACACATCTATTCATGGACCAGATCCTCGTCTACAGGTACATCTACACAGCTATTCATAGACCAGATCCTCGTCTACAGGTACATCTACACATCTGTTTATAGACCAGATCCTCCTCTACAGGTGCACCTACACATCTAATCATAGACCAGATCCTCCTCTACAGGTACATCTACACATCTGTTCATAGACCAGATCCTCGTCTACAGGTGCACCTACACATCTATTCATGGACCAGATCCTCGTCTACAGGTACATCTACACATCTATTCATGGACCAGATCCTCGTCTACAGGTGCACCTACACATCTATTCATGGACCAGATCCTCGTCTACAGGTGCACCTACACATCTATTCATGGACCAGATCCTCGTCTACAGGTGCACCTACACATCTATTCATGGACCAGATCCTCGTCTACAGGTACACCTACACATCTAATCATGGACCAGATCCTCCTCTACAGGTACATCTACACATCTGTTCATAGACCAGATCCTCGTCTACAAGGGCACCTACACATCTGTTCATAGACCAGATCCTCATCTACAGGTGCACCTACACATTTATTCATGGACCAGATCCTCATCTACAGGTGCACCTACACATCTATTCATGGACCAGATCCTCATCTACAGGTGCACCTACACATCTAATCATGGACCAGATCCTCCTCTACAGGTGCACCTACACATCTATTCATGGACCAGATCCTCATCTACAGGTGCACCGACACATCTATCATGGACCAGATCCTCATCTACAGGTGCACCTACACATCTATTCATGGACCAGATCCTCGTCTACAGGTGCACCGACACATTTATTCATAGACAAGATCCTCGTCTACAGGTACATCTACACATCTGTTCATAGACCAGATCCTTGTCTACAGGTGCACCTACACATCTGTTCATGGACCAGATCCTTGTCTACAGGTGCACCGACACATTTATTCATGGACAAGATCCTCGTCTATAGGTGCACATACGCATCTATTCATGGACCACATCCTTGTCTACTTGTATGTACAATGTTCTTGTGCTGCTGAAAGCATTTGGCAGCAGAATACTTTATTTCTCAAATATTAACTGACATATCTGTCATCGAAGTCATTTTTCTTCTGCACCCTGCATCTTCCATTTCTCCAGTTGGCGGCATTATTGCTACAGGATGACTTGCGGGAGGTGCCCAAGGTGCATAGTTTCGAGGTGCACACTCCCAGGGTGCTGAAAGTGCAGAGGCAGCACTTACAGGCACCTCCTCACGTGTGCTCTCCAGGTGCCTGAGTCTCCTCATCACAGTGGGTGTGATTCTCAGGTGAATCCAGCTTAGAACAAAGAGATCAATGTTCATGGTTAAGTTGGAAACCACGATTGTTAAATTCTACTGCACAGGCAGTATCTAAAGACTAATATCTAGAAACATTTTATTTTCAAAAGCCAGAGTTTGAGAGAGGAAAGATTTTGGGGAAGTTGTACAGACTTGGCTTTGTCTGTAGAAGCTCAGGGTCTGAGTGACCCAGGAGAGAACTGGCACTGTGAGCTGCAGATCAGGGATCCTCGGGCTGGAGATCAAAGAAGGCCCTGCGAGAAGAAACATGATGGGAGGGGTTTGGCCAGAGCTTAGGTGCAGTGGGCCCATGCAGGCCCTGGGATACGGTCTTGGGGCTCCATCTGGTCCCCAGGGAAGGGTGCAGCCTCATGAAGAAGCCCACCCCAGCCCAGTCCTGGGGCAGCAGAGGACAGCCAAGGGTGGGCTCAGAGCAGCTGACAACCTTGCCTTGGTGCACAGAATTCTGGAGTCCCAAGGGGGTAGTGGAAGTGCCACATGGGCCACAGAGACAAAGGATTCCCAGACAGACTGAGGGGGCGCAGGACCTATTGCTGACCTCAGGCAGGACTAGGGCTGAAACTGTCAGCAGGGAAGGGTCCTGGGGCCACGCAACCAGATCAGATGAACTTCACCATGGCAGAGGCTGGAAGAAGTCCCAGGCCAGCTAAAGACTGGCTTTGGATAACTAGAAAAACCAACATGGAAGATTCTAGAACCCAGATAACCTCCTGGGAGGAGACAAGCACAGTGACCACCTTTAAGTCTAGGGAAAACCAAGTGATCTTTAATTGGCAAGACTAAGTTTTCTGCTTTTGGACCAAGTGCAGGCCAGTGGGATCTGTTATTTTTCAGTTACGGAGAAATAAAATCAGTGTATTTCCACACATTTCCCAGACTGTGGTTGTGGTATTTGCTGCACTTTGCAAGGAGGTTGGACAAATACTTTCTCCACCTGCCCCTTGCCTGCTCCCTGCTGAAGTGGAAGGGAAACCACTCTTCATCCGCCGGGTGTGTGGATCCCACTGTTCTGCCCCAACACCAGGTCTCAGCTGGGCACTAAGGTGCAGACCCCGGACCGAGGCTCCTCCAGGAGCCCCTGTGGTGATGGATTTATTTTCCAAAGAACTTCCCTGCATAGGACGAGTCCCAGAGAGGTGGCCTTGGCCTCCTGGGAAGAGAGCCAGGTGGGGAAGGTCCCGAGTGAAGGGTAAGGAGGGGAGCGAGGGTTGGGGGTGCACCTGGCTGGTTGCCAAGCGTGGTCCGGGCGGGCAGACACGTCTCCAAGAGCAATCTGTGTGGAGATGCCCCTCCTACTAAGGATGCAGACGCCAGCGTCTACGCTTGTGCCTTGAATGTGGGGGCCCAGGCAGACTGGGCACAGCCCGGCACGGACAGCAGACACCAGACAGGCCAAAGAGCCCACCCCTTCTGCTGACCTGAGGGGCGTGGGAGAGTCGGGAAGCAGAGGCCACCACTGCAGGGCTTCCATGCCGCTTAGTAACTCTGGGAACCTGACGACGAGTTCCCAGCGTTGGGCCCACGTAGGCCACGTGGAGGCAGGGAAGGGACATGAGAAAATGTGCGTTTCCAGAAGAATGTTCTGCACACTGCAGTGAGAATGGGGCTAGGGCAGGGACACAGGGGACGCTGGGGAGGGCTGAGCCAACAGCAGGGGCTGCTTGTCCTCACACGGCTCGTGTTTTGGTCTGATGTAAATTACATGTCATTATAGACAATCTGGAAAATATATAGATGTAGAAAGTACATGATGGTGGTCACCGGTAATGGCACCAGCCACACAGCTGTCCACATGTGGTACATCTTCCTGTAGTGGGTGCGACCATGTGTGAAGGGCTGTGTCCCTCCCGTTCATAAGTTAAAAGTAAATCTTCCACTTTGGACTAGAAATCCGACTTCTTATCCATTGTCCAGCCAAGACCTAGTCCTGATTTCCCAGGGGCGAGTCTAACTGGGCGTGTAGATTGCAGCTGTACTAAGGCCTGGTCGTCTTTATAAAGCATTTCATTGGTGAGCTGCTGGCACGTGAAAATTACTCATGATTACACACATATTTGCGTCTTCACATCACTGTGCTGTGGAACAAGAAAAGTACGAAGCCAGGCGTCTGTTGTAAGGTCCCCGGTGCTCTGTTTACACGTCTCTGTCAGTTTACACTGGGGCAAAGAGGTCACCTGTGTTCACTCTCTGTGACTTTGCTGTGGGGCTGGGAGGAGATGTCTTGTTAATTACGGGGACACAGGCTACCGCAGGGCGGTCTCAGGGCCTTCCTCTCCCAGTGCGGCCCCAGTGAGGGTCAGGAGCACCTCGTGTGCTTGGAGCAGGTCTCCGTCCCAGGCAGTGGGTTTCCCAAAGGCTTTCGTTGTCATGGATGGAAACAGCCCTGCTACCAGGTGGTTTGTGTGTCATGAGCATGTCTGGACCTTGCCCTCGGCTCACCATCTTGCTGCTGGGACGCAGGTACAGAGCATGCGGATGGGTTGTCACTGCCTGGGGGCCCAGGAGCCTGCACTGCACCCGTTCACATCCCCTTTATTCTAGAGCCACATGCCCATGGAGGCAGATTAAATCCCTGGATTCCGTTTTTCCAAAGAGTGAGGTTTCTCATAGTTGCCACCAGATGTCAGTAAAATCCCTCTAAAAATAAATGTGCAGCTGGGAAGGTTGGTCCCCGAGAAGGGAGTGGCGCCTAGAATTCGAGGCTCAGCCAGGGGAGGGTGAGGGCAGTGGTTCCAGTGCGCTGCACCATGGGGGCTACAGTTTGAAAGCCCCTAACTTGCCTATCACCCCTGCGTGTGCAGGAGCAGCTGCCGTGCAGGCGAGGTGGAGAACGCTTTTCGGGGGACCCGTCCAGCGGCCCTGCCTTCTGTGCCGCAGCCCTTGGGCTCCTCAAGGGCAGGATTTATGGCTGCAGGGGAGGATGTGGGAGCTTTGTCTGGGTGGTTCTGCCTGAGCAAGGAGGGGTGTGTTAGTGCGTCTGTGAGACCTGCGTGGGGTCTGCGTAGGGGTGCTGTCGGGGTGGCTCTGCAGGGGACAGAGAAGGATCCCAAGGTGGGGCAGGGCTGGTGGAGCAACGCAGAGGGGCTGTGGTGCAGTCCCTGTAGTTCCTGTGTGTTGCCACCTGGCCCTGGAAACAGCGCCTGCCTCTGGTTGCCGCTTCTCGCTCAGGAAACATTTCCACACACCTGATTCCATTTGCTCCACCAGAAGTGTGTGGGTGGCACTGATTCTGCTGACATTTTGTTGTTGTCTTATTTACGGGGTTGCCACTGATTCTAGAAACTCCCAGCCTTGCTGGCCTGGAACTGGGGGAGGGCCTCGCCGTGGGACTCTCGGGTTCCGCACAGCCCCAGCGCCTCTCACTATGATGGGTCACCTGGGACGTTGCCGGATTATCCATGGTGTTTCTGGACCCCTAAAATGGCAAGAGTGGCACCTCTCCACATAGATACTATGAGCTTAAACCGGATAATGCAGTTATAGTGCAAAAAGTCACAATGCCCTTGGCAGGAGTGTGAGGAGGAGGAAGGGGAGGGAGAGTCTGCAGTGAGAACCCAAGAAGGGGCAGAGCCGGGCTCCGTGGGCCTTGGTCTTGGTGGACAGCTGAGTCCACTGGGCAAAGCTGTGTGGATGGGGTGTCTGTAATGAAGAGCAGACCCACCGAGAAAGGGGATAACCCTGAACTTGAGGCATCGCTGAACTTGGAAACAGGCGCAGGTGGACTGCCGAGTCCTGACTTGAGACGGGGCCCCTCGTGCAGATGTGACCTGGCAGTCTTCAGCCTGGGGGAGTAAGGAAATCTTGCAGCGGCCTGCAGGCTGTGGGTGGCATGGGAGGTGGGGCTGCAGGGATGTGCTGCAGGGACGGGCAGCCCAGAGCTTGGCTGGTTCCTGCTGAAAGGGGCCTGCTCACCTGCAAGGCCCCAGAGCGGTGCAGCCTGGGCTTCCTGGGCTGTCCTCTGGACCCGGCCTCCTGACCTGGCCTCCTGAACTGGCCTCCCGACCCGGCCTCCCGACCCGACCAGTGCACAGGCCTCAAACTAACCATCAATAGGCAGCCTAGCAACGACCTCCCTCATCTCCCTGAGCTAATGCAATCAGCTACTAATGTTGCCAAACCCAAACCCGAGATGGTGCCTGAACTGAGAGTTAACGTATTTTAGGAGTAATACAGTATATTCACACACAAACAAAATCCAAATGCTTTTTCTCTTGCTTATTTTGCTTTACTATTTCAAACCTGCAGGGTATTTTGTTTGTTTTGTTTTATTTTATTTTTTGTTGCTTTTTGGGGAAGGAATATCTTTGTGCCTCTGCTATTTTTTCCCTTAAATTACATGAAAAACTCCATTAACGTTTTATTCTTTTCCCTTTGGTGATCACATGGCATTCCCCTGAGGTAAGAATAGACCTTACAGCTCCTGCTCTGGGGTCTCTGTCTCCAGCCCTGGCTGTGTTAGAATCTCACCAAACCATCTCGTCAGGGGCCCAGGCATTGGGGTTCAAAGGTGACTTGAACCCCAGCTCCTGGGGTGCCTGGTGTAGGGTGTGTTGAGAGTGTCTGCTCTCGGCCTGAGCCTCTGACACGGTGGCTAACGGGGAGCCACATCCCCTTAGAAACGGACTGGGGGGAGAAGCTGGAAATCGCCCTGTCAGGGCAACGCAAAAGGCAGTAAGACTCACTGGTACTTTGGATGGAAGAGTTTCTGAGTAAGCCGGTTTGCTGGTTTTCTTCCTCTTTGAAAAGCTCAAGAAGTACTGGGTAAACTAGTTGCTTCTAGAATTTTCTCTTGAGTTTCCTATTTCCTGATGCAGGGATTGCCCATTTGCGGTTCCACAGGAGCCCACATGTCTCTCGAGCCTCAGGCGTGGCCGCCGCCGGCCCCCAACAAGCTGGAGCCCCTTGCACTTCAGATGGGGACCCTGTGTGCCAACATTCTAGTTGTTTTATGCAAAGGTTAATTTTAGATTCTGAGTTAAAAAAAAAAAACAAAAAACAAAGCACCTTCTTGTCATTTTCTGGAAAGCTATCTTCCCTGGTTTTAAATTTATTTTCTTATGACAAATATTATTTATCTTCATTATTGAAAATTCTGATTTTACATATAAAGGAAAACACAAAAATAAAAATGCATTCCCCTTAGTGATAACCACTTTTGTGGGCCATCTTTCAAGACTTTTTTCTGTGTGTACAACACTTTTTTTTCAATAATGGTATACTTGCCAATATTTTAAAAATGCAGCGATAATATTTTACAATGAAAAAAATTAAGCAAATTCTACGCAGAGCTTCTTCTGTTTTTCATAAGAAGTAAATGGAAGTAGATTAAAACCACATAGAACCAAACAATCTGGCAGTTTTTCAAACAATCAACCTTAGGGCTACTGTACGACCCAGCAGTCCCATTCCTGGGCGTGTATTTAGAGAAATGAAAGTCACGGACACACAGAAACTTGTGCAAGAACGCTGACCGCAGGATTACATAGTTGTCAAAAGGTGGGAACGACCCAGTGTCCGCCAGCTGGCACATGGTAAACACAGCGTGCTGTATCCACACAGCGGAATGCTACTCGGCCAGAAACAGAAGTGAAGTACCGACACATGCTACACGCACGAACCTTGAACACACTATACTGAGAGAAGCCAGTCATAAAAGACCACATATTATATAATTCTATTTATATGAAATTCCCCAAATGGAGAAATCAATGGAGACAGAAATCAGATGAGTGGCTGCTGAGGGCTTGAGGGGACGATGGTGACAGGTGCAAGGGCCGGAATTTCTCTTTGGGGTAATGAAGATGCTCTCAAATTGTGGTGATGGTTGCACGTTATCTGTGAATATCTTAAAAACCATTAAATTCTACACTTTAAATGGGTGAATCAATGGTATGTGAATTATATCTCAAATATAACTTGAAATATATATACATATGAAATATATACATATTTCACATCGTATTTAATTAGAAATGCAAAGAACCTAGACTTGAGAACGGGGAGGATTTGGAAAGCATACAGTTGGCAGTCCAGGCTGGCGGAGCACCCTGCACCTGCTGGGCTCCATGCCCTCGGGGTCGGGCACTCACACCGGGAGACCGTCCCCAGCACTCAAACATCGGAACTTCATCGCTCACAGGGGCTGACGTCGTGACGTGCCTAGAAACTTCCAAAGCCCCATTCACAGGTGGTTCTCATGGCTCCTCTCCGCCAGCACTTGTCCTCCATGCCTCCCAGCCCATGGGCAGGGGTGAGCAGTATGAGCACCACTGAGATGCTTTGTGGAGGGAGCCTCGGTGCCATCAGTAAGCGACAGATCCACTTCCGTTCTGGAAAAGGGAGATTATTTTGACCCATCGCTTTTATGTTACTTGCACAGAACAGCGTCACAGCAGATGAGCAGAGGGAGTGAGAGCTCACTGCCCAAAGCCAAGAGCACACTGAGGACCCCTTCCTTGCCTGGCCCCGCCCTCTGTCCTTGAGCATGGCGTTTTCCTCTTACAGGTACCTCAGTGGTGTTTTCCTCTACCTTTTCCTGGCTCCCCACTCTGCCCCAACCTCTCACGGAATGATTTTGAAACTCAACTGTGGGGGGTGGCGGCATTCTCTGAAAACACCTTTGGATCAGAATGGGGCTGTCGGACGGGACACAGTACGTCTCTTCTCCAGCTCAGACAGCAGGAAGGTGGATGGGGGACAGCCCCCTGGGGGGACACTCCTGGGACATGGCATACACTGGGGAGGGGGCGGCTTCCCACGTCACTCAGCTGCCAGGGCGGATGCATGAGTGGCGGCAATGTGCACAGCTCCGCTAGATGGGGGTGAGCGACAGGGCGTATAAACACGGCCGTGACAGAGAGCCGGCTCTGCTCGCTGTGAGTGGGGTCAGAGACCCTTCGCAGCTGAGCAAATACCCACTGGGGACACTGTTGGCACTAAAACCCCGGGAGGAACCAGGATGAACACACCGGCTAGTTATTAAAACAGGAGGGCATGCAATGATCTAGGATTACTCCTCTGCAGACCCGAATGGCATCTGGAAATGGAGAAGGTGATTGTCAGTAGCAACATGCTCAGGTTGCTTTTAAGGCTTTGTCTGCATAGGGTTTCAGGCACAGGCTTGAAACCAAGCTAGAATCCATGGTGGCGGGAATGGGGCGTGGTGGGTTCCGTGTTATGAGTGCTCCCCAGCGTAGCTGTGTTACGCCAGCCCAGACTCACACGGGCTAAAGGGAGAAACTTTCCAAATGGCCTCTCTTTTGGGTTAGATATGCAAATTAAATCTTTGCATATTTCAAACCTTGACTTTCTGTCCTCAAATCAGCATGACTTGAGTGCTTATGTGAAGAACTATTTTACATTTTTCCTTTTGTTTAGACGTGTGGAAATTTAAGTACTCTGCAATGCTTATTGTAAGCCTAGACTTCTTTTCTAACAATTTGAAACATTCCTCCTAAAATTTCATGGGGACACCTGTGGCTCCCCCCAGGAGGTGTCCGTAGGGCAGATGAAGGCTCTAGAGGAGGAGGTGGTCCTGGCGGCTGCCCCAGAGGGGGCTGGCGTGGCACTGGAGGGCCCAGGAGCTCGGGCACAGGGACGGAGCAGACCCTCCCTGATGTCCGGAGGGCCGACCCACCTCGGTGTGGGATTGTGTGGGAGCAGATTCCTTTGCTTCGGTGCTTTGTTACGGCAGCTCCGGGAGGCGACACAGGAGGCCACACTTGCCATGCAGGCTATGCTCAGGCCTCCAGGACCAGAGCTGCCAGGCCTGCGAAGCTCCGGTGGGTGTGGCGGAGGGGACGCCTGGGGTGGCTTCTCAGGGAGCAGGACACAGACATGCAAGGGACCTGCCGGCTCTTACGGAAGGTCCCCGTGTCTGCCTGCCATGTGCCCTGCTCCGAGGAGGCCTCAATGAGGGAGATGCCGAGGTTCACCACGCAACTGGGTCTCAGGGCGGCAACATGGTACTGAGGAAAATACTACTGAGCTATTTTATGTTCTCTTTTTCCATGCTGCCTTCAAAGTCTGGTGTGTGTTTTGCATGCACAGTGCATCTCGAGCAGGACTGGCCACACGTGTGAGCTCCGTGCCCCACGGCCGGCAGCCCCCTGTGGACAGCGCAGCTCCGGACAGTTCCAGTCCTGACCTAACTGCCAATGTCTCAGATGACTTTACAGGCGTTCTTGTTCCTATGAAGTCCCACGGTGACCAAACCCTGCCGTGGACACACTTCCTGTGTTGACTGTCGGACGCACACCCACTGGGTGATTCCGGGGGAGGCGCCATGGTGGCCACAGAGAAGCGCTGAACCTACTTCCTCCTCCGGAGCGCAGGCTCCAGTGGAGAAGGCGGCCCATCTGCAGGATGCGTTCACACTAGGAGGGTTTAAAGGAAGGAAGGAATTGATTCTGGGGAAAACTCTGGAGCAGGGAGCAGGAAAGGCTCCAGGGAGGAAGAGGGCGCCCGTCCTGTGGGGCCACCCTCAGCAGTCCTTGTTCAGCAGCTCAGAGTAGGACGGGCCAAACGGGCCGGCGCTGGTATGAGGTGCTGTGCCCCCCACTGCAGCCCAGGTTTGGGGTGGGAGAGATACTCTCCACCCCGCACAGGTGTGGGTCTGGGAAGGTGTGATCAGGAGAGGTGGTGCCTGGAAGTGGAAGGCACCTGGGCCACCCTTGCCAGGTGAACAGGTGAATGAACTTCACCCTCGACACGCTTTGCGGAGATGGACGCCTGGGGACCAGCACCGGCAGCTTCTCCGCTTCTCGGTGGCCACAGCCAGCCCTGCCCACGCGGCTCCTGAGAGCGCAGGGTGCGGCTTTCCAACCGCCCTCGTCCTCCCCTCAAACACTGGTGCCCTTCTCGTACCCTGGGGCACGTCTTCATCATCATCGTTGTCGCTGTTATTCATATCATTGTGAAACTCAGCTCTGCCTCCAGCCCATCAGTGCTGTTTACTGGCTTGAGAGGAGCTTTTGTGTCTGCTGGTTCCAGACACATGGGACACACACTGCTGAGAGGCCACATCCAGGCCGGCTGGGGAGCCGTTCCCCACCCGAGTGGACAAGGCTGTTTGCCACTAGCTGTCTGGCGGGGCCAGTGGGGTGTGCATTTCCCTGAACCAGAATCCTGTGGGCCACCACCTGCCCGTTACCTGGGCAAGCAGGTAGGTGACAGGTGATAGGTGGGTGGGGAAAAAAACAACTGTTCAAAGATCCCAATTTGGGAGGGACAGAGCACACGCATTGCCAGTAAGCATTTCTTGTTTGGTTTTGAATCCAGCGAGGAGAGAGATGGAGGAGTGTTCACGGGGCTCTGACTTCAGAACACAAATCCCAGTAGCAAGGGAGAGGGGGGGAGCTTACTCCCCGGGAGCATTCGCACCAGCAGCGTGTGTCTTGTCTGTGGGTGATGACGTGCTGGGGGACCCATGGGCCAAGATGGGCAAAAGCACCCACACTTTTCTATCTCAGTGTTTCCGAATTGGTCATTAAATATTTTTGAGGACCCACTGCATACTTGGGTATACTCACCTGCTTGGTGATTGTGTTAAAGTCGATTTCATTTTGTACATCAAATTATAATCTAAGTCACCTTTGGGAATTTATTATTTACAAAAGATACCAGTAATCATTCTTTTTGTGTAACAAATACTTATCACCTAATTTATCTGGTTTCAAATTTTAGATTTTTAGCAGGTTGGGTATTCAGTTCAATACCAACTTCTCCCCAAGCCCCATGGACATTCTACCAAAAGGCGTTATTTTCAGAATCCAAACATAAATACATATTAATGATAATGCAATAAGTTTAAGAATTAGCGAACAATGGAGTCAGGAAGCGAAGGAGGCTTTCATAGAAACACGAACTCATCCACACAGCTCCTGGTGTTTCTCATCACAAGTTAAACTATTTAAAATGATGGCTTAATGGGCTTTTCTGAAGTGTGGGGGAGATAATGAGTACGAAAGCTTAACTTCTGCGTTTCCTGACTTCTTTGTGTTGAAATTAGTAAATGCACTATCATAGGAAAATGGCGTTCTGAATTTAATTTTCATTCTTTCTACACTCCTCTGCCCAAAAGATAAATGGGGACGAGAGCATTTTTCAGAGTCATGCTTTCAAGCAGTCTGGGTGGGCTTCCTGCCCCTTAGTCAAGTGGCTGGGGACTGGGGTGGTGGGGGTTATACAGGCTCAAAGGCAGACTGAGCCGCCTGCTGCACGCTCACCTGTGGACAGGCAGGTTGGGTGACCACCCCGAGGAGGGGTCTCAGGAACGCAGGCAACATGATCACAGAGCGGCCGAGGGGCTGGAGCACCCCCAGGAGCAGAGGGGGCGCGGAGGGAGGTGCCCAGCTCTGAGACGCTTCCTCTGGGCCCTGCAAGGTTGGGCCGGGGCCTCAAGGACTCCCCAGCTTTATGTTGGGGTCACTCGAGCTTTACAGCATAGCAGAGTCCTGTTAGCACAAGAGAATGGCCTCTAATCTTATTTGACCTGCCGCCAAGTTTTGTTAATTAAAAAATATATGTGTGTGTGTGTCCTGGGTTTGACTTACCTTATCCAAACCCTTATTGCCTTTTTTGGGAACTGCTGCAGTGGCTTTCTGGTGGTCTCCCTGCTTCTGTTCGGCTTTTTCTGTGCGGTCACTGAGGACAATGTCCCCTCTTGTCGCTCAGGTACCTGCAGTGTCCATGCCCCGGGAGACAAGTTCAAACTCTGTGGCCTCACAAATGAGACCCTGGTCAGCCTCAGCTTCCAGAAGCTGCTTCTCCACATGCTGGGCTTGTGTGAACACTCAGCTCGGCTGCCTGGCTTCTTCTGGCTGCTGGGCTTGCAGTGCCCTGGGGGCTTCACTTCCCTGCCAGCCTGCCTGGGTGCCTGCCCACCACATGGCTCTGTTGGGGACCCACTTCTGCTAGGAAACTCTCTCCATTTCTGAACTCACCGGCTCAGTTTTTACTTGCCTCTGCAGTTACTTGTGTGGCGCCTCTGGATCTGCCACTTACCTTTGTAAAACTCTGTTCCTTCATCAGTAGGGTAGGACATCAATAGCTATCAGGGAATTCTTGCAGGACTTAAGTGAAATAACCCGTCTAGCAGTAAGTGTTTACTGAGCACCTACTATGGGACAGGCAGTCTTCTTGGTGCTGGGATACCACAGTGAACACACGAAATTCAACATGAGAACAGTGTTGATGCCACCACGTGCCCCCCAGGGGGTTCCTGTTGCATCCTTTCCCCACGGTCTGCATTCCCCTGACGGGCCCTGAACTGTGGGACCAGCTCCCCAAACCTGGGCGATCGAACCACTTGTGAGACCCGGGGCTCCTCAAGCTGCGGAAGGCGAGTTTACTGGTAAAGCCGACATCTCTCAGGACTGTGTTTTACAGCATCCGTGTTAATTAGAGGCGTACCACGCAGGACCCCAGGACAGCTTAGCTGCAGCGGTGTTTGCAGACAGACCGTGCTTGGTGCCGCACGAGGGTGGCTTCAGCAAGAGCACAGCCCAGTCACTGCCTGGCCGACCTTTGAGCATAATGTGGTGCTTAACAAAAAGGATTGTTGTATGTTACAAGAGCACAGAGCTCTTATATATGCACAGGACACAAATTAAATGTACAAATTAGGGATTCAGAGACAATAGATTCTGTGTAGTTGCCTGTTTAAGATTTTGTAGCATAGATGATTTTCAATCTTTTTCACAAGAAAGAATTTAAGAGAAGGGCCACATATATGTACCTGGCTTCCTTTCTTCTTCCTTCCTCCCCTTCCCTGCTTCTCTCTTCTTTAACGGGCTCTTGCTATAGCAGGAAATATAACTTTTTTGAACTTCTGGGATTCTGTGTGCCTAACTCTTCAACCTTTGCATTCATATACGTTTTTCTTTATATTTAATTTTGGTGACAGCCAAATTACAGGCCCTTAATTGAATTAACACAAATTAGACCTGAAAGGAGTCAGGGAATGAAAGTTTGGGATGTTTCTTGAAAGCTTTCTTATTGTTGAGGCACACTGAAAAAAATCTCTCTTCCTTAAAAACGACACCAATTAAAGACACATTAGAGTTAATACTGGCATCGTCTTCCCATAGCGGGGGTGACTCATAACTGCTTCTGATGCTATTATTCCAGAACTCAGATGTCAGGCATTTAAACCAGCTGGTTTCAGGATGAGCCTGGGTCTGCACAGACCTGCCTCTGCACCAGGTAGCTCCGATGCTCGTGCTGGGGCCCGGGACCTGGGCGCTGACTGTCACCAGAGGCTCATCAGGGAGATTTACACACCAGGACACTTCACAGAGTGGCTAGGAATTAAAGGGCAGAGACACATTTTATAAACTCCAGGAGTTTCGGGCTTGGGTGGGGTCTTAACAGCCGTCTGGCTCTGATGCCCCCTCCCATCCCAGCCCCTCACTGAAATGCTCCTTGCTGTTTGCAAATGACAGTTTGACCCTCTGGGATGGCACCTTCCCTCTGCTCCAGAGAGAGCCAGGCCGTGTTTCAATGGCTAACGCTGAGAGTAAAAGGCTCCTCAGGCAAAGCAGTTTCCATCTTCCTGTCGCCACTGACCCAGACACGTCAGATCCTGTTTTGACGTTAGCATGTGTTCAGGTCTTCGAAGGCAGCCCCCTCCCCCCCAGCACCCATTTTAAGTTTTCTTCGGGCTAAAAAACCCTGTTCCTTGGCTTTCTCCCTGCGCTGTGGATCTGAGTCCCTTCCCCAACCTGGTCCGTCTTCTAACTTCAGGAGGCACAGGCAGCTTCTTGGGGGCACTGATCTGCAAGTGGGGTCCCCGGCAGCAGCCTCAATGGTGTGGCACTGGGGACTTCTGAGAAATGTATGTTGTCTGGCCCCACCGCAATCCTCTGAGCCAGAACTGGAGGCGCCGTGGGCTGTGGGTTAGCAAGCTTCCAGGGAGTTCTGATGCACACGGAAGGAAGCTCAGTGACCCCAGTCTAGCTTCCTGACTGTTCTGTGCACAGGGGTTCCAGGGAGGCAAAAATGCTGCCCCCAACCTCCCGGTGCAGGTGGGGTCCTGCTGCAGACCCACTCCTCGCCCTGCAGGCTGAGTGGTGCTTGCTCTTGGTGCAGGACTGGACATGGAAATCCACAGCTATGCTGCAGTCCCGCCAGGGCTGACTTGGTTTCCTCCCACAGCCATGAGTGCCTGTTGACAGCCTCTCTTCCATAGCTTCAGGGGCGTCTGCCCAGTGCCCAGCCTTCCTCCATACCCCAGGGTCCTCAGCCGCCCCAGGAGCCGGGGCCCCTTCCCCAGCTGCTGCCCTGGAGGAGACTCTGCCGAGGCTGTGGGTGATTTCGTTTCAAGGACAAAGGTACCCTGGGGGCACTTGTCTTGCCGTGCAGGCCGCGGGGCAGGAGCAGAGGCACGCATGCCTCTGTCCCTTCATACATGCCAGACAGGGAAGGGCTGCCCACTGCCATAATCGCTGTTCCTTCTGGCATTGCTGAGCTACTAGGGCAGCCGAGAACTCACTTCTGTGGATGCAGGTGCAGCGGGACGACCTCCATGGGGCGTGAGGGAGACCCTGTTCCTCGAGCCTGCCCTGGGTGAGCCAGGAGGCAGGGCGGAGGGGAGTGCGGCTGCCAGCAGTGAGCCCTGGCCCCAGGGCCAGCCCCCAGCCCACCCAGAGAAGGTTCCGGAAACGGGCTGAGTGTGCCAGCTAGAGCTGAGCAATGGGGTGCTCAGTGCATCAGTAAAAACAGGAACAAAGTGAAGCAACAGGACTGCTGTGCCCAGGGACGCCTGGGCATCTCCTGTACAGAAGGGCCGTTTTTATTACTAATCTTGGCAAGAAGGCTCCCCGAGGCCGGCTTCCCTCTGCAAGGGCTGCCTGTAGACAGGTGTTGGTGGTGGCTTCTCAGGTGGGAATTACTGCTCAGCTCCATCAGAAAACTTAATTTCCCTTTGTTTTTGGAGGGGGTGAAGATTGAATGGGGTCTGCGATGGTGTGGCCCAAGCGGCATTGTTGCTTGAGCAGGCTGGTGAAGGAAGCTTAGGAAGTCGGGGGTGTACAGGTGCACACTTGAACTCTGCCGAGAGGATAGATGCTAATTTGGATCTTCTCACCATGGGCACATGCACACACACACACAGTAACTGCTCAGAGGTCACAGACGTGCTAATTAGCTGGAACATGGTGATCCTTTCATATGGATACGTACATCAAAGCATCAATTTGTACACCTTAGGTATACACAGTCTTTATTAAATGACATCTCAATAAAGCTATTTTAATGAAAGGAAATTTGGGGGGCTTGGGAGAGCAGGGGTGGAGAACTGTTGCCTCCCGAGAAGAGCAGGCTGAATGCTGGTGTGCAGGTGTGGCCGAGGGGACAGGTGGGCCAGCTGAGGCAGGCCAGGGGTCTGCAGCATCCTGGCAGGTGTGGCAAGGGGCGCCCTGAACCCCCCGGTGGAAGTTTGATGGGTAGTTCCCGTAACACTACAGATAGTGAGGGAATCCAAATCTATGACAAAAGAGAAAGAACGATTTCCCCTCTCCCTCTCGTTCTCTAGAGGATGCATTTGGTAAGTGGTCTCTTTCTAGGCAGCAAAAGCACCTCTGAGAGCGGATGGGTTTTCAGCTCTGACCTGACAAGCAGGCACCGCGGCCTGCCGCGCAACCCACCCACGTGCAGGGCAGGAAACCAGCCTGCCCCCCTGGCTGTCCCGGCCAAACCCTTAAGCGGGGCCTGCGAACGCCCCCGACAGGTATCCCCTTAGAGACGTTGTCGTGTCCTAACCCACAGACACGTGCCTGGACTGTGACCAGGATATGGGCTGGCTCCCTTCCCCGCACCCACGTTTAGGTGGCCTTTGTCAGGACGAGGCTCTTCCAGGCTGTGGTGACACCTGCTTGCCGGGTATGTGGTGCTCAGGACAGAGTCCAGGCCTTTTAGGCCTCTGGGCCTGTCTTTCTCGTCTCCATCTGGGGACCTGCCACCTCCTCAAGTTCGTCTCTGGTTTCTTCAGGAGAGCCTTCCTCGCCGTGTCCTCACCGTGTCTCCCTTGTGGCCAGGCAGCACTTGTCCCTCCGTTCTCTGTCCCTTGGGAAGGAGCTGGAATGCGGATTTGTCCCGCTGGTTATCTGCTCCATCTACCTTGGGGCGGTGACTGCGCAGAAGGTGGCTGGGAGGACCCCGGCTCAGCGCCGCCTGGCCCTCAGGGGACCCCTGCGGGGATGTGAGTGCCTGCGGAGTCCTCGCTCCTGCGGGAGAGGCAGATAAAACACAGCAGGAGGGCGTGACGGTGGCTTCCTTCCGCCACACTCTCTCCAACGCAGGGTGACAGGAACTCCGGGCTTCAGGGAGACAAGCTGCTCGCATCCTGCTTGCAAGAGCATCGCCCTGCGTGCCGGAGCGGACGCACCAAGACTGGGCTCAAACCTCCCAGTGGCAGCTGTGCGAGGATGATTTTTCATTCGTCGGAGGGACTGTCAAAACTCACGTCCTCGGAGAGTGTCTTTCTCACTGTCACGGGTGAGATAAACTTCCCCGAATGCTGCCACCGCCAAGCTGCCAATTCTGCATTTGCATTTAGCAGTTTAGTTACAAATTAAACACGTTGCCAGCACGATTTATTTTGGCTTGGAAAGGTAAATTGTAGTAATTATATTGGGACACAGAAATGCATACTTAAATTTGAGGAAAAACACCTTGCTAAGGCTAGGCTCTGTCATGAGCAAGGAGCTGGCGTGTGTGTGTCTCGCCCTGGAGGCCGTGTATTTGCAAACTGGCACCCTCGAGATGAGCCTGCTGGAAGTGACCACTGCGTTGTATATACAAAGTCTTCCCGGAGCATCTTCAGGATCCTGAGGGACTATAAAACCGAGATGAAATGTTGGAAACCGTGGAAGTTTCTCCAGGTCTTGCTAGGGAAGCCACAGAGTGTGGCCAGGTCTGTGGTGGAGGAAGTGTGTGAGTTCACGCAGGGGTTTCTGGGCTCTGAGGTGCCCAGCGATTGACCCTGGCACAGCGAGTCCCCTTGTGGGGCTGTGTCTGCTCCGAGGTCAGTGAAAGTGCTTTATGAAAAGAAAGCGCAGCTTCTAGTTTTGAGGCCTTGATATATACATAGATATTAAAGTCCTCATTAGAACTCTGTGCACACTGTTTCTGTTTCCTTTAAGAGATCAGCAAGGTAATTGCAAAGGCTTGGCTGGGTCCCTTGTGCTGTGGCAGCATAAATCTCGAGGGGGTGACGGGCGTACAATGGTCTCACTCCCTCACTATCGGGGTGGCCCATGTCTGAACTATTTATTAACTGAAAAGTGAATGGGCAAATGAAGGGCCAATTTATATGTTACACAGAGAGATGTATTACGACTGCCTTAAACATCGATTGCCCTCCTTGGTTTATTATTGGTGGGATATACATGCAGAGAGCTGCCATCATGCGGGGGTGTCCTTATCAGATCTTAGATATCCCCCCAGACTGTCCGCAGCCATTAACCTTGCATATTATCTGACTCCAGTGATTAGTACACGGCACATAAAACCGTATTGATGGCCAGTCGGGGGTTAGAATGGTGAGCTGAGTTATTAGAGGCTGGATTTTGCTGACTTTGTGATACAAATGATAGGATTATGCTGGTGCCGCGAAATTGCTAATTTGTCATTTCTTTCATGGTGTCGTCAGTGATGTGGTGCTAAGGAAGGAGGCACACAATGGTGTGCTGCAGCTTCCCTGGGGCCACGTTGAGAGGCGGAGGGTGTCGGGATGCTCTTTGTCCAACAACTCACCCCTTTTCAGTGCCCTGCCGGGGTTGTCACGAACACTGTTGCCCGTGAATGCCAATGCTGTTTCGGTTTTACTTTCTAATGCTATTCAACCTGTTTTATTTGCTGTTTCCAATAAGCAAACTGGTGGGGTTACACCTTTGTCATTTATACTCTAAGACTCTTCCTGCCCCAGCGATATATAACCTAACAGTTTGCTTTGTGTGTGGTTTTTCTTGGCCACCAGCAACTCCAGGTTCACAGAGCCCCTCGAAAATGTGCTCCCTAAAATTTTTCATAAAAGGGAGCCCAGATAATAGCACATCACCAAAAAGACAAAGGATGCCATTGTGTGTCACAGTGTGGGGTGCAGGCTGAAGCCGCATCCTCTGACCAGGGCCCGGTTCTCAGTCTGTACTATGGCCTCAGGGGGCCCGGGAGGACCTAGAATCACCTGGCATGGAGGTTGGGGAGGGCTCTGGTGATTACCTTGCTCAAGTCTCCCTTTCCCCTGACGAGTATGTCGGGCCTGAGAAGTCTGAGGTCAAAGAGGGTCAGAGTCCAGCCAGAGCTCGCATCAGCTCTGCAGACCCCTGAGCCACCCCCACACCAGGACCCGTCCACCGAAGCTCGAAACAGCGTGCTGGCTGCTTAAGCACCGTATGCAAAGATTGCATTTGCCTGGACAATGCTAGGATTGGCCGGCTCCTCCCTGGTTCTGTGCATCTAAAGGTGACCCATGCCACCAGCCGACGGCAGTGCACGGAACGACGGCAGATGGATAGGGGGAGAGAAGTACGGGGGAGAGAGAGCCTCCACTACAGAACGCTTTCTTCTAAGGAATTTTCAATTAAAATACACATCAGCTACACTTTATAAGGTAGTAATATACTCCGAGGTAGACACTATAGCAAGTTGTAAATTGAATATAACTGCTTAGGCCCAATATAATGCTCCTGAAGTCGTAAACATTAATAGTTGTTAAATATCTCAAGCTTTGGCTTGGGCACCTCCATTGGATCTTTTCTTGAGTCTGAGGCCATCTGCGGCCACACAGGATGCCTCTGCGCTATCAGCACAGAGCTCCCGAGCCTGGTTCCGTTTCTCATTCGTTCATTCGACAGTGCTCACTGAGCACCTGCCCTGGGCTGGGCCCTGCAGGTAACGTGCGCAGCACAGCTTCTGCTTCAGGAAGCATCGCAGCCCTGTGCGGAAGGGAGACGCTGGCCCAGCCGCTGCGGTGTTGTGGAGCAGGACGGTGCTGCAGGTATACAGTGGAGGCACCACCTGAAGATGGGCAGGTGTGGCTGGTGCGGTGGGAAAACTCCTCAGGTGTGTGTTTCCTCTCAGGGTGCTTTGCCGTGTGGTCTTCTGGCCTCTCCTTCAAAGCCTTTTCCAGGGCCGTCTTGCAGAGCAGCAAAAGGATGCCCGAGTGGATCCTGATTTGAGAGTCATTTGATGTAGCTCTAAAATGTATATATCCGATATGTCTTTGCAACACCGTCTTTTCTCTCAGGAAGTCCACCCTTGGAGGGGCTATAACAGTCACCCCGAGTGTCTAGCAGAGGCCCGTAAACTACTAAACCAAGGCTTACCGTCCACTCAACACCCATTACCTGCAGGCATCTGTGGTGCTGGCACCAAGGCCACACTGCCCTTTGTGGCAGGTTTCCCAGGACAGTTCTTATTGTTAAAAGTCCTCCTAAGCTTTTAAAAAATGTTTTCTTACAGAAAATTTCAAATGTATGTAAAAGACAACCAGTATAATGAACCTGTACACGCCTATCACCCATTTGTAATAATTGGCCATTTATGGTCAATTTTAGTTCATCCATGCCCCTCCTGACACACCTCATATCATATTTTTTAAACAAATGCATGTATTTAATGTGTAAACATTTATGTATGCATCTCCAAAAGGCAAGAACAATTTTAAAGATAATAACAATGGCATTTTCACACCTAAACACCTATAATTTCCCCTTTAATATCATCAGATAGCCAGTGCTCAAATTTCCAAGTTTCAGATGATCATTTTTAACAGTTTTTATTTGAACGAAGATCCAAATAATATGAATTGCAATTAACTGACATGTCTTTTAAGTCTCCTTTGATCTACGGATTTCCTCCACCATCTTGGTTTTTCCCTTGCAATTCCCGTGTTGGAGAAATCAAGTTGCTGTGACATGGTTTCCTGCAGTTTAGATTTCATCGATGGCACCTCTGTGTGTGTCTCCTCCAGACTGGTACCTGATGCAAAGGTTCTCAGGGGGGATGTCACTACTGCTCAGGGGACACATGGCGATGTCTAGGGACATTTGTGGCTGTCACGGTGGGGGAGGCTGCCACTGGTCTCCAGTGGGTGGAGGCCAGGGACTCTGACCAACACCTTACAATGCATAGGACAGCCCCCCACAAAGAGTGATTAACCCCAAATGCCAGCAGTGCAAGGCTGAGAAACCTCGAAGGCTGGATCAGAGTGAGGTTATAACTTTTGACAAGACTGTTTCTTAAATGATGATACATTTTTCCACCACTGGGCACATACTGCCTGGCTGTCTCTGTATTTGCAATATTGATTGATTCATTTCCTCCCAATACCTAGCTCTTTTAGGGGATGCACAAGGGTGATGTTCCAACTCTATTCATCTGTTTCATTTGTGCTGCCTAGAACACTCCCATAGAGAGAAACCCCCTAAACCTCTGAGACGCTCCCTTGATCTGTATCTCACCATTGGAGCTGCATTTCCATGGCTGGTTCTTGTACCCAGAAGTGGTCTAAGGACTCTTTGCTAGATTATCTGTTCCTGATACCATCACCAGAATTAAGGTCACCATAATTATGGAGACGTAAAGACTCTCTCTTTCCTTGCCCTCAAAGTAATTTCTAATACAAAGAGGGAGATGAGGTCTACAGAGTCAGTTATAAGGCAATAAAATGTTTAACAATGTAGGATAAAATAGACATTACTGAGCACACGGTTAGTTGCCAGGGGTGATACAGTTGCGCAGCTGGGAGTTTACCAGAGAGTAGAAGCCCGACATTGACGTCATGTGAGACCTAGTCGGAGGGGGCCGGCAGTGGTGGCCTGTGGACCTCACTCTACACCGCAGCCCATGTGGTTTGGTGGCAGGAGGTTGTCATAGCAGCTGAAGGCGCATGTTCTGGAACAGATGCTCTGGGTGGAATCCTGTCTCTTCCACCTCCTGGGTGCACGACCTTGGCTAAGACACTCTCCTGAGCCTCTCTGGGTCTTGCTTCCTCATTGACAACATGGGGATGACACTAGTGTCTGTATGCTGGGGCTGTGCTCGGGTTCTGAGAGTGATGCTGTGTGAGGCTGATGCACAGGGCCTAGCACACAGGGTCAACAGCGTCAGCTCTGACGGCTTGTATAGTGGGGGTGGTGAATGGAACACCTTCTAATTTGCCTTCTCACAACCTGACCAGGGAAAGCCTGATGGCAGGAGGGGGATTTGCGCTGGGCACGTAGGCTCGGGTAGGCAGGGAGGGGAGGAAGGCCCTCCCATGGCTGCAGGCCAACGTGAAGGCCTCTGGGTGTGGAGTGTGCCCAGGTGAAGGTGGAAGAACACCTCAGAGGCCCTCCCTGCAATTGCTGCATAAAGCAGAGGTTGGACTAGACATATTTTAGTGCCTGGGATGCTTTGCTTGGGGACCCTAAGGTGTGACTTTTCTTTTCGCCCTTCCTGGTCCCTCTGTCTACCCTACGTCTATCTTCTGTGGCCCACAGAAGCTTGGACTGTGGCTTCTGGTCATAAGTGATGAGGGAGAAATTGTAACATTTGCCTGGCTCTCGCTGGATAATCGGCAAGTGCCCAAGACAACCTCAGGGTACCGAGGCTGGCCCTGCAGCAGGGAGAACTGGCCTTTGTTACCAGGTGATTTTCAGAAATCCAGGTGTCATGCAAAGGTAACCATGCACTGAGATTCGTTAGGTTCGGAAGCGTGACTTTGGGGAATCCGCTCCCTGACTTTCCATGTGTTGTGAGGGGTCCAGCCTCTTTATGAAGTGGGGGACTGGAGCTCAAAGAGGTGAACTGACTTCAGCCTTCCCGGGTAGAGAGTAGCGGAGCCTCTTCCTGACTTCCAGGTCTGAGGTGGCTCTATCAGAGTTACTCCAAAAAACTTCACTTCGTAAACTTATTTCCTTTCCAGCCACTCTATTGCCAACAAAGTGTCTCTGGGGTTGTGCACAGGAAGGCTCCTCTCTCTCCCAAGCACCCGGTTTCTGTTCGCTCCTTTCCTGCTGCGCCGCCGGGAGCACTTAGCAACGCGCCTATTTCCGTCCGAGTGGGCACGGATGCAAATCAGTCCTCTCTGAGCTCGTTAGTCACTTCTCTTCCTGCACCCACTCAGCTGCACACTCCCACGTGCCCAACTCCTTTATAGTAAGATGTACTTTCTTTGAATTGTATTCAATTGATCCCTAAGAGTTCAAGATTTTTAGAGGTGCAGGAGGTGTATGGTTTTTCCAAAAAATGCTAAAATTCAAAAGTTATCATCATTCATTAATTTGCTTTTTAATAGTAGGTGTGCTTACACCAAAATACTCAACGCAGCATGGAATGCAGGTAGACCAAAGCACTGACAGACGTTTCTACCAGATGCATGCTCCATAGAGAATCCTGAGCCCAAGAGCATCTTCCTTCTTTAACCAACCTGTGAGCTTGAGGAAGCCTTGGTTTACAAGTGAAGCTCAAACGTGGGAGACACCCGGTTGGGAGACTCCGCGTGGAACCCAGAGACGGTGCTTTTGCGTTTCCAGGGTTGGTCTTCTGGAATTGCTTCGGGTTTGGGCTTAGAAACTCCAGAGAACCCAATTCCCTTATTCTGTAGGACCCCGAATGGCAGGGTTTGGCCTCATTTCCTCCCTTATCCCAGTCTCGATTCTGACTGGAAATGCTTAAAAAGATTCCTTTATGTTAGAATTTAAGAGAGAAAACCCTTATTTGGTGGGAAGAACTGTATTTGAACTATAAAGGTTAATTACAAGTAATTTATTAATACGTATTAGGTTGTGGAATTGCCAACAGTTGACCACTCTTGATGTCTCGGTCAATCTAACAGGTATGACTCTGGAGTCATGATGACTTTTCTTTCTCTCCAGTGGGAGTGAAGTTCTGTCTTCTATACCCCCAGTCTCCTCCCGAAGATATGGCCAGAGCTCCGGCCAGGAGTAGTTGGGTGATGACTGTCCCAGACGGGCAGCTTGTGTCTGTGTCGTTGTTCCCGCTGTGCTGCACCTGGTCCCTTTGCTGGCCCAAGTGCCAGGCTGCCACCCTCCAGCCGGCCACCGCTGGTCCCAGAGCCGCCGGCTGCAGTGCCTTGTGACCTGTCCCAGGCGGCCCCTCCTGGTGCAAACCCAGCGCCACCTCCTGCGGCTGAGGGATGGTGAGTAAGTCCTTCAATGTCTAAGATTCCACTTTTTCACCTGTGAAAGGGAATTGAAGTCGCTTTACACCTCTGAAGCGGTGCGAGCAGGAAATGAGGTTGATAGAAGGAAAGCATTTCCCACAGGGCCAACGTTTGGTGAGGACTCCGTGTCTATTAGCCGCTCTTTCCTTTATCTCCTGAGAGCCATAGTTAAAGGTAATAAAGGGCAGTTGTTTTACCTGCCTGGGGAAGGTGAAGGGCTCCGGTGCTCACTCCCCACTGAGTGTCAGGCATCGTGCCAGGTGTCCTTGGCTTCGTACTTGGTTTGTCCCCGCATGGAAACTGTGCTGAAGAAGGTGAGGCCGAGAGGCCGATGGTGACTGGTGACGGCAGTGGCGGCTGTACGTCTGCCGCCTACCGCAGCCAGACACCATTCTAAACACCTTCCTCCAGCAATCCTGTGGGAGTCACTGCCATGGTCCCCATTTGTCAGATATGGAAACCAAAGCACAGAGAGATTATGGACCTTGTCCACGGTCATGCAGATGATAAATTGCAGATTGACGCTTTGGACCCAGAGCTATGTAACTCCAAAACCAATGCTGTGCTCTTGCTTTTATCCGCAAATACCACACTCTACTTTTGGCCTCATTTGTTCTACTTGAAGGTCCCTAAATCTGGGAAATGTCAGAAGAGGGGCTCTCGTATCTTTGATGGTGGCTCCAGTGGCACCTTACAAAGTCCACACGAGCACATATGAAGTTTTCTGTGTTTGTCATGTTCCTCCTTTGCTTTCGCTGAGAAAAGGATGGCTGGAGGATGTGTGCTCTCTGGGGCCGTCCTCCCCTCCCCCACACTTAGGAAGCTTTTCCTCAACGCTCTTCCCATCAGCGTCCCCCAGCCCCAGGGACTGTCAGGACTGAGACAGTTAGTTCATTGCTTCCCCGAGGTTTTTATTTTTAATGAATGCCAACAGGGGCTATTGAAGACCATGGTGAGCCATAGAAGGCATTCTCAGACTATAGGCCCTCCGATTAAATTTTTAAAAAGGTATTACAGAGGTCAATCAAAACAAAAACAAAAACAAAAAGAAGCCGTGCATCTAAGGTCTCTGATTCCAGGGCACAGAGAGGCAGCAGGAGAAAGCGGTTTCCCTCCTGCCTTTGCATTCCGAGTGCTGGACTCCGAGAGCCTCCACTTCCTGGAGGTTTAAATGGCTCTGGTCCTGCTTGGGCAGAGCATAGCAGCTGCCGCCTCCTCAGAGTCCTGTGCTGTCTCCCTCTCTGTGGGGCATGCTCCCTTCAGGGTGGGCACAGTGCGTCTTGACACCGGTGTCATATATGCGTTGGGGGTCTGCCGTGGCTCCCTCCATCCCTGCACCGATTCCCTCCACGCCGACCCAGCTGCCGTTGCCCGAGTGCAGGGGTGTCCATGCCTGACAGCACACGCACCTCCCGATCCTCCACCCGAGTCAGAGCTGTCCTGTAAAAGTGAGACTTGACCCGCTCCTCATCCCCCTGCCTCCTGCGCGGATGCTCAGTCCAAACACAGAGGGAGAACTCTGTGACCTTTCCCACTTGGTCCCCTCCACCCTGGCTCACCTGTGGGCTCTTTTGCTTTAATTGTGGTAAAATACACATAATGTAAAACCTACCATTTTAACTATTTTTAAGCGTACCATTCAATGGCATTAAGTGCATTCCCGCTGTTGGGCAGCCATGACCGCCATCCATCTCTAGAGCTTTCTCATCTTCCCAAACTGACGCTCTGTCCCCGTTGAACACAGACTCCCCGTCCCCTGCCCAGCCCCTGTCACCTGCCTTTCTGCCTCCTGTCTGTGACAACTCTAGGGACCGCATGAGTGAATCATACAGTGTTTGTCCTTTTGTGACTATTTCACTCAGCGCAACATCCTCGAAGTTCATCCAGGTGGTAGCAGGCGTCAGAATGTCCTTTCTCAGGCTGAGTGATATTCCACTGTGTGGATAGACCACACTTTGCCTGTCCTTTCGTCGTCGGTGGGCGCTTGGCTTGCTCCCTCCCCTTGGCGGCTATGAACACCACAGCTGTGAGCGTGGGTGTGCAAACATCTGTCTGAGTCCCTGCCGGCTGGCTCCTGGAGGCACCATCCGCCTCTGTGCCCCGTGCTGTCTCGTGGGCAGCCCCTGCCGTAGGACGTGGGCCCAGCCTGCCAGCTCCTGTGGGCCCTTCCAAGGCCCAGTGCAAGGATCTCCCCCACCCTGGGGCCCCCTGCGCCCCCAGGCTGAGAGTGGGCCCTTCCCCCATGTCTCCAGCACAGCCTGCACCTTGGCCCGCGCCCTCTCACTCTCCCCGCTATTGAAACTGCGCGCTCGTGCAGCTTCCCTGCCCAGCTGCAAGTCGCTTAGGCCAGGACAAGGCTGAACCTTTTGTGACCCTGGAAATAAACGTGTGGACTGATTAATGACAAGAGAATCAGGTACTGTGGATGGCGTGGTGAGGATATATCTCCAAACCCATTTTAACCTTCAGTTTCACCTCGTCCCTCCTCCCTCAACGTCCACCCTCTTTCCCCTCCAAGCCCCGATGTCGCCAGCCCCACCTTTGTTCAGGAGGAGCTGCCGGGCGCTTCCTCTCCTGACCGCAGTGCCTTTCTGCAGGTGCTGGACACACGGCAGCCAGACACCCGATGGGTGGTGAGCCGAGGCCATCAGCTCGACAGAGTGGCTCCCTTGTTCTGGAATGACAACCAGTAGCCTTTGTTTCAAGAAGTCCTGTGCTTTTATTTTCATACAATCAAAGGTGACACTATTCACAATGGGAAAAATATGGCAAAATAAATAACGGAAACCGCTTTTCATTGACTCCCCAGGTCATGTGCCCTGACCTCAGGTCTCGGTGGTCAGCCCTCGGCTAACTGCTGATGGTATGGAGAGATTAGCCTCACAGTCTCGTTGATTTCCTTATTCGTCAATTTCCTTAGTTTTATGTTTCGAGTTTGCTGTGACCTGCAGCTTGGCCCCTCGAGGGAACAGCTCCAATTTGTCACGGGCCAAGCCAGATGCCCAGGGGAGAGGCAGTCACAGGTCAGCATCTTTGGGGACAGCAGTCTGACAACCCAGACAAACAGAAATATTTATTTGACTGACACTCACCCAGAGGCCCCCATCCGCCCACAAATCCTGCAGTCTCACACAAAAAACGGTATCTGCTGCACCACGGCTGGAAGGACGTTGCCAAAGCTTATAAGAAACCCCCTTGATGGTTAACAACAGCCCCCTGGTCACCACCCCCAACCCCTGGCCTCCCCAACCCATCCCTGTTTTAAACTCCTGAAAGCAAATGGCATGAACTGCTCTTTCTTCTGTGTGTCTACGGCGGTAGCTAAGGTTACATATTAAATGCCCTCCTTGGTCTCCGTTTTATAATAAACCATTTAGCGACTAGAAAGGCTGTATGTTTGTGCTGGGCAGTTATTTGTTTCACTGAGATTAAAGAACTCTGAACTTTCAGTGTGTGCTATTTATTGTATTGAGCTGTGTTTAAACGAAGTCTGTTGCTTTTTCAGCATTGGGAGTTTCTAGCTAACAGCACTTTAAAGAAGTGGAAAATGCTCAGTTATCACCCAGTGTGAACGGGATCAATAATAGTTTAGTAGTGCCTGGTAATTGGAGTAGCTGTTATATACAAGGGCTTGTGTCTCCTTGAGTGACTCTTATCAATCTATTGTCCATCATCATCTGATAATCAGACCGAAAATATGGTGGGGAATTTTCCCTTTTTAAATCAAGCTTGTGAAAAACATTTGAAATAATGATGAAAAAAACCTCATTGTTCAACTCAGCAGGGAGGAAAATCCAGGAGCCGGGCGACTCTGTCCGCAGATGGAAGCCACTAGGCGTGTGCTGCCTTGACAGGTGCGCGCGTGATGTCAGAGGAACGTATGTTGTGATCTGTGGAGAGCATGTCAGACTTTTGGTGCTTAGGAGTCCAGGCAGGTGCTGTCCTCGGGCTGACAGGGCGGGAAGGAGGCTGCCCGGTCCCCTCCCCTTCCGTGCTTCCGGGGCTGGGGCTCATGTCACGTGGGGAATCGCTCCGAGAGGACGGCAGTGGTCTCAGGTGCTCTCCTTGGCAGGGGACTGTCAGTGACACCCTGTCTCGGGTCTGGGAAGGCACCCAGAGAGTTCTATGCCACAGTACTCAAGAGCCATTCGAGTCCCACTTAGAAGCCCACCCTCGCACCCTGTTCACGGTTAGAAGACGTTGTCTGGAAACTTTAGAGTTCTTTCCTTGGTTAATCCATTCACTCAGTCAGGGATTTATTAAGCCTCTACTGTGTGCCTGATACTGTCTCAGGAGCGAGACCTCAGCGGTGACCTGCCACATGTCTCAGGAGCCCCATCGCCTGGTGGCAGAGCACCCTCTTGCTGTAGAAAAGTAAGGCAGAGACAGGCAGTGGCCTGCGAATGGCTTGCTCGCCTGACCGACAGAGCGGAACAGATCTGGGCTCCAGAGACCCCAGGGACTGTGGGAGGGGCCCAGGGATTTTGTCCTCTATGGCAGACGGGGTTGTTCCTGGTCCCATGCCCGCCCTCTGCCATGGAACCCGCCATGTCCTCCCAGGACGCTAGGCAGCACCCAAACGGCTGAGTTTGGGCTGGATCCTGTGGCTTGCTTTGGCTGATGGGATGTTAGCTGACCCGATGCAACAGATGACTTCGACACGCTTGTTTGGTCTGGCTGGGCTCTCCACGTTCCCATCTGCCTTGAGAAGAACACGCCCTGGGCAGCTGCTGGACCCAGATGAGGACACCTGTGGAGCCAACCTGACACCTCCACAGCCGGGAGCCCAGCCCAGCACAGGGGGAGCAATGCAGATGGCCTTTAGACCGTTGAGCAAGAAATAAGTGCCTGTTGTTATAAGCTATTGATTTTGAAGTTGGTAGTTATAAGCAGGCATGCAAAAAAAAAAAAAAAAAAAAAAAAAACCCTAACACACATGTACCTCCTGTACTGCATGTGCTTCTGCAGAAATCTTCTCACTCTTATGTAGTTTACTAGGTCCACTCAGGACACAGGCTTCTCTTCTGTACCCTGCCTCTCAGCTCCATCTTTCCCCAATCTCCCATCAGGAAAGGCGAGCCTGGCTCTTCTCCACACGTATGTGCACACATACACACACGTTTACACACTCACGCACATTCGTTTGCACATGCCCACCTCCACTGGGTGCCCCCTTCTGGCCCACCCTGCCCAGTCTTGTGCCCTCCATCCTCAGCCACCCTCACCCTCGGGCCTCCCTGCAGGAGGTGCTCCCTTGGCCTTGGCTGGACTTTTGCCGTCCTGAGGACACAGCTGCTCGGGTTCCGGCCGTCCTGCTCGGTTGAGTGGAGAGCTTCCTCCCTCAAGTCCCCTACCTGCCAGCTGTGCGGCCCTCCTGATCTCATCCCATCCTCCCTGCCAGCTTGGTGGCCTCAGGAGCGTCTTCCCTGCTCCTGCCGTAATCCTCGCAGATGTGAGGTTCTGCATAGAAAGACCCCTGATAATCCGGCATCTTAATTACTGAGATCCCAGAGCACGAGACTGTGAGTCAGACCCTTGGGTGGAGTCGTGAGGTCTCCAGCTGGTGACCCTGGGCAGGTCTCCTGCCCTCTCTGAGCCTCATTATGACAAGTTCCCCCATTCTAAGGCAGGGACGTTGCACTGACTTCCTGGGGTGGTCGTGCGGTTTGGACAGATGACGCTCGGCCAGCCCTCGGGCCGTGTCACGCTGGCACCCTGAAAGGGCATGGTTTACCGACGGGCTCCATCTCCCGTGGCCCCTTACAACCTCCTCAGCAGCAGTGATCTCTTGTTGACCTGGACTCTGATGCTCGCTGAGACACGCAGTCCCAACACTCCGTCTCAGCTCCGTGACCGGGACGTGTCCAGTTGAGCCCATTAATTAAACACGTCCATCTTCATTCCAAGGCCGGTGTCCCGCCCTCCCCCTTCCCCAGGCCAAAGTTGGGACGTCCTGCCACGTGCCTGCCACCCTCGCCTCCAGCCCTGCTGGCTGCTGTTCTGGGGTCCCTGGGTGCGAGAAGGAAGACCAGGGAGGGATTTGGGGACATGGCAGTTCCCGCTTGGCTGAGGGCTCCACCTTCCAGTGTCCGGCAGTCGGTGGAGCTGACGTGTCCTCTCTCAGGGCACATCCATGGCTCCTTCAGAGCCCCATCATTCACACCCCAACCCCACAGTCCCCTCGACCTAGGATCGTGCATTTCTCTTCCGGGGAGTCTCGTCTGCAGCCCAAGCCTGTGGCACTGGCCCCTGTCCCTTGCTGGAAGAGTCTCTGCCCTCCAGGGGCTGCTGGACTTGGCTGAGGGACCCCATGCTGTGCTCCCTGGAGCTGGGTCCTTGTCCCTCAGGAGCACCTCATGTGTCACATGTCCCCCAGACTCTGGGCAGAGACCTGACTATGACAGCCCCTGTAATCGTCACCCACCCTGTGGCACTTCCACTGCCAAAGACTCGAGTGGAGCTCTGTGTCCTATGCCTCCAAGATGTGGGCTCCCTGGTCCCTCGGAAGCCCCCAGGCAGGCTTGAGATGAAGCAGTTGCTGTCCCCACCCTCACTTTTGGGGCAGAGAAGGAACTTAGAACAGCTCTCTCCATACAAATGATGTCACAGCTCTCGCAGGGGTTCAGCTGCAATCATTTCTTTTGTACATTCTGGCTTTGGGATTTCTATGCTATCTTTGGGTAACTCAGTCAAGATGTCAAGTTTTGACACAGTGTTATGTGCCCAAGGAGAGCTGTAGCAGCAGCTATTATATTTTTTCATGGTTACGAGTGTGCTGTCTGCTCCTGCAGGTGCCCTGGGTCATGGCTTCAAAGGGGATTGCTCCGTAACCCAGTTCCTGGCTTCAGCCTCTCCCTTGAGGTTCTCTGGCATCTTTGCTCCTCCTGAGCACCTGACCTCTCGTCTCAGGTGGTCCACAGGGTACGTTGCAAACTCGAGTCACCAGGAATCACAAAAGCACAGGTGTGATTGGGGAGGCCAGGTGGGCTGGGGACCCGGCAGATGGGAGTCCTCCTCCCCAGGCCCACGGGGATCACTCTTACTGCTGGAGGGTCACCTGAGTGCACACGGGCAGCACCACATCTGTGCCTCCCAGCCCTGCCGGGCGCCGTCCCTCACCCTGCCCTGGGCCAGCCACCTTTGTGCTTCCCTCGCCAGCAGGCCCAGGCCTGCGATTCAAGCACTGCCCACTCCTCTCACGGCTCAGACATTTATTACTAAAAGAAAGGATATTTTCCAATCTCTGCCTTTCTTCCCCTACTTGAAAGAAAATCTCAATCTTTCTACACACATAAGAACACTTACATCAATTTTATGGATAACTTTTAACAATACATCAGTGTTGGTTTTAATTTTTCCTCTTTTTCCGCATTTCTCAGAGGAAATCCAAATATTGTTATATTTTCGAACAATAATCTACCGCACTTCCAATGATACTCATATTCAGTGGCTGTTGATATCTGGTAGAGTCATTCTTTTGTGACACTATTAATTTGATTTACTTTTGAAAGACTTTACATATTTTTTCTGATTACCACCTTCAGCAATAATGCCAGGTATGTCTAATAATAACATTTCAAAGCAAATTCCATGTCTACTAAAAATAGAAAGAAATTAGCTGGAAAACTAAAATATATAGAAAAAATTAGCCGGACGTGGTGGCGCACACCTGTAGTCCCAGCTACTCGGGAGGCTGAGGCAGTAGGATCGCTTAAGCCCAGGAGTTTGAGGTTGCTGTGAGCTAGGCTGATGCCACAGCACTATAGCCTGGGCAACAGAGCGAGACTCTGTCTCAAAAAAAAAAAAAAAAAAAAAAAATCCCATGGCTACTAGGTCACTTTCCTTTTTTAAGAGCTCAGTCTAGCCTAATCTAGTTCGACACTCCAGTTTTTCTCCACTTCATTAGCCTCGGCCCGCTAGTGCTGACCTGAGTGCCGCCAGCTGGTGAGGGAGCAGCTCTGGCTGCGGCCACATTGGAGCCACAGGGAAGCCCAGGCGAGCCCAGGCTGGGTGGGCAGGCAGAGCGTCCTGGCCGGCAGTGGCTGCCCGAGGTGAGCTTGCTCCAGGGGGTCCTTCTGACCTCGTCAATGTCCACTGGCCCTGCAGGTCCCTCTCGTGGCCTGGCTGTGACCACCGGTGGGGAGATGTTGCCTCCACCAAAGCACCCTCTGCCCTGCCATGGCCTCTGCCCTTCGAGGAAGGTTTCCTGGGCATCACCTTGCTTGGTGGTGGTGGACGCGGGTGTGTGGGGAACGTTCTGCTCCTGTCCCAGTGGAGGGAACAGCCTCCACACCCCACTAGGCCAAACACGCACAGCTCCGGCAATCCATTCAGTAGCCTGCTACACTGAGGACGGTTTCCCATGTGCGGAGAGGAGAAGATATAGGGGCCGAAAGGGGAGCTCGGATCCCACATCACCAGGGTGTGAATCTGAGCATCCCCTCCCATGCTGGGTGGACATCAGCACGTCACCCAACCTCTGCAGTCTCGACCGTGCTTTTGTAAGGTGAGGATTTAGACACCAGGATCCCGGGTCTGTCATCAGAGTAAAATGCAGGGCCTGGCCTGGAGTTACAATTCATAAACGTCACCTACCGTGATTCTGTGTGTACATTTGCATAACGATGGTGTGTGAAATCTGCCGTCCTAAACCTTTTTTCTGTTCATGTAGGACTTGTGGGTAATGTATGGTCCGTCAAACTCCTCACCTCTGCTCCTGCTCCCTGCGTTGCTGGCAGCAGAGAGTGAGCAGCTGAACTCACTGTCCCTCACTGGGGCAGCCTTGAGGGAGGGTTCCATTGGTCCTGTGAGTGGGTGGATGCACCTGGAGGCCATGGTGACAAGGCACAAACGTTCACAGCGGTGCATCATTACGACGCATCATTGGGCAGTTTCCTCGTTGAGTCACGCACACGCCGTGGCACAGCCCACCCGGCACCTGCTGTGTGGCACAGCCTGTGGCTCCCAGGCTGCAGACTGCGCAGCATGTCACTGTGCTGCGCGCTGTGAAAATACAATGTTATGCTGTGGGGCCACTGTCGTCTGTGTGGAGGGCCAGCGTTGACCTAACCATTGTTACACGTCATGTGACTGAACTTGCACAGAGTGTCCCCTGAGCACTGGCCACTAGCCTGCTGGCAGCGCTCCTGGCGTGGACTCTGCCCCCTTTCCCTCCCTCCATTCCTGACGTTTGGCCACGTCGGAGGCCTGCAATGCCGCTTAGGGAGCACGTGCTCCTGGGGCTGGACCTGCTGGAAGCCCCTGGAATCCCTGCCGAAGCTATGGTCTTGGGACCCTGCCAGCCTTCCGGTTCCCTCAGCAGTGGGAAGAGCCTGGGTCTGTGCATGGTGTGGTCCCCTGGCCCCAGGGCAGCCTCCGGACCCCTCCCCACAGCTTCTCCTCCCCACTGGAGCTGGAGGAGGGAATGGGTGCCGCAGAGCTGAGGTGGGACAGGAGTCTGTGGGGACAGAGCTGTCTCCAAAGGCCGGGGGTGCTGAGCCTGCGTGGCCTGCACGCTCCCCGTGCTCCTCCAGGTGTCCTCTGGGCCGCTGCGATCCGTGGCCCCCTCCCTGTGAGCCACCTCGGCTTCCAGGGCGGTCGGGGCTTGGTGGCTGATGCTGCTGGCTTGAGTCTGCTTAGAAATGTCTCTGTAGTTAATCGACTGGGGCTCTTGGAAAACGCGTGCCAGCTGCAGGGGCGGTGGCCGTTCAGTGCAGCCGACACAAGAGCATGCATCCGGGCTGCCTGCCGGAGGACAGAGTGAGGACTGGCAGAGCAGGGCCTCGACCGGGGGCCTCCCTCCCAGCCATGCCAACGCTGGAATAGACCACGATTAGGCGGCTTAAAGACGGTCGGCGAAGCCGGCTCCAGAGGCCGTGCAAAGCGCCTGTGCAAATATACCGCGTGTAATGAGGGAGATTAGGAAAGATACTACATTGTAAATGAGGATTTGGTGGAGTCAGTGTAATAATTCTTAAAAAGTGGTTTAATGAAGATTGATTCGCATGCTGTAGCCGTGTGTGCTGTGATCCCACACGCCGAGGGCTCGTTACCCCACATACATCATCCGCAGAATTAACGGTGCTTCTCCCGCTCCCTGCCCGGCTCTGTGCCGGCTGCACGTCACTGTCATCAGGGCACGCGTGGTTTGAGCAGCACAGGGACTGTTGTGTTTTGTGCTTGCACAGGTCAGTTTCCCACCCGTGACTCCGGCTTCTGTGTGGACCGAGCGGCATTTCTCTGGGTAGGGGTCCCATTGCTCTTGTCTAGTGACGACAGGCCTCTGAGGGTTCGTTAGTCAACATCAGTTTGTAAACCTCCAGGTTCAGAGAGCAGCTCTAGGAAGAGGACCGGAATCTCCCTTCCTAATAAATCGCCCGGGTGGCTAGAACGGCGACCCTGCTTGGGAGCTCCCCTCTGAATTCCAAAAGCCTCTGGCCTCAGCCGAACAACCTAGCAACCTCCAGACTGGTCAGGGTTTGGTCACGAGCTTCCTAGCCTCCCATTCCCACCACCAAAAAGTCGGTGTGGGGGAGCAGGGAGAACAAGGGTCTACAGCACATTTGGCGCTCACCCCCAAACCTCTTACCCAAGCACTGCAGATGCTACTGCCCAGAGCCGGTACAGCGGACAGGCCACCCGGCCACAGCAGCAGGAGATCTTACTGAGCAATGTGCAAAGTTGTCTCCTAATGCTAACTTGTGCCACCATACTTTGAGGATGGGCACTCAAATCGTAATTTGCAAATGAGGCCACCGAGGCACAGTGCCAACCCAGATGGTGGGCGGGTGTCGCGGGTGCCCGCACTGCTCCTCCTGGGGACTCCAGACCCTGCACCGCGCAGGCTTCCTCAGCCGCTGCTGCGCCTGCAGGGCCAGGGAGTCCAGTGGCAGCTTGTTCTGCCACACTGCTGAGTGCGGTGGGACAGAACTTGGGGGCAGGGGGGGTGGTCTTCTCTTGGAGGGCTCACAGCCTGGGGGGAGGTGAGGCACATGCTGGCAGAAGCTGGATCTTTCCTGCTTGTTTCCTTTATGGGGCAAGGGTGTGGTTCTGGTGACAGATCAGGGTGAGTGGAAGAGAGGAGGGGAGTGGGTTCTCAGTGGGGGCTCCCTGGCAGGTGTGGGGGCAGCATGGTGGCTGAGGGGACAGAGCACATGGTGAGCACAGTGACACTCCCTTCCAAGCACATGCAGAGGGTCCACGTGTCTTAGCCCCGTGCTGGGGATCAGAGCAGGCCAGCCCCGTGCACCAGGCTGGGTCTCAGCCCCCAGGTCCCCCAGGTCCTGCACCATGGAGGGCCTACAGCGTAGTGCCCAGAGCTTCTGGGAGGGGGACAACTGGCCAAAGGGACAGTGTGCTGGTTCTCAGGGAGCTCGTACCCCAGGCATGGCCTGTAGGTCGGGGCAGACGTGAGACAAATCACAAATGGTTTAAAGGCTCTGATGAGCTGGGTGCTGAGGAGGAGCCCCAGGAAGGCTTCCGTGGAGTGGGTGGTCGGGAGGCATCCCTGAGGGGGTGACGTTTATACTTTGACTCGAGGAAGAGAAAGATCCAGGCCGGCAGAGCAGGGAGGGAGCCACCCAGGCCGGTGGGATCCCCCAAGGGCCTGAATGGGGAGAGCCTCGGGAGTTGAGGGACTGAATCAAGGCTGGTGTCAAAGATCGCCATTGGCATTTTCTGAAGTGGAGAATGTTTTTAGTTCTATCTTATTTGGTGCCCAGTAGAAAGACTCGCTCTGAGGAATCGGGGGATAAAGCAGAGCCCCCTAAAATGTCTGGGAGCTGTCATGGCTTTCCACTTGGGCCGGGCAGGGGACAAACCCACAGGGCCAGCATTGAGAATTGAGAAATTATTCTTACTGAGCGATTATTACTGAGTACCTACCATGTGCTGGATTCCTGAATCAGGCAGGGAAATTCATACTTGAGCTGATTAGGACGATTTTGATTAGAAACGGCTTCTCCCTGGCTAATTACTGCTGAGGCAGGGGAGCTGTTACCGCGTCAGAGGAAACATTCTCAGGACATTAAGGTCAACTGGGCCTGGGCTGGGGGCTGGTGGGTGGGACAGATTATAGCCCCTTGGATTATATTCTGCAAGATGTATGTTGTTGAGTAATTAAGTTTACAACAAATACGTATTTCAAGAAAATTATGTCATCTCTTACACTGGCTAGTTTTACCTTGATCGTGCTGCACAACAAATTATGGCAAATTCAGTGGTGTAAACAGCAGTGCCTGCTCTCACGTGGCTGCAGGGGGCTGGGGCCGGGCTGGGCTGGGCTGAGCAGTGCTGCATGGGTGGATTATCCTGTCCACTGCCCTCCATCTGGAGATCACCCACCTAACAACCTACACGGTCTAGAATATTGCTCTGGAACAAAATAAGCAAAAACAGTTCCAGATAAAATAAAGTGGCAAAATATGAGCACTGAAATTCATTTACTCTGTACCTGGGGAACCCACCAAGTTTCGCTGAGGACATTTCCCTCTCCCTCCTGCCTAATGAAGAGGTCATTTATCTGATTTCTCAGCCCTTGAAAGGAGGAGGGGGGAGAGCTCCCAGAGGCAGGCGTGTTGCCAGCAGCAACTAGGAGGACAGACAGACGGACTAAAGGTAAACAAGCAACAAGACAAATGAGGGAGGTAAAATAAATAAAAGCCAGGTACTGCACAAAAGGCCTTTTCTCTTCGGTCTCAGGACAATCGTACCAGGCACTCCCAGCCTCGTGGGCCAGGACACCCAGGTTGGGAGAGGTCCAAGGCTTGCCCGAGGGCACAGCCAGCCCATAGGAGGCAGAGTTTGAGCCTAAATTAAGATTTTCTTGTGAAAAGTGGGTCATAAAAAGTGTTTTTAAGGCACTTAGAGAATTAAGACAAGCAGTGTTACCTAAGGTCGTGTTAGTCACTGGAGAAGTGCCCCTTCCTGGCATGGTTTAGGGGCTGTCCCGGGGTCACCCTGTGTGGAGATGACCACTGGGTATTATTTTTGGCTCTGCCATTCTAAAGGACTTGTCTACTTAGTGTAAAAATGTGATCCACTTAAATGTGATCCTCTTAAGAACAAATATGTCTCTTTGAAAAATCAACAGCTGGCATATTTATAGGTGAAAGCATAGTTTTATGTTATCTAAGTATTGCCATGCCTAGTTAGAACTGCACTCGCTCACGTGAATAACGTCCGCAGTGCCCTTGGATTTCAGGCGCATAGGTCTCCTGCAGTATTTGTTAATGTGCAGGGTGTAGTAATTCTCAGCAGGACCGCCACCGTGAGCACTAATTCCAGGGGCTGGGGTGCTACATGGAGTTCTAGACTATTACACAGGCTAAATGCAGCATCTTCAAAGTAATGTTCTCCAATCGGGGACAGAATCTCTTTTGGGTGTGAGATTATTCTCCCGTTGAGTATAACTGTCTGATTATTTATTTACCTTTGCAAATCCGTGATAGGGTTTGTCTCCATTTGGGAGAAAAATACTGTGAATGTCTAGCATGTGCCTAGACATTATTACAGTAAGCACAGACACTGGAAAGAACAGGTACACAGGTGCAGTGTGTCTGTGTGTGGGGATCAAGTTAGGGAGATGCTACACATGGGAAACGGGGTATTGCTTTCAGACATGCTGTACAATCATGTTAAAAATATTGATCTTATGGCCGGGCGCGGTGGCTCACGCCTGTAATCCGAGCACTCTGGGAGGCTGAGGCGGGTGGATCGCTCGACGTCAGGAGTTCGAGACCACCCTGAGCAAGAGCGAGACCCCGTCTCTACTAAAAAATAGAAAGACATTATATGGACAACTAAAAAATCTATATAGAAAAAATTAGCCGGGCATAGTGGCGCATGCCTGTAGTCCCAGCTACTCAGGAGGCTGAGGCAGAAGGATTGCTTGAGCCCAGGAGTCTGAGGTTGCTGTGAGCTAAGCTGACGCCACGGCACTCACTCTAGCCTGGGCAACAAAGTGAGACTCTGTCTCAACAACAACAAAAAAATATTGATCTTATGAGAAACTCCTAGAAAGCAACACATCATAGAACCAGGTGCGGCTGGTTGAGGGAGGGCAGGATGTGGCGTGAACAGCCACCATCGCTCTGGGGGCAGCCTGGACAACAGCTCCCCTTGCCCTGGGTGCCAGTGCATCCAGCCACCCTACCTCCTAAGCACGCCCCTCCCCTCCAGGACATGGAGCAGCATCTCTCCCCTGGACTCTGGGACTGTCATCGGCTTTGCTAACCAAGTAGATCTCAGAATTTGGCTGGGCCTGTACACCCGGGGACTCAAATTCTCATGGCAGCGACTTTGAGAAGGCCTCTTAGCATCACCAGAACTGCCGTTCCGTTCGCTGCTGTATGGACTTTACCAGGCCACTATCCCTCTTCCCAAAGCCTAGCTGGGCCTCCTGGGTCTGTGGCATCCTCCCCAAGCCCAGCCTCATCTTCTGGTCCTTCACATTCACTCCCCAGCTACTGTGGGTTGGACTGTGTTCCCTAAAATATACACGGAGGTCCTGAACCCTGCCTAGAACCTCTGTATGTAACTTTATTTGGAAATAAGACCTTTGCAGATGTAATCGAGTTATAATGAGGCCTTAGTGGATTAGGGTGGGCCTGCAAACAATGACTAGTGTCCACATAAGAGGAGAGAAATGTGGGCACAGAGACAACAGGGAACATGCCCTATGATGATGGAGGCCGACGCTGAGTGATGCAGCCAAGGGTACAGGCTGAGGGGTGCCAAGGATGGGGCCATCACAGGGTGCTGGGAGGGAGACCAGGGAGGGCCCCCCAGAGCCCCTGGGGGAAACCAATGCTGTCGAGACCTCAGTCTCAGACGGCCAGACTCTAGAACCATGAGGCAACACATGTCTGTTGTTTGAAGCCACCCAACTTGTGGCACTTTGTTATGACAGCCACAGGAAATTCACACAGCAGCCCACATGGGATGCTTTCCCACTCCTCAAATGCCTCCTCTTATGGATTTACCCAGTCACTGCTATCCTCCCAGCTCAGCTCAGCCCCGACTTCTACCTCTGAGAAGTCCTCTCGGACTTCCCCAAACCAGGCCTAACCAAGACACCACTTTACATTTTCACTTTGTCCCATTCCTTCCCTTTGCAGTGCACATCACAGGTATAATTCTGCATTTATTGATGAAAATTTGGTTATTTTCTGGTCCTCCCACTGGAGAGCAAACTCTGTGAAGATAAGGACTCTGTATACTTTGCTCACTGTTGTTTCCCAGTACTGATCACAGGGCACTTGAGAGCTGCTCAGTAAATGTTTGTTGGATGGATGGATGGATGACCAGTTGGATGAATGGATAGATGGTCAGATGGATGGATGCTCAGATGGATGAATGGATGAATGACTAGGATAGATGATCAGATGGATGGATGGATGGATGAATGGATAGATGGTCAGATGGATAGATGGGTTGATGATCAGGTAGATGAATGACCATATGGAAGAATGGATAGATGATCAGAAAGATGGATAATCAGATGGATGAATGGGTAGATGATCAGATGGATGGATAATCAGATGGATGAATGGATAGATAGATGGTCAGATGGATATATGGGTGGATAATCAGATGGATGGATGAATGGATAGATGAATGACCAGGATAGATGATCAGATGGATGAATGCATAGAAGATCAATGGGTGGATGGATAGATGATCAGATGGATGGATGGATGGATGGATGGCCCGATGGACGAATGGATAGATGGTCAGATGGATTGATGATCAGATGGATGGATGGGTGGATGGGTGAATGATTGAAAATGAAAGGTAAGGTGACAGTATCCCATGGAGATTTTCTCAGTATCTCACTAAATATAATTCTCTCTTCCTGTATGCAATTCAAACATAATAGGCTCTCACAGACTTTCTTTGAGACACTGAACAGGATTCTGCCCAACTTTTACATTTTTAAGAGCATCATCTCATACAGGTGTCACAAGAAGAGCATAAATATTGTACTCTCTGCATTTTATGGATGAGAAAACTGAGGCTGTATGTGACTTACTATGGTCACAGCATGGCTCTGACCACACCCCTAACACCTACAGCCACATCCTGTCTGATAGACTGACATGAGTGCAGGTGGCTGATGCCAATGCAGATGTGCCAGGAGCTGGGCAGTGCCTGGAAGCAGATGCACCCCTGTACCCCTCCCCGAGCAGGAGTGGAAATGTCTGTGCTCTTGCTGATGCAAAAGACTGGTTGGAGGCCCTGGCTGTCTCAGTAGAACATTCTCTCCTGCTCCTAGGACGCTGTGAATGTGTCCCTTGCTTCCTCTCTGAGGAAGATCACTGAGAATGGATCTTCGCACTGGTCCAGAGCCCCCTCTGTCGACTTAGTGTGAGCTGAGAGGCTCTGTGCCTGGTGCCTGCACCCTCTGTGGCCCAATGATGGACGTCCACTTCTTCCAGTGTTTCTGATGACCTGTTTAGACTTTGCAAGTCACCTTGAGATCTGATTATTACACAGACTCCCATAAACATTTCTGTGTAATTCGGTAGTGTTTTTTCAGAAGTGAGCAGAAATTTATGAGAATGTCTGTATAAAACATAGCTCACCAGATTCTGTGAGCAAAATTAAGCCACCAGTATACATGCAGGCTATAGGCAGTGGGCACAGACAGAAACCAGCTTTAACTTGACATGGAGCCACCCCATGGAAGTGCTGGCTCACGGGCAGGGCTGACATCTCTCTTCCAAAGGCTGTCCTGGCAGTGTGGCCATGAGGAAGGCGTGCATTTCCTGAGCCCCAAGGGATAATAATATATCTCCTATTTGTTTGAAATAAACTAGGCACAAGAAGTGAGATTAATGATATGCCCAGTCCCAGCGTAATCACTAAAATTAGCAGAAGCCAGTTGCATAATGCAAGTGGTAAAAGTCCTTTTTTTCTGGTGCTCCTGAGCTGAACTGAATGGTTTGGGTAATGAATAATGCTAGGCCTGTGAATGAGAACAAGAATGATTAAACAGGGAGGCTGCTAGGTTCTTCGCTGATTATTATCCACACTCGTGGATGAATGGTGTTTGGGGTTAAATGTGAGAATCTGCACTCCCTGCCTCTCTCTTTCTCCTCCTCCTCCTCTCTCTCTCCTGCTCCTTGACTGGGCATTTTATAAACAGTGCTCCAGGTCAACGGGGATTAAAGAAAACACAACTCTCAACAGAAAATAAGAATAACAATGCCCCTGGGAGAAAGCACCATTCCGCAAAGGTCGGCATTCAGGGGCCCAGGGGCCCTGAGGCTTTGTTTTTCTTCTCCTTACTGCCACAGACACCTGACATAGGTGCGCACTGATCCGCATACCAGCGCTGGAGCTGGCGTTGTGTTCATTTGTGGCTTGTGTTCCCCTTCAGTTACATGTCAGATCATCAAAATCAATGCCTTTTTGATTTTTGAAACAGCCAAATGGGTCAGTTAATAAATGACAGAGAGCTCTATTCACGGCAAAGCGATTGTTGCATTACAAGTACAATTTTGCAAGAATTTAACCAAAAAAAAAAAAAACCTAATGAAGATCACAATTTTCCTGCATCATTTACTCCCTCGCATGATTCACCAGTGCCTCACAACACAGCCTTCAGGCTGTCTCCAGAGCGGATGGCCACCCTCAAAGCACACCCACACCTGCCCCGGGGAGGTGTAGGTGCGTGTCCTCGTGTTGCACGCAAAGGGTTTCAGATTCTGCCTCCTTTGTCCTTCCTTCTTATTTTCTGTGTACCTGAAAAATTGTAGTGGAGTCTTAAGTGGGGGCGTGGCCTTCGATGCATGCGTTACTACTTGTATGTCCTTCCCTCTCCTGCTCCTGTCCCCACACGTTATGTGGGGACAGCTGCCAATGTTGACAGCCCATGACCTACTGCTGTTTGCTGTTACCTGGCCTCTGGATACCCCATAACTTACTGAGGCGTCATCTGCCTGGCCTCTGGACACCCTGTAATCTACTGCTGCCTGCCATCACCTGGCCTCTGGATACACCACAAACCTACTGAGGCCTGCTGTCACCTGGCCTCTGGATACACCATAAACCTACTGAGGCCTGCTGTCTGCCTGGTCTCTGGACAGTTTTTGACCTATGATGCCTGCTGTCTATCTGGCCTCTGCACAGCCCATGGCCTATGGATGGCTGCTGTCCACTGGCCTCTCAGGAAGGCCAGTGTAACTATGAGTGCAAAGCTTGGCATGAACCTTGAAATTTGCTTTCATGGAATGGAAGATTTTTAAAAATTAAATTTTATTTTTCAGAATTACCTTCCAAATCCATAGAAAGTTAATTGGTTGGATATCACAAGGGCATTTTAACTTTTCTTTGAATTCTCTCCAGTCTTAATAACATATCTGATTGCGGCAATGCCATTTCACGGCTATTTGATTTCTAAATATTTGTTAACTGGCATTTTTCATTTATGCTAAGATAGAAACTTTTCACATTTAATAATTTTAAAGTCAGATGTGTTTTACCATCCCTGGCAACTTACAACTGGCCACGTTTTTTCTTCTTAATGGTAAACAAAATAATGACGTATCTTATAACCAAAAAAGTCTTACATTTAATCAAAAATATTATTATAGATGTGCCATCCTGCCTTCCTGAAGATGGGTTTGGTGTCCACCACTCCATGCCCAGGGAAGCACAGGGGTCTCCCAGAGCTCTTAGTGCACCCCCCACCTGGGCAGAGCCCCCACTGATGGGTAATCCCTGAGCGACCCCAAATAGCACCTGCCTGATTTGCTAGGATTTTAAATCACTCTGCAGCATGATGTGTGTTATTTTAGGGGCAGGTAGTGAGTGGACGGGGTGCTTTACAGATTCTAAGTAGTTTTTTGGAAGAAAAATTGGTTTATCTTTTTCTCTCCCCTCTCCTCCTCCTCCCTCCCCCCCTTTCCCCCTTTGGAGCTGAGCTGCTGCTGGGCCCAGCTCTGGGCTGTCTCTGATGTTTCCCTTTAGCTTCTCCTTTCTGCCTACATCAGTGCTTGTCCATAACAGGTGCCCTCTGCCCCGATTTGGTCAGAATGAAATGTGTACTCCCTGGGGTTTGAGTTTGGAAATCTGATTTCTCATAGCTGCTTCCTCTCGAAGCCAGTTTTCGGGGCATGCTGGCTCTTTCTTCCTGGGCGCGCTCATCAGCCACAGGGTCTCTTGGCTTCTTGGGCACCTGCTTCCTACTTACAAAGGTAACTTAAGTCTCAGTTCTTTGGGGATCCCTTGGCAATCATCTTGGGCTGGTGTTTCTCTCAGGGAAAGACAGACGCCACCCGCCTGCTGGAAGTCCTGCCCCACCTAAAGCCAGTCCTCAGCCTGGCTGAGCTTCCATTGCTGCTAAGCCAGGAGCAGCACCTGTTCAGGCAGGGCAGGCAGGTGATTCCCTGTTGAGTCCTGGGGGTCTTCATCCTGGGCCTCGTACTGGCAGTCTAGATAGCTCTCCCTTGTTGAGTTGGGGTTGGGCTGAATGACTTCTGGGGAATGCGGTGGACCTGTGGAACCAGAGTGTGCAGGACCCCACACATCCAGTGGCGCTGCTTTAGTGTGGCTGTGTCTGTGTGGCTTCACTCTCCAAGAGAAGAGAACCCAGACATCCCTTCAAAGGCCTCCACCAAAGGGGGCAAATGACAAGGAGGTGGATTCCTCTGTCTGTGCTGTGTGTGTGTGTGCCAGGGCGGGGGCGGGGGGGGGGGCCTGGGGTCTCCAGTTGTCTGGCAGATGTGTCCATTGGTGTGGTTTCTCTGCACAGCCTCCTGTGCAGACGACTGGCTCAACGTGCTTGTGCGCACCTGCAGAGAACGAGACCCGAAGAGGTTTCGCTCGGGCTTCCAGATTTACTTTCGGAACCACGACTGACCATCTGCAAGTCGATGTAATTTTGGAGCCTGCTTTTACAGCACTATCTGACTGCGGTGCAGGCTGCTTCTGTGCAACCCAGAGTTTTGCTAGACAGCTCCATGAGAGTGTGGGCAGCACGTTGCTGCAGGATCAGTGTTGGAGTCGGTGGCCTTGTCCCCAGCAAGCCTCCCAGAGAAAACTATCCCAGGTATGCCAGAGGCACCCTGCTTCCTTCCTGGCTTGACTTTGAGTAGGTGGAATTTTAGAGTTCTGGGTTCATGGAGGGAAATCTTGTATTTTGCAACAGAAGGAAAGATGTTAAATAACAATAAGGAGATTTGGAAGAATTTCAGCTTTTTAAAGGGTCTCAACTTTCCATTCCCAGAAGAGAGAGGTTTCCTTTCTCTATAGACTATTCAAATCCAGAAAGCATTAGAAAGAGTTCTGATTTCGAACACCACTTTTCTTATTGTAATTTTCTCTCCAGATGTGGTTTAAGGATTTCTATTAGTACTTTGTTACAGACTTAGTTTCTATAGTTTGTCATTTATTAGATGAATCTTTTTTTAAAAATCTAAAGTTAAAATACATTCATTTTCAGGTAATATTTTACATGATATATTTTATTTGGAATAAGATGCTATGTTTGTTTTCACTAAAAAATGCTTTGAAAGTTAAATAAAATTTTGGCACTGACATTGCAAAATATTTCATCTGTAATGTAAACATTACAGGGTTGCAATTTCATTTATTTAATAGGTATCTTAGCGCCTTTTCCTTCCAGCCTGCTCTGCTCACCCATTGTGGGTGAGGCTCTGGCGGCTGGGACGGGTTGAGGGATTTTCCACTCCTGTCTCGGTTGCATTTCTAGCTTTTGCAAATAGATGGCACTTTTGACTTACCCTAGAACATTGCCGATCAGACTGTGGCACGAGGAAAACACTTACAATGGTTTCTAAGCCGGAAATATATTGGTTACTATTCACACCGAGGCTGGAGAAATTAAAATTAAGCTTCTCTGGAGACAGCAGTATCGCATCTCTCTCTTAAATGCTAAAACCTTAAACACACAACCACCCCAGGTATGAAAGTGAGTGCATTTTATTATATGTTTTTATGATTTTTATGATGCATTGGGGCATGGTGGTCTTTGATCTGGAAAAGCAAAAGCAAATGGTATAAAGAAAGTTTTATTTGAATAAAATAGGCTTGTGTGGGTCTGTGTGTTTTTAGTGGCTGCAATTTGTCTCGAAAGGCCCTTGTGAATATCTCGGTTTCCTCCCCCTTTCTCCCATCTGCACGCGTTTGTGTGCAGTCGCACCCACGCGCAGGCACACACACAGGAGGCACATGGACCCTCGTGCACACAGAGGGGGAAAAAATCAGGCTGTTGTCTTGCAAGTGTTACTTATCATATTAATTAAAATCTGGTGACATGATAACACCACCAGCTGTGTGGGAAAGCGAGGGAAATTAACAAACGTTTGATTTGTTGTGTTGCTAATGTGACACTTATTATACAGGTCATAGTAAAACAATACCTCAGCCAAAATATGCTAATGCGGTGGGGAACTGTTGCAGTTGTAAAAACATTGGTGTTTATTATAATGAGGCAAAATAGCACATTACCTTTAAGAAACTGCAGTGCTCTTTGAATCTAATAGTATAACTAAGTTTTTTAAATGTTAAGTCCTTATCAGTAAAAAATGCAGGAAAAAAGAAACTTTTTCCTGTATAATTTTTGAAAAAAACCATATGAGAAGATAACTTATTTAAATTAATCTGAGTTCAAATAAAATACATTGGTTGTTTAGTTTTTAAAATGGTTCTATTATGGTAAGAAACGGTGAATTCTAGAGAACATTAGCATATTGCAAATGCTGTCACCATCAAATAGTCACATTTATAAAGGTGGGGGCAGTTTAAAATCGAGGTCTACTTAACGAAAAATTGTAACATTCATTTATTCATCCTGGAGGTTATAAATGCTTTACTATGAGTCAAAGTCTAAATTGTTTTCAAGGACAGTGTAAACAAAAGAGGGTAGCATTAGAGGAATTTGCCACTCCTGGTCCTCCTCACGCTGCTGCGTCCCCTTAATCCCAGAGTAAGAAACAATTGCAGGCTCTCTCAAGACACTTGGCAAACTTGCATTGTCCGCTGCAACAGCAGTTAGAACTTGTGTCTGTATGTCCACGGGGAGACAAGGAAATGCAAAATGCTTCAATGTGCCAGAATTCGAGTCATCCGTTTGCTGAAGCTCACGGTCAGCACTTGGTATCTGCATTCTCCTAAGAACGTCTGCTTCCTACCTTCCCGAGGGGTCCTTCCCTCACACAGTGCCTTTTCATTGGGGGGGGGGGGGACTGTATTTTTTCAAACTTAGACAAGATTCCTTCCTGGCTTCCCTTCTGGTGTTTTGATCGTGCTACTGAAATGGGGTGTATGAAGTCAAGCATTTGTTTGACAATCTTTGACAGCAGATTATGTAGATTGTGCCTGAGAGAACCCGAGTCATTAGAAACTGAATTTTGAGCGAGCAGTCTAGAGCAAAGGTCAGAGGGCGGGGTCGGGGGCAGAGAACTCACCTTCCCAGGTGGGAGCCCAGGGAAGGCCAGAGAGAGACGGGGTTCCATCCTCAACATCCACAGCCCAGGGGCTGCGGAAGTTCTCCGGCTGAACCTGGAGCCCTGTGCTACAGCCGGGAGATGCGGTCCCCCCAGGGCTCTGTCCTGCGGAAATGTAAACACACTCCCCGGACAGGCCAGGAGCCCCCTGAGGACCCTGCACCTTCCCTGTGAAATCAACTTTGTCCCCAACGGTGGTGAAATGCAATTTCTAACTTGGATCTCTGTGTGTCCTGTTGGCAGAGGAAACATTGTTTTGTATCTGTCTCTCATAATATCCTGCATAATCCCGTTTGAAAAGCAAAGGTCGGTGATTAAGTCAAAAGGGCACTTCCTGAATAAGAGGACTGGGTGGAGTCTGGGCTGGAAGCTGTGACTTTGGAAATGCGGTAATAACAGTTTGCTTTCCAGCCATGTATTTGAACTATCTAGAGAGTGGTCCTTGTTAGTGATTAAATCCACACAAACAAACATATCTGCTTCTCGTGTGAGAGCAAAACGAGATTAGGTTCAAAATATGATACTGTGTACACATGCTCAGTCATTGGGAGGTAATTTTCAACTCTGCAAATGAACAGGGCATGGAGAGGCTAGCTCACCAGCAAAACTTCCTTTGCTCTAAATCAGGAGCTTTAATTAAGCCTTCGTGACAGAACTGGCATTTCAAAATACAAAGACGTTTAACTCTGACCAAAAAAAAAAAAAAAATAGTTTATTTAGCTGGGAATGCATTTTTTCCTGCTTTGAAGAGTTTGTTTTTTTCTAAGCATTTAATTATTAATGAAAGAGCGAAAGCAGTAAGTGGGGTGATAATGTTACCGTCGTGGCCGCTACGTACACGTTCGAAGCAGAGGAAAATTCCCAGTGATTTTTGTTTTTTTTTCCCTTCAGCCCAGGGAAGTAGGCGCAGATTCAGCCGGCAAGCTCGTGTGAGCTGCCCATCGCAGTAAGTTGGGACACACCGGTGATGTGTTCTGTGACGTTAAGAAGAACCAATTCAATAAGAGATGCCCAGGGTAGGATTTGAATCTATTAAACAAATGTCCTTCAAATCCATTACATATATTAAAAAACACACTCAACGTTGATGAAAAATCCAGGTATATTATTCTATTAGGGTGAAATGATTAAACTGGAAAATAAGCCATTCGAGCGGCATCATTAAATAGTTTCAGAGTCGGCTCTGCTCGCCGCCCCCGCCCCGTGGTGAAGCCAAAGAAAAGGAAACCCGTTTGCCACGGTCGGCGGCACAGCAGGCGGCTGCGCACCCAGCGCCCTGAGTAGTCTGCTCGGCCAGGTGCTGTTAGAGCGCACGGATGCATGTGGAGGCCGATGGCTGGCTACTATCCCCTGCTTTAAAAAATAATTACCAGTCACGGCATGAAGGATGCTGAGACCTGTGTCCCTGCTCCGGGTGCGTGCGTCCCCTCTCACCTTCTGCACGCACTTCCCTCGGGAGCGGGCGCGCTGGCCACCAGCCCCCAGGACGCTCAGGAGCAGGCAGGGCGCAGGTCCCCCACCAGGACCAGCCTGGGTGCGTTCCACAGCGTCCTGGGGCACAGCAAGTCTCTTCCGGCTGGATGTAACCAGTATATCTGCATCATTTGTTCTACACATTTTCTTCCTCTCTGGAAAAAAATAAAATAAAATAAAATAAAAAATAACTAAATAGCCCCGGCGGCTGCATGTCCCATCTGAAAGAATTTGGCCCACTGCGGGAAAGCCTTGCTTTTGTGGCTGTGTCCATTTTCTGTGTCCTCCCCCCACGGCTTGGGGGCTTTGGCTCTACCCAGCCCTCCTCAGCCTCTCAAGGTCCCTCTTTGACTCAGCTCGGTTAATTGCTGAGAAGACCACCCAGCCTTTTCGAGAGCATTGTTCCAGCTCCACCTTGATTTTCCCGGAGGTTCTGAGAACACGCCTTTGATATCTGGCTACTGTACCTCCTCCTAATCACATTAATCTGCTAATTGTGCTCGCATTCATTTAATTATTCTTTGCGTAAGACCTAAAACGGCTCATTCTCACAACACAGCAGATTTTCTTGTGGTTTTCAGTCTTTCCTTAAAGAATTGAGGAAATTATTATGTGAAAATAGACAGTCTTTCTCAGGATTTTCTCCCACCAGGGTAATCCGAGAGCACATCTCCCTGGAGCCACAGAGCTATTGTGTGTTGCAGGACTTCACAATTGTTTAATTTTCAGTTTTATTTGATCCCACTGAAATATATACATATGTAACATTAAGACCAAGGTATACAATCTTCTTTTGCACTTAAGAAATAGAAATCTTGTATAATTCATTGAGAAAGATGTTATTTAGTTATTTTAGAAGTGAGGAAAGGAAACATTTCTGACCCTCTAAATGTTAACTTTTGCTACTTCATCTGCCAGGGTAACTCCCTAACTCTGAGTGAACCTCCTTTTATTTAGAGGGAGTTAAAATAAGCTTATTCTGGCCACCCGGCTCCTGTGCCTTGCGACATGGCCTTAATATATTACTTGTATCCTCTAATTTTCCACAAATACTGGGAAGGGTGTGGTGTAGAGAAAAGAAATTCAAAACATACCATTTGGATTTTAAGGACAGTTTTTGAAAACGCAATTTCCATATATCAACACTTTTTGGTGTGATCCATGAAACATTTTGATATGATTTAGCAAAAACAGTTTTTGCATCAGGAACATTATAGCTGCCTCATCTGTGTCTGTAAAGAATGCAAAGTGGAATCACATTAGGTATAAACTCAATGCAGAAAAAGACGCCCTTCGTTAATGCAGCATTATGTTAGAAAATTTATATGCACCAAAGTCGTAAAATTCAGTGTTCTGGTTCTCACAGCAATTACATCTTGGTGGTATTTGCATGGCTGGCATTATATGTGCTGTTAGGTTTTCTACCTTTAGAGGGAAGCGGCGTCCCTTTTGCTCAGCCCAACAATCAGGAAGGAGGGACTGGTGGCCCGGAATAAATTGCAAAATGATTTTTTTTTTTCAGTTTAATCACAGTTTGTGTTTCCAAACTGAAACTGGGGGTAGGTGGATCATTTCTTATTAGAAGAGATGCCAGCTATCACACAGGGTAGAATACATGCCGGGGAACAGCGGACCAACCCTCCTTCCCAGGAGGACGTCGGGACCGTGGCTCTGGGCACCAGTCTGTGAGGCCAGGTGTGGGTCCTTGGTGCAAGCCCCGTAGATGTGTCGGTTCTCGGGGAAGCTCTGCATGGGAGGCCGTTGGTCTGAGAAGAACAAGTCTGGGGACAGGTTTGCGAGGTCACACGTCACCTACAGCACAACCCGTGTGCAAGCTGTTCTTAGCCCGAAGATTGAAACCTAAGATGAGCTTACATGGGGCATAGCCATGATTATGAGAATAGTGATATGTTTATCTCACTGGAGCTTATTCCCCCTCATATTATTTCCCCTTCAAAATCGAGGACACTGGGCCTTGGGGGCTTCAGTGCCTGCTGGGTCAGATGTTCCGGAAGTGCCTGGCAGGGCCAGGGCTTGACCTCAGGGCACTGCCTCTGGGCTGCTGGTTCTCCCTCCCTTTCCTCCAGTCAGCGCCTCCCCGTCATCATCGTTTTCTTCCTTCTGTGTCCTGTCCCACTTCTGTGCTGAGGCCGGCTCACCCAGGTCGGGGCTGGGCTGGCCTTGGCCCTGGGACCCTGACTCAGGCTGTTCCCTCTCTCACCTCAGCTCTGCCTCCTGCTTGCCCGACCACGACCTGTCACAGGAGTAATTCTGCTTTGGGGGAGCAGGGAGGTGCAGGAAGTCTCAGAGCAGACCTTGGGGGTCAGTGTGGATTGCAGTGTCTAAACCCTAGTCCTGGGTGGGCTGCAGTCCGGACCCCTCATGGGAGCACGTCACTCTCTGGAGCACTTCATCCTCTTGCACCTGTTTGTGGGGCCGGCTTGGTGCAGCTTCCTCTTGTCAACCCCACGTCCAGCGTGAGGGCCAGCCAGTCCACGCAGGTGACTGAAATGCCTCCTCTGGGCCCCGAAACCTCTGGAAGGGTGTGAGGGACAATTCTCTCACTGGAAGGAAAACAAGTGACCCTGCAGGAGACGGAGGGTGCAAGAAGGGGTGTGGGGTGCAGAGACCCCCCCCCCCAGCACATCCTCGGGCCTCCTGTGGAGCTGCCTTCAGATCCCATCCTGCCAGCCGGCGGCCACACGGTTGTGGCCACTTCTCTCTTCCCCTCTGGCGGCGTCCTGGCCTCATGCCCTGAGGCCCTGGGCACCAAGACCTGGCTCCATGCTCAGTTCTGGAAGGCGTGGAAGATTCTATTGCCGAGTGTGGGAAGGGCAGATCCTTCACGGTGCTACTCCACAGACAGACCTTCCTTTGGCTGATTTGACAGCCTGGCACTATGTCTTGGTGCAGTATAACGCTGGCAGGGACAACTTTCAGGCACTACAGAAAGGAGTCTGAGGGTCGGAAAGCGAGTCCTACCCCAAATCAACAGCTGACCCCGATGCCCTAGGGTGGGTGGGTCAGAGGGCTTTCCTTGTGGTGCGCAGCGCTGCACCTTTCCCCACAGGTCGAGAGTCCCATACCCCTGCCACAATCAGGATACGGACTGTCGTCACCTTCAGCCTCATGCTGGCCCCTGTGGCCGCACCTGTCGAGACCAGCCATCCTGGTTGTCCTGGGCCCAGGGAAATCAGGGAACCAAGACAGGGTGGTCACCTTGCTCTACCCACTTCATGGGGGAATCTGGCCTGTTTTCCATCATTAGAGTGTTTCTGAGAACGTCAAATAAGTGGGGTCATCCGGCACCCCTGGGACTGCTCCTCTGGCTCCGCACAGTGTCCGCGAGGCTGTCCGCATGGCCGCGGGTTGTCCGTCTTGAAGGCCGAGTGGCATTTTGCGGTGTGGACCTGCCGCAGCTGTTTGCCCTTTTCCTGTCGGAGGGCGTTTGGATCGTACCCAGCTTTGGGGTTTCACAAGTAAAGCCGCTATGGACACAGGGCCGCAGGATTTTGGCGGATGTAAGTGTTCATTTCTCTAGGAGTGGGACTGCTGGGTCCTTACGAAACCAGGAAGTGTAATTTACAAGAAAGTACCTAACAGTTTTCCCGAGAGGCCGCGCTGCTTTCTGTTCCCACCAGTAAGGCCGGCGGGGGCCCGCTGCTCCGTAGATGCCACTCAAACATGTGGCCAGGCTGGTGCTCCTTCCCTCACAGCTGCAGGGCCAGGCCACACCCCTGACCTCGGGCAGCGTCCCCTTGGGGGCCGGGGCTGCTGCTCCACACCCAGAAGCTCGCAGACGGCCCCCCAGAATGACCCAGCCGAGATGCCAGTGGTGCCTGAGATGAGTCCGGCTCGACCCGCTGGCCCCGCGGGTTTTGCTGCTGCGTGTGAGATGCTTAATTTCCTCACGTGATTATTCGACTTTCTCACTCCTTTCACGTGGTCGGGCCAGTGGGGCCCTGGAGGAGATGGTTCCTGTTGGCAAACAGAGTGCGAGGCCCTGTCGTGTGCCCCCGCCAGGGACAGCCCCGATCCCATCTCTAGGGCTCTGGGAGCCCTGCTGGAGTTTGCCGACCACCCACGTTCCGTCGAGGCTGTGGTCACTTCCATTCTATGTATCTGTGCGTGCGGTGAGGACTGCATGGAGGACACAGGACTGTCTCTGTCCTGGGAACTCGTGTCTCTCACCAACAGTGTCCACCCCTCGCTACGGTGTCCCCTCCGGCTGCTGCCAGCGACCAACCTCAGCAGCCCCACAGCAACCGCAGCGGCTGCTCACAGGCATTGCTGCGTCCCCAGCACCCTGAGCCCACCCTGTGGGTGGCCCCGGCATGTGCTGGGGGCCTCTCCCTCCACTGTCGTCTTATGTCCCAGGCTCCCACACGCTGAGGTCGTCCAGCACCTTGGGTCACCACCCCATCCTGTCTCCGCACCTTATCCTCCTGCCCGTCTAGGATGGGCCCTGGTGTGTCCTTCCCTGCCAGTGGGTCCCAGCAAACAGGGCCCCTGGGCTCTCTCCTTTCCTCCTGGGGACACGCCCTGGCAGATGCTTGTGCTGGCACAGTCGCTCCCCTCCCACCCTGCCCACCTGCCCGGCCACCTTGGCAGGGCCCTCTGGACAGGCGTCCATGGGCGGTCAGGGGAGTTGCGCTCTGGCCACCTATCTTCCCCGGGCACACTCTGCCCCAGCCCAGGGGACTGTCCCCATCCAAGGAATGTAATTCCATGTAAGGTGACAGTGAAGGGACACAATTACTTACTAATTAAATATAATCTTTAAAATGAAAATTCTAGCTGGCAAGAACAGAGTGGGCTGGGCACCAACTGGGAGTGCAGTTTAGGCACCACCAGGACCAGCCGCACTGGGCGTGTGCTGGGGGGGGAGGGGAGCTGTCCCATGGTGTGGGGGGCAGGGGACACTCCCAGGGGGCTGGGGGGGAGGGCCTGGAGGCAGGAGCAGGAGCTGAGGAAGAAGCCCTTCCTCCTCCCTTCTCCCTCCTCCTCCTTCTTCCCTCTTCCCTCCTTCTTCTTTTTCCTCCCTCCTCCTTCCTCTCTCTTCCTTTCTCCCTCCTCCCTCCTTCTCCCTCCTCCCTCCTCCTTCCTTTTCCTTACTCCTCCCTCCCGCCTCCCTCCTCCTTCCTCTTTCCTCCCTCCTCCTTCCTCTTTCCTCCCTCCTCCTTCCTCCTCCTCCCTCCTCCTTTTCCTCACTCCTCCCTCCTCCTTCCTCCTTTTTCCTCCTCCCTCCTTCTTCATTTTCCTCACTCCTCCCTCCCTCTTCCCTCCTCCTTCCTCCTTCCTCCTTCTTCCTTTCTCCCTCTTCCTTCCTCCCTTTCTGGTAGTTTTTGATAAGAAGGAAAATAATGTAATTTCAAAGCTGGAGAGAAAGTAATGTGAGGGAGAATAACAATGATTAGTGTCTTTAAAAACAAACATTTACCTAAACTCTGGAGAGGGAAGAGGCTTACAGGCTTAACTTTTAAAAAAATTAATTATAATTTTCAATAAAATTCTGATTTAAATTTAAATTTAATTGAAATGGGTAAAACACCGCAAGACAAACATTCTGAAGACTCGCAGGAACTTGGGCAAAGCCCTCTCTGCAGTTCGCCCCCAGCGGCGGCCCCGGGTGTGGAGGTGGCTGTGGCTCCTTAGCTGTTGTGGAAAACTTAATTCCCTTGCTGGCCAAAAATGAATAGAATTAGCACTAAGAGTAGATCGGCTGTCTTGGTGCACGTCACGGAAATGGATTGTTTCTCTGAGTTTGTGGTGGGCATAGAGCAGGCGCTGGAAAGAAAATTGTCTATTTATCTTTTAGAGAAGAACAGAAGAAAAATAATTCACTCAAAGATAATTAAGCTAAAGAAATGCACAGAAACTATAGGTATTTGATAAACGTTCTGGAAAGAGCTGACTAAACTGGCAAAAAAGATGTTCAGAGGAAGTACACAGGTCCAAATCTTTTCAAAGCCCCGTTTGGTTAGGCTGAAATATACTCGTGAGTATCTCGCGGGATTCGCTCCAGGTTGCGGGAATCTAAAAACAGCTCAGACATGACAGCCGACACACACCAGCTGGACCCGCCAACTCCGTGCTCGTGTTCCCCTACACGGGTAGCTGAGAAGAAACAAACCGCCTTTTGGTGTCCAAGGCTTTAGGTACCTAATTAACTTATTTATTTATTTTTTTCCCAGAAAAAAAAAGTAACCTTTAAATAACAGCATATTTATTCACTTGATCTGAATTTCTAATGATGACACCCCATTTAGAAGACAGTATCCAAGCGATCCAGACACACAGGTGCCCTTGTAGTTCAATCTACTTTTTGTCAAGTGCTGCTCACTGGAGCACCGCCTCCCTCTCGGTGGCCTGAGGCCATCCCTGGCCTCCAGTGAGTAGGGTCGCTTCTTCTGGGAGGGCGGGAGGGTGGCCATTGAACTCCCTCTGCCCGGCCGGCGTGTCCTCCTCTTGGTTAATCCCACGGGGCAAGTGGGACTGGTAGGGGTGTCCATGGTATCGCATGGCAGGGGTGCTGTGGACACTCAAGGTGCTGGGAGGCCCAGGATGTCTCCCTGAGACAGGGGCCTGCCGAGACCCCTATGTTGTGAGCACGTGTATGCCAGGCACCCCAGGCTCCCAAGGATGGACAGAGATGACCCCATCCTCGGGACACTTCGCCTCAGAGAGGACCCAGAAAGGCACGGCAGGCCCCGGGTGTTGCTGGTTTGATGCGTGTTTTGGGAAAGGAGGCGGCACAGGCATCTTGCGGACAGAAGCAGGGCCAGGCAGTGGGCCAGGAGCGGGACGTCCTGTTTACCCTGAGAGCAGCCCCTGGCGCTGGTGTGTTTTGGGAAGAGGAATCACACTGCTAGGCTGCTTTTCTTGTCTTTTTTAATTTTTTTTTTTTAAAGAGATCACTTAGACCAGTTTGTGGAAATTACACTGGAGTAGGCCAAAAGTGGAGGCTTGTTTCTGGCTCGTGAGACACTTCTTGCAATCTCTTCAGGCAAAAGCCATCCCGAACTGCTTAAGTGCTGGGTCTTTCTCTGGTGTCATCTTTGACTAACAGCTCAAAGACAAGACTCTCAGGCACCTGCATCCCCTGTGGGTGTCTGGAGAAGCCAGTCTGCCTCTCAGCCCTAATGCACGTTCGAATCCCAGGCATCTTGTTAAAATGCAGATTCAAATTTGGCGGGGGGCTGGGGTGGGGCCTGGGCCCCTGCCTTTCTGACAAGCTCCCAGCGAGGCAGTCTGCTGGCCCAAGGATGAGAAGGGACAGTCCTGTCCTCGCCACATGGCCCTGGAGCCCCAGTTATTTATTTACAGCAGGGGTTCTGTGCAAGCACCACGAAACTTAGGGCAGAAACAAAATCGCTGGAGCCAGGGGCTCTGCCCTTTTCAAACTCCCAGGGCTTCTAACGTGAGGATCCGAGGATGGAGAATGTTTGATACATACGTATGCTGGTTGTTTCTTCCAGGCCAACCTTTGCCTCGGAAGTTTCTTATAAACCTCTGCAAATGGAGCTGCTCTGAAATTAAGTCTCACCATCGGTTTCTCATGAGCAGTTTCTCTATGCCACAGAATGTTGGTAAAATATGTTCACTCAGTTTCTCTTCAAGGTCCCGGCAGAGGCTTGAGATCCTGTGTGGCTGCTGCTTTCTCTTGTCAACCCCCCAAGGGAACCCTGGCCCACATTGTCAGCCTCGCTGTGTCATCTATCGGGGTGGAGAGCAGGACGTCAGAACCTGCAGGCTGCTGTTGTGAGCTCACGACACCACGTCGGTCTCTTGCATTAGACCCTAATGTCAGCAAATAGTCTTTGCTCTGCTGTCGTAAGACACTTAGGAAGGTCAGCTCTCTGTTGACTAAATGTTTTTAAAGGAGCAAAACACTGAGAACTCATTAAGAAATGAACAGAATTAAATGAAATGTCTGACATAATCTGGAGTGTTAGCATCCAATGATCCAAACAAATTCATCCTGTTCTGTTTATGATACTTTCAGTACTGCCTTGAGAGGGTAGATTTGGATGGAGGGTGGAATGTGTATGTGCACGCATGTGTGTATGTTTGTGTGTTCATGTGACTGTGTGTATATGTGTGTTTTGGCCGCGGCTGAAACTTGCCTTGATATGGTACCACGTGGAACTTTGCAACCCACTCCTGCCCTCAAGCAGCAAGACTGACTGGGGCCGCGCTCGGGACAGCCACGGGGCTTCCCATCAGCAGACTCTTGGAACGTCAGGGGAGGCTTCTCAAAGCGACGTTACTCTGGGGAGGGCTTCAGTCAGGGGAGCAATGTGAATCTGAGAAACAGAAAGCACTAGGTTTGTGAAAAACAACTGTTCTTTTTCTTTGGAAAGTGAATAAGAATTAAGTCCTCCTCTTGTAAATAATACACGTAGAATGTTAGGATGAAATATTTGGGGCAGACACCCCAAAAAGAAGACATAATATTACAAATACCCCTGTGTGCCTCACGGAGCTTAACACAGCGGCCTCAGTAGCCATTCCTCTCTCAAGAGGTCTCGGAGGACTGCACTTCCGCTTTGGTTGTGGTTAAGATCAATACACAGTACTAATTTGCAGGTTGAAAATGTTACGCAAAGAGCAGCCCATTGTAGACATATTGTTGTGTTTCTTGATGGGAGGGCTCACATGTCTTGAAGACTTATTCCTGACAGTGCATCACGCGTTCATTTTCACTGTTATGTAGTGTTCTGTTTTATGAATGTGCAATAGCTTAGTTCCCATGGTCTTATGGAGGAATAAACAGGTAATTTCCAGCTTTTCCTCTTTTCAGCCGTGCTGCAGTGAATAGCTTTGTATGTGTTTCTGTGGCCATGTGTACAAGAGAGTTTCTCTGGGTGTAAAAGAGTACAGGGAAAATTGCTAGGTCTTAGGATGCACCTCTCCACCTTTTCCAAATATAGCCAGTGCTCTCTAAGTCATTGAGTAAACTTCAGCTCTTACTGGAGCGTTTCTTTCACATCCTTGCTTTCTGCACTTTTTACTGTCAAATGGAACAGTGGAAGGGCTCCACTGCGGGCAGGAGTGTGTGACACCCTCACTGACCGTGGACCCCAGACACCCCCTTCTCAGTCAACACGGAAGGGCTCATGGGAAAAAGCCAACGCAATAGCAAACACAGCTTTCAAACAATAAAAGAGCCACCATACTGCTGCTTCTCTCTCTTCCAAAACGGTTCCAATGGGAAGAAATTGAGTGCAAAATGGAAATTAAAACCATAATCATGCAAAACTCACAATCACCTATTAGAGATAGCCTAGTGAAAATAGCTATCTTCATTACTAATATTCTTAAATACAGTAACATGTCTCCAGGGATGTTTATGTTAATCAGGCTAAAAGGGGGTTTCATAGAAACATCATCCCCTTGTTGATAAAATTTTCCTGTAAATAAAAATGTATTGAGTGGTCAAATGCAGTATACTAAGATCAATATCCTAGTCACATAAAAGTGCCTGTCTGACAATGTAGCATCAGGAGATAATCTTGAAAACATAATTTTATAAGCAGCATCGACTGAAGACTCAGAGAGTTTACAAAGAGCCACAAAGTGTGGCTGCACTGGGTGGCATTCCCAGTGGCCTCCCACCCTCAGGTCCCATCCTTGAAGTTAACCAAGAGCTGTCCTAGAACGCTTCCCATGCAGAATTCAAGTGGGGTCCTTTGGCATTAATTGAGCACTTTCTGTATGCCTGGCTTCAGTACGTGTAAAGCTGTGTCCGGGGGTGGGAGCGGGCATGGAGCTCCAGAGGTCTGTCTTGCAGGTGTCTGCTTCCCGTCGGTGCCAGTGAGGTCACGGGAACCTGCTGAGGGGGGATGTGACCATTGCTTGATTGGTTAAACCACCCCCAGGTGGAGGTGATGCGGGAACGCACAGCTGGCCACAGATGTCTCTTTTCTTTTAATCCCTAGAATCCAAGGCTCCCCAACCTCATTTTTCTAAACCCCAACAAATCTTAGAGGAAAACTTATCATCTTCTTGGCCGTGAATGGCTGAGACTCAGAGACAATCACACTGGTGACTTCAATTGTCTCTTCAGAAGTGGTACCACAAATCTCCCCAGCGGAAAAGGGATACACTGTTCCTGGCGGTTTCCCAAGTGATAGCAGAACCACAGCAGCGAGAATGAGAGCTGGGTTGCGGAACTGTGTGGTTGTGCCCCAGAGCAAGAACTCTGCCATTAGCTCTGAGATGAACCGTGGAGACTCGGGGTTCCCTACACACGCGGGGGGAGCTAGGCAGAGCCTTGGTCTGCAGACCGGCTCCAAGGACCAACAGCATCGGCGCCCCCCACCCCAAGCTGGTGTAGATGAGGACCCTCAGGCTCCCCAGACCTACTGAGCCAGACGGACCGTCCAAGCCCCAGGCGACTCCTACAGACAGGAGACCAGGAGAAGCACATGTAGAGTCCCGATTCCCGGATGTGAGTGTGCCGAGAGCCACCTTCTTAAAGCACAGGTTGCTGGGCCCAAGGGTGGACGTGAGGACAGTGGTTTCTGAAAGTGAAAATGTGGCTAGAGAGATGTATGTGACTCCACTACCTGTGACTGGTCTACACCCGGCCCCCAGCTCTGCTTGGGGTGGGGGGACCCGTTTCCGCATGGGTGCCCAGTGACGCAGCTCTTCTGTTCAGAAGTCTTTTGGGGGCGTTGCGCTGTGTTGCATTCAGTCTGAGTCCCTGTTAGGGCTGCTCCCTGCTGCTCCACACCTGGGGTGGTGGCCAGGCCCAGGGAAGGACTCGTTCCCTGCGGTGCCATCAGAGGGACCTCACCGAGCCCTGGGCCGTCCTTTCAGTTCCGCACGCCTGCATGCTCTGCGGTGTGCGGTTTCTCTGAGAAGCTGGCGTTCAAATGACCCACAGTGCACATTGCCAGGAGCAGCCTCCCCTTGCCTCCCAGGCTGTTCTGAGCTGTTCTGGCTTCCCTCTTCTCCCTTCTTTTTCTTTGCCCAGAACCAGGAAAGCTATGGACGCCGCATCCCGCCCTGTACAAACCCTCGTCTCTGGTGTCGGGGCCAGCTCGTGGCAGGGCGGAGAGGCTGGGCAAGCACAAGAGGAGAAAGGCACAGTCGCGCACAGCGCTTTGCAGGGCACTCAGCGTTGCTAAAGGGGTTGTCTCCACTGCAGCGGGGAGCAGCTGACATCGGCACCCTCACCATCTGTTACAACTCAGCCTGCAGAAACTTAGGCCTCATGAACACGGACGGGCCTAAGTTTTGCTGCTTTTGTCTATTCTGATGGTGACATTCCACAGCTCACTGCCTTGAGTCCGGGTGGACCCTGGCTGGACTGTTCACCGTGAGAACATGAGCAAGTCACTTAATCTCTCTCAGACTCAGTTTCCCCATCTGCGAATTGCAGTAAGCAATAGCGCCTTTCTCATACATTTCTGTCATGGTTGATTGCAATAATCCACCTAAGCACTTGGCAGAGTGCCACCAACTATGCCCCCAGTGAACTTTAGCTGTTACTGCTATAATTTTCAAATTAAAATAGCCTTTAGAAACTATCATGTCTCTTCATTTTGTAGAGGAAAAAAAGATAATAAAGAAATTGGCTTCCAATTATACATGTAATTAATGGCGGAGCCAAGACCAGGTTTTTAACTCCATCCATCCATCCATCCATCCATCCAACAAACATGTGCTGAACATCCGGTAGGTACCATACATCATCAGTGATGAATCCCAGATAACAAAGCATGGTTCCTGTATCAGGATTGTCTTGGCCTAGTGGGGTGGAAGCATGTAGACAGCAATGTAATGCCACATGGGAATTACACAAACACAGCCACACATGGGATCCCAGAGAAAGGGGAAGGCACTTCTCCAGCCCACATGGGGCAGGAAGAAGGCTGGGAAAGGTGTCCTGTGTCCTGAAGGATGGATGGGTGTTCACTTGGGCGAGGGTGTGGTCTTTCTCCTTGCAAGATGCAGCAGGATCAGCACTACCTGGCAGGTGTTAGAAATGTGACTCCTAGGCACCACCCCAGGCCTCCTAAGTGCATTTTCACAAGGTCCCCAGGGAACCGATGTGCACATTGAAGTTTAAGGATGTCTGCCTTACCCGATAGGACATGCGCTCCCTCTCACTCCCAGCTGCACTTAGGACATACAAGTGCTTTGTGGAATTCTGGTGCAAGAATCCTGTTTTATCTCCAGTGCTACTGAGGGTGTGTTCTCGATACTTCCCAAACACCCTGCTTGAAGCATCATGTAACACAAGGCAGGGTTGCCCACAGCATGCTCCATTTAGAGATTTGGACTTACACATTTTTTTTTTGGTTTGTTTTTTTTAAAGCAGCAACATTTTATAAGCAGACCAAGAGCTTAGCTCTGATGAAAAATGGTATGAATAATAATAAACTAAATGGCATCTCCTTCCTTAATCTCAACAATGAAAGTGTCCCTAAGGAAAGAAATATTTTACCCTTGGGTGGTCGCATCTCTGAGTATCTCAGGGTGAGGTCTTCGCAGCCTTGGCTGGCCTGTCGGCTGTAATGTTCATTGTTCTAGGAAGCCTCTTGCTGGTTGCTTGGCGAGCTGTGCTGTGGTCTGTGGTGCCACCCTTGCAAAGTGTCCCTCGCTGTGGGCTGCGGTACCTCAGCTACCTCTGCTTCAGGTCTCCCGGGGCTTCACACGGACAGTCGATTTGATTAAAGGGCAGCCAAGGTCTTGCTGGGCAGTGGAATGCCCTGGGGCACGTAATTTGGCATCGTTTTGCAGCGGGACATTGAGACCCATCCACTTGATATTCCTGTCTCTTGCCCACTTGGTGGTGCTGACAAACGTGTATACCAGGGAGAGGTGCCCAGCCAGACCTTCTGCCAGAACCCAGAGTACCGTTCCGTGTCGTCTGAGAGCAGGATGGCCTCCCTGTCACCCCTGCCCTGCCCACCCTCCTGTTGACCGTCAGCTGATCTTTGGCTGAGACCTGCATTTTCAGGGGAGGATGGAAGAGGCGCAGGATATGGAAGGGGCCATTTACATGAAGATGTGAATATACGGACATTTTATTTTTACCCCCAAATAAATCAGTTAAGTAAGTAAAAAACAAAGCAGAATTACCAACTAAAAGCCCACTAAATCCAGCTTCTCTTTTCACTGAGTTACATTATTTGAATCTTTATCCCAGACCTCACTCTTGGATTCCAGACTCACATTTCTGTCACCTAGTGTTGGACATGTTGAGTTAGTAACTTGCTGTCACCCCCAAATCAATTCAAAGCAAATTCATCACTTTCTGTTGCAAAACTCTACCTCCTCTACTCCTGCGGTCACTGGGCGGTGTTTCTACTCTAGCTGGGCTCTGGAAGGCAGCTTAAAACCATCTCTTCCTTGTACTAAACCACCAGATATTCACTGCCAACTACTGTCAATTATACTATCTCTCTCTATATATTAAAATTCAAGAAACTTATTTTACTGTGGACTATGATCTCCTCATTCTAAATGCAGTGCATGCTTATTGTGGAACAGTTAGAGAACATGCGTGTTGTAAGGAAGTGGGTGGACATCACCCCTCACCACGGTGTGCTGTTGTGTTTCCTTCTGGTCTTCGTTCACTACAAGAAACTCTTTTTCATCCATCTCCTTCTATAAGAGGAACGCTGCTCCAGCGTCCCTGCTTCCCCTCTACCTTCCCATGTCCTTCTCTGCATCTTGACGGGATCCCTGCTCCGTCCAGCACCAGCCTCCCTGTCTGTGTTCACGCCCGTCCAAGCCCAGCCTCGCCAGTGCTGTGGTTCTCATTCTGTCAATGCCTGCTTAAAATCACGCTCTTCCCTCCCCTGCGGGCAGTGTCTTATTTCTTATGTGGCATAGCGATGTTTCTGAGCTCATCCTTTTCTCTCTTTTCAGCCTCCTCTCTCAAAGCTCTCTGAGGTGTCCCTCCTGCTCCAGGTGGACCAGATTACTTGAAATTCCCCAGATATATTGATACTTTTTCATATTGCTGAATCGTTGCACTTCTTCTGTCCGGAACATCATCCTGGGGCAGCCCTGGAATCAACCCCCGGGCTGCCGGCCCGTCTGTCTGCAGGGAGGGTGCTGCGGGGACCCTCCTACCCCCACCCTGCTCTGTGGGGGGGCCAGGCCCCACGCAGGCCCTGCAGCCTGGTCATCCCCGGGCCACCTCCCCTTGTGGCACTCTGCCTTTGTAACCTCAGCCCTGGGCTCTGCTTATCCATGTGTCAGGACCCCGGTAAACGTTTCTTGGGTGAATGAAGGAATGAATGGGTGAGCGAATGGCTTCTGAGGCTTTGCGGCCACAGTTCTTTGAAATACCAGATATGACACATCTTCTGTCATTTCCAACCTTGCTCACCTTCCCTAGGTTGCCCATTCCCTGCTCAGAGCAGCATCACGATTCCTACCCTGCCTCTTAACGAGGTGCCTGGGCAGACCACCGGGACTCTAACATCCTGCAAGGACGGCTGGTGGCCCCCGCTGCCGGGCAGAGGTCTGCTGTCAGCTGAGGCGCTTGCTGGCGAATTGCAGCGGCAAACCTCTCCCAGAGCCAGAGCGAGGCCTGGAGTAATAAAGCGTTATTGACTTGTGCTGAGGACACCCATCAGGTGTATCGATCGGAAAAGTAAGTGCTGACCGAGGGAAGGCTGCAGTCAATACTTCAACTTAAAGGACAGCACGCTTTGATGGTTTGCAGAAATATGTGTTTTTCTACACATTTTGACTGTCTTCATTAGCGATCCCTGAGAGAGAGTTTGTGTGGCTGGGAGCCCGTGGTGCGTGCTGTCGCTCTGTGCTTAAATTCTCCGGAGAAGAGAGGCCTGCTCATCTTCTCTGACCCCCCAGGAGGAAACAGGTGCTCCTGCCGGGCTGGGTGCGCACGCTGTCTGCCTCTGCTGTGCAAACCGCCGCAGGGGGGAGCCTGGCGCTTTGTATTTTTGGGAAACAGGGCCAGGTATAGGAGAGCCAGCATGGAGCCAGCTGACCCAGGTCCTCCAGGGTAAACACCCAGGTGGGCCATTTCCAGGTCACATACACAATATGTGCATCCAAATTACATTTAAATGTCATTTGAGCCGAGACTGAGCAGCGTGTCATTGCACATACACTTGCTCCAGCATGGGTGAAGCTGGGACGCACCAGGCCAGGCCCAGGGGGGGCGAGGCTGAGTCTGAGGCAGACTCGGTGGCTGGTGGCCGTGGACTCTTCCCCGACGGCCGTGCTGCATCTCAGGTGTCCTCTTGGCTGCCTGGTTGGGTGGCAGCTGAGTGTCCAGCAGAGACATGAGTGCCGTGGGGTAGAGGGGCCTGGAGGCCTCCAGGAGGGCGCGTGGTCACAGGGCTGTGGACAGTGAAGGACGGGCCGCCTGCGGCTGAGCTCTGCTCTTCCTCCTCTCACCGCCCGCCGGCCCCCCCCCCCCCCCGACAGGGTCGCCTGTGGGTCTCTGCTCACGCTCTCCACACTTCATGTTCGGTCCTCTGTTTTGTCTTTTTCAACTCCAACTTGCCCGCCAGTGCCAAGGGGCAGTAATCTGTTTTAGTGGCGGGTACTACCTCTGGGGGGTGCTTTAGGTCTTTGGGGGGCCCTGCTGGCAGAGTGACGCATAGAGTGGCCACACCTCCTGCACGGGGCACCCATACAACAAGGCAACTAGTCCTGTGCAGCTTTCAATTTCTGCATGGAGGTGAAAACCCTGTTTCTGAGTATCTGAGCCGAGGACCCATGTGTTTTTCCAGAGCATTTTTGCATAGTTTCAATATAAATTACAATTTCCAGAAATATACATATGCTTAAGGTGAAGGAAAGTTATTCTTTGTTACTTCTTCACTGAGAGCTGGTCATTCCAGAAAGCCACCTCACTGACAAGACGTCACCGTGCTGAGCCCCAGTTGTCTCTGTCTTATTTTTGCGGCTGTCGTGTTCACAGCGGTTTCAGTTTCAGCACAGACAGCAGTGACGTCATGATGGCCTGCGGTACAGGAGCGCCCGGCCTGGGAGCTCACCTGTGGAAATGCACTGAAATGCATGTTACTTCTATTACGGTGATCTGCCTTTTAATTCTGTCAGGGCATTGTGCTGATTTAAAACTACGTCTATGGGTAGATTTTATGGTTACTTTTCAATATAGCACAGGAAATGATAAATATTGTGATATAAAAAAGAACATTGGCTCTGACTTGGCTGAGACCCAGTGAGTTAGTGTAACCTGCAATGTACTGGGCTGTTCTCACCCCTTTCTTATGTCACGCCTTTGCCCACCTCACTCTGGAACCTGGAATCTGCCCAGCTACGACTTGGCAGGACACTACCTCTGGGATTTGATTCATTTTTAGGTCTTTCTCACAACTTTGCTCAATTCTTTCCTCTGTCCCTCTGACATGGGCTGTGTAATGACATTTGAGTCACTGACAGACCATATATATGACCATGGTCCCATACGATTATACTGGAGCTGAAAAATCCTCATCATCTAGTGGCGTCATAGCCATTGCAATATCGTAGCACAACCCGTTCCTTTTTCTGTGTTTAGCTGTGTGTCAATACACAAACAGTGCCCATTGTGTTTCCGTTGCCTACAGTATTCAGTGCAGGAACGTGCTGTGTTCCTCTGTGGCCCAGGGGCAAACGGCCATACCACACAGCCTAGGTATGCAGTAGGCTGTAGCATCTAGGTTTGTGTAAGTGCACTCTGGGATGTTCTCACGATGACGAAATTGCCCAACAGTGCATTTCTGAGAACACAGCCCTGTTGCTGAGTGACGCATGAGTGTGGTTGCGTATCTACATAGCATGCATATACAGTTTTCTTCTAGGTTTTATTTATAGTTTCAAGCATTTGTTCTCTGTTCTCATTGACCTTATCATTCAAGTTTTGTCTGTTCTAAGAAATACATAAGTATTCCATTTGTGACCTAAATCAGTATTTTAAATAAGACTTCGCAATAAAGTGGCAAAAATGTAAGCTGCCTGATTCATTACAAAATTGCCTTTGATTTTACTCTTATATGTAGCAGTGGCTATTTTTAACTTAAAACTGCTTCTTTTGATTCATTTTTTCTTTCAAGGCATATGAGGTCTTTATAGTGTATCTCCTGTAATTATCGAGACGTAGGCTGTTTGGGTCTGTGAATTCTAGTTGTCAGTAAATAGTGCGCTCTTCAACCTCCCAGTCTGCATTTGCACTTCTGCGTGGGGATGGCGTGAAGGCGGCGTGTAAATACAACAGCGAGGGGAGTGAAGAGGTGCATAGGAGGCCTGGCAGCCAGGAGCTAGGAGAGCCGCCAGCAGTCGCTCTGCTTGTTGGATAATTCACGTCCTCTCATTGCCTCCTGTCATCAAAAGAGAGAGGAAATCCTGTCTCCTCCCTTCACTTTTCCTGGACCTGCAGTGTCCCTGGTGCTGCCCGAGGCACCCAGAACTCAGAACGGGAGCCGGTGGTGCTCCCCCGAGAGTCGCCGGCCCAGGCTGCACGGCATGGTTGACACAGTGACCACAGTGGTAGAGGCATAAAGAAAAGGTTCAGGTTCCGGGGAGGTGAGGACACGCAGCACTCGCATGCTCCCGGCCTCTGACTGCTGGGGCTAAGCCAGGCTTTTCAGGCCCAGCCCGGGGCGGGGGGTGCATGGCGCAGCAGGGCAGCCCGTGCCAGACCTGGTCCCCATGGGTGAGCGGCGAGGTGACGGCAGGGTGGGGAGCCATGAGGGTCTGAGCGAGTAGAGCAATGAATCTGCATCAAATTTTGCATTAAGCTTGAACATTTCTGTGTGGAAGCTATTCAGATGATTCAGAAGACTTTTGGGGATGATACAATGAGTGCAGGGAAAATAAACGTGTGGCACAAATGCTTCAAAGATGGGTGAGAATCTGTTGAAAGGGATCCACATTCTGGAAGGCCTGCGACAAGCAGAGCCCCTGAGAATGTTGAACGTGTGCGGGTTAGGTTAAGAGACGCTGGGAGAACTGTGCGAGGTCCCAAGGTGCCTACTTTGAAGGGCACTGAGGCATCATTGTCCTACGTACAATGTTTCTTGTATCTTGTATTGTCTTCAAGAAATGTCTCTATGTTTCATATTACATGGCTGGCTACTTTCTGGACAGACCTTGTAAATATATAAGACAATTATTAAACATTAACATCTCTTGGGTATTCACTCTGTTCTAGGAGTTTTTCTAAGCACTTTCTATGTATCAAATCATTTCGTAGCATAACAAACCCATTTTACAGAAGATAAAACAGAGGCCCAAAGAGAGAAAATACGGAGGAGCCAGAGTTTGAACCCAGGGAGCCCGGCCCAGACCTGCATCCGTGACCTCGGTTCATGGTGTTCCTTTCCTGTGGGCGTGTGTTGCCGTTGACACCTGCCGGCAGCGGGTTCAGTCACCCGTCAGCTGTCAGATTAAAGTGGGCGGCTTATTTACATTCTTATAGCGCTCAGCACTGTTCAGATTGTTCTTATACACATGACCTTGCCTGCTCTTCTCACAAGAACCCGCACAGGTAGGCAGGGCAGATTTGTCATCTCTGCTTCCTCTGCGATGAAATTTGGGAAGCTGAGACACACACGAGTAACGCGAGACAGAGCCAGGCCACGGAGAAGGCCCTTGGCTCTCTGTCCGCTGTGTGCGCACTAGCCCAGCGGATTCCTGCTTTTCATTCTTTTTTTTTTTTTTTTATTTCAGCTTATTATGGGGGTACAAAAGTTCAGGTTATATATATTGCCCATCCCCCCGAATCAGAGCTTCAAGCGTGTCCATTCCCCAGACAGTGCGCATCGCACTCATCATGTTATACCCCCATCCTCTCCCCCACCCCCTTTCGTTCTTGCAGAGGGAGTTTGTAATGGGATCTTTTTGGCTGTCCCTGTCTGAAAGTGTTCCCTAATGGGAATCTCAACAACCGTGCCTGCAGGGAACAGTTTTAGCCATGGGGGAGTGTTGTCTCGAGAAGACAAATGCCACCTCTGTGTCAAGGAAACAATCCTGCCCTCAGCTTCTACTCGCAGAGTCTGGCCCCAAAGGCCACTGTTTATTTCGCATCCCACTCTCCTCAATGGGTTATGATGGGGTCTGTGTCACCAGAGTGCTCGAAGCCAATCTTCCTTTTCTTTCTTCTTTCTCAAGAGTCTCAGATGTTATTGCCAACTTGGCCATGGTGCTGGGACCAGAGAGAAGACACCTGCTCTGTCTGAAATTCAAGAATCATTTGTTCTGAGGCGTCAGAAAATCTGGAAGAAAGGGGGAATGAGGGGTGTTTTTCTGGTTTTTGTTTCTGCACTTCAGCAGTAAAATAATTTATAGATTTAATCTAATTTTGGGAAAGTCTTGGTGAGTAGGCAAATATACTCGTTCCTGGTCACTCTTATTCCTGATGAACTTAATTCAATTTCAAGGTTTTTTTCTAATGGTTTATTGATAAAGGCGTTTTCAAGACTGTATTCTGAGGAACATTCTTGTACAGCTAATTAATGTTGTATAAAGAGTGTTTCGAGGGCAAATAAATTCATTAAATGGTGCGCAGTCTAGCTTCCCCCTGGTGAGTCAGATGATCTTTAGCTTATCAGCGATTCTAGGAAGTTTAGCAGTGAAGACCTGCCTGGCTTTGTTAAGCCTAGTGATTTCCAAATTCATGGGGGAGAGAACCCCCTTTTTCATGTAATATTTGTTAGCATTTACACTGGCAAATACTCCTTTATGTATTTTTAGGACAATATTTCCAATAACACCTAGTTTGACCATTTCGAAAGATAAGTTACCAGCTCCATTTTCTATTTAGGAAAATTCCTTCTGAGCTTCCCTCTGCTAAATGATTCAGGGAGCATACATGCAGTTTGCAGATGTGCATATTTAGAAATGCAAAATGCTTTAAGAGTGTTGCTTTTTTAAAAAGCCTACCGTAGGTGGGGGAGGCACTGAATTTGCTGTTTCCTTTAGGCCTTTTCTGGGTGCTCCAGTGCTGGCATTTCGCAGGCGGGGGTGGTCCACGCATCCCTGAGCTCAGCCCTGCCCTTTTCTCCTCTGTCTTCTCAGGCTGGTCTCCGCCTCACTTTTCCTCCTCCCTCCCTCTGCTGTCTGCAGAGCTTGGCACTCTGTTGTCTCCCTCTGCCTCCTCCTGCTTTGCATCTGCAAACCCAGATCCTTTTTCTGAGCTTGACCTCCTTTGTGCATGTCTTCGTTCATTATAATTCTATGACCACCACTGTGTGGCACAAAGCTGGGAACAAAAGACCCAGCCACACTCCAGGTCAACAGCCCTGCACTCAGACACCTCAAGGTCCAGCAGGAAGCAGGCAGGTGGGGAAGGGCCTTCTCAAACCTGACTCATCCTCAAGGCCTGTGCCAGCCTAGCCTTCTCCATGGAGAGCGACCCCTTGACTGTCCCTGCCCCAGAACTTCTATGTGTGCTTAGTCTGCTGTTACTTGTTCCCTGACTGTTTTAATGGAATTGACTTAATTTTCCTCAACCACACGATAGGGTCAGGAACCAAGTTCACATCTTGGTGTTTTGCATGATTCTAGGCATGTGCTCCATGGATAATTGTTGACTTCCCCAACTCAGTGTTCATGGAGCTTGGTGTGGTAGCCCAGGACTAGACCCTGGGGTACAAGAACGACAGAGATCTAGACCCTACCTCAGTTTCTATTACCTGGTAGGTGAGTACCTATCAGGTAGGTAGAAAGCTTCCTTGTCATGGGCTGAACATGCCCCACCCCCCATCCCACCAGAATGGCAGTTTTACTGCTTTGTGACCAAACCCCAAGGAGAAAGGGATTTTAAAGTGGGGCTGTGTACACACACGCATGCCTACACACACCATTAAAGCAAGAGCTTCACAAAACTCTTGGAGTGTAATCAAGTTAAGATGGGATAACACTGTAATAGAGCGGGTCATGGTCCAACTAACTGGCCTCCTGAACAAGAGGGAATTTGGGGGCAGACACACAGGGAAAATGGCCATGTGAAATGAAGGCAGAGAGTGGAGTGATGTGTCCACAGGCCAAGGAACCCCAAAGATTGTGGAGAAACACCAGGAAGAGGCGGAAAGGATTTTGACCCTGGAGAGAGATTTGCGATGAGACGCTCAGAGGTGCTGGGTGTCTGGCTGGTAGACTCCAGGGGTGTCGCTACACACCCTGCAGTGCACACGACAGGCTCCAACAACAAGGCATTGTTGGAAATGTCAATCGTGCTGAGTGATCAGGGTCCCGAGGGCCTGGCTTGGAAAAGTGGTGGTGACAGAGGAAGAAGGACAGAGGTGTGGGCTGCACAGGGGTGCATTGGGGGCTCGAGGCGGCCATGCAGCGGGGAGTGTCCACGTGCAGGACAGTTCAGGGTGGCATCTGGGATGGGGCCAGCAGATGCACCGAGCTCCTAAGTGTTCCCCAGCTTGGAGTTCTAGCCCAGTTTTCAATGTGCGCAAACACCCAGGATTCTCTTTTACAATTTCATCTTAAATTTTATGTTACCCTTTGGAGTTTAAGATATACTTTCTCTTTTTTTAACCCAAAATTTGGGGGTGACTAAAGGGATCATCTGTCTGCAGAGTCTTCTTATGCATCTCGCAAGTGGCTCCTACCTGGCTCTGAAGACATACACCACCATAAATAGCAGATTTGGCAGAAAAGCTGGGCGAGGTCCCAGGATTGTATAAAAACTAGTGTTCATTTTACATAAAATGCCAAGCTGGTCTTTAAATAGCAGTCTCAGAAGCACAAGCCATTTTATTATGCATTAAGTCATTTAGCATCCACTGTACAATTTTTCAAAGTTATTTTCCCCAGAGGGGTTGCTGATATACAGTATTCTTGCAAAAAGGGTGGTGAGAGGAGAGGGGAGAGATTGTTGAAAAGAGAGTATCCTGCAAGCAATCTCTTATTGCATTTGCTTGGTAATTTAGGAAAAATGCAGACATCAAATTTGAGACAAGAAGTCAAAAAGGAAGTCTTCAGATGCTACTGTAAACGCAGAGCTGTGTTTGGAGCTGCTCAGTGAGAGATTTCTGCTTTGCCGTCACAGCTATTTCTACCTATGGCACCTACATCTACATCACACCCCGTTCTGTAGGCGGCACAGACACAGGTCAGGAAGAAGAGGTGATGCCCACCCTGGAGAGACCCCTGTCTGGCCGGGCGGCTGACTGTGCACCGAGGGTCAGGCAGAAGCCCCCACAGCTCCTCACGACTCAGGCTGCCAATCACGCTGAATGTTCTAATAGCAGGGGCTTTTGAGCAGCATAGTTTTCAGAAATTCTTCAGGTACCCTAAAAGCTGCATGCAAAATATTGAGTTGTACTCTTACATACTTTTTATTTTGAGGGGGAGCAAGGATCTAGTGTTTATCAGAGTCTCAAAAAGGCTAATGAGCACCAGAAATGGGGAGAGCATTCTACATCCTCCAACAGGACATGATAAGTTTAAGTGAAAAGCTGTAGGTGGTCCCCGCAGACCCTTCGTCACGTTTCTGGTGGCTGTGATGGGCAGATTCTGGGCCGCGATGAAGCCCCGGCCAGCAAACTCCCTCCCAGCCCCTAGTCTGAGGTTGAGCCCCGGCGACCTTTGAAACGTTCATGTGTCACAGACCTTTGCAGCACCTGTCAGTGGTCGGCCGGGGGAAGCCATGGGTCCCTGACGTGGAAGGGAAGAGGGTTGTGTGTTCCAGGATGTCGCTGAACGAGGGATGCTCTGTCTGGGGTTGGGCAGGGCTCTTGGGGAAGGGCCTTCACCCGCACCCAGGCCTCGGTGGCCCCACACGCTGCTGGGGTACGTGTTCTGAGGGGTGTGTGTGGTTTGGAAGAGGACGTGCAGTGAGGTGGAAAGCTTTGCAGTCATTTCTATGCAGTGAATTCTCGAAGGCAGTCAGAAAGTGCTCCCCAGACTTGTGCGAATCAAGTAGGGTGTGCCCTTTCCCACGGCGTGGGAGCTGGGGCCCAGAGCAGCTGCCCAGCCTCGCTGTGTTGAAGGCCGTCTTAACATTTAACATGGGAACCAACTTGATCTCCATTTCCTAATGTTGTTTTGGAATCATTTGTCCTTCTCGCTTTTCCTTCTACTCTGATGTCTGCCAACAGGGTCCCGTCGCCCTGATGGCCGGCTGGGCACACTCCCAGGAAGCTGGTCAGCGCAGAGCCTCCTGTGGCTCTCGGAACATGCAGGTTGGTTTGTAGGGCGGCTTCCTCTGGTCACTCACATGGGGCTGCTTTCAGGGGTAAAATTTAAGATATTTAGTAGCCGGTATGGCATGAACATGGCCAGGCAAGACAAACATCAGCCATGACACAGGGGCACGGCCAGTGTTCAACCTTTTTCGGGGCTTGTGGGGGCCACCAGGACATGGGGTATTTCAGTATTTCCACAGCGGGCACTACTGTCTCCATGGCTTGGTGGCTGAATGTCAGCTTGACTCGCTGTAGTACAGGGTCTGTCCTGCTTGGTTTCCCTCCCTCACTTCCGCCCAGCCAGCTCTGAAATTCTGGAATTCTGTGACCGTCTCTTGTTTGAGCTGGGTCTTCAGTGTAGACATTCATCCAGGACACTCCTATGTCAATGTCCAGAGAGATCGTGTCTAAAATATCATCTGCCCCCTTCTCCACACACTTCCCAACTTCATATCACTTTATGATGAATATACTTTTCATTACTGAAAATTCAGAATCTGACAACTCCCCAGGGAGTTCCCCAGGAAGAGCTGGTGGCTGCCAAGCCATTGGGGGTCTGGGCAAGCCCTAGACGCGGGGCCTGCAGAGCCGCAGGGCCCGGGTTCTCGGGACTGGTGTTCCACTGAGGACCCCAAACACTGTCGATCCTCAGAGGACGAGACAGCCGCAGGGACAGGTGCCACTTGGCAGGGCAGTCACCATCACGCACTGCACATCCTCTCGTGGGCCTTTGCTTGGGCGCTTCCTCCACATGGACCTTAATATTTCCTGCGTGCCTCTGAGCGCGGAGAGCTGTGTCATGTCGTTGGAAACAAGGGGAACGGCAGCTGACAATGGTGCCTGGCATCTGTAGGTGACAGAGGCTTTGCCAGAGTTTGGTGACTCGCTCGTGAGCCCACTGGCTCCCATGACAGTGCTGTGAGCCAATCCCTCGGTGGATCCGAGGGTCTGTGTGTTGGATAAGGTTACAGTCTAAGCCGGCTGGAGGAACAGGTTGCAGAAGCGGACGGAAGTGGTGGTTGCCGATGGCTCCGTGGATGGACGAAGGCTTGCATTAGCTCCAATCCTGGCTTTAGTGTGACAAGTTGTGAAATGAGCTCCTGTTTAGCATCGCTCCTAAGTGAATAGCTCTAGACGGACTGAGCTCAGATCCCATCCTGGCAGGCTGGGATCAAGGGCACCTTTAAGAATTTGTGTGTCTAAATAGAAATTTCCAGAGACTAAGGAAAACATATGAATTAAAACACAAGGCTGGGTTTCTGTTTGGATTGGGGAGCCAGGCCCTCATGTAGCCTGGGCCATCGCTGGTGTCCATGAAGGTCGGGCCAGGCCCCCCACTCCTGAGCAGCTGCCGTGTGACTCCTCCTGTCCAGGCCAAGCCCTGTCCTGCCCCACACAGGTGCCCATGAGGTTGTGTCTGCCTCCCTCTACCCAGTGCTCTGGTGTCCCCAGAGCCCTGCCACGGGACTGTTAATATTAGCTTTTATTGACTTGGGGCTCAGCCTTTGTAAGAGAAAGGAAACGCTGGCAAAGTAAAGGCTGAGAGAAAAGAGGAGAGAGAGGGGAAGTTAGTGGCAGAGGAAGGCAGGACAGGGACCACACGTGCAGCCTCTCCCTCCCACCCTGCCTGGTGGCACACCACGTCTCCAAAGGCATTCGTTGTTCTGAGACATCAGTAGAAGATGCGGATCCTCTTAGCGCCTAGGCCTGAATCTGGCACAGTGTTGTCCTGCCACATTCTACTGGTTCCTGGTACTCACACGTCCAGCCCAGGTCCAGTGTGGGAGGGGACACAGCGGGAGGCCTGCGCCTTGGGACCCTCTTTGGAAACAAGCATGGTGAGGAGGAGCTTAGGAGCATGCACAGGCTGTGCTGGGAATACAGAGAAACCCAGATCTGGGACAGGAAGGTTTCTGGAAGATTGTGAAACTAGGGCTGATGCTTCTGTTTTTGCAATAAATAAAATGTAGACAAATGAAGAAAACAGAATACTTGATGAGTGAGCAAACCACTAAATGAATGATTAGAGTCAGAAATGTAGATGTGCTATAAAAAAAAGCTTTGGGTGAGAGGCATGGAGATAACATGGAAAGTATTTTGGAGATGCACAGACCTGGGTTCAAATCTTGCTCCACACTTACAGGTTTGGTGAGCTCAGGCCAGTTACTCCCTCTTTTTGAGTGTAATTAGGCCAATAATAGGATGACTTGATTGGCTCATTAGGGAGAGTAGACTAGAACTACTGACCTAGTGCCTGAGAAAGTATGGGAACCGTTCAGCACCTACCCCTCATTTAAAAAGAGAGACAAATACCTCTTAGTACACTTGAAATAGAAAAACTATCCACCAACAGGAAAAATTGTATCATTTAAAACCCAGCCAGCGTCATTGCATTGTTGAAATGCAACGCGATCGTACAACCCCCCTTCATGTGATAACCCCCGTGGCAGCCCACCACACATGATTGTTGACTCTGTTCTAGAGGTTCCAGCCAATGAACCAGGACAGAAAGACGAAAGGAACGCACGTTTTCAGAAGACAACATCGTTACTTTCAGAGTAAGACTGTCTCTCTAGCAAACCCAAGAGAATCAACTGCAAAGCTATTAGAATAATAACAGAGTAGATGGAGGTGGCTGGTCACAAAATAAATGTTCAAAGATACATAGCTTTCTTGTACACCAACGATAGAAATCGTAATTGAGAAAGTATTCCACTCAGCAACAGCCAAGAAGTTTACCTAAGAATTAACTAGACAAACCTGCACAGGATCTAACCAAAGAAAACAATGAAGTCCACCACAAGACAAAAGGAAAAAAAAAAAAAAGAATTGGAGAAACATACCCAGCTCAGTGGGAAAAACTCAATACTATAAAGGTCAAACCTCCTATTAATACAAGGTTTAAGGTGATTCCTGCTAAAATGGCTAAGGGACTTCACTTCGAACATGACAAAATTATTCAAATTTTGTATGTAATTAACTGGTAATAAAACCCAAAAAACTTATGAAAACCCACTAAATAACAGCAGATATTCAAACATGTTATAAAGCTATAATAATTAAGGTAGTGTTGTGCTGCTATAAGAGGGGATGGATATATCAATAGGGCAAAAAGGAAAACTCCCAAATGGACCCAAATGTATAGTTAGTATATGATAAATGTAATATTGCAATCATTGAGGAAGAGGATTCTTCTATGTAGGATGCCAAAATGATTGGTTAACTATTTGGTGGAAAAGAGTTAATTACTTAGCTCTGTATATCATATACAAACTTTAATGGGTTAAAAGAATAAATGTAAAAAAGTTAAATCATAGAGTGAGGAAGAAATACAGATAGATGTTTATATAATCTTGGGATGTGGAGGCTTTTTTCCATACTAAACGTAGTAAACATAAAGTAGGGTTGATACATTTGGCAATAACAAAAAAAGGGAATATTTCTGTGTCTTCTCAAAATACATACAAATTAACCTAAAATGACAAACTAGGTAAAATTATTAGCAACAAATATTTCGGCCGTGGCATGTATGACCCAATACAAAAACAATGCAGAAAAGCAGGAATACAGATAGCTAGCAAATCCCTTATGATGCTCAACTTCTCTAGCAGTGAAAGAAACACTAATTAAAAAGAGATGTCATTTCTTATCCACCAAATTGGCAAAGAAAAAATATGACCATCCCCAGCACGGGGAAGGGAGAGGAATTCACACAGTCCTCCATCAGCAACAGGAGGGAAGGCTGCTACCAGTATTTGGGAGTGTAATTTGCCCTTAAAGGTCTTACAAAATATAAATGTGTTCCCTTTGGATGTGACAATTTCTTGTCTCAGAATATACGAGGTGACAAAAGGCACAAGATTTATGTAGTAACGTATCCAGTGTTATTTATTATTGTTAAAAAATTAAAACAGCCTAAATGTTCACTTTAAAACATGAAAGTTAGGACAAATCCATAAAGTGCCGTATGCTGCTCAGCCATTAGAAATTATTGCTTAGACTATAACATGGCATGAAAACATATATACAACAAAGTTAAACAACACGGAACAACAAACAACAAAACTGGCAGCGACTAAATGGTTTACATTATATCTCAGGTGATCATTCATTTCTCCCTCCCCACCAATCTACCACTCAGAGAAAGAGCAGAAAGCAACAGTTATTTGCAGATGATGCAATTTTGGGTAATTTTATTTTCCTCTTTGCACTTTTGGAACTTTTAAAATTTTATACAATGAATATGTGTCCCTTTTTAAAAAAATCTAAGCAGAAAAATACTATTTAAAAAACTAAGCAAACCAATGTTAGTTTTGTATTGCTGAGTCCCCCTGTGACTTAACCTCCATTTCCATCCTGACCTGGTGAATGACGACCTCTGCCCTCTGCCACGTCCCTTCCAGGGATCTCGAGGGGGTATAACAGACAGACATATGGCCGCGTAACGGACATATTAGGGGGTGTAACAGACTTACTAGGGCTGAGTTCAGTCTGACTTGGCTGAGATGGGGTTTAGAGGGAGGAGTTGGAGGGAGCTGGACACTCACATGGCCCAGAGACGGGGTCTCAGCTCGGCTGCTCCTTCCTGCCTCCCTAGCACTGAGCAGCAGGCCAGGCCCTGTGGGTTTTGCTGCCCATCAGACTACCTGGCACTTCTGGAAGCCCTGCCGGGAAAGCCCATGTGAGCTCAGGAGGGCTCTTTCCTGGGCCCCTTATTTCTAGGAAGTGGCTTCTTCCAAAGGCCAGCTCTCAAATTGCTTCCATTGTTGGCGAGAGATAATTATGGTGAGGAACCCCAGGCTCTTGATCTAAATAACAACTTCTCCTTCTCTATTTAAAACGTCTGTGGTTGATGCCAAGTGATACCAACGCGGCCTCCTTCTCTTCAGGTGCACCTTATGCGGTTTACGGGGTACTGTCCCCTCCACGCCCCACGCAGGGGGACAGAGCCACAGTCTGCTTCGGGTGCTCTGCGGCCACAGCGGCAGCTGATTATTGATAATTCACCCACTGAATACAAAGGAACAGCGTCCAAGCGCCGGATAGATAGGTTAATTTGGGATGCTTCTTTGTTAACAAGCAAATCTTTTATAAAAGTACCAGGAAAAAAAAAAAAAAAAGAAAGAAAGAAAAGGAAGAAATCTCTGAGTCAAGTCGTCTTTGTAGTGGCTTTGCCGCGGGTTGCCTGTCTCCTTCTTAAGAATTCAAATGAATTGAGAATCCCCTTAGAAGTGACAGCCCAAAGTGTAAGAATGATAAACGGCTTTGGCCTTGATAATTTTTATTAAGCACTAAATGTCACATTTAACCTGCATTACTGAAAGCAATTACCCGTGTATCAACAGTCAAGCAGCACAGAGCGCAGTGCCGGCAGCGGCACACTCGGCTCCATCTGGGAATAAGGATTTTCAATTAGGAGGCAAATAGCTGCACAGGGGCTCAGGTCCTCAGCGGCTCCCAGAGGAGGCCCGTGGAGTGAAGTCTTCATACGCAAGTAATCGCAGCAGTGTCAACAGACCATCCCCAGCCATCTGCTGCCAGAGCAGCCGCACTTTATCAAATCTCAATATTTACAGACGCTGATCAGCTCGTGGGGCCAGGATGGCTCCCTGCCAGGGAGTTCTGGGAAATTCATTTTAAGGTGTGTTTCAGTAGGCTAATTAATTTACAAGCACCTGTTTCATCGCCGGGAGCTGTTAGTGCAGCAGATGATCCACAGCCGGGGAGGGAGACTTTATCCCGGCTAAATTGATTTCAATTGATTTTAATTTGCTGATGGCACAAGTCGTAGGTTTAATGTGAACATAGCCTGGAGCCCCCGTTTTTTTCCCTTTTTGGAGTAAGCCGTGTAGACGGCTCATTTCTTGCTCTTGCCATTGCTGGGAACAGTGGCCTCTGCAGGAGGCTTGTGTGTGGACACAGGCGGCAGCCGGGCTCTTGGAAGTGGTGTTTGCCGCGTGCAGTCAGACGCCGGGGCAGGGCTGCCAGTTAGCATACAGGATGCCCAGCTAAACTTGAGCTTCAGATAAACAACATAGGAATTTTTTAGCAACTGTGTCCCCATAGGACACACTTACACTAAAAAAAAATGCTTTGTTGTTTATCTGAAATTCAGATTTAACCAGGTGTCCTGGATTTTATCTGCTGAATCCGGCGACCCGAGTTGGGTGCTGCCGACTTGCGTAGGAGCAACTTTGCCCCACCTGCGTGGTCAGCCGTGCTGTGGAGCCTACTCTGCCCTCGGGCTGGGAAGAAGTTCTTGTCAAGGTTGGATCCGAACCTCACTGTGCTCATCCTCCTGGCGGGAGGCTCTTTGCTCTCAGGTGTTCTCCTTACCTGCCTCTGCAGAGGGGGCAGGGCTCTGTCGGCGCCTGTTCTTGCCAGGCCCTCACTTTCTCTTAAGGACCTCAACACCCGTCTAGTCTGGCCGCTCCGGTGCACATGCGGGTGGTTTTGGTGATGCATGGGTGGACAGGTAACCAGAACAGAAGAGTGAGCAGTGCATCAAGCCCAGGACTTCACAAATCTTGCTCAGTTGAAAGCTAAAGTAGTTATTTAAATTTTATAAGGAGAAACAGTTGAAGAAAAGGCTAATTATGTACTAGTGGCGCTCAGGGAGAGCACAGGAAGGCTGTATAGGGATGAAGACTTTTGGGGAGCACCCTGCTAGCTGCTGGTGCTGGCTCTGTGCTCAGCAGCATGAGGCCGCTCTGCAGCAGGCTCTGTCCAGGCACCAGAACTCCCACCCTCTGGTGGGCAGCAGGTGCTGCCTGGGTCGTCCAGTCCTCGGCTCCAGGTAGGCCAGACCTGAAGCTGCCTAGGATTATGTTATAAGCCCCTTTGTGTAATTTTCACTGCAGCGGAGGTAGGTTTATCCGTGGCCGTGTGTTAAAAGGCACTGCAAGAACCCGTAGCCGCTGGGAAGTTCTGTCAACGTGGCTCCTTCCCTGCCCAGACGCTGTGCAGCGCACACCCACCCGACACGCCTTCCTCTCTCTGCGCCCATCTCCTCTCTGGTCTCTGGGTCAGAAGGGTCTCTCTGGGAAGGCAGAGGAGAAGAGCTGCCTGCAGGGGCTGTTCGGAGCAGGCTGCCATCACAGGGTCCCCAGTGGGGCCTATACAACAGAAACTTACTTCGCACAGTTCTGGAGGCCGGAGTCCCAGCGTGGGCAGGCTCTGGTGAGGACCCTCTTTCTGGCTTGCAGACGGCCGCCTTCTTGCTGTGTCCTCACATGAGAGAGGGAAGAGAAGGAGAGAGAGGGGGAGAGGAAGTGGGAGAGGGATCTCTGTTTGCACTGGGCTGTCTTGCTGACTAGACACTGGTCAAGGCTCCGAGATTCAAGTGCAGCTCAGTATGGCTGCAATTATTTTAGTTTGGGGGAAAAAACTTTTAAAACAAGTGTTCACCTCAGCCATTAGGGAAAAAAGGTAAATAAATTACCTGTACAGCAACTTCAAAAAATGCCATATCCTGTGAAACTTCCAGAATAATCTTACAGCAAAATGCTCACGATAACAGAATGTGTTAACTTGCTGCACGAGATCATTAATTATAAGCCAGTTGAATAACAGTGATTGGTTATCAATAATGTCGTACTCAGTTTTTGAATACGTCAAGTGCTTGTTTGTGACAATGTGACCACATCATCTGTAGCAGGAAATACTTTCATTGCCACTCTCTAGCAGGCACAGTGTGCAATAAGCATCGGCAGCTCATCCGAAAGTCTATGAGGTTAAAAACATACTTGGTTCACCCCACTAGAAATTATTATGTGATTCACCAAAAGATTGTTGCTACCCAAGTTGACACTTGTGGTAGTATTAAGGGGCAGATTCTGAACATGATAATGACTAGCATTTCTAAATTGAGCACATTGAATTTGGCCCAGATTAGATTATTATCAAATATGCAAAGATTGAGGATAAATCAATAAAACCTTCAAATATGTCTTCCTTATTCCAACTTGAGTTCTACAGAAGGATCAAGAATATAATAGTGGCCGGGCGCGGTGGCTCACGCCTGTAATCCTAGCACTCTGGGAGGCCGAGGTGGGCGGATCGTTTGAGCTCAGGAGTTCGAGACCAGCCTGAGCAAGAGCGAGACCCCACCTCTACTAAAAATAGAAAGAAATTATATGGACAGCTAAAAATATATATAGAAAAAATTAGACGGGCATGGTGGCACATGCCTGTAGTCCCAGCTACTTGGGAGGCTGAGACAGGAGGATGGCTTGAGCTCAGGAGTTTGAGGTTGCTGTGAGCTAGGCTGATGCCACGGCACTCACTCTAGCCTGGGCAATAGAGTGAGACTCTGTCTCAAAAAAAAAAAAAAAAAAAAAAAAAAAAAAAAAAAAAAAGAATATAACAGTCACCTACGGCTGTGCCTAGAGGCCTGCATACTCTTCACGCAGAGTATCGTCCTGAGAAGTGCAGACTTTTAATTCTAAAAAAAGTAAACATTCGAATATAGCAAAGAGTGTGACTAGGAGCATGAAAGTGCCACCATTGAGGAGGGGCCGTATTTCCCTTTTAAGGAGGCCCCAGATCCCACCAGACAGGGTTCATTAATTTAAGGCAGTTGAACTGGAAAGCATGAGAGTTCACAATTCAATTAAGGAGGGAGATAATCTTCCCGGGTTGGTTTATTTAGCTTGCGGTTTTTAATTAATTCTGCCCCAGGAGGGAGTGCCGCAGGGATCTGCCTGCACCTGTAACACAGGCTGTTGTCTCATGTCAGTGAACTGGGCCTGGGCACGTGCAGGGCACGACATGCCGTCACTCTACCTTGGCCACGTTTGGCCCACGCCTGCGGAGTCAGCACGGCATAGCTCTTCCAACAGAGCGGCGGTGACGTCTAGAAACTGTTGGGCTCCTGCTCGTGGAACCTGCTTATGGCAACTGTCTCCCTTACCCTTTTCACTGGTCTGGGCACTGAAAGTAAATAGTCACAGATCCGACATAAGGGAAGAGACCCTGCTGAAGAGTGGGCTCCCTGGATTTCACTTCGAATGGTGATGCTCATCCTGTTACCTTCTCCCGTAGGCTGTGCCCGAACGCCCTTGGCCTCAGATCTCTTCCTGCCCAGGCTTTGGACAAAGATGAGGATGCGGGTGGCACTCACTCCTGGCAGGTCGGCCCCAGGGACGAGGTGGGGTCAGATTAGCTGGACTCTGTGAACAGGTGTGCTGTGCCATCCAGAATCATGATCTTGTTCCCATTAAGCATGTTGGATGACCCCGTTGCAGGCTATATTTTATTACTATGTGCTCCTATATATTCATTCGTTCACTGGGCAAACATCAGGGTGAGTGCAGTGTCCTGGGCACTGGGGACAGAGTGGGATGCTGGGCAGGGATGGCTCAGCTGCGTGAAGGAAACCAGCACCCTGACCTCTGACCTGACACAGCAGAGGTCGTGCTTGTGCACTCGAGGCAACCTCTGGCTCCAGCTGGGCTCTGCTCCCTGTTCTCGCTCCAGGACACACTGTCTGGAGACGGCCCGTCGTGGCAGGAGAGAATGGGAGCTGGGAAGGCTTCCTCCAGCAGGTCAGGACTCTGGGCCAGAATGGACGCATTACTTCACCCCCGAGCCACTGGCTTGAAGCAGTGACGTGCGCCCCACACACGAGGGTCAGGAGTGCAGTTCTGCCGCGTGACTGGACACTAGAGCTACTGGTCACACAGTGTTGGAAAGACACACACGCCTGAGACTTGCGGTGCACACAGTTTCCTTGAGCAGCCAGACATGAAACACACGATTACAGAATTAACTAATTATAACCATGATCAGTGCTACAGGATGGCACGAGCTGCCCGTGTGTCAGCCCCGGGCGTGTTGTCTATTCATGAGTAAGTTTTGTGTTAGATGTTTTGTATTTCTAGAGTGGAATAAATCATGGAATCATGAATATTTAGAAGTCAAGGAACCTTGACGAATAATACATTTCAGTGGCCTTTAAGCTGTATTCGGTGACTCTCTTGGGTGTGTTGAGGGCCAGATCTGACCAGAGAAGCTCCAGTTTCGCCTGTTTGATCCAATCCACATGAAGCTGCCATAGCCAGTCATTCTTGGCACAGAACAAAGGCAGCAGCAATCCAATATTTTGGGTTTGTGCATCATATTTCACACACACAAAAATAGATTCCATTGCTTTAAAATATATATAATACAAACTATTCATCTCAAACTTGCCTTTTGCCTGTGAATCATCTGGGGCCCAAGGAAGTTCAGTGGCAAATGACTGTCAGAGCAGAGGGTCCATTGCTTTGATTTTTTAAATTGTGGTAAAATGGATATAAAATAAAATTTACCATTTTAACCTATTTTAAGTGTACAGTTCAGTGGCATTAAGTGCATTCACAAAGTTGAGCCACCAACACCACCGTCCATCTCTAGAACTTTCTCATCTTCCCAAAATAAAGCTGTGCACCCGCTGCACCCTGACTCCCCCTCCCCCAGCCCCTGGCAACCACCATCTACTTTCTGTCTCTGTGAATTTGGTTCCTGTAGGTGCCACAAGCAGTGTTTGTCCTTTTGTGACCAGTTTATTTCACGTAGCATAATGTCCTTAAGGTTCAACCATGTTGTAGCACGTGTCAGAATGTCCTCCCTTTTTCAGGCTGAGTAATGTTTCACTGTGTGGATGGAGCACATTTCAGCGACTCATTCGTCTGTCAGCGGACACTGGATCGTTCCCAGCTTTGGGCTGTTGCGAACAGTGCCGCCATGAACATGGCGTATAGATGTCTGCTGGAGCCTCTGCTTTCCAATCATTTTGATATGTTCTTAATGTTGCTTTGACTTTAAACGTTTTCTTTCACCAGAAAAGTAATACCTATTCATGTTACTTCAATTTACAAAAGCTTTAAAACCTACACTGTGCAAAATATTCCACTAATCCTTTTGAATACAAAAGGTGTTGCCATTGCAGTGGCACCGAGGGGCCGGTCCCAGAGGAGTGAGTCCGTCAGAGGAGCTGCAGCCCTCAGTGGCTGGGGGACGCTCATCTGGTGAGTCCGTCAGAGGAGCTGCAGCCCTCAGTGGCTGGGGGACGCTCATCTGGGAGGGAACAGACAGCTTTCTGACTGCCCAGGATGTCGGACTGTTAAGGGACCCTATATTATAAACCTGAGCAAACAAAAATTAAAATGTCACTCAGGCCTTAGGAGTTTGGTAAATAAGCTGCTTTGGAATCTTACATTTGACTTTAGATAATAAAGCTTCTGTGATCTCATGCTGTTTCCTTTCGAGCTTTGCCCTCTTGTTTTGTTGGAGCACATCCTCCAGTGGCTTCCTCAGAAAGAACGCATGGGCAGTAAATTTCCTGAATACTTATGAGTCTTAAATATCTTTGACTGTTTCCACCTTGATTAATAGTTTAAAATGTAGGATGGAGATCACTTTTTATCATAATTTTGAAGGCATTGACCCATCACCTTTCAGCATCCAAGCCAATTGTAATAACTATTTCCTTGCCAGTGATTGTTTTAGGATTAGTTATGTGACCCAGTTCAGGCCAATAAAATACAAACAGGATTTTGCCAGAGAAACATTCCACATTTCTAAAAAGTATTCAATAAAGATACTTCCCTTCCTCGTATTTTTCCTTGGAAGTCGAGTCTGGGAGCAAGATCTGAAATTGCCATTCTGCTCTCGTTCTGAGGATGAAGCCAACGTGAGTGGGTGGGAGAGGGAGCAGAGATTGGCAGCGAGCAGAGTGAGGGGCACAGTGGGGTGGCTCTTGTGTGCTGCCCCCAGGCCCCCAGGGCCCTCCAAGCTGATGCTGTCTGGTAGAACTGCCTGCAATGAGGTGCACGGTCTCTGTGCATTTCCAATGTGGTAGCCACGAGACAGACTGTGTGTGGCTAGGAACTGAATTTTAAATTTTACTTGGTTTTAATTAACTGAAACAATTTTAAGTAGTCACATGTGATTAATGGCTACCACCTTGGCCAGCATGGCTCTCGACACTGGTGTGAGGTGACTGTGTCTTTCTGATTGTTGACTCTGAGTCACCTGTTATCGGCGCCGTGCCCCACTCTGCACCCACCACTCCCGTCTGCGTGGGTGTTTATGGTGGTCGTGGTTTCTTCATGTGCTTCTTTTGATCTTGTTTGGGCAAGGCGTGAGGAAGAGGCAAAAATATACATGTATGTTCTGCCTCTTCTCTTTAATATGAACTAGGTGAGTTTTTTTCTTTTGTAAAGTACCTGATTCTGCCTATAGATCCACTTGATGTGAATCTGTGTTGATTAAAAACTTATATTTTTTCTGGTGCAGGAAGTGTCATTGCAAATTGCAGTCTTAGTTCATTAGTTTCTACAAATAACTTTGAATAGTTTCTCTTTTTTTTGGAAGCTTTTTTGGTAAAAACTACATTTTGGGTGCATTCCATTGTCTTTTTCCCATATGCTTACTCTTTAACTGTCTTCCCGGGCCTTGCCTTTTGCATTCGGAGTGCTTTCTCCTCGCCAGCCACCAGTGCCAGGGGGCGGTTTCGGGCAATCCCAGTTCTGCGTCTGGGGCTGCTATCACAGTGCTAAGTAGCATTGTTCATCTCCCTGGTCTCTTCCCTTAGCACATTAGCTTCCTTTTCTTCTCACTTTCTCTGTTTATCTTCTCACATTTTTTTCTCTTATTTTGAAAATTCATTATTTTTGTAGTTCCCTTGAGAGAGCAGCTCTGTGAAACTCGTGGAATAAATGCTATTTCATGGTAGGCTCCGCATCTCTTTTTGCATGCTATTATTTTTGTTTTTTTTTTTTGTTCTTGTTGTTGTTGTTGCAGTAAAAAATTTGCAAGTATTTCACCATAGTTTTTTTTTTTTTCTTTTGCTGTCTTTGAGTTGGAGGGAAGATGATTTTATCCAACATTGCTTCTGGCCACAAAGTCCCACTGGGCGGCTCTCCGTGGCGCACTCCTGTCTGCTGAGGCTCATGGGTCTCAGGCTTCCCCTCAGCCCCTCAGCGGGGTTCCAGCCGTGCTGCTGCACATCCGTCTGGGAGGGCAGAGGAGGTGGAAGCCTGCTGTCCCGAGCCCTCTCTAACGCTGCTGAACCATCCATCCTGGGTGAGTTCTCCAACTTGGGGGTACACCCAGTCTTCAGCAAGATACCCCAACATCTACAGTTAAGCCTGTTTCCCTGAGACAACAATTGCTTCTCTCCCCACGCACACACTCAGAGGACACCGTGTGGTCCTTGGCTTCCGGCGGCACAGAGAGGGAGGGGAGGATTTGGGTGGCTACTGCCAGTCCTTCCTCAGTTCTTCCTACCTCGGCAATTTCAGCTTCTACAGGGTAGAGGAAAGACAGAGGTTGCCTGAAATTTCTCCTCCTCCTGTGACAGCAAACTGCTCTCTTATGAAGGTCAACTGGGAAGCCCAATTCCTGAATTTTCATTCAATTTGACCATTGTATTATTGACCAACATTTCTCAAAAGATGTGATATATTATTGGTGCCGTCACGTTGATGATGTTTCTTCACAACTTTTGCTTCTTTGTAAAATTTTTAATCAGTTCCACGAAAAGAGACAGGCGATTCCATGTGGTTCATCACAGCACCGTCCTTCCTGGACGTTGTCTAGACTCTTGGTAAGATCAACACGCTTTTGCTCCTTGGTGGTCCTGTTTAGAACCGCGACCCTCTTCTGCAAGGAGTAACTCGAACTGATGATGAGACCCTCCTCGGGGCTCACCCCACTCTGGGCCACGTGTCGTCGTCCAGGGCCTGTTTGCGGAAGACGTCAGCCTGTGATCCGACCTCCCTGCCGCCACGCCACTCGCAGGATGGGGGCAAGGCACGTGGGGCTCTGCACCCCAATCGCAGGATGGGGGCAAGGCGCGTGTGGCTCCGCGCAGGCGGGCTGCACTTGCCTTTCCTGGAGCTGCAGTTGTGTTTGCCTTTGTGGGATTTGTTTTCCCAAGCAAGTTGCCTGGAGCTCTGATGTGTTGTAGGAGAAAGACGTTGTTATGACAGTGTTAGCCTCTTAGCAAATTGCAGAGCCTTGAGGATTGCATTGGAGACGTCACGCAAACACTTTTTGGAGCTAATAATGTAGTACCATATGTAAAGCCAGAAAAATTATTTAAATAGGTAGCATTTGAAGGAATAAAACAATCAGAAGGCTTTTGGGGGATAATGAAGATTACTCTGAATTGTTTAAACTAGATGTACAGCTTTTAAAACAAACTGTGCTCCCAGGCAGCTCCCTCCTCAGCTACAGCTTATTCTTGCCATCAGAATTTATGCTCAGTGTTTGTCTTTTTATAGATGAAACTAGATCTCTAGGTAATATTGGAGAAACATCCTTTCCATTTCATATGGCAAACTTGAAGCTTTCTGATGAATAATATCAACTGGAGAACTAATATTCGTTTAAACGCAGGGAGTGAAAATATTTACAACGGAGGCCAGGGCAGAGGTGGGAGCTTGTGGGGAGGTAACCTCAGTGCTGACCTGTCTCTGAGTTGTGTAGCTTCATTTCTTACCTTCTCCCTTCTTCCAAGTTACTGAGCACGATTCCAGGTCTCCGTGCACCGTGGCTGGAACACGACAGGAAATTGCCCGTCTTCCTCTCCATCCTCACTGCGTGTGGCGCAGAGACATCTTATACTTTTTTAAAAATGCTCTTTACCATTGCAAAGCCCAGCATATTATTTATAAATCCAACCTACACAAGAGCCGTGAGGAATAGAATCCCTTGAACAGCCCGTTTTCCTCATTCTTCAAAAGCGACACCATCTGAAAATGTCTGGCGTTAGTGGCCAGCGCCTTCTTTGAGCATCAGCGACGGGTGTGGGCGCCTCGCTGCTCCTTCGGGTCGGCTCCGTTCGTGGCAGCTCCGCTCCTGGCCCCGTGTCAGCGTCACCGTGGTGAGGACTGGCGGCAGCGGCAGTGAGATAGGAACAAAACCGTAGGCCACTCCGACAACGTCACATTCCATGTGATCGTGGGGCTCTGTGTGTGTGAGAGAGAGAGAGAGAGAGAAGGAGAGGGAGGGAGAGAGAGAAGGGTAGTGCTGTAGTCTCTGAAACATCACACTGAGCAGTCAAGCGAAAGATCAGCTCCAGGAAAGTCAGAGTGGGTGAGTGGGAAAAGCTACCACACAAGGCACGCGTGTTGCTTCCTGAAACACCTGGCAGAGCCTTACCCACGGCGTGTCCTGGTTTCTTCCCTTAGCAAAGACAGATCCAGCTAGAATCGTGACCTACAGTGTGGCTTCTAGGACAGGTGTGCTGCGCCCCTTGGTTTCTCACCCTGCCTCCTTCCGTGGGGGTGTGTTTGCGTGTTTACTGGAGTCGCGCCGCCTTTTTCTCCACCGTTGGAACCTGCCTTGGTCCCTGAGGTCAGAGTGGACCCCTTCCTGCTCTCACACCACCATGGGTACTCTGCGGGGTCTGCGTGCTGCCTCCGCTCTGCCGTCCATCCTTGGAGTCAGCGTTTCTCTTGTTCAAATTGGAAGTTTGCGGGTTCCGCCCTGGACCCTTGTCACAGTGGGTGATCTCGCGGCCCTTGCCACTGGGACTACTGGGGAGTGAGCACTGTGCCTCAGGGGACTGTGGAGCCTGTGTCCAGCCCACCTCCTCCCTCTGAGCCTGGCGTGAGCAGCCGAGTCGCCTGGTGCTTGGCGCAGAAAGCGCGGGCGCATGGTGACGGGAACCAGACTCTGCCCCTAGAGGAAGTCCTGGCTGGACAGCCACCTGCATCACAGCCCTGGGTCTGCTGTTCTGATCTCAGCACCGGAATCGAATTCCATGCAAGCTTTCAAAGAAATAAAAACTTGGTTTCTGACAAACGTTTCCAACATGAAACATGTTCCTAGACTTCCTGGACACAAAACGGAGCCCTGGTCCTCTTTCCCCATATAAAAAGTGTCTTTGTGAGAGGCGTCTTTGTTTAGCAGAGGAAGAAAGAATGACTCGTGCCGCGGAACACGCCGGCAGGTGCTACCATTCTGGGAACACATGTATTATGGCGTGTCGTGTAATGGCACACTGCGGGAATGGCAATGAATAGTGAGGCGCACAATAATGGGCATTGTTGATGTTTGTTAAAATAAAGATATTCAATTTATAATAAAAGGGATTAAAAGCTTAATTCATGACTATGTTAATATTTGTCTGCAAGTACACAGATAAATGGTAACGCACCTTATCACGTCGAACACCTGCACGTACAAGTTCCTCTGCTGAGATCTCCATGGGATTGTATGTTTTACAGAGCTTAAACTTTCATTTCCCAAAATAATGATATCATTCACTTACAGGTACAGATAGGCTTGCCTTACTCTAACTCCATCCTGAAATGAGTATTGTGGCTTCAGCTACAAAAATACGGGATTAATTACGGCAGTGATATGCCACAATCTGCCCGCTGCAACAACAGACGAGCAAACACACAACAGCCGACAGCGTGAGCACGTTTCCCGCCTGAGAGCCTGTGGGACGCGGATGCACCCAGCTGCTTCCTGCTCCGGCAGAGCGGGGTACCGGCGAGCACGGCTTTGTAGACAGTTGACAGTCCCGCATACTGGTACATTGAATTGTGTTTTTAAATGTCCCAGGAGAACTTGTTCATTAAAAGAGATTTATGATGAATTTGTTGGGTAGAGTATCCTGATAGAAAATTATCAAATGTTTCTGAATAACTCTGACCTGACCAATCCTGGGCTAATTACCCTGGAAGATGCAGAGATAAGATGCTTTCCTCCAGCTTTAGGAAAAACAGCTATGAATAAAGCATCAGAGGCCCTAAGCTGCAAGCTTTACTGCACGGGGTGTGTGCCTTGTAGATGCCAGGTTATTGACATGCTCAAAGATCTTGGCTGTATCAGTATTCTATGGTTGCCGTAACAAAGTGCCACACACGGCATTGGTTGTAACAACAGAAATTGATTCTCTCGCAGTTCTGGAGGCCAGAAATCTGGGATCCAGGTGTCGGCACAGCCACGCTTCCTCTGAAGGCGCCAGGCAAGAATGCATCCTAGACCTCTCTCTGGGCGCCTAGTGGTCCCTGGGCTTGTGCCAGCACTGCTTTAATCCTCATGCACTCCTGTGGTCTCTCCTCTGTGTCCACACTCCCCCTTTCTATTATTAGAAGGACACCAGTCATGTTGGATTAGGGACCACCATACCTCCGGTATGACCTCATTTTATCTTAATTACATCTACAATGACCTTATTTCCAAATAAGGTCAGTTCTGTGGTACTGGGAGTTAGGACTTGGACATATGAATTTGGGAACACAATTCAAGCCCTGACATTGGTGTCAGCAGCTGTAGTTTGGGTGAGACACAAAGGGCAGAGACCAGCAGCAGGCCAAAGGGCAGGGCAGATGCCAGACACCAGGGAGGAGCCAGAGCCATGACTTGGGTCACCTGGTGGGTTGCATGCTGCTGGACTTTCGTGAGTCCAAGAGAAGAGAAGACATGTGGACTGGCCCCATTGTCACTCCACGGAATAAGCTGCACCCCATGGCTGGAAGGAGATGCAGGTGTGTGGGGAGGGAAGGGGTCTTTGGGGGGTAAATCTCTGACGTGGACTGAAATCAGAGAAGCTCCTCCTGGCTGAAGACACCTTAACTTCTGCCAGGCTGCTGGTGAAATTAGAGCTCATATACGAATGCTCATGGCCTACGTGTGTGTTTTCTGTGCACCGTGTTTTGTTCTGGGCCGGGTGGGGATGAGAGAGTGGGGAGCTGCCCCCATGTTCTCAGGCTGTGCCGGGCACTATGCTTGGCACACCGTGTTCTTCAAAGAGCTGAACCCTCTCATTGAACTCCTGATCCACTCTCTAGATAAGGAAACAGGCTGACTGTGGGTGTTGAGTAATTTGCTCACAGGGTCTCAGCTAAGTGCTGGTGTTACCCATCAGTTTGGGCCCTGAGTGTGCTGTCAAGCACAGAGCTCCACACGCTCGCCACCAAATTACAGAGGGATTTCAGAGAAGGGGCACTAGGGCAGGGCCAGAAGAGCTGGGAGAGCTCTGGTGTCTGGGGTGAATGTCGTGGTGCAGGGGAGTGTTTGCAGCCTGGTGGGAAAACTGGCTTTTGCGGGGCTAAAGATGCACGTGGAGAGGGTTGGATGTGAACTGGGCAGGAGAGGTTGGCATGATCAGATTACGGAAGGTTTTGAAATAAGCAGAGGTGTTTATAGTTGCCTACGTGCAGCGAGCCGGGGCTATGGATTCCTAACAAGGAGGTCCACTGACTAAAAGGATCAGGGCAGCTGGCGAGGGTGGAGGGCAGCGAGGCCTGGTGGGCCGGCCCCACAGAGGGTGGCAGTGACGATCCAGTACAAAACGGTGCGCTTTGCAGAATGTGTGGAGGGGAAAGAATCACTTTCAGTAGAAGACGCTAAATTAGAAACAGTATTACTGTGAAGAACAGGCACTAGATTATTCACAGATAACCTAGTTTCATATCATTTACTATTTTCTGCAAAGAATCCATTGCATATGCACTTAAAGGTGATTTAAAAAACATTGTACAACTTCTCGTATGGAAAAATTCACAAATTTGAAAAAAGTTGTCAGATCATGGGTCATGCTACCTGCATCGGTGTGTAGATCAGAGCACCTAAGTATTAGAGAGGATGGATAAGGGAAGCTTTGAGCCCCAAAGAACGATGACACCACTGTGCTATGCCACAGTGTGTGAGTGTAGAGACAGACTGGCCCTGCCCCGGAAGGCCAGGCCAGGTCTGGGAGCCTTTGGTGGACACCCAGTACCAGCAGGTGCAGGAGGCTGTGGTTGAACTTGGGGTTGGGGCAGGGCGGAGCAGCAGGACTCCCCCAGGCCTGGGCCCAGCACGTGAGAAGTGGGAGAGGCAGGAAACCAGCTAAGGAGCGGGTGCCTGAGCCCTGTGCAGGGTCGGAAGGTCAGGTTTATGGAGCTGGCCGTGGGCAGCCCTGGACATGCTGGACACTCAGGTGCTGGCTCTAGCCAACAGCTGGCGGGTCCACGTGTCCCTGAGTGCAGGCAGGTATGTGGCTCTGCAGCACGTGGTGAGACTATCTGAGCCGGAATGGAGGACGCAGCGGGCAACGCTCAAAGCTTCTCCCCGTCCGCCTGAAACACCTCACAGGACACGCGATCTCACAGCTCTTTTCAGATTTGCGAGTTTACTCATGTGCAAAGTTGCACAATGTTTAAATGTATACACAAAGGATTCTTTGTAGAAAATGTTAATTGAGGAACACTTAGGATGGCTGTGAACAACCTGGGATTCTTTACCGCGAACCCGTTTGAAGGGGCAGATGGACAGACGATGGGGTGCACTGTTGCAGGACTCGGGGGGAAGGGTAGTGACTTTCGGGGTGTGGACTTTGAAAGGGCAGCGAGGACACGCAAAAGAAGATGCCCTCTGGGCACCTGAAAATCGAGTCTGTGCGGTGTGAGAGGTCGGCTAGAAATGGCGGACTCCCCAGGCTGGTGTCCAGGGCAGGTCTTTGCCCCACGCCCCGAGGGGCTGCGCTGCCCCAGCGTTCAGGTCACCTCTGTCCAGTGGCCCCACTCCACTGGGCAGCTTGCCCCAGCTCTGAGCCCATAGCAGCGCCCTCACCCCACCGCCCTTACTGACAGTCATTTACAATCTGCAATTGCTGCAAGCCTGGGAGCCCCCGAGAGTCCTCCCAGCTCTCCCTGGTTTCGCAAGGAGGTCGGCCCACCCACAGCGCCGGTCAGCTTGGCAGCCTGGGGGCGGTTGCTAGTAACACCGCCAGCCTCTCTCCTCTCCTCTTCTCTTTTCTTTTCTTTCCCCCCTTGTTTTATTTTATTTCTTTGTGGTTTTCTGGGTTTTATTTATTTATTTATTTTTATTTTATTTATTTTTTTTCCTTTTTTCCTGACTTCTTTTCTCAGTTCTCACTGTTTCATCCTCTCCATCTCAACCCTCACCCTCTCAGGCCATCCGGCCCCTCTCACCGTGGGGACGACAGTCCATGTGTGAGCAGAAGGATAAGTGTCCACAGGTGCCTGTTATCATATTTGTCATTTAAGATTGAGTTTTAGGGCTACAGACAATGGCAATCACATTGCTGGTGAAAATGTCATTGCAAAGTCTCGCTCTCACGAGAGCCTGGGATGGTGGTTCTTTTGCATCTCACAGCGCTGCGCTCGCCAATACGTTCGTGCCTGGCGTGTGACTGTCAAATTCAAAGTAATTAAAAGTAAATAAATTACAGTTTTATTTCCTCAGTGTCACTAGTCACATTTCAAGTGCTCAAAATGCCACACGAGGCTAGTGGCCACCGTACAGGACAGCAAATCTGGGCATTTTCGTCATTGCAGCAGGGTCTAGGGGACGGTGCCACTGCAGAGGGTTCCATGTGCGTGCCAGGGACACAGACACACTGCTTTAGATCATGGGTTTTAATTAATTGATTATGCCATGGGGTAAAATCAAAGGTACCGTAGCTGTAGCTCCTCACTTGTTTCTCCGTTTTGACTCTAGGTGGAAAAGGCAAGGTAGAGCTTTGAACTACAGTGGGAAGAACACTTAATACCTAAAACAGGAATACAATTATAACCGACCAACCACAGAAAGTAAAGATAGCAAAAACAACAAAGTTTCAAACTGCTGGTTCTAGTCCCCCATTGTAGCAGGTTATATATTTTAACTGACACTAGGATTTGAATATAATACAAAACAAAAATAATTTTAGTTACGTTTAGAGTCACATACGCTTCTAAAAGTGTTTGGGGGCTTGTTCATTCCTTGAGTCATCAACTATTTATTACCGACTTACCATGCTCCAGTGGTCACAGGCTCAGGAGCTCAGATACTTTGGTTTACTACGTTAGCCCTGCGACTTCCAGGTTGTGTGACCTTCAGAGCCTCTCTGATCCTCATTTTTCTCAATAGAGAGAGGGATGAGGCCGTCCGCCTCACAGGGCATCAACAGAGATTAGCTCTTGGTGTCACTGGCTGCCGTGAGCTGAGAACCTTTGTCAGATACAAGGACACTTTTATAAACTGCTGTCAGATACAAGGACACTTTTATAAACATCTATGTTCAGGGTCAGATCATGGTACATGGCTACCAGCCAGGCTCAGAATTGGGTGTCGCTCAAAGCAACTTTTAAAAAATATTTGTATAGGCCGGGCGCGGTGGCTCATGCCTGTAATTCTAGCACTCTGGGAGGCCGAGGTGGGCGGATCGTTTGAGCTCAGGAGTTCGAGACCAGCCTGAGCAAGAGCGAGACCCCATCTCTACTAAAAATAGAAAGAAATTATATGGACAGCTAAAAATATATATAGAAAAAATTAGCCGGGCATGGTGGCACATGCCTGTAGTCCCAGCTACTCGGGAGGCTGAGACAGGAGGATCCCTTGAGCTCAGGAGTTTGAGGTTGCTGTGAGCTAGGCTGACGCCACGGCACTCACTCTAGCCTGGGCAACAGAGTGAGACTCTGTCTCAAAAAAAAAAAAAAAAAATTGTATAGTATTCAGTGACAAGACAAAACTCACTGGCCCCTGAAACAGAGAACTGAAACAAATAATGAGAGAAATAAAAAACCTTTCAGTTTCTGATGAGAGCAGTTCTGTGTGATCACTCATGAGCGACCTGCACCCACCCTGCGAGTCTGAATGAGTTGCTTCCTGGACCCTGACTGAGCGTCCATAACCACTTGCTTTTGGCAACACTCAGAAGAAAGAGAACCTAGTTTTTACTTTTACACTCAGTGGTGGAAGGTCACGGCTGTGGGGGCTGAGGTGGGTGGGGGAGCTGGGGACAGCAGGGGTCGTGGTGGGAGGGGCTGAGTGTGGCCCCAGCCCACCCACCTGGGAGTGAAGCTTCACTGGTCCCTTGAGTCAGGCGGTGCCCCCAGGTGTCTTGCATGGCACAGCACAGGAAGGCCGGCCTGATCCAGCCACGCTCCTCCGTCCCCTCCACCTGGGTGTCCTAAATGTTTGCAGGCCTCGGGACAGCCCCGGCCCCCTCCACCCCCCATGGACCCACCCACCTGCACCCACTTCCTCTGTGAGGCCCCCTCCCCTCTCACTGGTCACACTCGCACCACTGTGCTGCAGTGTCTGTGCCTCTGCCGGGGGTCCCCAAGACCACCCCCAGGTTCTGTGAGTCTCTAGGACTCCTAGGACCATGACTTGTTACAGAAGAAGGCTACGAGCAAATCTAGCGAGGGGAAAAGGTGCCAGGAACAAGGCCCAGAGGAGATGGGGACAGACCCCCAGGGTCCTCTTCCAAGGAAGTCACTCGGGGTGCACCAACTTTCCCCAGCAAGGAGTTGTGACAGTGTGTATGAAGTGTCATCCACCAGGAAAGCTCCTCAGAGATGCCATGTCCAGAGTTCTCACTGGGGGCTGGTCACCTGGGCACCCTCTGCCTGGCACACACAGGTCGAGACACCCAAGGAGAGCAGGTGCTTGACACAAGCCACATGGTCCGAACAGATAGTGAAGGTGCCGGAGCCTCTTATCGGGCGATGGTGAGAATCCTTCTGAAATCCAAGTTCCCGGATGCTGGCTCAGGGCCGCCCTTGCAAGTAGGCCTTTCTGAGGATGTCGGTCTCAGGCCTGCGTGTGAGCTATTTTCTGCACAGGGATCGTGCATTGCTGGTGTCTGTAGTAGCCAGGTTCAGCTTAGCGCAGGCCGCAGGACGGCAAGTGTTGCTAGAGAGAAAGTATCCCCCACGCCTGAAGGCAGAGCCATCCTCCGGGCCAGGTTGGGGAGCGCTGGCGTTTCAACCTCTGGACAATGGGAACCTGGGGGAGAGCAATCCCTGTGGCTGCAGGTCAGAGGGGAGGGAGTCAGTGGGGGTGTAGTGATTGGGTAAGAGATGGCCTAGGGGGAGGTGGGGAGAGAGCCCAAGAGCCCGAGGTGGAAGGAGAAGGCAGATAGTGAGGGTGGGAGGTGAGGAAGGGGTCTGGAAAGGAGCTTCGGGACAGGCTGACAGCTTTCCTCATTTTTCCTTCAAAGAGCTAGTGTGGAATTAGGAGCCCTTCCCATGTCGTCCAGTGGCCTGGAGTGACAGTTCTTGGTCCGCATGATGCAGGGGAGTGTGCTGGTGAGACCACCATGTCATCCTCCCATTTTCCTTAGTCATAGAACCCTGAAAGCTCACTGAGCTATAAAAAAGACTGCACTCCCTAGCCTTCCCTGTGGCTGATGACCACATCCCTGAATCCCAGCTAATCAGATCAAACAGAGGTATGTGTTGGACTTCCTGAACAGCTCTTCAAGGGTACAAAATGTGCTCTTCTTCATTCCTTTCTCCTGCCTACCAGGTGGAAAGACATCCTGAGGGCCAGTGTGAGGGCAGCCATCATGGGTCATGAGGCATCCTATAGGGAAGGAGCCACGTCTCTAGGTTCCTGCTCTGGGCTCCTTCACGTGAGGAGAAACAAACCCTTGCTAGGCTGAAGTCACTCTTAGGGTTTTGTTGTCATTCCCAACCAAACCCAATCCCAGCTAATACTTAGGTCCAGGGCTTTTTATCATCGCTCTAAACTGGAAGAAATGTACCTGTGGAGGGAAAGAGTGACCCATGTTGGCAGGAGGGAAACCTGAGGCTCCCCATCTCATCTCTGCTTCTAGAAGCTAGCACCAGCTTTAAATATGAAATTGTCCTTGGATGTGTCTCTGTGTAAGGTGGCCAAGTATTTCTCTTTCAGTTAAACACGCCCTTTGACAAAAATTTAGTTAATTTCTGTGAACCTCAGTTTCCTTGTCTGTGTAATGGGTATGCTGATATTGCTCTGAACGTTAGTTCTGAAAACTGCCAGTGGTGTGCCTGACACATAGGCTAGATTCAAGGCAGGCTGGTTGTGGTTCTTACAGCACTATTGTAGATCCAGTGTATTTAATATTTTGGGGTAGAATTGAATGAGGGATATTTTAAATATTTTGCATTCCTTGCAAAGATCTTCTAATTCCTAGTTTTCTTTGGGGCTTTGTTTTGCTGCCTATTCTAGTAACTTGCAATGAATTTAAATGGTAATAAAAATAGTCAACGTTTTTTGATAGATGGGGACTATCTCAAAATCCCTGGCATAAAGTGGATCCCCACATGTGTCCAATACGTCTCCGTCTGAATTACTGTCCTTCTGAATTTGGGGTAGACTAGCTAGAGGCCAAGCTTGCCTTTGATCTTCAGTAAAGTGAACATCGTGTATGTATACATATGTGTGTATGTGCATATACACATATGTAATGGAATTTTAAATAACTGGTTGGTCTCCATCCAAATAAAAGAGGAAAATATGCAGATTGAGGGGAATTATTTAGAGCCCATTTTCTGCAGAACGTTGTTGATAGTGCAGTTCAGATCCATCCCAGACTGGACATTTTTAAAGATAACTATGTTTGTAGGAAGATGGGCTTCTCCTCCCTTTCATTTAAACAGAATGACTTTTTTTTTCCCTTTAAACACTGGAACTTTTGTTATGCTAATCAGGCAGGGAACATTTCCAATTCAATTTTACCTGGGCCTGGTCAGCTGAGCTCCCTTTTGTTGGCCATCTCTGGGGACCTTCCTTGTCTTTTAAACTGTAATTTAGTTGGAGCTGCCGTCAATTTTCTCTGCTCATTACATTTGCCGCGATATCACAGATACTTAATCGTGTCTCTGTTCCTGGACCCGAAGGGGCATGTGTCTTCGTGAACCCAGCCAGGAGGCCGCAGCAGGCCCGGCCAGAGAAGAAATCATCCTGGCCCAGAGACCAGGCTGCCGGTCCAGACGTCCCGGCCTTAGGTCTGGTTTGCACGGAGTCGGGGAACAGGACCTGTGCTCAACAGAGACCTGTCAAGAGCGCTGCTGCTCCGTAATTAATTAGCGAGCTCGCCGCGGCGGACGGGCTGCCGCTGGCCGCCATGCCTGTGCATGCTCTGACCATCTCGGGAGAAATGAGATTCCAAACCCCTACGTTTAAACTCGACACAAGAGCCCCGGCCATGAAAAGTGTTTTATGATTAATTTTTATCACAATTACCAGCTGTCGTGGATGTGGGCAGACCAGGAGACTGTCCTAGTGGGTGCCCCAGCCGTGGGAAGTTGGGCCCCTGAGCAGTTGTTTGGTGGACAATAAGAAAAAACACCCCCCATTCCATAAAGCTGGGGCCAGTTTGGTGTGGGGCTGCCACGCGCAATCCAGGGAGTCCGAGAACTGACAGTCGGGGCCCCGGTGCCCTGGAGGAGTCTTTCCTGACTGGGGGAGAACAGAGCCTTTGGATCAGCCCAGGGGTTACTGGATCCCGTGACCTGGGAGGGTCAGTGTGTGTGGGGCCAAGTACACGGCCCTACCTGGGACGGCTGATGGTTAGCAGCGACGGGGTGGGGGAGTGAGAGTGAGAGATACAGAGACAGAGAGACAGAGACAGAGAGATACACAGAGACAGACAGAGAGAGACAGAGAGGAGCGAGTCCGCGAGTGACCAGGAAGAGTGGTTTCTGTACCGGAACAGTCAATACACGTGACCTGGGACTCTCTAAAATATTCCGTCTGCGGGCAGAGTCTGTCCTCAGACCTTGGCGCTGGCTCCCAGGCCACTCCCTCCTGGACAGCGAGTTGAACCGACCCTAACGTTGGTCAGATCACATCAGATTACCACTTTGGGCCTTGGTGCGCTGGTCTGTGACCCAGGGCTGGTATGGCCTGGGAGGGAGGTGAGTCCTCAGCATCATGTCCCTGGCACGTGATGGGGGTGCTGCCCTCACCCGGGGGCTCCGTGTCCCCAGGAGCCCACCGTGCTCCCGAGAGGTGCTGCAGATGTGTGCCTCTTGGGCCCACAGGTGTTGCGTGCTGGGTTCACTCTCCGGATTGCTGCAGGCCCGAGGTGGCTTCCTCCAGGGAGGGCTTGGCACATTTGCCTGTCCCCTGCAATCCTCCTCCCCTGTTGTCATCCACTCTTCCGTGCGCTGCTGACCGTCTGTGTTCAGGCCCTTCCTTGTTTCCAGGGCCTTTCGCTGAGCCTGCTCTCGGCAGTGCTGCCCCTCACGACGTGCAGGTGGCGGAAGGCCAGGCAGCGAGGCCCAGCTGTAGCTCTCTAGGCCAGGGGCGGGGCCCAGGGCGGACGGCCCCAAGCATGGGGTAGATGACAAAGCCATCCACATGCCTAGGTGGGCCGTCTGCCTGTCTACCAAGCAGGCAGGTCAGCATTTAGAAAACACACCCTTCGGGAAATGTGTGCAGGTGTTTTTATTAACATGTGCTTAGACAGAGTGAACAATATCGACCTGTGGCTGATGTGTCCTTTGCCACGGAGACGAGAAGTAATGAGATACCTGACTCCAGGGGCTTCTCATCCCACACCCAAGAAACTGAGGGGAGAAAACCAACTGAGATTCGTTGTGACAAGATGCAAGTGTCCAGGCCCCACTGCCGAGGGAAGCAGGGCCACCGGGACGGGGGTGGGCCAGGTCCCTGGTTGGCCCGGCCACGGCCTCTCCGATGAGCGTGCCTCCGTGGTGCTCACTTAATGTGAAGTATTGATCACAGCCCTCTGCAGGCATCTGGTGGCCTGGAATGAGTGAATTGATGACTGTTATTTGACTCTTAGAAGAATTTAACAGGGCCTTCAGGAGCACATCGGCGACGTTCACAGGCAGCAGGAGAGGCCTGAGCAAGGAGGGTGGGCGGTGGGCCGTGGGTCGGGACTTCCTGCAGGGCGGGGAGAGTGTGCCACGCCGCGGCCATCGGGCTCTCCAGCCAGCTGGGCGCTGGGAAGCTGTGTGGCTCAGGAGGCTGTTCTCCTTCTCTGGCCTCCACTTCCTCGCGCAGAGAGCGGGTGTCGCACCGTCAAATGGAATGAGGAATGGGAAAGTGCTTGTGAGCTGCTTTATCAGTGACCAAATGTTAGCTAGTATTGTACCTAGAAAAGACAGTGCCCCGATATCATCCCTGCATATTAAGAGCATAGCCTGTTAATTGTACCTAAATATTATTTACTAATATTTTTTAAAGGAAAACGTGCCTGAGGCAAGGGCGAAATTACGGCTGTGACACTGCCGTTCAGGTTAGGAGACAGTCACATACTTGGGGTTAATTTCTTTCTATCCAAGTTCCACCTCCTAAGTTAAAACGATGGCAGAAGAATTATGTTTATTTAATCAGCTTTTTTTGATGGGGGAGGGGAGTTGTGCCACGGCGACTGCTTGTGGGTTTCCTGTCGTCACCTGAGCGATCCTTTGATTTATCACCAATCAGCAAGGTGTGGCCCAGAAGCACCTTCAAAGCATTAAGGAGCTGGGAAGGCGAGAAAATGGTCCTTCTTGGCGTCCATTCCTTGCAGAGACGCTTTCCTTGGATGCGTGTTTGGCTGGGTCTCCCAGAACAGACCTGAGGTGGGCTCTGCCCCCACTTTGTCCCTCTCCTTGCTCACACTGACAGAGCCCCTCCTGTGTCCCAGGCCCGGGGTTGGCCACCGTGAGGGACGGCATCTCCCGATTCTTGTGCATCCAGTGGGCACGCGGTGCGGCCTGTGGTCAGCGTGGCCGGGTGAGCTCAGGCCTCAGAGGAGCAGCACGAGCGGGCGCCGTGCAGGGCGGGGACGAGTGCTGGTAGGAGGTGGGCGTGGACCGTTCTCGGGACCAAGATGCAAGAGCAGGGCTTTGCACTGCTGGATGTCAGGGATAAAGACCAGAGAGAGAGAGAAGTGACTGAGAGGCCTTCTCCACCTGCCATTTCTCCCGTATTTTGGGCTTCTTTGGCCTTAGTGGGCAGATGGGTCACTGTTGACCTTCTTGAGGTGGGAATTTAGAAAACCAGGGGGACCAGGAAGGGCCATTGCCTGTGTGGGAAACATCTTAGAAATGTTAACAGAGGGTTAAGCTACTGGGATCGGATACTCTGGAGTGGTGTGGCCCCGTGACAGGCATTCTGCTCACAGGAGAACTTGGTGCCTTGCATGCCAATGACCTGAAGCATTCATTGGTAAACGGACAGAAAGAGGACATTAATTAGGTACAACCCAAGCCTAGGGACGTTCTAGATTTGTGGCAATGTGATTAAAATGTTTGGGGATAGCCTTGAAAGTGCTCATGGCCAGTGAAAATTTAGTCATCTTTATTTTGATTTTTTTTTTTTTTTTTTTTTTTGAGACAGAGTCTCACTCTGTTACCCCGGCTAGAGTGAGTGCCGTGGCGTCAGCCTAGCTCACAGCAACCTCAAACTCCTGGGCTCAAGCGATCCTCCTGTCTCAGCCTCCCGAGTAGCTGGGACTACAGGCATGCACCACCATGCCCGGCTAATTTTTTTCTGTATATATTTTTAGCTGTCCATATAATTTCTTTCTATTTTTAGTAGAGATGGGGTCTCGCTCTTGCTCAGGCTGGTCTCGAACTCCTGAGCTCAAACGATCCGCCCACCTCGGCCTCCCAGAGTGCTAGGATTACAGGCGTGAGCCACCGCGCCCGGCCTTATTTTGATTTTTAATCTGCCTTTTGCATTGAGTTAATGATTCCTTTTATTTGTGAGCGATCAGACCATTGCATACAGGTTGTTGTCTTGCTGTAAAATGCCCCTCCTGTATTCCCACTTTTAACTCCTTGCTGAGATAGGAGTTTAAAGGAATCCCTAAACCCTTCAGTACAGTTAGCCTAGAGGAAAAAGTCGGGTGGAATCCCACCTGCTGCACAGTGAGTGCATTTCCCATCAGAAAGTCATGATTACCATGTGCAGCACGTGCCAAGACGCTGGGAAAGACATGCTCCTCATCCACCAGACCACGGCCACACCTGCTTCCTGCCCGGGAACCTTTCTTTTCACCCTAAAATTGCAAATGGCATCATGAAGCCCCATCATCTCCGCCACACGCCTTTTGGGAAAGCAATCCCATAGCCATGAAGACAAACTGAGAGTCCCCCTTACACGGTGCTTTCCTTGTGTTACAAACGGGCTTCCCTGTTGTCACTATGAAAATGGGACTCGTTGTGGGGAAGAAACCGAGGTGACTTACTGGTTCCACGTTTGCCTTTCCCTCTGGGGAAGGTCCTGCCTCACTTGCGTGCAGACACACTCGGGGATGTCTACACGGGCTCTTTAATTTGAATGTGGTTCAAGTGTTGACCATTTCCAGGAACTACAGTTAGCATACTATTTGGAAACAATGATTGTTCTGGTATTTTGAGTATATTTGAGAACTGAATTATTTTTAAAGTTAAATCTGTTTTGGGTGCTTGAGGAGATTAAATATGCTGGTAATGAAAAATAATGCCAAATGTTGAATAAACCAATGTTTGCTGTTGGACCAACTAACTCACTATACCTCTGTAAACTCACTGTGACAGTGTGTCGGAAGAAACGATTGCTGGCCCCAGCACTGTCTCTAGACCAAAGTCCTGTTGTGCTGGAATCGAAAAAAATTAAACTGGAGTTGAATGCAGTTTAACATCAGCATGTCTCAGTCGTGAACCGTGGCACCCGGAGGAGTTCAGATAACTGAACTGTCTGGTCAGGCTTGTTCTTTTATGAGCCCGACCAACCAGGACAATTGTGGACTGGGGACTTGGTGGCCCGCGGAAACTCCGTTAGCTCTGCCAGGGCTGTAGCCACTGATGGCCGAGTCCTGGAGATGCAGAAAAACCTGTTTCTCTGTGGTCGCCACACCCTCTTGGCCTAGAACCTCCTGTCCTGCATCAATCTCTCGGCAAAAACCTGCAATGATGATTTGCTCTTCTGTCTCAATAACATAACCAGCAATGATCGATTTATTAATCACATTAATCATGGATTAATTTTTCTTTTCATTCCAAAAAAAAATCCAAGGAAGCTGGATTATGACTCCAGGGTGATTTCCTTCTCTTGGTCATTGTGATTTTGCAGAGAGTTTGGAATCAGTCACATCTACTTGTCTCCAGAAGTGGTTCACTTTCCTGTTGTCAGAAGGGGCACACGCAGCCTCAGAGCGATGTGTCCACGCCCTAGACCCCGGCCTCCCTCTCCAACAGTGCTGCGACCTGAGGAAGATGCTCTGGCAGCCAGCTTCCTTCAGCATTCTCTTTAAACAGGGGCCTATTTACAGCGGAAAAGCTGAAACCAATCTTGCAACGACTGACTCACGTACACTAGTGCTTTTTACTGCTTCTTCCCCAGTACGGCTGCTATCTCCTGCAGAGGGTGACCGAGGCAGGGAGCTTCATGGCCCTTGGCCAAGGTCACTCAGCTCTGGCCATGGACCTCAGACTGTCCGGACTCCCTGGGAAGGCAGACGGCTCTCCACAGACCTCCCGGTGTGCCCCAGGGGAGATGGGGGTGTCCAGAGTGGTGAAGAAGGCTGGGCAGGGTGCTCTGCTGTGCACCGACATGTGCTCGTACACAGCAGTGACACAGCCTCACATACTGATGTCACAATGGAATGGGAGATTGTTGCCGGGGCTGGGGCTCCCCGGAATCCATTCAGACAGGGGGGTTTAATCTCATGAGCCTCTTAAAATTTTGTTTGGGAAAGCCAGCTTGGTTGGGATTTCTTTCCCCATCTAAAACATTAGCCCCGCTAGAGTAAACGTTCGTTTGTGGGTCCGCTAATTTCACTACCTTCTGTTGATGCTGTTGAAATGTCACCTGTTGGCTCCGACTCTTGGGTCTGTGTTGGAAGTCAGCTGGTAGCATTCATTTCTTTCAACATGAGAAAAAGCAAGAATGGTCTTTATTATGACTACAGGTTTCATTATACCTCACCTAAGTAGACGCAGGTGTAGTATTCAAGATCGATGCTGATTTTGAATATGGGCAATACAGGTTTCGCAAAAAAGAATTCTCAGCAGAATTTGAGTAGCTCTTAAAATCCTCTGCCCTTTTCAAAAATCCCTTCAAAGGAGTATCTCAGTACTTTGCATGCCACCAAAACATGACGAGTGCGATTTTGGCAAAAAGGCTAATAAAACCCTTAGAAAGGGCAACACCAGCCGGCAGTGAAGACCTTTGTTAGGGCAAAAAAGCTAAGGCTGCAGGTGTCATTGGAAGTATGTTTGGTAACTTGTAGATAAAACCGTGACCCGCTGACCACACCATGGGGATTGTTGGTGACTTGTTAACTGGTTGGTGTGACTACTTTGTGCCTTGGCCACACAGCCTGGGCCCGGGAGAGAGCCACCGTGGTTTGCTCACCCTGTTCGCTGCCAATGGGTCTCTGGGCACTTGTGTCAGAGGTGCAGAAGGTCTCTGTCGTGTGGGTGTCCCTCCCACCACCTGGAGGCAGCCACTTTCAATTCTAGTTTTTTCTCTGGTATTTGCTCCATATTTCTAAGTATTACACTTATATTGCTATTTCTTGATTTTTTAGTTTTAGTTGTTTACTGAGATGATAGGTGTGTAGACAGAAAGACATTAAGGAAGGTTTAACTTCCTTACTCCTCCCAAACACATACTTTCTCCTTTCTCTCCTCCCATCCTCTTTGTGTAGCAGCATTTTAATGTCTGGTTATGTCGATGCACAGTATTTATATTAACTTGTCTTTCTACCATCTCCGGCTGATTCATGCAATATCAAAGGCTGAGTTTTTTCCTTATACAACTTTTTGTTTTCCCCAGAGTTAATCACTGTTTTGTTGTTCCATTTGCTCAATTTTCCACATACTGCCCGTGAAGTCATCCTTGCATCCTTGCAATTTAAATATAAACTGTTAGATACACTCTCAGTCTCATCCTTGCTTGGCGACATCTGCGTCCTGGCAGCCCACTTCCTCTCATCTGGACCGGCCACTGCCGTTGTGGACTTCCCTGACCTGAACTCCCTGATGATTTAGCCCTGCCTGGGCCCCGAATCTTTTCCCGGATCCCACGTCACCAGCTCACAGTTTCCCTTCCTCTTGGTGAATTAGATCCTTCATGAACTTTTTGAAGAAAGTGCATGTGGAAGACAAGAAAATTAAATAATTATCTTATTTTTCTGTTTTTGTACTTAATTGGTGGTTTGTTTGGGGTTATCTAAATTGGTGGCATTTCCTCGGTGTAAAGATATGGCCCTGCTGTTTTGGAGGTTATGGTGATGGGAGACTCGAAGCCATTCTGATTCTTGATTCTTGGTTATTGACAGTTTACTCTTCTTTTTGGGAAGGTTTTGAGAGAATTTTCTTTTGGTACAAGCACACTGAAGCTTCCAGATTATGGCCCTTTTTATGTGTAGTATTTGTGTGTGGGTGAGCCTTTGTGGCCTGATGCTCACGTTCTCCGGTCTGGAAATTTTCTCTAATTCTTTCATAATTTTCTCCTCTGCATTTTATGTATTCACTCTCTCCAGAACTCGTACTAATAAAATATTCTATGTCCTCTATAGATCATTTACTTTTTATTTTGTCTCTGTTTTCCATATTACTGATTTTTGTTCTAATTTCTATGTATTTTCATCATCTTTTTCTTTTATTAAAATTTTAATTTCAGTTACCATATTTTTAATTTCTAAGAACTCTTAATTTTTTCCTCAAATGTGACTTTTGGGTATTCTTGTTACTAGAGTGCAGTGTCTTCTCTTTTCTCTGTAACATTATTAGTGGTTGGTTATTTTAAATTTTTTAATTATTTTTTTTCTAATCTCTGCCTCCTAAGTTCCTTTCTGCTATTTATTAATTTATTTGTTTTAGCTTCTGTCTTTATTGTTAACAATAATTTCTGAAATATATGGTGCCTCTCGACTGCCGGGCGTGTGCGAGGGTGAGAGGCACTAAACGGTTGGGCTAGTGTCACTCAGAATGGCGCAGGAGGACTGGTAAAGTTTTAGGAACTTTGTGAGCCTGTTATACACAATCATTATTAAGAGTGATTTATAAACTCTCAATTTATATAAAAAACCAAGGTAATAAATGCTTAAAACTTATAACCATAATTGCATTTACTATATTTTACTACTAGCCATGCTTTCGATGTTCTTTGTGCCTATTTTGTGGTAACTATACTCTATCACGGCCATTGCCCTTTTCTTCCCGACACCACATTTAGTGACATCACAATGGCAGCTTGGAAGAAGCCTCGGTGGCAATATTTATACCATGGAAATCGGCACACACTGCGGAGCAGGGCTCCCCTAAGTCTCTGCCCCCATCGCAGAAGCATTTACTAGAACACTACTGCAGTATCCCTAGTCTTTAAATTAGACCCGGTGCTTGCCTATCAATGAGATATCCATTTGGGGTTGGTTTCCAAATGGGAGAATGAATTTGCATCTATCAATCCCATGACCTCACCCTCAGCCCAGGGCTCCAGGACCTACAAAGCAATGCCCCCTGGTGAGCAAACTTTCTGACATAGCAGGCAGGAATCAGAATTCGTCAAAACTCAATTTCCTCCACCGTTAGGTCTAAACACAGACCACAACTTTGGACTAATAGTCTTTCTGTATTTCACAAAACCATTTTATATAAATATTCACGTTAACAATTGTGAAATTACTACTTTCCAAAGAACAAGGCTATTTCAATTTAGCTTTGACTTCTCAGTAGGAATGTTGCATTTTAGTACTTTTGTATGTTTAAGAAGCTGTAGTTTTTGCAGGGTATGCATTGAGTTTTTTCTATTCTTTTATTTGAAAATATTTACAATAGCAATTAACACCATACCCTGTAAAAAATGTTTAATATTTGTCATATTGGGAACTATAGCTAAGAATACCCACAGCAAGATGATATTTTAAAGCATTCAGAATGGAGAGATCTATAGTTAAGACACAAGACATTTTTTGATTACATTTTGATTTTCTTAAAAAGTTAAAATAAAAATTAAACCATATACATATATCAATTATAACAAAACTAATACTTTCTAAGCTCAATATTTTAGTAGGAAAATTATGACATTGTGAATAGGAAAAAATATAAACAGCTAGAATAAGACAATCATGAAGAAATGAGATAATAGTCTTCAGATGAAACAATTACATATGAATTATGACATAATTACAGACCCCCCGATGGGTAAAGAAGAAAGCTACTGATGATGTGATAGTGTTTTCTGTAACGTCTACTGCTGTTTAGGCTAAAAAGATATTCCATTGCAAATTCTTCTATTTTGTTGTTTTTAAACTTTCTCAAAATGTTCCTTCAGGCTGGAAATTTCTGTGCTTCCATTAAATCAAAGTAACAATATTGAAAAAAGTTTAATGAAAGTTCCAGTGGATTCTTAAGTTGGAATACCCATTCCCTTGACTGCTCCACCTCCAGAAGTGGAAACACACAATCTCTCCCAGGGTAGTTAATTTGGCCATCCTATCGAAATATCAACAGTACAAACTTCCCAATCACCGGGACTGTATTTTTTAAGCAGTTATGTATAAAAATGATTTCAAAAGTGAAGAAATTAGACAATATCAACTTGTACAGGACTAATGTAATTATTTGCCTTTCACTTTTTGTGTGTTTTTGATTCACATTCATTCAGTAGTAAACACCATCATCCGGATAGTCAAAATCATGAGTTTGAAGGTAAAGCTTAGTTTCTAGAATTGTATAGCTGGAAGCACATAAACATATACATATGTTAACATACACACGTACCGACATAAACATTAGCAGAGATACCCACACAGATATGCACACGAACAGGCCACATCCACACAGAAATGGTGGACAGACACTCGGCGTGTTTCGTAGCTGTGCCATCGGACTCAGGGGATAGTGTTTTTGGAGAAATCTAATGCCACCGTCGCAGCTATCCAGCTTTGTGTTTTATGTACTGTGTTGCTTCTAACGTTCTTGTCAACCGCCCTGGTAGTGATTTTATCCAACGGCTGTGCTTGGCTCTGCAGTGACTTCAACAGATTAAGGGCAAAAATGTATAAGATGGCTGATTATGGATCTTTCATGTATAAATTTATATGATCCCTTTTAAAATAAAGCATTATTTTCCTATATTGAATGTAATTTATGTTTATTATACAAATGTAGAAAATATGGAAAAGTATAGATCGGTAGCGGCTGCTTGGCAGCAATGATGTTTAACACAGCTGGAGCGTTCAACCGGAATGATGATACATTTTTCTTTCTGGGATTATTTTAGAGCTGAGATCTAGTGTAATACAAGTTTGTGTCCTGGTTTTCTTCTTGTAGCATTATAGAATAAGCACTTTCCCATGTGCCTAAAACTCTTTGTCACCAATGGTCTAATGAATGCAGAACATTCTAGCATACGGCTGCAGCCTAATTCACTTATCCCTGCTTTATTATGGGACATTCAGTCTCATTCCATGTTTGGGGGTATTAGGATTATCTTTCCGTGACCATCTTTGACTTAAGGATTATTTTCTAAGAATAGATCTTCAGAAGTGGAGTCACTGTGACAAGAGATATGAATGCATTTAAGGCTCTGAATATGTTGCCAAATTGCTTTCCAGAAGAAACGAGGTCTGAGTGTGCACCTCCAGGGGTGGTGTGTCCTCGTGCTCTCTCTGAACTTCGAACCCGACATGCATATGCAAAGACCAGCCTTCTTTTCCTTAATACCAGCTTGTTTGGGGAGGTGTGCGGAGGGGACTTGCGTATTCTAGTGGAATAATGCCACTTTTAACCCCCGGAGATCTAGGTACAATTTTTCTCACCCTCTCATGTTCTATGCGGAAAGCAAGCTAGTATTCTCAGGCCACTTGCTTTCTCATAAATATCTCAGGTTCTTAACTCATGCTTCTGCTAAATTGTTCAATGTTTGGATTTTTCCCCCTATTATTCAGCCTTTATTCTATTTGATATTGACACAGATGTGAAACTCAAGCCCTTCTTTGAAAAACAAATAAACAAACAAACAAACTCTAGGAGGAGCAAACCAGACGGAAGATTTGGGGTGAGTATGGGGCAGGCAGAGAGGGGCCGTGCTGAAGTGAGGCAAATCTCCCACGGGACCCTAGACACCGCTCGGGGAAGACCCCTGGGCACCCTTGCCTGCCCCAGCAGGCCCCTCTGTCCCCTTCCCCTTAGAACTGCTCCTCTGGGGCCCCCACTGAACTTCCAAATCCTCTCATTCCTGTGCACGGCGACTCGCCCTTCCCTCTGCCCACTCCTAAATGCTCCCAGGGTCAGCCCTGTTCGGTAAGAGGACACAGGTGCTGTCTGCCACGGAAGGCCCTTCCACCCTCTGAGGGAGGTGTGGTCTTTGTGGTTGCAGTGAGACCTGAACAAGACGGTGCTCCTTCTACCCTTGGGGTTAATGACTTGCAGACAGTTACAAATAGAGGCCTGTGTCTGGCACTGCCCTCACTAAATGTTTCTCTCCTCTCTGCTGTCCCCTCCCTCCACCCCTCTTTAGAGAATTTAAATCTCCTCACTGGCAAGCTCCTATTTCATGGGGCTTTAAAATGTTCAGCTTTGGTGTCATTGTTTCATAAAAATAAACGTTAGGCCTTGGTGGAGGTTTTGGAGGCACAGAGGAAACAGATGCTGCCGCGGAGTGTGGTGTGGGGAGGGGGTGGGGTCCACGGCTGCAAAAGGGGTAAATGCGCCTGCTCTCCGGCCTGGGGTTTGGGAGTGAGGATAACACTCTGTCGAGGACCAGAGACGTGGCAAAGGTGGAAGGCAAGATGCGGAAAAGCGAGGTTTGGATCAGGGATCGGGACGCTGGCGTGGCCTCCAGTCTGAGCACCCCAGGGTCCAGGGTAGCCGTCCTACCTGCACTGAACGTGGGACTTCGGGCTCTCCTGGAAGACTGTGCGGTCCCGGTGGTGATGTGCAGGTTGAGTGCGTTCATTCCACTATCTTGCTGCATCTCTGCAGTTTCTGTGACGTTAGTGAAGATGTTTGGGGGGTTAGCACGCAGGGGACAGCACGCTCCACGGGAGCATCGCTCATAATGGTTTATGATGACACAGCTGGCACCTTTTTATGTAATTACAGTCGCTACTTATTCATTATTCCTGACTTAGCTGGATCTATACTTCAAATAGATGTAGGACGCAATACGTGAACATTGTGTGTGTACAATGCGTGTGTGTGTATCCACCCACATTCAATACCTATGCAGATAATACCTTATAATAATGTGCTATACCAGAGTTTTAATCAAAGCATCCCTTTGTCAGGGTGCAAAACTAATTGTGTTGTTGTGTGTTGGAGGTCAAAGTTGTTATAATAAAACATCCATCTTGGAGCTTTTTAGAGGAACCTGTTTAAAAAGGTTAAAGTGGGTAATTATCACACCCTAATTTACAACTACTTGGCAATAAGAGTTGCTTTTCAATGAACCATTTATTCATGATCCGCTGCTCCACACTGCAGGATTCTTCTTGACTAGGTTAGGAAGTGTAATTAATAAATGATAGGATTATTTATGGTTCACCGTGCCAGATTGGGAAATACAATGATACACAGAATGAGCTAAAAATGATTCTCGCAAGCAGCCTCACAGTCTTTAATCCACGGGATTGAATTGTCATGTCCCTCGATTTAGGGAAGTGAATTGGGATGGATTCATAGGAGGTCATTTCTGCACCTTAACCTTGTTTGTGCTGGTAGAAAACAGCTGTGCTCCTTCCAAAATAGAGTTAAGGAACAACTTGTTCATCTTTGTCTGGGTGTGTCTAGATTTGTTTTACAGGATTGGGGGAAGGGGGTGCTCATATGATTGTGTATAACAGGGATTCGCTCTAAATGATGATGTAAATTAGGGCTTATATTGAAACCATAGCAAGACGAGAAATTTGACAAACTCAACAAATGTGCCTTCATATTCTCAAATCAAAACATGCTCAGTGTGTGCTTCTTTTTCCAAATACGATTATTTTTTACGTAAAGCAAATATTTATAATATTGTTTGTTTTTCAAGGCTCTCCTGACGCCGCATGTAAACAATGGGTGCTGTTGAAAATTGAAACTTGTTTTGAGCCACGTCAGAACCCAGAGCTCTGGCCTCTGCCCTCCTGAGGCTGTCGGGAAGGCTGGAAAACAAACCATAGGTTTGCATATTTCTGCTTGGCCAAGGCGGGTGGTTAGTACCTGCTCTCAAGAGGGGAATGACCACAGCACCTACCACAGCCACTGCAATTCCCACTTAGCGGGTGGCTAGTGGATGCCAGGCACTTTGCTGAGTGCTTTATGATTTACAAGAGTTTATCCTTACTGCACTGTGGGGGGTAAATGATGCTATTCCAAATCCCAGGCTAAAAATCTGGGCTTGAAAGTGAATTGATGTGTCCACCTTGTGTGGAGTAAAATAAGTCAGAGCTCAGGTTCAGAGGGCTAAGACCCAGGCCAAAAATATAATAAAATGTGCCGTACTGTATGAGCCACCCGTGCGCTAAGCACTTCTTCATGCATTTTACATCGTCTGCACAGCTACCCTGTGAAATTATTTATTTTTACTTGCTCAGTTTCCACATTTGCAAAATCGGGAGCACAATACTGCCTACCCCCTGGGTGCCTGTGGGGTTTACCTCAGTTAATCTACAAAAGCCCGTGGACTGTACCTGTGTGTGGTGCGCTGGGCTCAGCACATGTCGCAATGCCTGCTGTGCCCTTCCCCACTTACAGACTGATCGTGTACTTGGCCGTAGGACACACAGCTGTAACCATTGTAACCGCAGTAGCTCACACTTAGGGCCACCTGCTGGGCTGGGCCCAGCTTTGCCTGCATATCTGAAATTTAGGCTTCACCAGCCCTGATGAACTGTGTGCACCTTTGGGAACCAGAGCAGAGGAGAGTGCTCGCAGGCCTGGTGCCGTCTATGGTCTGTGCAGGGACTGGCGGGCAGGGAGCCTGTGAGTTGGTGAGACCAGCTCCCCAGAGCCCTGGTTTAGAAAGGCCTCCTCCAAGTCTCGTTTCTTAACCTGCTGGGCTTGGTGCTCCCCTCTGGCAAATAGCTCGTGATGTCCCTTTTCCTGCTTGCACTTGGTTTAATAACATCTCCCCCGACCCCATTCATGTTCACCAGGACCTTGAGAATGTGGCCTCATTTGGAAATAAGGTCTTTTCTGATGTGACCAAGTTAAGAGGAGGCCACGTTGTATTGGGGTGGGCCCTAATCCAGGGACTGGTGTCCTGATCAGAAGTGGGACGTTGAACACAGACACACACTGGGGACGTTGAACACAGACACATCCTATGACAATGGGGCCAGAGTCTGGACTGATGCTTCCAAGCCAAGGATCACCGAGGACTGCCAGCCACTGTCAGAAGCCAGAGGGGAAGGAAGGGTCCTCCCTGAGAGCCCATCCTGTCCACACCTTGGTTTAGGATTCTGGCTTCCTGGACTTTGAGAGAATAAATTTCTGTGATTTTAAGCCACTTAGTTTGTGGTGATTTGTTAAGGTGATTTATATTCTAGGAAACAAATACAGTATGACATTCTTAGCTACTAAAATTAACCTATGGGATTACATCAAACTAAAAATCATCTGCATAGCCAAGAAAACATTAACAGAGTGAAGAGAAAATATTTGTAAACACATCCTTTATATCTATCTATCTATATATAAAATATCAAAAATATGTAAGGAACTCCAACAACTCAATAGCAATAAGACAAATAACCTGGTTAAAAAATGGGCAAAAGATCTGAATTGTTATTCTCAAAAGAAGACATATAAACAGCCAAGAAGAAGTATATAAAGAATGCTCAAAATCAGTAATTATCAGAGAAATGCAAATTGAAACTACAGTGAGATCTATCACCTCCCACCTGTCAGGATGGCCATCACCAAAAAGACAAGAGATAAGTGTCCACAGTGATATGGAGAAAAGTGAACACTTGTGCACTCTTAGAATATGAATTAGTACAGCTCTTATGGAAAACAGTATGGAGGTTCCTCAAAAAATTAAGAACAGGACTACCACATGACTCAGCAATTCCACCACTGGGTATATATATCCAAAGGAAAGGAAATCAGTATGTCGAGGATATATCTGCACTCCCATGTCCGTGTTCATTGCAGCTCTATTCACAATAGCCAAGATTTGGAATCAACCTAAGAGTCCCTCAATCGATGAATGGGTAAAGAAAGTGAGGTATACACACAGTGAAATACTATTCAACCTTTACAAAGAGGAGATCCTGTCATTTGCTACAACCTGTTATTAAGTCAAATAAACTAGGCACAGAAAGAGAAATACTGCATGATCTCATTTATATGTGGAATCTAAAAAGGTGGAACTCAAAGCAGAAAGTAGAATAGTTACCAGGGGCCAGGCAAGGGTGGCTGGAGAGAAGTTGGTCAAAGGACACAAAATTTCAGGTAGACAGGAGGAACAATTCCGAGAGACCTATTGCAAATATGGTGACTTCAGTTAATAACAATGTATTGTATTCTTAGAAATTCCTAAGAGAATAGATTATAAGTGTTCTCACCAAGCACAAAATATAAGTATGTGGAGGTGATGCATTTGTTAATTAGCTCGAGTTAGCTGTTCCACAATGCATACATATTTCAAAACAACCTGTTGTATATGATGTATATATACAATTTTTATTTGTCAATTAAATAAAAGATGAAACAGCACAAACAATTTCAAAACAATAACAACATCATGCTCTAACGATATTATAAAGGAGGAATAAGAGGAAGGTAATTTAGAAAAAAATAATGTATATTTCCATATGCAAAAGCATGGCTACAGCTCCCCGGAAGGCAGAGCTGGAATGAGAGGTCAGAGCAAATGCCGAGGCTTCCCCGTGAGGGATCTGGGAAGCGCACGTAGGTGTGTCATGCTGGTGACTTTCTCAAGGTGGTTAGTACCCCATGGTCAGTTTTCCATCAAAGCAAAGTACAATTTCCCCCAAGCCTGGTAGTTGATCTCCTGAACAATTTGGAGTATGTTGAAATTGATAATTTTAGCCAGATTAGCACTTCCTGACCATCCTGCAGAGCATTCGAAAGTCATACAGGAGTGTCATCCAGTTCATGGGACTCAGGACACAGGGTGGAGGGAGATGTTTAGCATCCTTAGTCTCTGTGGCAAGTGCCAGAGTGAGCCCAGCTGCTGTGACACTCAAAATCAGACTCATTTTCAAATGTCCCCATTGATCAGGAGTTGTGGGTGGCACCAGGAGATGAAGAGGTCTGTGAGATGCTGTGGGATTGGAGATCATGCAATCTGCTTGGGGCAAAACACATAAGGGTTGACAAATGATTTCTTTTATTGTGGGCCCAACTCTGAATCCTTTTGATAGGTCTGCTTGTCAGATGGGCACACGGCGTCAGGACCCTTACAGTCTGGAGCAGCGTCCTCAGTTCCTGAAAGGGGGGTAAGCCCAGGGCAAAGGGACACCCCAGAGCCACCCAACCACAGCCTCACTATAGCCAGGGCCCCTGCCGCTGTAATTATGGAATTTCGGGTGTTGGCATATATAGTTGAGTTTATTGACTTAGTAATCAATACTTGCAAAACCCTTTTTTGATAGGCGGGTCATAAATACATACCCCTGTGCTCCGGCTGCAGTTTGGATGGGGAGCTGGGACGTCTCCTCAAGTAATGGGGGAGCCAGTTCTTCACCAACAGCTGCTCTACTGAGTCTTGGACAGGGAGACGGGTCTCGTATGTGGTGTTTCTGATCTTTACGATAAACTGGCAAGGTGAGCATGAGTATCACCTCTTCTTCTCCAGTGGAAACTGAGACATAGAAGTTAAATGTTTAGCAATTCACAAGTTAAAAAAATTAAGTGCCCGAGAAAGTATCTGAGCCCAGCTCCTGTACGGTTTTGACTGAAACTTTCTGACTCCTTTCTTACACTTACCAAACATAAAAATATTCTGCTCTGACGGGGCTAAGAATCACAAATGCTTCGTGTCAGAAAAAGTCACACTTAATTTTAAATTATTCAGGTATAAATTATACAGTTTGTGAATTGCACCTTCATTTCCATTCCTCTCTGACTTGTCAGTATTTTCACCAAGTTTATTCATTAGCAACTTTACCCAAATAGGAACAGCAGCTGGAGAAATAAAATTAGAGTAGTTAATTACATTATTTTTTTAGGTTCTGGTGAAATGGTTGGTGGGTGATGAGGCATACATTTGATGAAAATGGATGGTTGGGTCTGATTTAGCCATACCCCCTCTGTTCTTAGAGAATTGATGGTTTAGATGCCCTAAGTACTATTTTATGTAATGAAATAACTTGCAGCTTTTTTGACAGACAGAGCAATATTTCTTTACCCCAAAGTCTATCATTGTGCCTTTTGAGCTTCACTTAATATTTTGAATAATGAAATAGAAGAATCTTTGTTTGGCAGCTTGAGAGTAGAACATCACTGAGAGATGAAATTGCTGGAGTTAATCAGGCTGAATAACACTGACATTTGCAAGAGGAGATTGCCAGAGAATTAGGATAGAGGAGATATTCTTAAAGTTGTACAGATTCTTCTGTGAATTTAAAGGGGGAAAAACTTAAAAGTACAATTAAGTTTTTCTGGAAGGATTTTTCTCTGTGGCACAGAATTTCTGCGTCCGATCCCAAATTCAGTACGCTTGGACATCACTGGCAGCTCCGCATCCCGGACACACATGAACTGAAGGGACAGTCTGCAAGTCAAAGACATATGTTCTTTACTGAATTCTTCTTTTAGGTGTGGAAGAGTCATTCCTGTTTTGTTTCTGGTTTACCCAACATCCTGGTGTCCCTTAGGAAACAGTCTTGTGGGAGGCACCGAAAGGTGCCCCGAGCAGTGTTAGTAGCGAGGCTCTGACCTCTTCCCCCTAACTGGCTGACGCTCTATAGTCTCTGTTCTGATTTGGATGCTTGTTTTCTGGTAGGAGTTCAATTCTGTCAACTAAGGTGGAACACCTGCTTTTTTCTCTGATTTTTCAGTAGATTTACATTTTAAAAAGCAAAGCAGGTGCTTGAATTTTGTAGCATTATAATGAAATGGAAAATTGTCAATGTCACCAAAGTGATTGAAAAATTTCCAAAATGAAGTTGAATTCATGAAATGTTATGAAGCTGTGAGACTAAAATTCCAACTTGGCTTTCAAGAAGTGATTCTGCCAGGGAGCTTGGTGGAAGAATTTGGAGAGACCAATTCTTTATGTGGTCCTGGCACCCTAGGACTTCATGGATTCCCAGGAGAAGCTTGGAAAAAAATAAATGGAGTGCCAGGATGCAATTGTATGTAGTATGTTTAATACAGCATTTGTGAATAGCAAATTGTCAGGAACTCTTAGGCGTGCTATTATATCTGTGATTCTGGAGCCAGGAAGAGATACGGGAAATTGTAGCAATTACAGTCCCATCTCATTGATTAACGCCGATTGCAAAATAGTCACAAAAATATTGGCATTGCAGCTTCAGTCTGTTTTACCTAATACTGTTCATGCCAATCAAACCAGGCTTACCAAAGGAAAGCATCAAAACAACAGCCACAGAGCAGTTTATCATCTCCATGTACATAACTTAACGTATAGAATGCAAGTCCCTCCTGAACAAATTTCTTTCTGATTCTGATGTTTAATTTGCAATCATTACTTCTTGGCTTAATCACAGGACACAAAACTTTAAAATGCTACATGTTTTGATATGTTAAAAAAAAAACCGTCAAAATTATATAGTACAATTGCATACCGTATAGTGAAGCACTAGGAAAGACCAAATTGGAAAGCTGGCTAATTTCTTCCCTGGGAATAATAATTAATTCAGGAATGATGTTTCTATGTATACATCTTTTCATCAAAAATGTGAGAGGTTGTCCTTTGGTGAAGTTTCCGAGCAACAAATGAAAGTTGTTTACATTTCCAGCTTTTATGTTCTATTTTTCCGAGTCTTTTGTTTCACAAGGGAACTTGTTCTGTATCCTCATGTTGGAACACCTCTGGTCAAGGCAAAAAACTATAGGAATAAAACTGAAAGCATTTTGCAAAGTTTTTTCCTCTTTATCTCGCTTTTCTGCCCCTGGCCCCTGCCTCAGAATTGGTGTAAATACAAATTTGTGTTGAACCAATGACGGTGTCAGAAAAGACGAGGAGGCCCTTTTCTCCCTGACCTACGGCCAGTAATCACAGGGCACCGATGGCCCTGTGGAACAGAGATGTGTCTTTCCCGAGGGGAGAGACCCCGCCTCAAGCCACAGCTCTTGCAGATGTATTTGGCTGGGACACAGGTAGAGTGAGGGGAAGTTCTTGTCGTGGTCTCTAGACGTAAAGAAGCTCCCTCATATTTAGCCTGTAGTTGAGTGGAAGCCAAGAAAAGAACAACTGTGAACAAGAATGAAGGTAGCCTTGTGACTGGACACTTGCAAATTGCCAGTGGCCCCGACAGAGGATGTGACGTCAGCGAAGTCGGCAGTGTTTGCTTACCGCCCTGTTGTGATACCGCAAGGTGCCTGTCTACAGCTGAGGCGAGATGTGTTCACTGCTTTGGGATGAGGGAGGCTGCAAAGATGTTAGCACTAGACCTAATATTATTACAGGGCTTGAGACCATGCAACAAGCAGTCATGAGCTCCTTTGTGTAAGAATGACATTAGCTAACACGTCCTTAGTGCTTACTATATATGCCAGGCTCTGGTCCAAGTTCTTTACACATGCCAGCTCATGTGATGCTCACAGCGGCCCTGTGAGGGAGGTGCTTGTTTATGTTACAGATGGGTACACTGTGACTCAGGGAAGTTTAGCAACTTGCAAAGGTCACACAGCTGGTAAGTAGCAGATTGGGGATTCAAACCAAGGCAGTGTGATCTAGCATCCATAATATATAAGTGAAGTATTTACTAAGCACCTACTATATGCAAGGTGTCCTGTGTTGTGTATGCAATCGTCAGCAATGTGAGAGATACAAGATTTCATTAGGAATTCAGGGATAAATGCTTTCATCCGAGATTTTAGTCAAGCCAGTTGAGCTTTTCTGAAAGATTTTGCTGGATTACAGTAAAGTTCATTTTCAGAATGAATCTGGTTCAAAGAATGAAATACATGTTAGCAGTTCTCAAGTGATTTTATCTCAGGATTCTTTTATATTCTTAAAAATTATTGAGAACCCCAAAGAGGTATTGTTTCTGTGGGTTCTATTTACTGATACTGACCATGTTAGAAATTAAAACAGAAAAAAATTGAATATTTATTTATTATTTAATTTAAAAATTATAATAAACCCATTTTATGATGATGTAATTTACATTTTTTCTGAAAAATAACTATTAATATATTTCTCTAAACAAAAACCATTAGCGAGAAGAGTGGCACTGTTTTACATTTTTGCGAATTTTCTTGATGTCTAGCTTCATAGAGACAGTGGGATTCTCATACTTCTGCCTTGCATCTGTTGCAGTATGTCATTTTGGTTGAAGTGAATGAAGAAAATCCAGCCTCACACAGATATGTAGTTGGAAAAGGAGAAATATTTAATAGCTTTTGCAGATAACTGTTAATGTTCTGCTTTGATGCAATACCAAACTCGACAAGTGGTCGAACTTAGAGGCTAGTTGCAGGGTGCAATCTGCAACCGCATGGATGAGCTTTAATGTCCCGTCATGCTGAAATCCAGAACCTTTGGATACACCTATTTTACCTAAGCATGATTTTGTAATATCATGTATTAATCATTTAGAAAATAATGATTCACTCAGTTATACAGATCTTCCAAATGTTGACAGATTTCATCACACAATATTGAAAAATCGTATTCATTCATGTCATCACCCACCTCACCAGAGAGGTCTTCAGGTACTGGCAGATGCCACATACGACTGTGTCCCTGCACCTGTTCAGGCATAACGATTGGGCCTCAGTGCAGAAGTCTGCAGGCTGTGATCTTTCCTGCGCAGCCCCTTCCCTGCACAGAGGAGGGATTGCTGGACTCCGGACTGGTGCTTTGAAAGCTGCATGTGTTCTGGACACACTGAGACAGAATCATATTCAGCCTGCAAATCTCATGCTAAGCTTTTTAATAATGTCTGACTACAAACCAAGGAAAACTTAGAGAGCCATCATGGCTTGGTCTCGCCGTGTTGACCAAGAGATTTGATTTGTTTTCTTTTTCTTATTTTGCTGTCTGATATCACAGATAATTTCTGAGAAAGACAATCCTGGTGTCCAGATGAAGTTTGTAGTTTAGATGTTCTCTTTTTATTTTATTTTTATTTTTTTGCATTGGTGCACCACTGGCAAACATTTTGCAGAAATTATTTTTGGGAGGATTATTAAGCATGATGTTGCTTTACGTTTGGGAACTCCTTCCTTTGTAGAGGAGCCAGGGGAGTTAACTCTAATGTTCATAGGAGTTATGTGAGGATTCCAGAGCCAATGTGTGCTGGCTTTGGAGTGAAGTGGGGTAAGGCAGGAGCGAGCTCTCTGTGGACGCAGTTAGTGGGAAGAGGCTGAGATCAGAGCTGAATGTGAGGTGACGGCCACAGTTCAGGTCAGGTCCTGCCCCTCTGCAGAGCCTTTCTCACCCTCCACACTTCACGTTCGCATCTTGGCCTCCCTCCTTTGCCTGTGTGGCATGGGGACATGGCCAGCTTGCTCATACATCATTTAAAAAAGCTTATCTACCTGCTTCATGTAGATATAAACTATGTTCCACACAGTGGGAAAGTTCGGAGTTTGGGCGATCAGCCTCGCCCACCTTGTCTCATCCAGCATTGGAAGGTTCTGGATGAGGGCTGGAATTGACCAGGGACTGAGGGGTGGGGAGGGAATTAACATTAATTGAGTGTATACTATGTGCAAGTACTGTGTTAGACATTGAGCGAGTGTTAGATTGTCCCAGTCGTAGCTCAGGGAGAAAGCCTGCGTTGTCCTCATTTTGTGGATAAGGCAACTAGGCTCAGGGGGAAGTAGCTTGCCTGAGGGCACCGTTGGCGCACCGCTGGTGAACTCCTACGCAGCGGAGTCTGGGTTCTATGGCCTGAAAGTACTTGTCCTGTCCACTTTGACAGGACTCCTCCATCTGTGTTCCAGGGTTCATTCCTTGGAGTGATGTTCCCTGTCCAGTTGGTGGGGAAAGACAATGCCCTCCCAGTTTATACCAGAGCTGATCAAAGCCCAAGACACGTGCAGCTCTCTCACCACTGTCTGTATCTGCAAGGCGAGCATAAAGTGTGGGTGTGGCCAGCAAGCGGTGACAGGACAGGCGTCACCAGGCCTGTCCTCAAAGAATCTAGAAGCTAGCATTTCAAATAAGTGTCAAGGGACAGAAAAGGCTTTTATAGATGAAAAGAAAGCCCAGGTTTCATCTCATGCCATAGACATTGAGAAAATCTAGCAGGGGTAGCGGTTGGGGAGAGAATGAACACAAGGAGTGAACTAGGAAAGTCTTCCTGAAAGAGGGTAATTTTGATTTGGGGTTTGACATTTCCCCCCAATGCTTTATAAACACAAACCTTTTAAAAGAACGAAAAGTGAATGATATGAAATTGGGAGACCTCTTTACCCAAGCAAGGCACTCTGATAGAGAGTTAGCCCATGTTGGTTGTTAGTGTGTGTGTGAGCACTCCGGTTATCAGAGCCATCTGCTGGGTCGCGTTGTTCACGGGGTGTTTGGCCCATTGTACAACACACACTCGGAGATATCTGGGGCGCAGTGTCTGCTTACCAGTTATTTTACATCCACGGGATATTGTCCTTCCACCACGTGCATAGAAATACTCAATGTTACCATTTAAAAATTTCTTATTCACCTTATTGGGAAAAAGGTATTTCACAGATTATTAGTAAGGTTGAACAAAGGTTTACATTTATGACATATTAGTTTTACTAATTCCCTATGTATAAAGTTTTCCCATTTTTACTGGATTATAGAGTATATTTGATGATTTAAGTTTTATATCTATAAGTAATAAGCCCTTCTGTGTTAAAGTTACTTGTTAAGTTTAAGATATTTTTCCTTAGTCTTCATTTGTTTTCTAACTTTGCTTTCAGCATCTTTTCATACAGCTCCGTGAGTCGTACGGGAGGAAACATTTGTTTTCCTCACTTATTGCTGGTTGGTGGCTGAGGCACTTGTAACAACAGACTGATTAACAGGAGAAAAACGTTAATTTAATGCAGGTTTTACGTGTCACAGGAGCCTTTGAAAATCGACTCAAAGAAACAGGGAAACCTGTGTATTTTTACGCTTGAGGAGGGGTGTACAGTTCAGGGGAGGATGACTGGGCAGCGGGTGTGACCTGTGGTGACAACCTGAGGGGACTTGGGGAGCCAGTGCGTCAGACCTCGCTGGGAGTCCCTGTGTCTTCGAGGGAAGGGCGTTCCTGTGCTCCGGGGATGGGGGCACCTCTCCCTCAAGGGACTTGTGACCTGCTTCAGGGGGGGAGAGCAGGGAGGCGAGGGTCCCGCATGGCGAGGTGCCCTGCTCGGGGCTGGTGTGTGCTCAACCCCTCAGCCTTTCGTCTGGATTAGGAAGGCCTTTTTATCCCTTATTCCAACATCAAAAAAAAAAAAAAAAAAATTCTGTGATATCTTTTAGTACTTTTGTAGTATTTTGGAATTTATTTTTGTGTAGGACATTCAGTAGTTTGTAAACGAGTTGTCCAGACCACGTGACCTGCCGTTTTCCCCGGATCCCCAGCGGCTGTCCTGCCACACACTAAGTCCCCTGTGTGCGTGTTCCCACTTCTGACTCTTCCTCTCACTCCATGGATGATTCTTCTGCCTCCGAGCCCACAGCACGATGTTTTGAGCACTATGGTTAGTAAGAATTCTTAGATATTTTGCACTGCTGATTAGTATCTTAAAATGTTTTATTCTGTCCATTTTCTCTTTTTAGACAAATTTTGAAATTGGCCTATCAAATTCCTTAAAATTTCCTCCCAGATTTCGAGTCGGCTTATAGTGAATTGATTTGGAGAACTGTCTCCTCAGTGGGGATGTTTACAGGTGTGATCATCACCGTCCACGCCTTCGTCTTCGTCCATGGTGCTCTCACCTTGGCTTCGTGAGGGCAAGTGTCCTGGCTCTCCACAGCACCACGGGTGGGTCTAGCTTTCTGCAGGGTCCCTTCTGCCCTCTGCTGCCTTCAGGGCAGATTCTAACCGCCCTTTCTTGCATTCCCTGCAATCCTCTTGCTTGTTCAGAAGCATCTAAAAGTCCTTTCCATCTCTTTCGGTAGATAATTTCCAAAGGTGTGGTTTTCCATGGAATCTCAGACTGTCATTCCTTTTCTCCTGTGCTGCCAAGTCCCCATGCGGGCCCTGTGAAATGACAGCCCACAGGGCACTGCAGTCGCCGGGCCGGCGTGCTGTGTGGGTGGCACCTCCCCCGCTAGGCCGCGGCTGCCTTTCGCTTCTTCCCTAAGTTGCGGCCGAACCTCTTCCTGGGAGCTTGGGTAGCACGAGTCCATCAAGTGTCTCCTGCAGGGTTCCTGAAGGTGCCCAAACCCCAGGCCTTGGGGGGCTGTACTACCAGGCTCCCCACACCCTAGGCCCTTCTGGCCTCATTGGTGGCTCACAGCAGCCCAGGAGCTGGTTTTAGGATGGGGCCACCAGAGGCTCAGTCCACTGGCCAACGTCGGACAGTAAATGGCGGGCCCAGGCCCCTCTATCAGTGCACACGCTGGGCCTCCTCTGGGAGCTGCCCCACACACCTTACCTCCACCTGCGTTCAGGTTGCAGCCCAGTCGTTGAATTCCTGGTGTCTCACTGGAGTCTGAAATTTGCAACGCTTGCCCTCCAATGTCCCAACCTGTACAGTTACACAGCGCGCCTCCGTGGGAGCAAACGAGCCTCCTGGGCACTGCTGTTCCTTCGCTGCCGCAGCGAGCTCTCGGGGCCGAGGGAGTTACATGAGTTTCTTTTTTTCTCCCTGGGAAGCATTTGGTGCTGTTTTGACTTTTGGGGGTGTAACTGAGACAACATCTTGATGTGCATTTACACCAAGGCCATCTCACTCCATGGAGAAGAAAATGTCACTGGGGTCTAATTAAACCATTGATTTGAAACAATGCTCAGCAAACAGTTCCAGAGACTCTGTGTTCCCTGAGTTGCGATGAGTGTGCTCCTGCCCTGCAAGCCGAGCTCACCCCCACAGGGCCGCCCCCGCACCAGCCCCTGAACAGCTGAGTCAAGGCCCGACCTTGCGCGGGCTGGTATGCCGCTCGTCCTGGGAGAGCGCTTCTCTCGACAGCTCTGACTCCGGAGCCTGTGCTAACTCATCCCCTGCGTTGTTCAGAGGACCCTCGGTGTGTTGGAGAAATGAGTCACCACCCCTGAAGGCTGCACCCCTCACCCGGGTGAACTCCCTTTCCTGGCTCAGTGGTGGCCTGTTCCCAGGGCAGGAGGGGGTATTTTATGCCAGGGTCACTGACATGCTTGCCTCTGAGTCGCAGGAGAAAGGGCCCTGCCTGCTGTGGGTGTGGGGGTCTGTTCTGGCACTGACCAGTGCGTAGCCTTGTGATTGGGACATTCCTGGTGCCCCATGGAATCAGGGCCGCCTGCTCAGCCCTCTGGCTGGAACAAGGAGCAGAAAGGGGCTGGAATGAACATGGGCTCCTAAGTGTGCGGCCCCGGCTGGGCCAGAGCTGTGGCATTCAGCTGTTCTGACCCGGCCTGTGACCTCCTTTGCATACTACCTGATGGGGCTCCAACGAGCTGAGGTGACACAGCGTGAGGCACATGCCTGGCAGGGGACCCCCAGCCCTCCACCATCCTTCTTCCCTTGTCATTCCCAGCAGTGGAAGCATCTCTGGATCCTAACAAAGTCCATTCTCTTTCCACTGAACCTAGGACAGACACAATCCTTTAGATGTAGGGGTTCTTAAACTCAACATCCAGGCACCCTTTGAAGGTCAGGCCACAGAAACCATGAAATTTCTTGCAATTTTGTGCACATGTAAATTTTCTGGGGAGAAAACCCAAAGCAATCAGATTCTCTGAGGAGCTTCTCAACCCTCTGAACATTCAGAACATGCTTTCATGGTCCAAGTTCTCTCTGAGACGAATGCAGAGTGGGTCCACGTGGAAAGTGTCCTGTGAGTCCACATGGCTCCAAACCTGGGATCCCAAGGTCGGGGTTGAAGTTTTGCAGATACAGGAAAGAGTGGCGGTCAGGAAGGAGGTGCCGAGTTTGTCTGAGAGCGTTCGTCTTATGTGTCACCTTTCCTTGGCCGCAGTGCCCGGACATGTGATCCAACATCAGTCTGGATGTTGCTCTGAAGCGATTTTTCAAAAGAGATTAACATTTGAATCAGTAGACTTCAAGTAAACCAGGTGGCCCCCATAATGTGGGGGCCTCGTCCAATCTGTTGAAGGCCTTGAGAGAAGGCTTGAGATTTCCCTGAGAAGAGGGAATTCTGCCTCCTGGCGGCAGCGGCACCTCTTCGCTGGGTCCGCAGCCTGCTGGTCTGCCCTGCAGAGTTCAGCCTCGCCAGCCTGCACAGCGCTGTGGGCGAACTCCCCCAAATATCTCTCTCTTTCTCTCTCTCTCAATAGGTAAAGCTATAGGTCTATAGATAATAGCTATAGATCTCTACACTCACACACACACGCACACACACACCTTATTGGTTCTATTTCTTTGGAGAACCCTGACTAATTCCTGGCTCCATTTTTCTTATTAATATTTACTTGGTAATTAAAACTTCTGATTATTTTGTATACACTGTTTAATCCCCAAAATCGCAGTCGTGAGGTGGGCAATGGCTCAAGCAGCAACGGGCAGGGGTGGTGGGAAGGAGACTGGGGCTGCCCCTGTGCCAGTGCCTCTGGGGGGTTCTGGGGAGAAGAGGGGCTGGGGTCCGTGGGAGCCTCTGTCTTCCTTCCTGGTGATTCCTGGCACAGCGTGGGGTTGCCCGCATGCTGCAATGTCGGGCAGTGCTGGGTGCTGTCGTCAGGGCAGAACGTGCCTGTCTGCAGCTGGAGAGGTGTCACAGCACACTCGATTCTTGCTTTGAGTCCATGCACGACTCTCTCCCAGACTTCTCCTAGCTCCGTTTCCAGCCTTCTGGTCTATGTAGCCACTTCCAGAAGTGAGGAAGAGTGAGCTTGATGAGATTGGCGGGGCCTCTGGGCCTTGTTTCCACTGCGACTTGGCATCTGTCCCCCTCTGGGAGGCAGCCCAGGTTCTCCCATCTCGGTCTGGCGGAGGAGAGAGCGCATCCCAGGAGAGCCTCTCGGTCCCCTGGGGCTTTGCTGGACACGGTGCCTGGCCAGCTCCGCCGTGTGAAAGGCTCAGATTTGGTTTGGCATAAGTTCAGCTGTGCAATTATTCCCACCGGGGTGCCGACTTCTCTTTCCTGGCCAGAGGACTTGGCAGAGCCCGGACCCCATGGGAAGTCAAGGGTGCCGCACTCGCCCCTCCTGTGGAGCGGAGATCTCCAGCACTGCTCACCCACGGCACCCCTGCACTCGAGCCTGGCACTCCCTCATCATCCAATTACGCCCAGAACAGCGAGGGGAAGGACGTTGCCACTGCAAGGACAGGAGGGGGCCGAGGGGGCTCCTGCCTCCCAGGCCCCTGCCACCTGCTCCCTGGCCGGCGGCCAGCCTCTCCTCTCGGTGATTCCTGGGCCGTCGTCCCTCAGACACTGCGACAGCGCAAGCAGGGTTGGCAGCTGCCGTTGGCTCAAGACTTATTGTGAACCCTGGCTGTGGCATTCCCATTCCCGGGGTGGCCCTGAGAACGGCGCATTTCCCCTGAGGGGCAAGCGTGTGAGCAACACCACAAGGCTTGGACTTTCAAGGGTGAGCAGGTCACGCTCAGGTAGTCACTGATGCCAAGGTCCACAGGGAGTGGCCGTGTGGCTCCTTCAGGAGAGGCCAGGAGTGGGGAGGAGGGGCCGGGGGGACAGGGGGTGATGGCATCAAGGCACCAGACGCAGCAGCTGGTCTTTGTTGATGCCTCTCGCCAGAGGCCAGCGCCACCTCTGACTTTATTTGGGATGATTTTATTTGGCCGCTAAAGAAAACAGACCGTGAGAGGCAGAGACTTTCACCATCCGCCTTCCGTCCTCCCTGTCACCTGTGGCCGATGACAGCAGCACCAGCTCTTTGACTTCCCAAGGAAACGTTTGCGCCCAGCTGTGTCTCCGGGTGGGCGTGGCTGGCTCGTGCTCAGACTTTGAGCACATCTCCCGCCCTCACCTCGCAGCCTCCCCAGCCCCACCCCAGATTCTCTTCATCTTCCAAACCTGCGCTTGGAGATCCCGGCCCTCTCTCGAGTCGTCCCTCAAGCCCTCTCTGGCCACTTTGGCCATAACCGCCACAGATGCTGTTGTCTCACTCCTGTCCTGATGTATGGCAGCCTCTTGGGTCACCCCCTGCCCGTGTGCCAGCAAGGTCTGTGGCTGCAGCCCGTGTCTCTGTGCGGTGCTGGGCACCAGCACGGCCGCTCGGTGACAAAAGCATACCAGGGGACACAGCAGAGTGGAAATAGAGGGAGGTGCACAGGGTGGCCACCCAGTGACGACAGGCGGGGAGGGCGGGGCTGTGCCTGGGGGTTGGGGGAGGGGGAGGGTCGTGGCTGCTGGGGGGCCCAGCCTGGGAGGGAGGCTGTGCCTGCAGGGAGCCCAGCATGTGGGGGTCGTGGCTGCTGGGGGACCCAGCCTTCAGGGCCACCATGGGATCCTGGGCCTCCCCACCCAGTGGTCAGCACACGTTGTCAGGTTTTAGGTCGGAGTGGCTCCCCCCTCTCCACTACTGGGCAGCGTGGAAACATTGTGTGGCTCATGAGAAATATCTGTTTCCAACAGGGAACGGATTGGAAGCTCTAATTGGGCACCAACTGCACATGAGTTCTTTCCCTAGCAGTTCGTCTCCCATTTCAGTAGCTCAGAATGGAGTGTGCTCTTAGGATGGGACTCTGAGCAGCGAGAAGTGCTGGCTCCGGTGGGTCTGCGGGAGTCAGGTCATTTATTAAGGCCCCCACTCTGCGAACATGGAGATGCGCAGATGAATAAGCCTCGATCTTGACCTTCAAGTGCAGAGGGGGAGCTATCCACAGATGGCTTCTTTGAGCAAACTCGACCTTGAGGGTCCAGACGAGTGTAGGTTTAGAATAGCCATCTGTCATGCCCGTAACAGTTCTGTCCTGGCCTTTCTTCCACCCCCACAAATGTCTCCTGAAACATTTGTGCCACCAAGGTCTCTATTAGTCGGGGTTCTGACGCTGCAGATTATAGAAACCAAATATGGCTAATTTAAGCAGAAAAAGATGTTTATTTTAGACTGAATCAAATGTAAGAATCAAGAACCAAGTTCTGAAAAAGGAGCTGGGCTGCTCTGGAGCAGGAAGGGTGGACACCCTTGCCTTGCGCTGCGGGAGAGCAGACGCCTCCCCTCTGCTTGCTCCCACCTCCCCACACCCTGCACGGAGCTCAGAGCCACTACAGGGAAGGGCGCTCGATTGATCTGGCTGCGGGATAGCATCACCTTGACGTTGGGCCTTGGTTCCCGGGACGCGGTGACTCCCTGGGCCGAGGCAAGGGAGCTGGGGAGACCTAAGACCTTTAGGTCCCATGTGTCTGGAGATGAGGGATAAGAGTGCAGGGAAGGCACACAGTGGAGAGGAGGGAAGAACACGGGTTGATCTATGACATGTGAAGTTTGAGACGGAGCATCCCGGTGGGGAAAATGCATTAGCAGTTAGCCCAGTGCTCAGAAGAGGGCCCTGAGCTAGAAGAGACCTTTGGGTGCGTGTGGGTGGGAGCCGGTGACGAGGAAACGGAGAAGAGTGTACATGCAGAGCACACGTCACACACAGGGAAAGCTGAGGACAGAGCGCTGGGCACTCGGACTCTAGTGATCACCTGCAGGAGAGCCGGTCACCGCAGGACAGCGAGCCAGGAGGGATGAGAGGTCAGCACCAGGGTGCTGCTGGCAGGGGACCTGTCCTCCACCTGCCCCCAGGCCACGTCCTCTCCAGCCCACGGGAGACCTCTGTGGAAGCAGCTACTGTCGGTTCTCAGGTCTTTGGCCGTAGCCTTTGTAATAAATAGTAGCAGATTTCTCTGGCAGAAGCTCATGAAAATTTCTACATGTTTTTTTTTTTTAAATGAAATATTAACTTTGGAGAAAAGTAAAGTCCTTCTGTCCCTTAATGCTTTAGAACGGCAGGTTTTTGGAAGAACTGATCCTAACTCCTGGGAACGGGATGTGTTCCTTCCACCCTCCCCACCTTTTGCTCTGACAGAGGACACACAGCGCGTCACCTAACACGCCACCCCCCGGGGGGAGATTGTTTCCACGGTGGGGGTGGGGGTGGGGGTGGGGGGGTGGCTGACGAGGAAACCAGCCCTGGCGTATGCAAGGTGGCTCCTGCCACGGCCCCAGGGCCCACAGGTGGGAAGTGTAGAAACAGTGTCACTGACGTGGCGTCCCATCCCCAGAGAGAGCTGGAGCCATCGTGGGAAGTTGTCTCCTGCCTCTGCCCTGTTCTTTCTCTGTGCTCTGGGAGGAGACAATGATCATGTCTCTGTGCCGCCAGCGGTTCTGGGCCTCCTCGCTGGCTGCCCGGCCAGGATTCTCCGACTCTGCCGCCAGCGGCGGGACCCTGCGCACAGCCGGTGGGCACAAAGGCTCTGTGATGACTTCGGCCATCTTGGCATTGTCATCTGAGGTTTTTTTAATTAAAAGTCTGCCTTGGAGTATGTCAAGTACTCCTGTATTTTTGCCATTCTTCTTATCTCTATGGCAACGAAAATATTTCAACATTTACATGGACATCATACTCTTTGCTAATGTACTGTCTGAACCGTGTGTGTGCCGGGAGGGGAGCGGCAGGTACCCGCTCTGCCGCCGGGGATGCTGGAGTTGCCACGACAACCAAGGGGTCCGAAGATGTCCTCACCAGCGGCACTAAATGGAAGCTTGAAATTAATTCACCCGCGTGTGTTTTGTAGCTCATGTTGTTAATTGAAATAATAAGGATGACCTCTGTGTACACTGAAAGCACCTGTCCTGTTGAAATGGTCTGTGCTGTTTGCTTAAGTACACTCATCTGTCAGGCAAATCTAGCGTGAAATAAGGAAATGGAAGACACGTCGCGCTGCTCTGTATCGACCGTGGTAATGGGGAAGCAGTCTTTCTCTTGTCAGGCTTGAAATACTGGCGATAAAATTTTAAAACTTTTGTTTATTTCTGCTCTCTCTTCACTACCTCTGAGAAACTCTCTGCAGCTCTATCCAGTGCCAGTGCTTGCTTAAGGACAGTGGCATTTGTTGACCTGCCTGTGTGTTTACCCAAACAGGGCACTGACGTGACGTGAGTGCCCCGGGCTGCTCCGGACTGCGTCTGTCCCCTGTCCCCTGTAAGCATCCACGTTGGGAGTGTGTTCCATCGCCAGATCTTAAGGATGCAGGCTGGCGTCACCTCTGCCTCACCAAATTATCTATTTCCCAGGACTCTACTATAAGAGCAAACCATGACTTTGGGATCCTAATTGATTTCACTCCAAAATGAAAGTCATGGGAATAAGTACAGAAAATTGGGGAAGGATTTTCTTCTCCATATAACCGCGGAAACTGAAAATCAGGGTCATTTGTGACACTTTGCCTCTGCTGAATGTCTTATTTGGGACTATGGATTTGACGGCAAAGTTAAGCACTTAGTTTGGGAGCTTGATGGGTAGAATATAAGCCTACATTTACATGGTCCAAATTTTAAAATGTTCAGCAGCTGTAGAAATAGGATTAGTTGGAAGGTGCCAACTGAGAGTGCGTTGACAAACACCGACAGTCAAGCACAAGGCCTGGTCCTCTGCCACCCTGCATGAAATTGACTTTTTATTTAATCCTAGACATTCAGGAGTGAGGTAAATACATTGAGCCATTTTGCCTATTAACGTCTTGCCAGGTGTTTAATTGCCAGATGGGGAAGCCAGTGACGGGCTGTGAGGCAAGGAGCAGAGGAGGCTCCCACCTGAGGTCAGGCGGATCCAGAGACCTCCAGGGCCTGGGCGGGTCTAGCCTTGGACAGGGTGAGTGTTCAGGGCACCTGCAGGCACCAGGAGGTCTCAGGCTTTGGGATGAGGGGTAAGGGAGCAGGAGGAAGGAAAGATGAGACATGACCAAGAGGGGAGCTTCCAGTGTTTCCATTCCTGGTCCCCTCATGAGACTGACTTGCATAAGTGTAGTGTCATTTGTCTTTTTCTTTTTTTTTTTTTAATATAAACTCATTTTGTATTTTAAAAATACATATTTTAGCATTTCCACTGAAAACACTCAGAAGCAGTGGCAACCCAATTACACTGAGCACAACTAGCATGTAGATCATCATTTCTAAATACCATTTCCTACTTCTTTTCCTTTTTACAGCCACACATTTAAATATACTGCTTTATATTTGTTTTCTTTTTTTTTCTTTAGTCTTTTGTATACGTTATGACCAATAGATGTGAATTTAATTCCTGCTATCCAACGTCTGTTGCTATAGAACAAAACAAAAAACATAATCAAATAAGCAAATATGCAGAACTCTCTATTCTATTTGGAATGAAGTTCTGATTTTCTTGGGTGTATGTATAAAAACACTGTTTCTAGAATATAAAAGTAATGTAGGAGTCAGGTCCTGGGTGAGTTTATCAACACCAAATGCTAATGGTGAGGCTAGAGAGCATATGGGCTCCAAGGGCAGAAAGATCCCGACTTCAGAGTTGACATCTCCAGAGCTTTGCACAGAGCTTGGCCCCCAGGTTCTCAGCTTCAAGTTGGGGGAAGCCACTCCCTCCCTGGCTGTGCTGAAAACCCAGTGCAAAGGACCCAGGTGAAAGATGTCACCGCCCGCCACTACTCAGGAAACAAACTTCCCCTCTGCAGAAAGTCTCTCATTTAACAAAGTCGAGCAAACGCACCCTCCCATGCTGTGCTCTGGGCTTCTTTTGGCCTTGGTGGGCACCTCAGCTCCACCCTGGGAGCGTCTCAGGGCTGGTGGGGATTTTTGGGAGGAAGGAGAGCCCAGGGTTGCTTCCAGGGTGACTCCAGAAATGATTAACCACTAGGTTTCTTGGGGATTGGTAATTACTCTAATGGTTTTCTCACTGCTGATTTTAGAGGCATTACCAGGAGGGCTTTTAAAATGATGACTTTTACTTTATATTTGCAATAGTACTGTCTTTTCATACTTTCAACTGAACACGTAGCTGACCTAAGCGTGGTTCAAGCAAACCCTCAGCAGTGAAAAGTCATGAATGTCGCTTTTGTTACTTGAAGGAGGGGCAATTTTAGTTTTGTTCGGGGTATGGCTTTGACTAGCTGGGTTTAGCTTTTTTATTTAATCTTTATAGAAAGATAGCAAAACATTATTTTGTTTGAGGAGATAAATTTTTTTTCTCCAACTTAAAATTTTTCTTCCTCCTTTTAAAAGAAATAATGTCATTGTGGCCATACATGCTTGACTTCAATTAAATGGCCACTTTAGGCAGATTTGCTGCCAGATATAATTAAAAGATAGACGAAAAACCAACATGTATCACGAATAACCTATTGCTCACACTGACATTGTAAGGTTGTTATTGCCATGGAAAGACCACACTCCCCAGTTCTCCTCCAAAATTGTTTTTGAAGTTTTCCAATGTTTGAAAGTCAACACTTGGCTAGTTTTAAAACAAGAGTATATCACTAAGCATATGTTTGAACAACATCCTGAACAATTCCTTGCTATAGTGATTTGTGCATTTTTAAAAAGAAAAAGAAGGTGGAGATTTGGTGATTCTTTGGAAGGAGTGTTTTCACTAAGAAAATATAATCATCGGACTCTCGGCTGGGTGGTACCGAATCAGGACTTGGATTGTGAATTGGAAATTAACTTGGGAGAACATTTCAAAGTAAGTAATTGAGGACCTGGAGAAATCAGTGTATCCCACACAGGTACAGACCTCAGCTTTTCACTGCCCAGCGAGTTGAACTATGGTTACCGCGGCTTCCTTCCCGTCCAGCGCACGATCACTAGGTCTGTGCCTACGTGGGCACGAGGCTGGCCCCTCCAGCCGCAGCCCTGGCGAAATGAGCAACCGTGAGAAACAGAAAGGGAGTAGAGGCTCCAAATGGGTCTCATTCCATTTTCCTTCTTGAATTGACTAAGTTCATTATTGCTTTACTGTGAATATTCCCATACCTTTGTATATTTAATTTCCTTTTTAATAGACAAACTGTCATGGGAGGTTACACAAAGCATTATTATTCAAAGGAATGTTTATATCACTCAGATAAATATCATAGAGAATTATGGATGGGGAGTGTATTTATTACATATACAACTGAGAAAAATGACTGTGTATTATCAAGTAAATACATACTATATTTAAATAATGTGATAGCAATCACCGATTGCCATGTTTTTCCTTGCTGTTCTGAAATTAGAATATACAGAAAGGCAAATTAACATTTAAACTGTCTGTATAATTTTGAGAATCCATAATATGCATCACAAAGAGAGAGGACTTTGGGCCCTGCCGGGGGTACCACGATATCATAAATGCATTTAACTGTGGCCAGCCTACAGGAGGCACTCGGACACAGAGGCCCAAGGAACTCGAGGTGACACCTTGGGTACTAAAGATAATTCCATTATTATTAAAAAAGTGTTTATTACCTGTGGCCCCTCCATGGGCACCACATAAAATATTGGAAACAACATAATTTATAATCTTTGCGAGCTTAGAAATCAGGCTACAGAGAGGGCAGGCAGAGGTTAACCATATGATTATCAAGCACATGTAAAACATGCGTGCTATTTTATGCGAGTCAAGGGTGGCAGCTGAAAACTGCAATAAGATCCAGGAGTGAAAGGTCTGGACAACGTGGAGTTCCTTCAGGGCATGGGGGTGCAGTACTGTCTGGGCGATTTGTTAGGGGTATTTTTAGACGGGATAGCCCATCCAGAACAAAGTCTTCCACTCTTCATTTGGTTTTCTATCCTCTGTTTAATCCAGCACAACTTCCTATCTATCTCTGGATGAGTTAAAGGTGAAACACCCAAGTTCGTATCTGCCCTAAAACCCTCCAACTATAATGGGCTTAGTAAAGGATGTCCTGCTATGAACAATGCAGGAATGCCTTTCAGCTACGCAAAGAAAGTCTGTATTTTTCTTCTCTTTTCCCTTTTCCTGGGCAAAAAAAAAAGAAGCAGCAGCATCAAGAAGCAACTGGTCCCAGTAGATATGTCACAGGAGACCAAATAGTAGCAGCCGTCTACCTAAGCTTCCCCACACGTAGGAAAATAGCTAAACTAGAGCTGGATCCAGAAGGCGTAACTTGCATCTGTTCCTGTGTATCAGAAAGGCCAGAGACTCCGTGCCCAGCCATCACTGTGCTTTCACACGCAGGGGCACAGTCCAGGCGAGATATTCTTCCTTCTGCTTAACCAAAATCCCATTTCAACCATTTTGGAATTGTAGGGCCGGCCGTAACTCTCGAACCGATATTTGCAATTTCTTTATTTTGTGAGTAACCTGAGTCCTAGAGACGTGGTACCTGGAGAGGCCCTGGCTGCATGCGGACCCCTCTTATCTGGTAGTTGTGTGCACGGATAAACCTCACAGAAGCCACTCACGTAAGCAAGCACTCTCCACTCCAATCAGCACCCTAGTTCTTTTAAACTTTCCTAGCATATCATGTTTTCCTCCTCTTTTAATCAAGAACAATTTTGAATACATGTGATACACAATATATAATACAACATGATATATAACATATAAGTAAAAATATATATTAATATCTTTAATGGGCACCTAGGAGGTTTCAGAAATTGTGCAAGTTTCTTTAAGATAGTATCTTACATAATCCTCAGAAAGGTCCTGCCAGGTAAATGTCATTTGCATTTGAAAAAGTGAGGAAAGTGCTCATTGAGGTCAGTCTCTCCCCTGCTGGGGTAGGATCGGAATAGCTGTGGGGCCCACACTCTGCGCAGGGCGTCCAATCCAGGCCACACCCCGTTTCCTTCCCTAAACATCAGGTTAAACTTAGATTCCCCAGCAGGGTGTAAGTGAGGTGCTGTCAGCGCAGCAGCTGCTCCCCAGCCCTGTGCATTGCTCCTCTTTTATTCCGAGGAGTGACCTGCGTCACTGCCGCCACCCCACTGCCTGCCCTGGCTCCTGCAAGGATCTGATCTAATGCTCTCACGCCAAGCAGGTGGCTACGCTGGCCGTATGATGTCTAAAGACCAAGCACAGAGGACCCGAGTTTGGTGCTGTGATCAAATAAAACGTAATCCAACACATATTAATGACATGCATAATAATAATTTTGTATGTGGTAATTAGCCACAAACAGTAAACAGCTCCCATAAATAACAGTAATTAGTATACAAAGCCAAACCACGTTTCCCCCACTGTGCTCTTTATTTTGTTGCTATCTATGAGTGGTTAAGTGTGGATGGTTTCCCCTCATTTTTCTGCAATGGAATCCTCGGTTTCAACAGCCCTCCCCTCGTCACCCCAACCCCCTTCTCCTTCCTCTCTTCACCTCTCTTTGCATCATGTACACACTTGTGCACACATAGGTATGAGCGTGCATGCATGCACCTGCCAGCCAAGATACCCCTTTTAGGAAACCTCCCTGGCAGTCCTGCCCTGAAACTTTCCCACAACTCACTGGCCAGACCTGGCTCCTATGACGGCCCTACTGTCGAGGGAGACTGCAGGGCACATTGCCATCACAGATAATTTGGTTTTGCTAATTAGTAGAAGAGGAAAATATACATTCCATAGGTGACTTTCTGCCTTGGGCAAGGAAAGGTCTTTGGATGTTGACTTCATAGGGAGATTGGTGGCAGAGGACCATCATCGTTCTGGTCACCAGCAGAGACATCGTAGGAAGGCTCTCCTACAGAGTGGCCCATGAGGGCTGGGGTAGGGGATGGGGGCTTCATTTGAGGCTGGGCTTACTTTGAGTGCCTAGTATGTTCTAGAAGCTGCATTTTATATACATTAACTATCTCCATTAACCATTACTGCTGGGGGCCAGTATAGCATAGTGGTTTGGCTATAGATGCTGGAGCTGGAAAGACCTGGATTAAAGTCCTGGCTCTGAGTTCCTTCTTGTTGGAGTGGGAGCTTGTGGACCAGCAAGGGAAGGAGGCTGGGATGATCCATCTGGTAGTGGAATAGAGTTGGAGACATTGGTGCAAATGCATGTTTACCTTAATATAAATGCAAATGGCTCCATACAGAAATATTTGTAACGTGGATACATACACTGGTTAGTACACACAGATATTTCTTTGCTTGGCAGGTGGGAGGGCCTGGAAGCCATGACACCCCAATAATAATAAGCACACCCAGCACCCAAATCTTGGTTTCTAAAACCGTTCTTTAACAAAGGAAACCAGCTCTCCTCAGAGAAATGTCTGATTCTAGGATTGGGGACTTGTGTAAAAAATATGCAAGATGAGCCCGGAGCCTCGTGTAGTTCCAGAAAGTAAGGATGTGCTGGAAAACATCCCATGATGATAAGGATGTGTCAAAGGGACACAGGAGCCAACTCAAAGAGCTCTCCATGTCCGAAGCTGGAAGGATTTGAGAAACAATAAATAAAGTATTAATAGTATTGGGTTACAACCCAAAGTATAAAATAAAAATCCATGAGCCCATATGAATATATATATATAGGATTAAATAAATAAATAGGGAGAAAGGACAAATTTCCTATGCAGAGGAATTTTGAACAATTTCTATAGATACTGTGCCCTCAAGGAGATGCGGTGACACTTCCTACTGTAAGCGTGGCCTGTGCACAGTGACTTTCTTCCGAGAGTACAGCACAGAAGGGGGCAGCTTCCCCGTGACAGTGTGTACCTGAGAAGTGACATGATGCAAAGGGCACTTCCACTTGGTGGTCCTCCCCCCAAAACACATAACCTGGGTCTAACCATGGGGAAAAATCAAACAGATCCCAAACAAGGGACAGGCAACAAAGTACCTGACCAGTGCTCCCTAAAACTGTCAAGATCCTCCAAAACAAGTGAAGTCTGAGAAAGTCACAGCCAAGAGGAGCCTCAGGAGACATGGCGACTAAGTGTGACGTGGTGTTCTGGGTGGGACCCCAGGCAGAAAGCGGACATTGTGTAAAAACTGAGGAAATCTGAATAAAGTATGGCCCCAAGTTAATCCTCATGTATCGTTACTGGCTCTTTGTTGTAACACACGTGCCGCCCTGACACACACTGTGAAGGAGAGGAGGAAGCGGGAACTCTGTGCTGTGCTTGCAATTCCTCTGCGAGTCTCACTCTGCGCTCAAGTGCCAGGTTTGTCTAGAAGGTTCTGGTAGCCTTGCTGTGAGTGACATGATGCGGGGAAGCACCCGCGCGAAGCTGCTCTGTGATGGTTGTTCGCTTCCAGCCTGCGGCTGTGCACTGACACCTGGTCACAGCGCAGACGCCCGGGCAGCAGGGACGCCGCCGGGTGGGCTCTCAGCACAGGTGGGCCCGGCTGCTCTGAGACAGGGTGACACGGGACATGGGGGACACAGGGGACCTGTGTCCTTGAAGGGATTTTCTACCTCCCTCTCTGATTTGGTATGAAGACACTGAGGAGCCTGTTATCAGAAATCCTAAGCAAATAAAGATGAATGGAATGCGTCACTTCCATTTTCTCGTGCAATGGCCACTCACATAAATATCGCGAAGACGGGAAATCAGCCGGGGGCTCTCTGATCACTGAACTTTTCCCTCCAGTTTTCCTTCCACTTTCAGGTTGTGCCCAACTGACCTGTGACTCCTCACCACGTGGGCACACCCTCGTCACGGGTAGAGCCATCGCAGACTCCACGGGCCCTGAGATCCGCAGTCTCTCCTGTAATGAAGGAAAATGAGGCCTGGGGTGGTTCAGCATCTGTGCAAACTCACATCGAGAGCCCTGACTCGTTTGTCTCGACGTCTGAATGTTACCCTCCGTGTTATTTCTTCTTTCTATAAGAAACATGTCATCTCTCCAACTAGAGGAGAGAGAAAGGCACAGTTAGGGGGCAGTTTCGAGAAGGATTTCGGAGTCGATGTTTGAAAGAGAGCGGGCTTGGAAGGACAACTGAAGTCACCAGGACCAATGAGACGGGCAGCGACACTGGGCGTGGGCCCCAGATCCTTGGGGCTCTGAGACGTGGCCCGTGGGCTGAGGCAGCACCGCGTGGGAGGAGGAAGGAGGGCTCTCTGGCTGTCTGTGGTGCTTCTGGAAGGACACTGCTCTGTAATAAAGAGACTCTTCTTCTCCAGGAGGTGAAGACACCTGCGATAGTGTGTCTGCTCATTACTCAGGGCAGGTGCCTTCACACCGTGGGGCTAAAGCGGACCATACTGTTTAAGCTGCCTTCCATAACACCGTCAGGTCAGGGCAGGACACACCCAGTGACGGGGCACACTCGCGGCACCGCTGTCACTGCCACGCTGTCGCGTCAGCACACTTAGCGGGGAAGCCCCTGGGGGCTGGCTTGAGACAACCACAGCCCCAGGACACGCAGGGTTTCCTGGTGGTGACACACCTGACCTCGCTCGCGTGTCCTGTCAGTTGACAGCCAGAGCCTTGGCATTTCTTTATTTTGTCCCCTCTCCTCTGAGAATGCAAAGTCACTCTAAGTGGGAGAAAGGGCCCCTGAAAACCCAAAAGGGGCAAACTTCCAAATACCTTGTAATCACTGATGGGTACGCACGTGCAGGCACGGGCACACGTACACAGGGACACGCGTGTGTGCCATTTGCTTCCCGCCTTCACCACCTGATAAAAACACCATGCGGTCCTGTTGCCACGTCCCCTAATGTTCTTCAGATGTTTTCATCTCAGAGTGTGAGTTCTGGAAGGGAGGCCTTGCTCGCCTCCACCGGCGTCTGCATCGGAGCTCCTGGGCCTGTCCACGGAGGACGCCATGGAGTCCACCAGGAACCACGAGCAGTCGGGGAGAATGAAGGCACACTGGCACTCACACTAACACACACATTCACATGCATCACACACACTCACACTCACACACTCACACTCACACACTCACACACACTCCTACTCACACACATGCTCCTACTCACACACATCACACTTACACACATCACACTCACACTCACACACACATCACACACATATTCGCCTTTGAGAGTACTGAAAGGATAATGGATTAGTTATTGTATTTTTAGGACTCAAGCCTCGGAGTGAGGAAGCGGAGGCATGAGAGTTACACTAAGTGAAAGAAGCAAGTCATGAGAAATTGCTCTTCTGGGGTGAGCTAAGCATTCTCTCTGCACACGCTTACCAGTTCCAGGGCACCTTGACTCCTCCCCTGCGCGGTGAGGACTGCTGTGGTGGGCAGTCACTGGCGTCGATGTGCGACTTCTCAGGCAGGTGCGAGGTGTTGGGAGGCAGGGCTACCTGTTAGTTAACCAAGTGGGGAAACGAGCCGGTGTACTCCCAAAGGCGAGTGTTGGATACCTGTTGGACAGACATTTATTTAAAGAGCTAAGATCAAAGCCACTGGCATTTCTGTTAGGCTCCCACTGACTTGCTCTTAATACACTCTGCTACCAGTGGGAGCTGAAGGGCCAATTTGCTGTGGTGCTTTTTTGTGCATTAGTGTCCATTATAAGGTAATGGGTGTCTATCAGTGTCAGGGTGTCAGCTGGCAATTAATTCAGCTCACTACTCCTGCCCCATAATTGCTAATCACTGGACCATCCATGCTACACGGTATTAAATACCTTTCTGAATACTGCAAACAGTATTCGCAGCGCACTGGGGAAAAGTGACATTTAGTGTCCCAGAGTGATAAACTGACAGCAGTATTGATTATGACAGCTTTTTTATGGGAAGATTTTTATAGGTGGATTTATATTTAGTATTATATGTATCAGGATTTATGTTAAGCATTACATATTAAGTATTACTATAGTCCATGTTATATATTGAGGACTAGACATTAAGTATTAGATGTAGACTATATATGGTAAAATATTTCATAAAAATAAAGAATAATTATGCAGTGTGTTTTTAGTTCTTTCTAAACATTTTGTATCTAGTTAGAAGAAATAGTATATATATATATATGACCTGATTGATTACATTTAGAAGGACATAACCAACCAGACAACAAAGAGACAAAGACGCAGGGGTGACGTGGGCCACAGACACCTGAATCTAGAGACTTGGACAGTTCCTCCAAGATGGAGCCACAGGAGCTGCCTGAGTCACTGGCCCTTCCTGCTCCCGGGGATGAGTTCAGGTGGAGTGACAGCTGCCCTGGCCACTCAGCCCTGGGGAGGTTCGGGAAGGAGGCGGTGGGTGTGGACTGAGTGCGGCCCACAGAGGGGAGTCTGACCGCCCGAGGTGTAAGTAACAGGCCCTGTGCCACCCTCAGAGATGGGCCTTGCAGCGTCCTGCTCTGCCCCTGCCACTGAGGCTACAGTGATGCCAGCTGGGCTGGGGGTGCTGGCTCAGTGGGTGACCAGAGAGGTGCTCTAGGCTAGGCCCTGGGGGCCATCAGCTCTTTATGAATCTATGCAGATATTTGAGATCTGAAAAAGATGAAGGATGAGAAAACTACAAAACTGAAATTTAAACTTTTTAATTAAATGTTTTGAAAAATAATACTGCATCAAGTTTGTTAATGATTACACTGAGTTTTCATCACAATTGCATTACATTTGGAAATAATTTCTAAGTTATCTTTTCTTACTTATTGAGAATGCCTGAGTCTGCATAATAATTGCTAAGACAGTGTAACCCGTGGTAAATCAAATGAGTTAGTTGTCAAATAACAGCAATAACACAAAAGACACACACATGGTATTTCCTAAGTACTAGGCACTTGTCTAAGTCTTTACGTACATAATTTACTTACTCATTGTAATAAGCCGTTATATGAGTACTAGTGTTGTTTCCATTTTATTGTTAATGGGGGAAAACCCAAACACTGTGAAGTAATTTAAAGAGGTTTATTCTGACTGAATATGTGTGACCATGTCCTGGGGACCCCACCCAAGAAGTCTTGAGCAAGTGGTCCCAAGGCAGTCTGGTTACAGTTTGGTTTTATACATTTTAGGGAGACAGAAATTATAGGTAAAATGATAAATAAGTACATGGAAGGCGAGCCTTGATTTGGCCCCAAAAGGTGAGACATCTTGAAGCAGAGGCTTCCAGGTTATAGGTGGGTTTAAATATTCTTTGATTTGGAATTAGTTAAAGAAATAAAGCTTTGTCTAAAGTTTCTTGTGTTTCAAAGTATCGGTGGGCAAATTCTTTTGGGCATTATAAAAAGTAATTTATTAGCATTAAAGATTTAAGTTTATCAGATTGCAGCAGTGTTGGGTCAGGCTGAACAAGCTTGCTCAGGCTGCATGCATCCTCCATCTGCCTAACTGGCAGCTGAGCGCTGACTGTGTGTCAGGCGCTTTGAGGAATTCGGAGACGAACAAGATTTCATTCTCTTGACGTCTCAGGGCCAACCTTCCCAGCTGCATCTCCTGCCACGCTGACAGTGTCTGCTCCTAGGGCACAGCACACTCACCACGCACTGGTTCCCAGTCCCGCCGTCTTCTCATGGGCAGAGGTGTTGGGCCGGGCTGTACCCTCTTTGCGGGATGCCTTTCCTTCCCACGTTTGCCTCGCAAAATCCTTACCCTATTCAAATGTCACTGCCTCTGGGAAGACTTCTCAACCTCCTAGGCAGATTTAATAACCATGGAATTTTCCATCTCTTTATATTAGCAGGTGTGTGATGGTTAATTTTAGGTGTCAATGTGACTGGATTAGGGGATACTCAGATTGTTGGTAAAGCAGTATTTTGGGGTATGTCTGTGAGGGTGTTTCCAGAAGAGCTTGGCATTTACATCAGGGACGTGAATAAGGAAAATCCACCCTCACCTAATGTGGGCAGTCACTGTTCAATCCTCTGAGGGCCAAGACACAGCAAAAAGGCAGGGGAAAGGAGAATTTGCACTTTCTCCCTTTTGTGGAGCTGGGCGCTCATCTTCTTCTGCCCCTGGACATCAGGACTCCCGATTTTCTAGCCTTCAGACTCCAAGACTTGCACCAGCAGCCCTCTAGGTTCTTAGGCCTTTGGACTTGGACAGAACTGTGCTACAGGCTTCCCTGTTCTCCAGCTTGCAGGCGGCCCAGTGTGGGGCATCTCAGCCTCCACAATCATGAGATCCAGTTGCCCTAATAAATCCCCTCAAAGCTGTCTCCCCTCCCCTCTCCTTTTTCCCCTCTCCCTCCCTCAATCTCTCCTCCCTTCCCTCAATCTCTCCTCCCCTCCCTTAATCTCTCCTCCCCTCCCTCAATCTCTCCTTCCCTTCTGCAATCTCTTCTTACATAATCTTTTTGTTCCGTTTCTCTGGAGAACCCTAATACACAAGAGTAACACTTTGCTGTACTCTGGGAATAGCGTCTCCCTGCTTTAGGGAGTAGTTTAAATGGAAGGATTGCCTTATTCCTTTTCTTGTCTTCAGTATCTGGTACGAGGGTGACAAATCATAGGTTCTTAACATATCTTATTTATTCATTTGTGTATTTGGAAAATAATTTTCAGGGCCACCCAGTGTGTCCACATGGGAAGAACACAGCACAACCCTAGAACGTGCCATTCACATAAACTACAGTGCACTTGAGTGCTGCTATACGGCCACTCAGTGCTGTCTCTTTATTGATCACCTACAGTGTGCTGGGTACTATCGAGGAATGCAGCAGTGAGCAAAAACAAAAATGCCAATGTGTCTTGAAGGAATGACTTGGCCATTGCTTCATCCCTGGGGTATCAAAAAAATGCTTTTTCTAATTCTGTAATATTCTGAACAGGTGGTGCCTATATGGTGATAATCTGAATAAACTATTACATTTAAAAAAAAATAAGGCTTGCAATGTTTTGGGTTCAGATAAGGAAGTCTGTTAATCAGAGACAAGCCACAACATACTGACTCAAGTGATCTGCTGAGCAGATTGGTGGCCTGTAGGTGATCTAACCTCTGCTCTGCATGGCCTTAGGTCTTGTTAATATAGTACCTTATTGTCACAAAGAGTCTGTTTTTACAGTCTTATGATCTCTGTTTCAACATTGATGCTGGTCAGTCGTTGAATCTAAACTCTAAAAGGGAGGGAGGGGGTATAACGAGGCGTGTCTCACCTCCTTTCCCTTCGTGGTCAGAAACTCGGTTTTAAGGTTTTTCTGGGATCCTCTTGGCCAAGAGGGTGTCTGTTCAGACAGTTGGGGGCTTAGGATTTTATTTTAGTTCACATTATAAAGAGGCATAGAGATATTAAGTAAATTTTTCCAGATCACACAGCTCGTAAAGGCAGAGCTGGGATTTTAACATAGCACTTAGCCAGTGTTCCTCGCTGTCTCTCCAAGAAACAATGATAAAATCCTTCCAAAACTCTAACGTGGGCACGTGAATACTTCAAACCACGTCAGACAGCGTTTGTAAGGGTTCCTGGAGCCCACAGACATGTGCAGAGATGTGGAAGGTGGCCAGGTGTGGAAACAGCGTGGCGGCTGTGCCACTCGGGAGCCCACGCCCCAGCGGCCTTGAGCCGGTGTGCTTCTGTAATGATGACTGGGTTTTACTGCCTTGCCCACTCTTCCCAGCCAGATCCAGCTGGACAGGCGGGACAGCAAGGGCGTTGTCTGGTCCCTGCTGCCCCCTTCAGTTCTTCCCAGCATTAGAAGCAGGTCTTTTCTGAATATGCAATCCTAGAATAAATTGGGATTGTTCCTACTTGTCATTTTATTAGCAACTCATTACAGCCATTTCTTTGGGATTAAAAAGAGAAGAAAGAAGGAACAAAGTGAAAAGAGTAAGCTAATGGCTTACCCAGAATGCTATGGCAATTTATGGTGGCTTGAATGAAATGACAGAATTGCCATAATGTTAAATTTAACACATTTTATTTTAGCAATATGATTATCTGATTATATCTCCAAGTGCTGCCAGCATTACAAAAGTAATTTTTGTAATTCTATATTCATTCACTCTGAGATGGTATGGTAGTTCAGAATGACTTTAGAGGCCATATTACCAAATTTTCAACTTAAAAATTGCTTTATCCCATCATGCATATAACTTCAGTGAGAGGAACAAAACTGGAATTTCTTATGCACATGGAGAGGAATAGAAGTAAAGCCTTCTTGGACTTTAGGCTCAGAGCACCAATTGTCACGGTTGCTTTTTCCTATTAGAAGTGTTTGCCGATACTCGTTTCCTCCTCCTGTCCTAGAACCGAGGCTCTCCTCTGATGTCACTCTGTCCTTCTCCCTCCAGGCATTTTCACCAGAATTTAGGGAGGGCAGGGGAGGGCGTCCGAGATGAGAGCAAGTATGTCTGTCTGCTGGGACCCTCTAAATGTGCCTCCCGCTGGTTTGTGGGCCTGATTCCGGTTCCAGGGAACGGCGAACACGACTAGAGATATCAAACAGAAACCTCAGATCCTAACATGCTGGTTGCCGTGGTCACTCATGGTGACAACTGTTATACTGAGGAGCACTCATTGCACACGAGATACAAAACACTTTTCAGTTCCTCAGGCTGAGTAAACACATCCGTGTGGGGGAAGATTTGGGACCCACGTGTGTGTCCTGCTGCCTGGTCCCTCTGTAGGCATTGCAGAAGCTGCAGTAAAGCCACTGGAAAGCTTGGCTGACTGCTAACCTTCAGGGCAGCCTCTTGAGAAGACAGGGCAAAGTTCTGCAGATTAAGGACTGTTTCGAAACGCAAGCACAAGGTGAGGATTGTGCCGAATTCCACTGCTTGCCAACATCCCATGCCTTTGGTGCCCCGGCAGCTAGGGGGGCGGGGGGTGGTCAGTGTGTCCTTCACCCAGTTCTCGTCCTGACTCTGTCCCTGACTGCTGGTGACCACGCTAGCCACTCCCTCCCCCAGGCCATGTGTCATCAGACCCCTCCTATGTGCAGCTGTCACAGGCCAGGAGTGAAGGTCTGTACACAGGGCCTGGAATGATAGTACTTAATAAATGTCTGGGTGTATTATTTTAAGTCTTCCAGGACTACACTTGCTAATGGCAGGTGAGCCGAGGGGAAAAGTGAAGTCTTTGTTTTGGATTTTATTGTGTAAAATTCTGCCATTAGGCAATCTTCTAGATCAGATTTCTCTTGACTCCTGTCGGCTGGGCCCTTCCTGAAGTGGCGTTGAGACCAGAGGGTGGGAGCTCAGCTCTGGGCGTCTGACTGCCTTTCGGGTGCACTGTAGGAGCCCTTATCCTCCGAATACAGGCTGACGTGGCCAGTCGCACCCACGCGAGAGAGAGCTCAGGGCCTCCTCCAGTCCCAGAATGACTTATTAATTTCTATTATGGCCATTTCTTAAGTGATAATTTATCAAACCCCAGCCCAGACAGAGCACCAAATGCGCAGCCCGGGGCCCTGAGGACACAAGGACGTAGCCAGTACCTTCCTTTGAATTGACTGTTCTTTTAGGCTAAAGGCAAAATATTTAAACAGACCAAGTAATATTTTATTTTCTAATCCACGTGTGCACATCTGTGTTAGGCCTAGGCTTACCTTCCTGTCTCCACGCTTGCATATCCGTCACGGGGGCCGTTCACCGTGATGCTGAGAGAAGCTGCCCGCAGAGACACTCAAACTCTGGGGGCCGCAGGGAGGTGGGCGGGGGGAGCCAGAGGAGCCACAGGTGGCAAAACAACCAGAACAGCCACATGTGTTTTTCCACCCATTATCCTGAGAAGAAAAAATGATTGCCAGTTCTCTCTCAAAGCCATATTTTCAGTGAGCTGCTTATGACGTCCACATATGGAGATGATTCCACATTTTCATAAATCAAACCTAACAAGTCCTTTGTGACCAGACCCCAGTGCCAAAGTGGCATCCATAAGAGGACAAATAACTTAAGTAAAATTTAAAAGTCAGCTGAGGACACTTCCAATGTATGTCTTTTTTTTTTTTTTTTTGAGACAGAGTCTCACTTTGTTGCCCAGGCTAGAGTGAGTGCCGTGGTGTCAGCCTAGCTCACAGCAACCTCAAACTCCCAGGCTTAAGCAATCCTCCTGCCTCAGCCTCCCGAGTAGCTGGGACTACAGGCATGTGCCACCGTGCCTGGCTAATTTTTTTTATATATATTTTTAGTTGGCTAGATCATTTCTTTCTATTTTTAGTCGAGACGGGAGTCTCGCTCTTGCTCAGGCTGGTCTCAACCTCCTGACCTCGAGCGATCCATCTGACTCGGCCTCCCAGAGTGCTAGGATTACAGGCGTGAGCCACCGCGCCCTGCCCCAATGTGTGTCTTTTAAACATTTTTTTGTTGTTGATTCTATTTTCATTCTTGGGCGGGGTTTGTTTTGCTTTGTTGCAGATTGCTCTCTAGGTGCCGGGTTTTTTCCTTGTCTGCTGTTAGCTGAATAGGCCTAGCGCTGGTCGCAGCCAGGTTAGTGCCCGGAAGAGCAGCTGTCATCTTTGTGTCTCTGCTGTAGATTAAGAACTTCTAGCGCTTACAATAATGTCATAAGCAGTCGCGTGAACCCCATTTAACAGAGACGGGAAGGGAGGCGCTGAGGCTTGAGTAGGAGCTGGTGCCAGACCCCGTTGCTCATCCCGGGCCCCCTCTGCAGCTCTGCTTTGGGCTGTGAAGCCTGCAGCCCCCCAGCTGCGGTAACGAACCAGGGGCAAGTTCCTCAACCTTCCAGGGTCCTGCCGCTCTCCATCTGGAAAGCACGGTGTGTGCCAGAAAGTGTCCAGGGAGCCACTGTCTCTAAGCACTGGATTCTATGTGGGCAGAGACAATTTGCATCGCAATGTGCTCAGAGTCCAGAAGACTGCAACGAAATAGCTGAGGAAAACTCACACTGTGAAGTCCACATAGTGACATAATAAAACTATCACTTTTTATTTGTTAATACTGTTTTATTATTTCAAAATGTTTGAGTATAACTAAATTCAACAGGAAATGTTGATGCTATACTATTAATAAAAACATAAAAATATATGAAAATAAAAACTATGCTGCTCAATAAATAAACCCTGTTTAATTCTCCTCAATGAACCTGAGGTCAAGGAACAACTGAAATGTCAGGGATCAGGTTGCTTTAGTGTGCTTCTTTTTAATGAAATATAACCAAAAAAAAAAAAAAAAATAGCTTCTTTCAAATCTATCAAAGCAATTGAATGGAAGCCTGATATAGAGGTCATTATTTCTTGGTACTATTTAGTTCAATACATTGTAAGAAGAAAGGACAGTTATTGGCTAAGTAGGCATTTCCCCAGGCACACGGCACGGATGTGACATTTCTGCACACGCTGGAAAGTTGAGCCTGAGGAACCATTTACATTGCTCTCTCTGGGTGTCCAACAGTGACTGATATAAATATTTTATTAGGCAAGCCTGCAGGTTTCTGAAGATTATATGTCTTATCAAATTGACCCTTATAATTATGTTGTCTTCTGCAACCATGGGATCTCTTTTAATTTTGCAGTTCTTTGGTAAATATTGAAGTGTAAGAAGGTCTACAGCCGTAAGCAAAGCCGACTGAGGGTAAAACCGTGTAAACAGTTCCTCACATGGGAGAAGGTGCGCTTCTCTTCCACTCCCCTAGAGAAGTGAACCCATGGAGGAAAGGCTTAATGAGGCCGAAGAATAAATGGAGTCTCCATACTTTTTAATACTCACTGAACAGCCTATTCCTCTGCTACGGCTCCTGGTACTCCTCTTTTTTTAATTTTGCAAGGGGACTTTTGTACTGAAATCGGATGCCCCCTGAGGAAGGCGGGTGTGGCTGGCAGGGAGAAGCTCAAGGCCCCTCCCTTCCTCTCACCGTCACGTGTGGCTCGGCCCCCACGGCCCAGTGGCCATCGCAACTGCGCAGGGCCCTTTGGTGCAGATGCACCTCCTGCATGGCTGCATGGGGGACAGAGCCCTGTGGTCTGGGTGCACAGCGCATACCGTACCCTGGGAGGCTTAGGCACCTCGGAGTGCCTGGTGGGGCCGTCCTTCCTTGCGGGGTCACTTCTGTGTGGCCACCCTTCCCATCCTGCCCAGGATCAGGGGTAATCACCTCTCTCACACCCCACGCAGGTACAGCCCCACACAGGTCTTTGGAGAAACGTTGCCAGCCGGGCAGGGAGCCCTAGGGCCGAGGTGCATGTAGCAATAGGGAGGCTCTATGGAACCATGCAGCCATAGGGAGTAGTGCTCCTTCTTTCTGGGCTTGACTGAGGTTGCCTTCTGCCAGCGGTGTTTTTAGCTCTTGTCTGTGACCAGGGCTGGCATGGCTCTGGGGCTCAGAGTCTGTGTGCGCGGTGGCCCTGTTGGGTGTCAGAGCCGGTCTCAGCTCACCTGAGTCCATGGCTTCAGGGGTGCACACCAGTCCTGAGCAAGACCCCGGCAGGGAGGTGCATGTTAGGGCTGCAGAGGTGAGGACAAGGCTGTGAACCACACGGACCCAGACTCCCAGCAAGCATGGTGGCTCCCACTGGTGTTAGCTTTCTCCCCCACAACCTTGCAATTGGCTGGCTTGCTACAAGCTGGGATCGCAGGAAGCATTGCTTGTACTGCAGAAAGAGTGCCCGCTGGCCAGGCAGTGGGATTGGGGTTATTCTCAGGATGAGGGTGGGGGAGGTGAGGCGGTGGGGGAGTCGGGGATGTAGGTGGGGGGGGGGATGTGGGCAGAGTTGGGGGAGACAGTCCCCTGGGCCGAGCAGTGGCTGGGCCAGGGCACTCCTGAGGAAAGCAGGGCAGATGCTCCCCCAGACCTGGCAGCACTGACCCCTTGGGGGACCCAGCACTGGCCCCTTCAGGGGGTCTCAGGCCATCAGTTAGCTTTAGTGTGGGCACCAACAAGGCTGAAGGAAAGGGCTGAACAGGACAGGGTGGTGGACGTTACTCAGCAGGTGACTGGGAAAAGCCACAAGGCCGCCTGATGCAGCCCTGGAGACTGGCTCTGGGGCTGGAGTGGCCGGGGTGCTGAGTGGCATGCGGACTGGGGTGTACCGATGGGATCTGCGTAATGCCTGGCCTCGTACGTCCCCAGAACACTACTGACCCAGGCTCAACCTGCAGGGTTCAAGTCCTTACTTGGCCATGGCGTGAGACCTGGCCAATTATGCAGCTGCTCAGGGATTTGGTCTCTGCCAAGTGGGGACAATGACAGAATCTACCTTGTAGACTAATTATAAGACCTGAGGGAGATCATTCAGGTGGAGCACTTAACTGAGTTCCTCCAGCTGTGGTCATCCACAAATGTCTTCTGTTCCCATCTTTTTTTTTTTTTTTCCTGTGGGCTACCCACTCTGTTGTGTTCACTCTGTTATTTCTCTCAGCCATGGTAGAGCTGGGGTAGTGTGGCAGTACAGCTTGATTGTGGGGATAGTTAATGAAGGTACCCATGATAAAATCCTATAGAACTGTATACACACCAGAAATGTGTCTGTGTATGACTGGTGAGATCTAAACCAGCCCTGTGGAGTGCACCCTTGTCAACTTCCTGGTTTTGATATTGTACACCCTTGACTACGCAATATGTGCTTTTTGAGATTGGGTTGCATCACGTAGCATAATATTCTTGAAGTTAAACCAATTTTTGCAAGTATGAATAATTTGTTCTTTTTTATTGCTAAGCAGTAATCTATAGTATGGGTATACTTCAGTTTGTTTAACCATTCATCCATTGAAAGATGTCCGAATTGTTTGTAGTTTTTGGCTATTTTGTATAAAGCTGCTATAACATTCACATTGAGGTTTTTATATGTACCTAAGTTTCTCTGTAATAAATGACCAGGAGTACAGTTGCTGGGTAATGTGGTAAGTTCATTTTAGTTTTTAAAGAAACTATCAAACTGTTTTCCACAGTGGCTGTACCATTTTACATTGCCACCACTAATGTATAAGTGATCTAGTTTCACCTCATCCTCATCAGCATTTGATGTTATCATTATTTTTATTTTCACCATTATGATAAATATACAGTGATATTTCATTGTGAGGCTTTAATTTGGATTTTCTTTACAGCTAATGATGTTGAGCTTCTTTCCATGTACTTATTTGTATGTCCTCTTTGTTGAAATAGCCATTCATGACTTTTGCCCATTTTCTAATTACATTATTTTTACTGTTGACTTTTGAGAGTTCTTTATATATTTTGGATAAAAGTCCTTTGCCAGATATGTGATTTGCAAATATTTTATTTCAGGTGAATGTGTCCTTTTTCATCCTTTTAACATTCTCTTCATTAACATTTTTTATTAGATTAGTTCCAATTTATCAATTTTTTCTTGCTTTTGGTATCAAGTCTAAGACTGTTTTGACTAGCCCTAGGTCCTGAAGATTTTTCTCCTTTTTTTTCTTTTCTGAAAGTCTTATAGCTTTACATTTTACATTAAGCCTGTGATCTATTTTGAGTTAATTTCTGTTTAAGGCATGAAGTTTAGGTCAGGGTTTTTTTTTTTTTTTGCCTATGGATGTCCACAGGCAAATGTTGTTCCAGCAACATTTGTTGAAAAGGCTATCTCTCATTTATTAAATTGCTTTCATACTTTTGTCAAGAGTCTATTGTGTATATTCATGTGTGTCTATTTCTGGATTCTTTATTCTGTTCTACTGATCTTTATGTCTGTTCCTCTGTTAACACCACACTATCTTGATTACTGTGGATATGCTGTATCTTGAAATAAGCTGTAGAAACACAGCTTCCTACCACTGTATTTTTCTTTTTCAAAATATTTTGGCTATTCTAGGACATTTCTATTTCCCTATACATTTTAGAATAAGATTATCTATGTTTACAAAAATAAACTTTGCTGGGATTTGGATAGCAATCATATTGAAACTAGAGATCTGTTTAGGGAGATTTGACAACCTTACTATGTTAAGTCTTCTAATCCATGAATATAGTATGTTCCTCCAACTATTTGCATCTTCTTTTATTCATTCCTTCATGAGTTTGAATTTTTAGCACACAGATTCTGTACATGTTTGTTTCTTTATAGCAACTGTAAATGATATTAAATTTCTGATTTTGGTTTCCACTTGTATATTATTAGTTTATAGAAATACAACCAATTTTTGTATATTTGTCTTATTATATCCTGCAACCTTGCTGAACTCATTAATTCTAGAAGCTTTTGTAAATTCTTTGGAATTGTCTACATGGAAAATCATATCCTCTGAAAATATAGACCATTGTTTTCTTCCTTTCAATCTATATGCCTTTTATTTTCATTTCTTGCCTTATTGCACTGACTAGAACTTCTAGTACTAGAATAAGGGTGGTGAGAGCCTACATTTTTGCCTTTTCCCAAAGTTAGGGAGAAAGCATTCAGTCTTTTACTGTTAAGTATATTAGCTATAGGGTTTTTTGTCAGTACTCTTTGTGAGATTTCAGAAATTTCTCTTTTTTTAAGACAGGGTCTCACTTTGTCACCCCAGCTAGAGCACAGTGGTGTCATTGTAGCTCACTGCAACCTCAAACTCCTAGGCTCAAGCAATCCTCCTGCCTCAGCCTCCCAAGTCGCTGGGACTACAGGCACCTGCCACCACACCCAGCTAATTTTTTCTATTTTTAGTAGAGATGGAGTCTCACTCTTGCTCAGGCTAGTATTGAACTCCTGATCTCAAGCAATCCTCCCACCTTGGCCTCCCAGAGTGCTAGGAGTACAGGCATGAACTACCTCACCCAGCCAGAAGTTTCTCTTTATCCACAGTTTGCTTAGAATTTTTATCATGAATGGGTGTTTTGTTTGTTTTTTTTTAGAATCAAGGTCTTTCTCTGTTGCCCAGGCTAGATTCAAACTCATAGGCTCAAGCAATCCTCCCACTTCAGCCTCCCGAGTGGCTGGGACTACAGGCATGTGCTACCATGCCTGGCTTGGATTTTATCGAGTAATTTTTCTGCATCAAAGTGAACATGTTATTTTTCTCCTTCAGCCTATTGATATGGTGGATTACATTGATTTATTTTACTTTATTTTTTCAGACAGGGTCTAGCTCTGTTGCCTAGGCTAGAGTGCAGTGGCATCATAATAGCTCACTGCAACTTCTAACTCCAAGACTCAAGTGATCCTCCTGTCTCAGCCTGCTGCGTAGTTAGGGCTACAGGCACCATCCATGCCTGGCTAATTTTTTTTTTTTTTTTAATTTTTTGTAGAGATGTGGTCTCACTATATTGCTAAGGCTGGCCTCAAACTCTTGGTCTCAAGTGATTCTCCTGCCTTAGCCTCCCAAAATGCTAGGATTACAGGCATGAGCCACCACACTCGGCCCATTAATTTATTTTCAATTATTGAGTCAGCTGCGCATACTTAGAATAAATTACACTTGGTCATGGTGTATTATTCTTTTTGTGCATTTCTGGATTTGATTTGCTAATATGTTTTGAGTATTTTATATCTAAGTCCATTAGAAATATTGGTCTATAGTTTTCTTTTGTCTTTGGCTGATTTAGGTATCAGGGTAATATTGGCCTCATAAAATAATTTGGGAAATGTTCCCTTCTGTTCTGTTTTCTGGAGGAATTTGTATGAAATTGGTTTTAATTCCTCTTTAAATGTTTGTAAGATCCTACAGTGAAACCATCTGGGCATGGAGACTTCTTTTTCTAGAGCTTTTAAATGACAAATCAATTTTTTAAAGGTTGTAAGACCATTTTTTCATTTCTGAAAAGCAGGCGGCAGGCACCATGAGAGCTCCTTGGGCACGAAGCACAGGCTTGTGGTGAGGTGAGGAATGAGACGTGCAGATAATCTGGGTCAGTATCATTCTCATCCTGAGGTTTCCACTTATAAAATGATCCATTTATTGAATACAGCATGTGACACAGAAGTTCTTCTGTATTTTTATACTTTATATTCTTACGACGTGTTTGGCATTATTTTGATAAACTTTACCATTTCCTATGTCTCTTACTCTTTTTAAAATTTTGGGCCTTTACAATATAAAAATACTTCTGGTTTTAACTTGGTTTTCACTCTCTCTCTTTCTGTCTCCCTCTATTGTATTTAGAAGTGTGTTTCTCCAAAGTTGTTTTCTTTTCTTGAGTTTGTTACACAAGAAGCAAGTGTCTGCCCCAATAACTAATGGAAGTGGAAAATCTATTCTCAGCGTGGTCCCTATTTGTGTGAGGCAAAGTTTTTAAACCATCCGTGTTCTAGTGTCAAGTAAATCACGAGATCCACCTGTGATCAATACGGTGTCAGTCAAGGGTGCCCTGGTTAGAAGTGCCAATGCTTCTAGAATGTAACCTCCCCTACTGCTGCTTAAAACACATCTATGGAAAATATAATCCACAGATACCCTCTGTATCTGCCATGCTGGGGGTAACTATGTGGCCTTTGGCAAATCCCTCTGGGATGTAGAATACTTGCCACCAGGTAATGTTTATAAAGGGCTTTCACATGCATTATTTCAAAAACACATTTTTTATTAAGGGAAGAAGATGTAAATTATATCATCAAGGCTCTCGGAACAATAATTTGTCTTTATGAAATATACCTTGCAAATTTTCCAAATGTATTTTTTTTTTTTTTTAGTGAAAAACAGAAACTCCAAAGAACCCTTGTTTGATTGTCCAAGATGGTGAAATCGGGGTGGTTGTTGAGTGTGATACACACAGAGAAGATCTTAGAGTCAGAGGCCACTGTGGCTTGGCTTATTGTTTGTGGGAGCAAGAAAGTAACCGTATTCGTATATGACACTTCACCCACCCCACAGAGCAAAAGCCCAAAGCCAGCGCTGCTGGCCTCACCATCTGGAATCATCCTACAGGAAAACTTCGCATTATTTAGAAGGTCATTATCAGTAAATAAAATGTTCCCATCCCAGTGTTTATAACATTAAGGGAGAGGGATATTGCATGACTCACTCGCATCCCAGAGCAGACCATGTGTCCCCAAAGGCAGGCTCTGTGTGAACAGCAAGTTCAGCGTCTACTGCTGATAGCTCTTTGGATGTTATTTATTGCACCTTCAGAATGTGTGAAATGCTGCTGGTTTTCATTGCTTGGGGGTGAACAATTGCTGCCTTAAGAGACGTTTAAACAATGCTTAATTTTTAAAGTGAAAGAATTAGACAAATGGATACGTTCAGTCCAGACTTCAGATCAGGTTTCTGTTTTTTAAGCTTAATGTGTGATATTAGCCTATTAAGTGGCACTCCTTTATTCGATATATTCTCTATCCCCATTAGATGTCATTTCCGTTGATGTTTTGTATTGTTTGCATGTTAGCACTTCTTATGTTAAGCTACGGGGCTGCAGGGAGAAAATAATTAGATTTATGGCTTTGTACTTTTACTTTTCAATTTAAAGGTCTATTCAAAAATAACTCCCGATACGGTACACACAGGCCATTTTCTATTTAAATTAGCTTATCGAAACAAAATATCTCCTTTAGCGGTTTTCCTGGAGACAGGAAAGCAGGTGACCCGCCCTTCCACTCAGTGGAAACGCAACTTGTGATTTTCCAAGGGAGCAAACACAATAGGCCTCATTAGCATAATTAATGATGATGTTTCTGTGTGATCTCTCAATGTGCAAGCTTTTCTTAGGGGCCGCTGGAAAGAGATGACCTCCAAGTGGCCGGTCTGAGGCGCCTGGAAGAATCTTTAGTAGCCGGGTGCTCAGGGCGGTCTGTAGAGCAGTCTGTCCTGCACGTGCCTGTGGCTGGAGTGCAGATCCAGTCCTGAAGACTGTGGGGAGAGGGGCCACTATCGTTGGGGCTGACACAGCTCTAAACATCTGTTGTTTGCTGGCTGGTTCTAGGGGGGTAAAGTTACCAGTTGGAGACGACCGCCTTCTCAGACACAAACCTGGGGATCAGACCTGGTGCTGCCGCTTCCAGATGTTTTACTCTGGATGATCTGCTTTAACTTCCTGAGCTCTTCACCTCAGCTCTAAAATGCAGATAATAATGTCAACCTCACAGGGACTGGAGAGAATGCACGTGACCCCGCACGTAGCAGGCGCTCGTTTCGTGACAGTGAGCGTGTGTTTGCTGGTGTATTCATGGTGCTGATAACTGAATTGATTCCACTCCTGCAAAACACATTGAATATTGACAGAGGCCTCCTGACATGTCTGGAGCCAGGTGGGCCCAGGTTGGAATCCTGAACCTCACACCCACCCCGCATGGCCTTGATCCCCCTCACTGTCTTTGGGCCTCAGATTCATTATTTGCAAAGCAGACAGCAATACCTACTTTGGGGGTTGTTGTGAGCATTCTGGGTGATATATATCTCGAGGAAGTCAACTAACTGTTAGTAGCTCTTGTGGCCTGGTAGATTAAAGATGTTCTCTGCCATGTCATCTTCCTAGCACTGGTGAGGATTATTGTTTTGCCGTCTTACAGGTAAGGAAATTGAAGGACAGGTGTTGCAATGGCTAGAATTGGAACTGGGTCTGCCTGGGTGGGGACCCTAACAAGGCACCTATGACTGTTACTGCTGTTCTCTCAGCACCCAGGAGGAGGAAGGTGCCCACCCCTGGCTGTGTAGCGGCACCGGTGGAGTTTGTGGCCCTCCCGCCCTGCCCAGTTTCCCCTGAGAGCCCCCTTGGAAGCCACCTCCTGTTCTCTCCCAGGGTCCCTGATGACAGGATGAAACTCACTCGGGCCCCTGAGCGTAGGTTCCATGTATCAGTGTTGGTTCAAATCCTTCCTGATTAACCATGGTTCCTTTACAAGTATTGGAAATAATGGGAATCCAAGTAAAATATATTAACAGTAAATTTCAAAATCCCTCATGGCCTTAATGCTTCTTGCAAGCTAAAAATAATTTTAAAAATAAAAAATAACATGATATCTGTCATTTTAAATATACACATCTTTCAGTTACAAAGTTCATCTAATGAAATAGTTTCAGTTTTGGGAAGCATTGTTCAGTACGTGACAGGAGATAAATAATTTCCCCCTTTCCCCAAAGATGGTCATATCTTCAGAAACCACACGTTTCACAGCAAACACAGCACTTTCGAAGTCCCACGGAAGATGGCCCAGTCTACACCATTCCCTGGCTGCGTAACCTGGGACAGTGTAACCTGTGATTTAATCTCTGAAAGTGTAAGGCTCCTTATCTGTAAAATGGGGTGATGCCACATACACCTAGGAGTTTGAGGATTAAATGAAATAATGTACATAAATATACAAATAAAGCATGTGCTTCAGAGCTTGGCGCAGTGGGAGTATTTAAGAACTATTCCCTTCTCTGTTCCTATAATTATGGAGAAAAAGCACAAGCATTTAGTAGTTTATTAAATGTCTGTCCATTAACATATTTCTGACTTCGGGTTTTGAAATCCTGTACATACACCCTCTAAAGCACCTTTCATCTCCCAGAATCCACAAGCGTTTACAAATCCAGTAAGTGAAGATAACCCGTGGTGGATTCACGGGGGCCATTAATCCACTCCTAGAACACGGCCACCTCTGGGTAAAAAGATCAACAAATATTTATCAGCTACATAACGCCTCGATTACATTCAGTGGAGCCTTTCATAGTGTTTCTTAAAGGACGGAGATAAGAAAGCCGTGAATGCCAGCTCTGTTACACCTGTGTGTGTTTATCCAGGTCTTTAAAAGATAAATACCGTAATCAGGGAGTCAAATATTAGGCAATTATAAGACTTCAGAGACTAGATGATGAATTCAGTCCTTTTCTCTCCGGCGGGGTGATGGATTTAAATCAGAAACAATAATCTTGCCCCAAACAGGAGCTGCACGCCCTCCTGGACCAGGAAAGCACAGGATGAGAATTCACTGCCTTCCGTTTGTTTGCGTGTTTCTCAAAATAAGCTACGCAGCTTCTCAAGTAAACCTGGGTGTTAATCAAAAGATTAGTGCAGCTTATCAACATTGTCCCTGCACTTGGGTAACTGCATTAAAATTCTTGTGTGAACACGCCGCAGATAGCACAGGCCGTTGGGGTGCCCAGTCAATCGGATCTCTCCCTCTAACATGCTGTGATACAGCAGCCCGAGGTCATGCAGTGCTTACCTCGGAGAGATCCGCAGTCCTGTCCTGGGGTCACCAGCGTTTCCAAAAGAGACGGAGTCCCTGCAGGTCTCCTTTACTGGAGGTTCACTTTTTCTTCCTTGAGTCACTGAAGTTTAGAGGACCCTGATGTCCCAGTATGTGGGACAGCATCAATAACCAATCACGCCTAGGCCTGGAGACGTCGGATGAGATGTCGCCATGGCACCTGAGCGCAGTGGTCAGGAGCCAGGCTGAGTCAAGGGGCCCTGGCTTCTCAGGAGCCTGGTCCAGGTGGTACAGGCTCTGCCCTTGGCTGTGGGCGAGAGGGGACAACAGAGGGGCCGGCAGACGCTATGTTGGAAGTTCGGGGTTCCTCTAGATTTACCATTTTCCAAGGATGGTGGCTTTGACAGGGGAGGATGAAAAGTCATGAACAGCGCCCAGAGAAAGAAGGTACTGAATCCCCAGCACGTGGACGCTGCCAGGAATGAAGTGGGTGTTCGCTGCCATGAGTGAGACCCAGTGAAGGTGAAGGGAACAGGGAGGTGACGGAAAGAAGAAGGAAAGGAAGAGAACAAAATCCCCAGGGGACCAGGATGTGGACAGCAGAGGGTATAAGAAAGTTAGACGTGGAGAGAAGAAACTGGAAGTAGGGGGAGAGGGGGATAGAAAAATCCGCAGGGGGACTGAGAAATTGCAGATGGTTTACCATAGCTGCCTTCACTGAGAATTTATCACGTACCGCACCGAGTGACTTATGTACCTTGTCCCATGTCCTTCCTGACATGCCTGTGAGGTAGATATTATCGTCCAGACTTTACAGGTGAGAGAACCATGTCTCAAAAAACAGCTACCCATGGATTACGATGATGGTAGTTTTTGCAGCAATTTAATTTCATAATCACTTGGGCCTCTAAGATTTTTTTCATATGCTTAAAAAATAGAAATTAAGTAACTCAATGTCCTCGATTTTAATGTTTTCTTTTCTAAGCACCAGTCCCCGATTTCCTCTTTTGTTTCCAGTGTTGTCCCCAGAAACTGATCCATCGTGGACCTTCCTGGGAACGCGCTCAGGCTGCTCCCAGGAGAAACCTCAGCCCCGGCTGAGGGGCGAGTTGAAGAGCGAGTCCGTGATGCGCTTTATTTCCTTCTCAGAGCTTTTGTTAACACCTCTCTCTATTGGGAGAGAGTCAAGAGAATTGTTGAATGTCTTCTTATGTTTTCTACAAAAATATCAAATGAAAGCATGGTTGATTTTTCAATCAGTGAAAGTCACCTGATTTAATCATTGATTTAATAATTTGTACGTGTACCTTCTGTTTGTCTGAAGCACTCTGCTAGCAGTACCCCATTTCATTACGATTTACTCTTGCCGACAGTAGGATACCTTGCAAATGATACAGGGAGGTGTTACATGAGAACAAACTTGAACTTTCGGTTGCAAAGAATTTATTTGCATCAACAGTTCAAAGGGAAATACAGAAAACATGCCTTCCTCCAACAAGGAAGCAATTCAAGGACACAGCTTGCTGCCCCTGCTGCCTGAGTGTGAAACTTGCTCACGTCACCCGTGCCTGGCAGAGGGCACTCCACGGCCTCCACTTTCATGTGCTTTGTCTTTTCCCGTTTGTGTCATCCACAGCTTGCCTCACCTCTGCTCGTCCACAGTACCAAGAAAAATTTCTTTTTGCTGTTAATTAAAGTGTCTCTTTCGAGCCTCCTGCGTCCTGTTTCACCTCCACCCAGCAGTCGCACCAAGAAAAAAATCCCTCTTATTGACCATTGAAGTGTTTCACTTGAGTAGTAGGATATTATGGTACTAGGAACCGGTGGGGCCATTCGGCTCATTTCTAAGCCTTATTGTGCCTGAGAGAGTCAGAGAGAGAGAGAGAGAGAGAGAGTGCGAGCGCTCGAGCTAGTGAAGTGTGAAGTCCGAGGGCATCCTCAGAGGTGAGGTGTGCTCGAACTCAAATGCCTGGACATTGTCAAGGTTCCTGGAATGCAAATACAAAAGCAGAATGCTATAATTACCAGAAAGACCTCTCGGTCTTTATGCCCCAAAGAAGATCTTCACAAAAGGTTAGCAACCTGTTTATTTTCATTTCTGCTTTCACTGTCTGCCCAAGTTGCATGGAATTGGTGGTAGTGTCTTTGAGGACTAGAAAACATTGCTCTAAAATGTCCAACCAGGAAGCCAGACACCCTGAAAGATGTGTATTCCAATTTCTATCAACCATGAAAATAATTTGGGCTAGGTGAGTTTTTTGGGAGTAGAAAATCCACATCTGGCGTTTTTCTAAGCGGACGGTACCACTTTGAGGTCATGGACCTCACACCCCAACACGAGAACCAGGAAGCTGCTCCTAACCACCAGGCAGGGGCTGGTGAACTTAGCCCAGGGGGGCCACATCCTGCTTTGTACGGCTGGTGACCTAAAAATGGTTTTTACATTTTTAATGGTTGGAAAACAAATTAAAAGAAGAATAGTATTTCATGGCAAATGAAATTTATATGAAATTTGAATGTCAATGTCCCTAAATAAAGATTGATTGGAACACAGCCACACCCGAGCATTTACATATCATCTCGGGGGCTGCCTTCAGACCACAGTGGCAGAACTGAGTGGCTGCCACAGAGACCGTGTGGCCTGAAAAGCCGGAAATATTTACCATCTATTCCTTCAGAGGGGAGGTTGGCCAGTGCCTGTCCAAGCGGTCACGCCAGGTACTTTGCTCGCTTTCTTTTACTTACGCTATCTGCTAAGTTCTGCCTAGGTACCCTTCATATTAAATGTTCCAATCTGCTCTCACCCCACAGTGTGGATAACTTCAAAATGCACCAAAGACATACAACTGATGAATAAATAAAAGTGCACAGTGGTTGACTGTTTGACGTTAACGACCCAGGCACGGCAGGCAAGCTAAACGCGTCCCAATTTCAAGTCACTCTCCCTGAACATCCCGAGTTTCCTAAGGGAGATTTCGGAGCCCTGCTTGCTCTGGGCGCGGCCACCGCGGCAGCAGGAAAGGCTGGCGCGTCCGCCTCTGCTCCTGCTCCTCTTTGTTCCGTCTCCGGAAGCCGCTCCTTTGTGCAGGCAGCTGTTCCAGCGGGTGCGGGAGGTAGGCAGGGAAGTGTGGGCAGGGCCGTTGCTGATCTGCAATCGGATGAGCGTTTGCTTTTCTCTCGTTCTGCACAAAGTTTCTGGAGTCTATCCGTTTTCTGGATTATGTAATAAGAACCAATCAGCACAGTGGAAACAAGCTTCAGAAAAGCGGAAAGTTTAACAACCGCCACCACCACGACGAGTCCAAGTCAGGTTACAGGACCGAGGCTGGCCTCTGTCCCTCTCCGTGTCCCTGCAAGTCATGGCTTTACAGTTGGCTAACTTTGCCGTAATTGAGTCTGAAGGTTGAGTCCTTGTTCTTTAAGAATTGCCAGTAGAGGCCTCTAATCCTCTGTGATCTCCCCAGTGAATCAGGACTTTGGTTTATTGACACGTAATTAGATCAGTGTGTCACTACATCAATGCCAGTGCAAACATCACCGGGGAAGCAGCTGGTCCGCACACGACCCGCAGCCTGGTGTCCGCTGGGATGCCGACCAGCTTTGTCAACACCGGGCTGGGCCTGATTCCCACACGGGGAGGGGCTGAAACGGGCAGAAACCTGCCGCCTCGAGACCTGCTTACTGACATTTGGGCTCTTCCGTGACCTCCGTCATTGAGGGGCACCTGTGACTTAAATAGGCCAAAGGGAATTTGAATTCATCTCCTCTGTGCTTCTTCCCTTGCTGTCACTACTGGGAAGAGGTAAGTTAGGCAGAAAGGCCAGGATTAACTCAGCACCTGAAATGCACACTGACGGCGAGAACTTGGGCTTCTCCCCCACACTTTTAATTACTGTGAATTAATTTCAGGGAAAAGAAGCTTCAGTTCTTATTCTGAGACAACCAGTTAAAACAGATGTGTCTTGATGGCACTATAAATGACTAGCAAAAATACCCGAGGTGGGGAAAGTTAACCCAACCCGCAGAGACCGGCGTATGGACTGTCGTTACGGCTGCGTCCCTGGGGCGTTCGCTGAGTGCCCGGGACTGCGCTCACTGGGCACCTGCAGCCGCCACCTCCTGTCCTCCCTGACATCTCTGAGAAAGTCTCCCGGTCACCTCCGCTGTGCGGCGAGGGAGTAGAGGCTCAGAGTGGCTTGTTCCCTTGCCAAACCTCACACAGCTTGGAACCCAGGTGGGTTCAGGCCTCACCACACATCTATGCGCTTAACCGTTACAGTAAATGGCAACAGAGGGGTTTCTACCCACCATGGTTATTGGCACCGGTAACTCCAGTTAACCGCAGCCAGTTCAGGAGAGGATGGCCAGAAACACGTCTAGCCAAGATTCGCAGCTGGCCCAGCCTCAAGGCAAGAAAACTCTCAGGCAGTTGACCTCCAAGATGATTTGTTGACTTCAGGATCAGGGGTAGGGTGTTCGCCTGCAGAGGCTGTGGCAGGGTGTGGGGGGAAGCTGACTTTCCTCTTCCTCCTCTTCCTCCTGTTCCCTCACAAGTGAAGCAGCGCATTTCCTGGATGGGGCCAGCACTAAGGCCAGCGCCAGTCCCCTCTGTCCTGTTCAGTCCCCATCAAACACACATGAACGACGTATTAGTTTTTTCTTGTCATAACCATTTGGTCGTCGAGCTGTCTAAAATCCTCCCTGATGTAGCCATAGCAGAACAGGGGAGGATAGCAGACTGAAGAGGGATCCATGCATGAAAATTTGTATTTTTAATGGAGCAGAAGATGGCATTTAATTTCTAAAAGAAACTGCAAAGAGCTCTTAATAAGGTTCAGTCTGATTTTTTTCTGCCTGTACAAGTAGCTGGCCCTGATGAGACAGCACATATAATTAAGGGCAACATTTTGCCCTAGAAAAAAAAAAATTAGGAGAATTTATGGAGCAATTTGTGGTGAAAATAAGCTGGGGAGCCAATGATGTAAAGTGTTTTTGAAGGGGACGTGGCGGCGCTGTCTGTGCAAGATGCCCTTGGCTAGCGATGCGTGCGCACGTTCTGCCGGACCCACGTTCTGCCGGAACCACGTTCTGCCGGACCCACGTTCTGCCGGACCCACGTTCTGCCGGACCCACGTTCTGCCGGAACCACGTTCTGCCGGAACCAGCGGGGACTAGAGGCAGGGCGACCTGGCGTCCGCCAGGGGAGGCTGAAACTTCCTGCCCTCTTTGGAGGAGCCTCAGAACTACCCTGAACTTCAATTTCTTTGGCTGCAAATGGCAAGGACTCTTGCCTTGTGAATCCTCTACCGTGAGATAATGACTTATTGATGCATCTGATTTTAGCACTGAGAGGCCTTTGAAGAAGACAGGCATGCTTTAAAATGTCACAGCAATCAATAAGGCATATGGCATTTGGTGGAAAGAACAAATAACGTGTCTTCCTTGTGCTAAATGTACATTATATTTTATTTTACTCTTGGTAATAAAAAAGTTGGAAAAGAAGAGTACATGCTTGTAGTTAAAAAAACACTGTATATATGTCATATGTACACAACATCATACCTATATAATTTATATATTTAATTCTCTGTGCCTAGGTGTGAAAGATAAGTCACACACACTGTTCTGCACCTTATTTAACAAGACGTCTGGAAGATAATTTCTCATGGGCATACAGTTATCTTATTCTACCCACAGCTGAGGTTACTCTGGTGTGCACGGTCTGCCCGTACCTGTTTAACACTTTCCTATGTTTTTGTACAATGCATGAGAAACCCCTGCCTTGCTACCCCCGAACCCCCGACCCCCGCAGACCCTGCCACCCGCTCCTGGCTGCCTGAGCCTCAAAGCATAGTGTGATCACAGCAGTGCCACTCAACTGGCACCTGAGTCCAGCACTCTGAGTTCCTGTGGCCAGGCCCCTGTCCCACCTGGCCCTGGCAGGAGCAGACAGTGAGGCCCGGCCACCCCTGCTTCCCTCGCCACCTCTGGGGGCTGCCTGTAGGGGGCAGCCGCCAGGTCTCTCCAACCACTGACAACACGTAGCATCACCCTTGGGGCTACCTCATATTGTTAACATCCATTTCATCATACGTTTATGCCTTGAATGTGGGTAACTGTGCACTGTGTGTGCGGCATTCCCTGCCCCGCAGAATGCTGAGGGGACATCTCTGTGCTGTGTAGATGGTGGAACGAATGACTGAAAGTGGGTCAGAGGTATGTGCATTTTAGATTCAGAGATAATGACTGCGCCACCTCCCTCCAAACCCAGTCTGCTTCAGTTAACAGTGCCTGGCGAGTTTGTCCCCGCGGGCCTGGTGTTGGTGTCAGGGACGCCCTGCCGAGCCGGCACACTCACGCTGGCCGCTCTGGCCCAAGCCCACTGTAGGGGCCAGGCAAGGCCGACGCGCTGGCTGGCGTTTCCCTGAGTGGCCCCCAGGTGCCGGTGCTGATGGCAGTGGCAGTCACACCACACCAAGAATGCACTAAATGCCGCTGAATTGTTCACCTTAAAATGGTACATTTTATGTTATGTACATTTCACCTCAATAGAGTTTTAAGACAATGGTTAAAAGGCATAGTACAAGGGCAGATTGCTGCCTTTTTCCTGTCTCCTGTTTCCCTAGTAAGTAGAGACGAGCAAAGTGTGTTTGGGCCGCAGTTCTGATTCATTTCCAGGGCTGGGGGTGGTGGCTGTGGCTCTGTGTAGGTTTCCTCCTGATCAAGACTTAGGTCGGATGCTATGTGCTATATTTGGGTGTGATTTTGGTTTAAGCAGAGACAGTATTTGCCCTTTAGGAAGGATTAATCAGTTGGGCTTATGTATTGGTAATTTATGAGGAAGAAACTCTATAAAGTTTTCCCTCGGTTTAAAGACAAGCGGTAAGAGGAGCTCAGTCACTAGGTTTTCCTGTCTCTGAATTCTGAAATCTAGGCCTGACTTTGTCGAGTCAGTTTTGTCAGCTCCAAGCCCTTGAAGGGAGATGAGGTGCCGCTTACAGGTCCACGCGGTGGGTTCCCAAATGCTCCCTGCTTCGCGGGACCCTCTCTTTGTCCCTCAGACGGTCTGCTCTCTGGCTGTTCCAGGCTGGACCAGATGCACCTCTCAGCCTGCAGAGCCTCACGGGCATCGTGTGTCTGGGCGGACGGGAGGGCGAGCCGAGCACCAGCTCGCTGCGCCACAGGTGCAGGGAAAGTGCAGTCCGCCCCCTCCAGAAGCCTCTGGCCTCGGATCTAGAAGCCAGACCGCGATCACGCAGCTCCATAGGTGCTCGTGGCGGGAGCACAGTAAGACTCATTCCGTACAAGTGCGTTTGGTACTAAGAGGGTGTGCTTCGGACCAGAGAAAGTTTTCACAAGACGGACTAAAATTTTAAGTGGATTTTGAAGGATGAGTAGAACTCACTTTGTGTTTTAATTTAATATCTACTGTTATTATTTTACATAACAAAACTAGACATAGCTATTATCCCTACATCAGAAAATACAAACAAGTATATGAAGAATAGACTAAAAATAATCATATCTGACTAACCAAGAGCCAAAACCTGCTAGCACTTCATGTATATCTTTTCAGAAACCCCCCTCCGTTTAGTTAATGTATATATAGCTATGTTGATGAGGTGCCTAGCATGAGTCAGGCACTGTGGTAAGGAGATACATATGTATATATTTGAAAAATAGAATAACATTCGTAAAGCTTTGTAATCTGCCATTTTATCCTAATATTATATTGGGTTTCCTCTTGTACACAAATTTATTTCCACGTTTTTTTAAATAGCTGCAAACTATTTTATCATGAAGCTATTTAACGATTACTTACTCATTCCCTCGTGTTGGGACATCTGTGGTTTTTGGTTTTGCCAGCTAATCATGCGATGAGTGCCCTGTACTAACTGATTTTCACACTCTCGGTGATTTCCTTTGGATAAACTCTCCGAATCGCTGCAGCAGGGAGCATGTACATTTTAAAGGTTTTTCCAGTGTAATACTAAATTGGCCTCCTCAAATGCACTGAAAATGCTCTCACTGGTGGAATACTGTCACGTCCGTGGCCCCAAGTGTTTGCCAGAATATCTTGCCAATTTGATAGGTGAAAATTCATCACCTAGGCGTGTTTCTTTGATTGCTACTATGTTTTATGCTTTATTTTTTCAAATGCTACATAGATATTTCACCTTCCGTCCTCCTCCTCCTTCCTCTTACCCTGCTTTGAATTGCCTTTTCACCTGTTAGTTCCTGTCGCCTGGTGTTTTTACTATGGGTTTACAGAAGCTCTTTATTTATTAGGAACACCAGTTTTTGTCTTCAATGCTGACGACATATTTGCAAATGGTGTCACTGGGGCTGGCAAAGAGAAGGGGGTTATTCTAAGCACAGGCGAGGTGGGAGAGGGGACTCCTGCGTGCGCTGGTGCAGAAGAGCACAGAGATGTGGGCGCAACAAGGGCAGAACCAATGCGGTGGGGCGAGGGCCCAGACCTGAGCGCTGAGCGGAGCACCTGCCATGCCCGGGGCTCTGAACACAAACTCCAAATGCCTCAGAGCAATGGGTGAAAGGTGTGTCTGTGTGTGTGTGTCGTGTGTCTAACGGACCAGTGGCCAAGAGGCTCTTATTCTTAATATAATTTTAATCTCTTTCATCTATGGGAGTGGAGGAATTCTCTGGCTTAACAATGTTCAGGAATGCCAATCAGCTCAGGAACGAAATTTCTTGCTTTTCTTCTCTCAATAGTGGGAACATGAGTTCTTAAAGACTTGACTCTGACTGCTAGTGTTTTCACCTGGCTAAGGTATCATTTGGTCAGCATGGTTTTCCAGACTTCACTGTGCTTGGTGCTGTAGGAGGATCCTAAGTTTTGGAGATGTTTACAATCTTCTGGGGAAAGATAGTGGGTGATAAATAAAGTACACACACACACACACACACACACGTAATTTTAATACTCCAAATACATGATGTCCCCTAAGGTATGACGGTCCCAAAAAAGAGGAATCACATTTGTTTGGAGAACACAAAAAGACTAAGAAGGCTCTGGTGGCAGTGGCCTTGGTGCTGGCAGTCCTGTCCCGCTGCTCGGCCCATATGCCAACGCTGTATGAGAAACAGGCTGCAAGCGTTTGTTTTTTCTGGACCATTTTCTTGTGAGGCATAGGTCAGTGTTTTGGGAAGTGTGTATGGTTTTGGAAAGGGCCTACCCTTTTCAGACGAGGGTGCCAGCAATGCAGGATCTAGGGCCTGGGGTATGTGACTTGACCTCTCTAAACCTTAGTCACCTTGTCTGCCAAATAACCCCAATCACACCGCCGTGGGTGGAAAGTGCACCCCCCCTTCATGTGCTGAGGCCCGAACCCCCAGTATTCTGGGTGCATCAACTGGAAATGGGGCCGTTGTAGTTTTCAGTAGTTCAGATGTGACCCCTAATCCAGTATGACTGGTGCCTTTGACAAGGGGGAGTGTGACGCAGAGAGGAGACTCTGGTGTGCAACAGGAAGGACTGGAACTTCCACCAGCCCAGGAGCCACCAGATGCCAGGAGAGAGGCCTGGGAGGGACCCTGCCCTAGTACCTTAGCAGAGCGTGGTCCTGCCGACACCTGGACTCCAGAACTGCAAGAGGATAGATTTCTATTGTTTAAGTCACCCAGTCTGTGGCACTTTGTTACAGCAGCCTAGGGACCTGGTAGCCTACCCTAAGAAGATTTCTAGGGGCACTGACTGAGTTGCGCCCAGGTACGGGCACCCCGCCCTTGGGGAAGCCCCTTGCTGGGGGCACTTCCTCCCTCTGCATTTCTCAGCTGCTAAAATACATAAAATACATAAAGTTGTTTATGATAGAAAGAAGCCATTGCAGGATTTCCCCCCCTGCAAAGTTACACAGCAAACATGTTATTGTTTATGTCTGACTCTTCCTCTGAACTTGCATGATGCAAATCCCCCGGAACCCAAAAAAGCCCTCTTGCGAAAACACTCCACGATTCGATTCGTGGCAGGAAAGGTCAGATTGTTTGAAAATGACTAATGATTAGTTTACGGTTCTCATAATACAGGTTCCATAACAATGGAATTAATCTTTAGAGGAAAAAATTAAAAGGTAGTTTGCTCCCAAGGGAGCTGTGCTGGGTTTGCACATTAGTTATGATGAGCGCTCATCGGGACGGAAGCAGAACCCCAGGACGCCTCATTGTTTAATCAGGATGGGTAATATCAAGTTGATTAATCCGCCGCGCTTCCCTCTGACAGAAGCCGCTCGCCGCTGCCATCCTGGGAGGGCTTCCACTCTGCATAATGCCAGCGCTTGGTGCTGCCGGGGCTCCGGGCCCCTCCGCAGGCCTGGGGAAAGGGCTGGGGCCGTCCTGCGGGTTGTCCTGGGGAAGGGGCTGGGGCCGTCCTGCGGGTTGTCCTGGGGAAGGGGCTGGGGCCGTCCTGCGGGTTGTCCTGGGGAAGGGGCTGCGGCCGTCCTGCGGGTTGTCCGTTCCTCTGCGCGGGGCCATCCCTCCGCTGTCGCTGTGCTGCGAGCACTAACCCGAAGGGAGGCAAACATAATGGGTATCCGAAAGGTGGGGACGGGCATTTCTTCCTTCCCGCACAGGCACAGTCATCCCCAAATTCGTGCCTGACGTCCCAGCCTAAAGGACAGCCACAGGTGGTGGGGGCTGCCGGGCCTGAGAGTTCACAGGAATCTCGTGGGGGCCCCTCCAGCCCATAGCTGAAAACGTGGGCAACATTGGTGCGGAGGGGACGTGCTCACCTTTGCAAGGAGCGCAGAGGCTCGTGGCAGCCTGGGGGGCTGGCTGCACCTTGCTCTCCTGCTAGGAGGGAGGCCGCAAGTCCCCCAAGAACCTGGTTTGGTGCAGCTGGCGGCAGCCTGAACTTGGGGTTAAGGTAGTTAAAACAAAAATGTGGCTGCTCTAGTTGCCATGCCCACAGCATTCTGGGTCCAATCAAAACTACTCATTTTCCCATTTAAAGAAAGTTATTTAAAAGTATTATAGCTATTTGGACTCGTACTATTTGTTCTAAGAGGGTGAAAATGCTTATTCATCCATTGTGCACCACCGTGGCAGTAAGAATGGCGGAACGGAGGGAGGGGAGCCACTCAGTACTGCCACCTACCGGTGAGCCCCCGATGTCCAGAGAGCCCTGGGGGGCGGCCCCCCCCAGCCTGAGCGAGTGCCCCCACCGGCACGAGCCCCGAACTTGTGGCGAGAATGAGTGTGAACTCGGAAGGGGTGCCCTGAGTGGTTGAGCTGGCGGATAAAGCTGACCTGGAAGGGAAAATGTAAAATCCTTCTCGCTTTTAATCAAGAGTCCTTGGAGATTATAAAGAAGGGCTGGAGGAACAATGTGATACTGAGTTTAATACAGCTTTCTGGCATTGTCAAATTTGGAGATTTGGAATTGCACGGTCCATTTCTTGGTCTTCCATCCTCATCTGCACAGTTTAACGTTTCACTGCCTCCTAATTGTGAATGTTGGAATAGTTACAATGTGGTGGTTTTGGCAACTTCAAAATCTTATTGTGGCACAACAAAGAAAATTAACATGTATATATCAGCACAATTTTTCATTAGCCTTGAAGAGAAACATAGCTTGCTATTTTGAAAACTGCTAAATGGCAAACAAGGAGAATTTACCAGTATTATTGAAGAGAAGAGAAATTTCTGTCACTTTGTGACACAAATAAAGAATCTTGGTGAGTACGCTATTATAGCTATTTAGTAAAATTTATATTAAGAAGGTTACTATTTATAGAATATATTATATTTTAAAATGTTGCTTGTTTCATTTTATGAAAACAAAAAAGCCTCTTACAACAATAAAACGCTCTTACAATATCTTATAACAATGTATGAAAACTGTACATACCACTAAGCCAGTGGGATGGGCCACCTCTGAATTTCTGGATATTAGCATATTAGTGATTGAAGAAGCTATTATTTTCTCTCAAGGGAAAATCTCTTAGCGTTTTCCCAGCAAATTTTGAAGATATATATTTAAAATAAATCTTCACCTTACTGTTGAAAGAAAAGTGTAAATATAACAATTTAAAATCTGCTAAGATACGCCACCCCTGCAAGGAGCCTTAGCAACACACAGTGATGCCATTTCCTCCAGCACTCTCCTGCGAGCCTTGTGGAACTTAGAATTTTATTTACCCCACAGCTAAAATCATCTCTATTTTCTATTTTCTTTCATATAATCTTACTTCCATTCATTCTACATTTCGATTCGCTTTCATTAAATGGTTTAAATATTTGTTAACTGTAGGTGCTGACACGCGGTGCCATGTGTGGCTGCTTCTCTGTTGAGAGGCATTTTGGATCTGCTCATTGACAACCAGATGCTTCCTTATGAGCCACGAGTGCCACAGTTTGGATTTCCTAAATCCAAATATTGGAAAATTTTGACAATAGTGCTTTTTCCTTTTCTGGTATTTGGCTAAGACCCATCATACTACATCCTGTGCATTCCTTCTTACAAACATATGAGGAAGATGTAACGTTCTGTCAGAGTCCACTGAAGACACACCCATCTCTGGGAATTCCCAGCTGCGGTTTCATATTAGCCACATCCACCAGGCAGAGCCTCCCGTCGGAGACAGCGGGGTCACTCACGGCGTCTCGGGGAACCCAGGCTCCTTGCAGGAGGCAGAGCCGCGGGGAGAAGCAGGGGCTGTTCCCTTGTGCCTATAACTGTGAGTTCAAATGATCTGCTCACATGCCTTCTAGCCCTACCTTTCCTCCTGTTCACTTAGAGAAAGAATACAGGTACAAAAAGGCAGTGGAAAACCTGCTGTTAACCTGGAAGGGAAAATCAACCTGGGTGTTCCTCCGGGAGTGAGCGCCCTGGCTGACGGCAAGGGTTAACAGTCGCTGGAGGAGCCGTGAAGGCTCTCCCTGTCATGGGAGATTCGCTGGGACTGTATTACTCATTCACTTTGTAGCTGGAGATTCCGGCACAGACCAAGTCACTCTCTCGACATCACAGCAGATCCCTGGCAGGATTCGAACCCAAGTCGGCCCCACTCCACACAGATGCCGTGGCCTTGTGGTCACCTGGGTGCATGATGGGGACCGCACAACCTCCTCACACAGTGGGATGATCTGCTGAGTGCAGCTGTGAACAGGGCCACTGGCCTCCAACCAGGGAAGGGAGGTCCCTCACAAGGCGGCAGAATCCCCCGTGGTGAAGGCGTCCATCCCCGGGAGAGCTCTTGGAAAAGTCCTCCTGTGGGGTTTCTTCTGTGAGCAAGTGGCTCCTCCTTTCCATCTGGAGAGGTCTGTGCATGTCCCTGCCTTGAGATTGGCATGGGGGTCCCACGAAGCCATTCTGGTACTGAGATTCCGCCCTGTGAATAGCTAGAGAAGATAATTTCTGTTTATTTCCACCTGTGGATATTAATGTGATATAGTTTAAGTGTATACATTTGGTTACATAAAACCAAATTACAGAAAATTACCTCCATTTTTCTAGGCCTAATCTGCATTTTTTTTCTGAACTCCTAGACAGGATGGAAATTGAATGGGGGATCTGAGATGTGGGATGAGTGGGGCTGAGCCTTCTCCAAGCATTCTACTCCAGAAACGTGCAACGCTGCAGCAGATTATAAATGGCGTCACAGTCGCACTGGCCCTGTCTTCAGGAGGAAATGGCTTCTGTCTCCCTCACCAGTATTGAGAACTGCCCCGAGGAGTCATGCAGCCTCCCGGGGCCCTTGGGGTCAGCTTCACTGTGGGGTCAGTTCCCCGGCTCTTGGCGCCAGCCCTCCTCCTGGGACTTTGTCCTATGCTGGAGAGGTTGGCTCAAGATTCAAGACGTTTATGAGTAATTTACACTGAAAGAACCTGAAAATAGTTCCTAAGGAGGAAAGAGATACTTTTTCTGGTTTGTTTCTCACATTTTAAAATGCTGCTAAGAAACATGCCAATTTTAGTCTTTCAAAGTACTTTCAGTGACACTGTGGATCTTTGGGGGGCAGGGAAGTAAAATCTCAGTGTGAGCACCACAAAGGGGTCTTGAAACAGACACCCCCCCCGTGGTTATTGTGAAATACCCAAGAGGTAGAACTATGGGGTGCACCTGGGGATTTGCAGATGTTATTTTAGGGAAAGGCATTCCAGGGGGTGCAGGGAGAGCCACCTTCCACAGAGCAGACTTGTTTGAAAGCTCCTGCCCTGTGGCCCCAAGAATGTCCCCAGCAGATGCTGCCATGGACCCATTGGGGGACTCCTGGAGGGATAGCAGATGGCTGAGGTGGAACAGCCACCAGCTCCTGAGGCTGCGGTCCACTGTCCAGGAGAGATTGACATCACTCCTTGCTATTGTACTGGAGGAGTGTCTTGCTCACCCATTTCTTAAGCTCTCCTTTAACCAAGTAATAAAAGAATTGGGAAATCCACTGGGAACCAGCTGACATCCATTCCTTGGCTTGAGGCAGTTTGTGCCCCAAAGCACAAGCCTGCATTTCTGCCTGGTCCGACGCCCACACTTGGAGGGTCTTCTCTGTCCACTGACAGGTCCAGGTGCAGCCAGTCACACAGACAGGGCATGCTCTCAATAGCTGCACATACCCAGGCCACGTGTGGGTGAGGAGGAGGAGGCTCCAGGATGCAGGGATGGCCTAGCGACATGCAGGCATCAGGAAAAGTGCCCCTCCTTCAGCTTTGGACTGGCTCAGGCTGCGGGGACATGGCGATGGCCGATGTAAGGGGCACAATCTATAAAAGGGAGTATGGTGTTGGTTTGGAGGTGGTGTGGGGCTGCAAATGTGTTATCAGCCCTCTCTTCCTCCCTCTCCCCCCCTTCCTTCTCTCACTTCCTGATGTCTGGGGGCCTCATCCCAAATTGTCCTGGAATCCCACAGGAAAGTCGCTTTGGGAGGGTTGCAGCAGGATAGCATCCTATCAGATGTGCATTCTTTTGCTTTAGGGGGAAGGTGCATTGCGGAAGAAAGCCTGGGGCAGGGCCAGCCAGGGGTTCTTCCAGGGGCCAGGCCAGGGATTCAGGTGGTCCAGACCTGGAGATACCCAGGAGGTGGGGCAGGTGGGATTTGGGACTGAGGGTGGTGGCAGACACAGGGTTGATGGTGTCAAGTTTGGTGAATCATCACCTGGCTCAGGTGTGGGTGGATGGAAGCATCCTCAGAGGCAGAGATGGCTAAACAAGGACCCAGTTGGCTTTGCTGGGGAAAAGGGGCATTTGTCCTGATATGCAATGGGACATCCTCGTGGAGGGGCCCAGCAGTGGATCCGCAGGCCAGGTGGATGCTCTGGTGCGATGTGGGAACTGCAAGCACACACCTGAGCCATCAGCACACGGCTGGCACCAGCAACCACAGCGGGTTTGCTGATGCTGGCCTCAGAGGCTCAACACAGCCTTCTCAGTGGCAGGCTGGGCTCCTCTGGGATCTTTCCATCTCCTGCTGCTGCCACCTCTTCGGGCCTGCTTGGGCTCCTTCTATCCACGAAGCAGACTGGAAGTCTTGAGAATCTCTCAGGAGACCTTATGGGCCAAAACCCAGCCACAGGTCCCAGCCCTGCTGCCAGGGAGGCTGGAATATAGTTTTAGCTGCATGCTGGGACGAGGAGTGGATTTGGTGGGATTTGGTGGGCATCCAGGCAGTCCTTGCCACACCTGAGGATGGTTGCCCACCCATGGGGGGTGGGTGCACTGCGAGGTGCAAGCCCAGGACAGCACTGTGGGGCCTGCTGATGTTTAAAGCACAGAGAAGGAAACCATGAAAGATCCTGAGAAACAACTGCAATGAGAGGACTGTGGGGAGGTGAGGTCACAGGAGCTAGGCCAAGAGAGGGCTCCGAGGAGGGAGGGACAGGCACCTGCTGCTCAGAGGTCAAGGGAGGGCAGATACATTATCCATTTGTTTCCATGGAAGAAAACTCTCTTGAGATTTTGACCTGGACAGTAATGGCAAAGCTACCCATTCATGCACTGTATTTGTTTACTTTCCCAGTCTGCTGTGGACTAAATAGAGTAAGTTAGAAAAGTGTTCTTATGTATTCACAGCTTTCAAGTTCTCAGCTTGCATAATTACAAGGGACAGAAGCTGAAATTTCATCTGTGCTATATCAGCTTAAAAGGAGCCGAGATTGGAAGTAACAGGCAGCTATGATTTGCACTTTGATAACTTAAGTGAAATAAATTGATAGTTCCAAATGGAAAAAAAAAAAAGTGACCAGATCTATTCCTATAGACTTTAAATATTATCCAGGTTAGAAATTTCAGCAAATGGGACAAAGATAAAATCTGTTGTTCATTAATACATATTTTTAACACCTCTGAACGATTGTAAAAATTGGCCTTATTATATTAGTAGCTTGCTATAAATTCTTGCCATTAATATTGTTCATTTAGAGCAAAGACCTGAGCTTACTGTCTGAGAACCAGAGCTGTGTGCGTTAGCAGTTTCACTATGGACGTGTGAATTAGAGAGGGTCCGCTCTGCCTGTCCCCACAGCACCTTGGGTTCTGTTTGTGTGGCTCCCTGTTCTACATCCCAAGTGCTTAATGCAGTCATGGCGCGTAGTAGGTACACGGTAAGTGTGAATGATTGAGAAAATGTACTTGAAATTATTTTATTTGATTTTCTCAATCACCTTGCAAAAGTGAAAAAGGACAAATAGTGTCCCAGTTTTACACCTCTGGACAAAGAGGATGAGGATGATTTGTCCAAGTAGGGAAGCAACGAAGCCATCACTTGAGCTTGGGATTCCCTGACCCTGAGGCCAGTGTCCTCCCCACCTGGCTCAGGTGCACCCGCCCAATAGCTTCTATCACAGCTGGTGTTTTCAGACCTGCTTGCTCTAACATAGTGTGATTATGTAGTTTTAAAAATCCTTCAGCGTAATTTGCAATATCTGTTCCTATAGCTCAATGGCATTTTGACCATATATATTATATGAATAGTATGTAGACTTTATATTAAATAAAAGCAGAGGTTTGATGATGTTCATCTTGTTCTTTCTTCATACTTGGGAAGAGCATACTGGTAAGTGACTGTGTTAAAAGTAACGAAGGTTATCGTTATTTGATTCATAGTTGGAGGGGGTTAAAAACCTTACCTCATACCAAGGACTCAGGTGTCACTCGGACCCTGCCAGCCTTGGAATCCCAGGTGCAGGCTAAGCGGCTGCTGCAGGACATTGCGTCCTTCTCCTCTCAGTGGGTCATGCCTCAGGCTCGTCCTCCAGAAAGGACACCACCGTCCGGAGTATTTACGAGTCTGCACACAAGTGCATGTGTAAAGGTGTGCTCTTCTCTGTGGGGGATTATAATCTCGCACAATAAAGCCATGACAACGATGTGGGCCAGGCTGCCTGCGAGAGCCGCGTGTTTTCACCTGTTGTTCTCATGGCATTAATAATAATTCTGAGTAGAATCGGGGCAGTTTGGCTCCAGAGCCCTCACACTCATTATTTCTCTGTATTCCTTGGAACCCGAAACTAACTGCTTTTCCAATGAAGCATCAAGTTTCTTCCTTATTTTATGATTCTAGAGAGTCATTACCTAAGGAGCATCTGTCTTAATGTCCTAAGGCTACTATAGCAAAGTGCCACAACCTGGGTGGCTTAAACCTACAGATATTCATTCTCTCACAGTCTGGAGGCCAGAAGTTGAACAATCAAGGTCAGCAGGGCCATGCTGTCTCGGCAGCTCTAAGGGAGGATCCTTTCCTGCCTCTTCCAGCCTCTGGTGGCCCCATATCCCCAAGCGTCCCTTGGCTTGCAGAGACATCAGTCTAATCTCTGCCTCCACCCTCTCCCTGTCTGTTCTCTGTCTCTTCTCTTCTAATGAGGTCACCAGGCACATTGGATTTGGCCCACCCTACGCCTGTATGACCACATCTTAGCTAATCAATCAGCAGCATCCGTATTTCCAAGTAAGTCACATTCTGAGCTACTGGGGAGAGCCTTGACAAAATTCCACCATAACAGCGCCACGGACCCAGAGAAAGTGACATGAAACACTTCCTAGCCATGTGGTTCAGGCTCTGACCTGGCACTGACCCATCGGAATGGCTGTTCAATCAATCAGAACAGACGCTTGACCCACTAGGCCAGACACTCACCTAAGAGGAAGGGGGTCCTGTTCACAGCACCCGGCCAGCCCAGACAGAGGTCCTGTCGGCAGGCCAGGAAGCTTCTTCCACCATGGCCAGGCTGAGCACGGCTGGAGAGCACCCCGGCCAGAGAGGAAGAGCGGAGACCATGGCTCTGTCGGCACAGCGTTTGCCTCAGTAAGTTCGACTTAGCTCAGCCAACGGTTGGGCACTATTTTCCCATGAAGGGGCAGACAGAGAGACCTGGTGCGCGCCTACCCTTCTTTCTGTCACATGGGCTTGGCCTAAGTGTCACATGTCTGCCTGCCCGGAGAGCACGAGGTCTAAGCATGAGAGACCACCACGGACCACCTTTAGAAGAACAGGAAGAGCAGTCAGGGTGGAGGCCTCCCAGCGAGAAGCCCGTCTGCCGCACTAGGGGTGGCTGGAAGCACGGCCTCCTTCCCGGCCGGACTTTAGCGGGAGGCGCTCATCCCGGTCCAGCTGCAGCCGACCCCATAAATGTCAGGGGAGATTAGCGGTCCTTCCTCAAGGGGTGAAGGAAAAACCAGCTGGGAAGGCAGTGGTCATGCCCACCTTCTGCTCCCTACAGGGTCTGGGAAGGAGCAGGTACGGTCCCAGACAACAAGCTTAGAGATCTGGCTATCAGAAAGAGGAAATGTATTAATAAATAGATGTAAATGCAAATTGCTTTAATTCTCTGGGGTTATGATTCTTATGATAAATGTGGACATTTTGGTCAGGGAGCATAAATAACAATTTGGATCTTCCACAGAACATCTCCAGAGTAGCTGGAGATGAAAATTATTGAATTGTCCCAAATTCCTTCTCTTCTTTAATCTTGAGCCTGGTGTATTTTGGAAGAAAGGCCAAGACCTCAGGACTGAGTTAAGCCTCTGGGGACTCTGCCTGCTTTCCGAGGTCTCTGCTGTGCCGAGGTGGGGCTGCTCTGGCTGCGAGTTCCTCGTTCTCTGTGTAAAGAAGTTTTCTTTTCCCTTGATGACTTTAACTTAAAAACAAAAATCAAAGAGCTGTATGATTTCCATAGGGACGCATTATGTAGGAGGAAATTGTTCCCAATAGAATCCAGTGAATTTCACAAATATCTAGAATTGCTTTTATAATAAAAAAATAAATGTTCTTTAAGTGATAGTGCCTGGAAACGTCACTAGTCCCGACATGAGTCTATTCCAGGCTCAGAAGTCAGGTTTTCGGGCTCTCATTTTTTTCACCTTCCTGAGTCACCGTCACTAATTACATGACTTTGTTTCACAGCATCTCATATTTGACATGTTTTTTTTTTAAAGAGTACCTTATTGTGCCTTGAATATTACTTCACGTAGGTTCGTATTACGTTCAGGCTGTTGCTCCATTTTTCCATAAGAACTTTGCCCTCCACCAGGAGTGCCCTGGGGCTGCAGGGGCAGGGTGCCCACATTGGGGCTGCAGCTGTTGGCGCCGCCAGCCTGAGAGAGCGTCTTTATGGAAGGTGAGTGACAGTTTAGAAACAGTGTTAGAGAAATTCCTGCGTGAAGAAGTAAGACAGAGTCTCCGGCACACTCAGTATGGAGACAATTAAACGTTCAGAAAAGGGCTGCTAATGGGGCTATTAGTTAGGGAAGAGGGGGAGGCAGCCAGTTTGGGGGGTGTGACATCAGTGCTCAAGGGTCTACTCTATTTTAAAAAAATGCCACTGGAATTTAGAGGAAAATAAAGCCATGATGTATCTTCCACTGGCAGTTAACCCGATAAATTAAAATAAACGCTGAATAAAACCCAAATCACAATGTGAAAATTTGAAAGTCAGACTCTCACAATTGTATACATATGGAGCCACTAAAATAAAAACTCTCTCTTTCTCTCTGTCTCTCTCTCTCTTACACACACATACACTCAAAGAAAACAAAAGACTGTATTAATAGGTCTTGGCAAAGTTCACAGTATTCAGGTGGGGAAATCCTTTACACACACTCATGTCTTGAGTCTTTGTTTCTTTAGGTATAGATGCTGGGGGGCTGGGGGGCGGGGGGGCAGATACACAGTCCAAGGGAGAAGGAATCTAACGCTGGTGGCTCCAGGAGTTGTCTTAGCCTCTTAGAAGTGAAACACTCTTTATGTCAATTTAAAAACAAATGTTTGGTCTCCATTTGTTAAAATAGGATAGCACAATTTATTGTATTCTAGGTTGCTTAAACTCTCCCTGCTGGATTTAGTGGGAGACAATTATTTCTAGATCTAAATATCCTTACGACGGCGAATAACCCAGGGACTCCTGTGCTCGGCTGTGGCTACGGCTGTGTAAGACCCCTGCTTCTGAAGACGAATCGCCTCCCGCGTGCGCGACTTCCGTTGTTTTCTTTCCTTTCTCTCCACTGCAGAGAGGGCTGGAGCGGATTTTGGTTCACATAAAAGTGTACAGTGTTAACTAGGTGACATATGGGTGGGGGGACATTCCTGCTTGTCCACTGCAGCCGGGGGGCGCGTTTCCATAGCGATAAGAAGCAAAAGTGCTCCGTGCAACCTAATTGGTATGCATCCCCAGTTCAGGTTCATTGTGCTTGTGCTAATGACAGGGTTGTCTCAGTAATAAGGATGGTGCACTGGAGAAATTTGCTGCCTTGGTACATTTTTCCCTGGCAGAAACGACTCAGAGACTGTAGCAGGCAGGAGAGTGACTGACAGGCTCAAGGGGCTGCTCGGCGGCGTACGGGGGAGGCTGGCGCTCCGTGCCACATGCATATGCTGCCATTAGGCTCCAGCTTTGCGCTTTGTGTGTTCCTGGGCGCATGCCAGGAAGCCCACCTGCTGCAAGAATACTTGTAAAGCCCAACTCAAAAGTGATTGAAAAGCTACTAGAATAAACTGTAATAACACAGTAACACAGTGCTTCACAGATGGGACATAATTGCAAGCTAAAGTGTACAGCCTCTGCAGTAATGAAAACACGGGCCATTAAATTAAAATCACAAGGGAAAAAACGATAAAAGTCTGTTGATTTTTTTTTTTTTAGTTTTATTGCAAAAACTTCAATTTTCCTGCCCTCATTAATCAAATACCATAAAACTATAGTGTTACTTTGTACTGGTGGAGATTCAGGCAATTAAAATGATGAATGTTGATTAAAATGATGTAACTTTGGTTATTTACTTGCTAGGATAACTTAAACCCTCTGGAACCGGAGCCACGAGGTACTGACAGACACCCATCCATTTGCAGATGGCTGAAGCCTTCGGGGATCTGCCCTGAAAGTTCTCGGGCCAGTTTGTCCAAGTTTGTGCGAGGTGTAGCTCAACATCGATACTCCGGAGAAGCAGATCCTTTCTCCAGAGCAGCCCACCCTTTTTTCTGAAATATTAGTAGTTTTCATTTTTTGGACAATTAAGAGAGGCCTGTCCAACTGTGTAAACACAGCGAATACTCGAGCGACATCAGTGCCTTGTAATTAGCACGGCCGGCCCGGGGACCGGCTGGCCTGTGGGGGCGTCGCAGCTGAAAGGGCTCAGCAGGGCTGCGGGACCCTGGCCTCTCCAGGCGGGGCCTGGCGCAGCGGCCCTCAGAGTGCCATTGTTCAGCTCCTTTCTGTGGGTGGGCCCTGTGAGGAGAAAGAAACGTTTGTGTCACCATCCTCACCCAAGTAAACAGCCTTGAAAAGACTTTCTTTTTCCATTTTTAATTATGCATTTTTTTCCAGCATTCCTCATGGCAAAGTGGAAGGATTCCCACCCATTCAAAAAAGAAAAAAAGAAAAAAAAAAAAGAAAGAAAGAAAGAGAAAGAAACAAGAAAAGGGGAAACCTCAGTAACAGCAGGGAAACGTATTTTCAGTTTACAAATGGAGACAGGTGTGTGGTCTCACGTCACCTCAAGCAAGCCGACAGAGGAAAAGCGCCCACGTTGACAGTCCAACCTTCTCCCTGTCCCCCCTTCCCTGGAAAGGACATTTGGGCTATTTCTCTGACAAACTGTGAGCTTCCTTTGCTCCAAAGAGGGTCCTGGTAGTCACCAGAGGTGCTAAAGTGTCACCCACAAAATCAACACCCCCCTTTCCTCAGCCAGCGCCGTCTCCAGGCACGTTTGTAGCCGCCTGAAAACCCAGCGTGGTTTGGCGGCAGGTTAGAAAAGTCACAATAAACAGAAGTGCACGTCACTGCACAGTCATGGCAGGAGGTGGGCCCAGGGCGGCGCAGCAAGGGACAAGGGGGCAATTTGACTTTTCACGCAGTGCAGATTTTTTTTTTCAATGGATGAGACCATCCTGTGAAGTCATTTCTCTGAAGAACAAGTCTTCTCTGAGAGGCAGACACATGCGGGCTTGCGTTGGTGAAGTTGAGGCCACTAGATGGTGGCAGCCCAGGGATGGCCAGGCAGCCAGGCCCAGCTGCAGACAGGTAGACCGAGGCAGGTGCTCACAGCAGCTGCAGGGACCAGCCTCCCGGGCCTCAGGGCACCAGGCCATATGGTGTCCCTCCCTGAAGGACCATGTGATGACTGCTCTCCTGTGAATATCCCAATACATTACATTCGTATTGAATCAACCCCTATTGCTGTCACACCTGAAAGTTCACCACCCCCTGCACTGTGGGACCCGGAGGTGTGCACCTGGGATGTGGCACTTGTGTCTTGTGCTGTGCATACGGCATAAACCTAAGAATACTGAAGGCTCCCCAAGCTGTTCCTTGGTTCATTCTACTCTTAAACATCTTCCTTGGTGACTCAGCATCCCACAGTCGCCTGTTCAGTGGCGCAATGCCTCAGGGATGTGGCCGGGCCTGGTGCTCCCCCGGGCTGGGTGCCCCACCAGCCCCCCCGAGTGGCCCCAGCAGGCATTTGGAACGCAGTAGGTCCAGGGCCGTTGAGTCGGTGTGAAATTTAGGGAAGGGATTTTGTCTCTGATGCAAACTGAAACAGGAAGCCATGTGTTAGGGCCACTTGGCTGTATTTTGTGTGAGCCGAGCCACTGTGCACCTTCTTAATTGTGACAAGAGGTGGCAAGAGCGGTGAATTGCTTCACATTTCATTGTGAAGCCGTGGCTCATTGCTATGTGCAACGTGTCCTGATAGCGCTGAAATATGGCAAAACACGGTCCTGCCAAACACTTAAAGTGGCACGCACTGCTGTAAGCCTGAAGGGAGAATACTGTTCATATTTATGGGGCTTTTCTCTCCCTCAGGAGAACAACAGATTTACAAGAAAGCACGGCGAGTGTCTGCTTCGGCAAGGTTTCTGTGGCAAGACCCCATTTGTTCCTCTGAAATTCAGGAGACGATTTGAAAGCTTGACACTTCTGAGGCAGCATGGTGTGAGAACCCACCTGTTGGCGTGAAAGGTGATTGGTAATCCATAGCGAGCGGAAGCTCGGGAGACTAAATTAATTTTTTTCACTGTGCTTTCCTGGGTGCTGTCGTGCAGCCTGGCCCACCGCACTGCCTGGGGGCGCCCCATTTGGAATTCTACCAAAGGAGCCAGGTGCCAAAGAACAGACATGATTGCTCCGCAGTTCACCCAGGAAAGCAAGAAGGGTCAGGATGGCTTGAGAGCTCTGAATATTCCTACGCTCACAGTTATTATTTTGGGTGGGTTTAGAACTGTTCCTTAAGAATCCTTTAATGGGTATGTTTCTTTCATTTAGAAGAAAAGCAGGAAGAGGCTGGCTAGCACATTCCCACCACCCCAGGCCACCACACTGGTGCCGTACAGTAACCCCGTACAGGGGGTGCCCGTGGTTCTTTTGGACCCTAATACAGGCAGACGCTGCCACCTTGCAGAAACTTTTCTTGCTTTGGTGGCTGATGTCTGGTTTTATGGTTTGCTACTCCTTCCTTTGCATTCTTTCTAATTCCTAAGCCTGAAATTAGGAGTGCTCAATACATTGCTGGACAGCCCAGGCGGCCTGTTGAACTCAAGGCCGTTTGTGGAGCAATAAAAGTTTGCAGTCACAGGACAATTAAACAGTATCCTCCCCTCGCATGCTGCGGCTTCCATCATCCTCAGTGATGGAATAGGTTGACTTTCAAATCGGTCAATTTTTTCATCTCTGCCTTAGTAAGATGTTTTAAAAGCAAAATGGCAATTTCTTTTGTGATAGGATACCCAAGGGAAGGATGAGAGGCCGTGCCATACACAGGCTGTTTAAAGAAAGGATCAACGGTTGTGTCGTAGGTGTCTGTAAAGATTTGCAAAGCGTTACAGATTCAGGTTTTGCTGTGGTATTTCGCTAGTTTTTATCAACTTTCCATCTTAGGGCAACAAACGAATTGAGAAGATAATTGCTTCAACTCCTTAAAAAGCTAGAATTGGGGGAGTCATCCATTTCTCAGGCCTGGAGATGCATCAGTCTCAACACCTTAGGTGTCCATCAAAACACGACTAGATGCAGCCAGTTGTGTGGTTGCTCTTTGTCTCTCTGGGGTCTATACTATAGAAAATAATTTGTAGAACAAAATTATCTTCTTCTTGGATTTGTTGGGGCCAGACTCCTTTAGCGGGGCTGTGCCTTAGACTTTGTTCTTTTGAGGGCTGGGCTCTGCTTGGCTACAAAATCAATATCCATTCTGTGCTTCAGGGCCCCGAGCTGCTGCTCAGTGGCTCTCCCTAGTGCTTTGCAAATTTTCCCTCTTCCAGCTTCCTCCTTGGCAGTTTTTCCACATCCTTATCTGTGCAGATCCTCCTAAGACCAAGTGTGTTAACTGATTCTAGAAATCTCTGGCACTTTGATGAGAAAACGTTCTGGGCTCATTGCAGGACATGGGATGCCCATGACAGTATGGCAGGTTTGCTTTCCCCAACAGCTGGGTGACCATCTATGTTCATCCACTTGAAGGTTCTGCTAGGAATCCCTTCAGTTACAAGGTCAATTCGGAAATACATTTGGAGGCCTTGCAAGTGTCCCTTGGAGTTGAATACGCCTGTGGGAAATTAATCGGAGAAGCTGTGTTTGGAGGAGGTAATGCCCCAGCAGGTGTTAGCAGAGAGGTTGTGATTCTTGTTAACTCCCCGGTAGTTCTCAATGACTTTGAAGCTTAATTATGGCTCCTCCTGCCTGGGGGAAGCTTCAGTCTTGCTCTCAGTTCAAGGTCCGGATCTGCTTAAGAGATACTGTTAGGGATACACTGGATCCCACTAAATCGTTAAAATGTCCCCACCCCATTGGCTCCACCACCAGTCTGAGTGTGACGATCCAGCTAGAAGGGAAGCATGGCCGGCAGAACCTAGGACAGCAGGCCAGTGGCCGTCACCCTCACAGGGGAAGGCCACCCCTCTCCTGTTAGTGGGAGAAACATCCAGTTGTAAAGGACTGAACCCTCCTGTCCACCAACGCCGTAACAATTCTACTAGAAAAACGACAAAAAGGAATGAAAGTTTTGGAGCCCCAGTCGCCCAATTCCACAACCAGCTTCGCAGTTTGGTTGGGCAGGGAAGGAGTTTGAAAGCTCTGGCACCACTGTGGATTTCATTTAAAAAGCCGACACCTGCCCAGGCTTCATCCCTTGACTGACTGATCTATGACCCTGACATTGGTAGTGCCCGGTTGGCCTTCTCAGTAATGTGAGTGCGTGCACGTGTGTGTATGTGTGTGTGGGTGGGTGTGTGCGCGCGCGCACGCATGTGCGTGCACTGCCAGGATAGAAGCTCTTCTGGGATGTTATGACCACAAGCATAACAAAGTCACATTAATGGAATTCCTTATAAAATGAAGAAAAATCCTTCCTCTTCAATCCTGCCACCCCAGCACACTGTATCTGTAGAAGGTTCCAGGACACAGGCTCTGAGACAGAGACCTGCGGGCAGGCCTGGGCAGGGGAGCTGAGCAGCGATGCCATTGTGGGGAGCTCGGCAGGTGGCATGTCCCTTCAGGTGCTTCACATGGAGGCCAGGGAAGGGCCAGGCAGGGCAGCGGAGTCACCTTGGGAAGGTGCGTCAGTTCCCTGGGGATGCTGTAACAAAATACCACAAACTGAGTGGCTTGAAACACCAGAAATTCATTCTGTCCTGATGCTGGAGGCCAGAAGTCTGGAGTGAAAGTGTCCACAGGGCTGTGCTCCCTCGGAAGCCTCCAGAGGAGGAGGTTTCCTTGTCTTCTCTACTGTCTTGTGTTTCCAGCCACCTTGGAGTCCCCCGGCTTGTAGACCCATCGCTCCAGTCTCTGCCTCCACCATGACATGCCATCCTCCCGCTGTGTCTTCACAGGGCCTTTGCGCAAGGACACCAGCCGTGTTGGGTCAGGGCCCACCGTACTGCTGTATAACCTCATCCTAACGTAACTGATCACATCTGCAAAGACCCTGTCTCCAAACAAGATCACCTTCTGAGGCTGCTGGTGGGCATGGATTTGGGGGGACACTGCTGTACCTGGCACAGAGGGGCAGCTTCCTTTGGTGGGGGCGATACTTGAGGGGGTCTCAACTGTGAGCTGCTGGCTGGTGGCCTCCCTTAGCAGTGGCCTGAGGGCATTGGCCCTAGTGGGTGGGTCTAGCACTTCACCCAGTGTCTCCCTGGCCCCCAGGATCAGGCCTGCTCCTCTGCCCGGCAGCCCCTGCTTCCCACACAGTGCTGGGGCTGGGAGCGTGGTGCCTCTCTCCACCAACGGAGCCCGCAGAACTGCTGTGGTTCTCTGTGTGGTCCTCTTTGGCCAAGCCAGAGCTCCAGTCAGATCAGGATCTGGTAGAGATGAGCATGTGCCCCAGAAGAGTGAGCCTGACGTGCTTCAAGGCTGTCCCTAAATCAGTGAGTACTGAAACGTGCAGTCCTGAAAGAGCAGAGTGTCTTGGGGCCTGAGTGAGATTCATGGTCAATTCTGGCACAGAAAGAGTTGCAGCTGTGGACACTGAGTGGCTTCATGGCTGGAAAGTCACCAGCGGAAGCTGATAGCAGCAGGCAGTGTTGCTGGGCAGCAGCCCTGTGCCTGCTGGCCTGGCTGCCCTCTGCCCCTGAGCTCCAGACAAGGGGCAGGTGGCCGTGGTGCAGCAGGTGCTGGGAGGGCCTTGTGGCATGAATGGAGCAGCTGCCTGCTCTGTCCTCCTCACCCACCCTCCCCAACGAGGGGCAGGCGGCCAAAGGCCAGGCAGGTCCAAGCTGCTGGCCACCTCTGGGCCTATTTCTTTATATAAATGTCTTACTGTTCTATTGGCATGATGCTGTGGGTGGCATAAAATGCTTCTGGATCCTTTGAGATTATTTTGAACTCAAGAGGCAGTGTCCCCAGAGCTGAGTCTGTCTTATGTTCTCTGGTTGGGATGTCACTAAAACAGGAACATCTCTCATCCCTCTACATGTCTCCCGATCACTTTGTACGTTTGCATGATGTCACAGTGAAGACAAAAAAGTAAGACATGAAGAGCCATGGTCTATAAAGAGCTCCAATCTAGGAAGAGCTGTGTTCTGTGAAGATCTATGCTCCACGAAGATCTATGACTCATGAAGATTTGTCATCTACGAAGATCTATGATCTATGAAGATCTATGATCCATGAAGATTTGTCATCTGTGAAGAGCTATGACCCATGGAGATCTGTGATTTATGACCAGCTAGGACGCATGAACTGCTTATGATCAAACGGAGGATGCAAGGGCTACCTATGAGAGATTCAACGACAAGGTTAGGCTGCAAGTTACTCAGTGGCAGGTGAGTCTGAGCTATACAGGGGTGAGAGCGGCAAGAGTTGGCCTAACTCAGAGCTCACAGAAAGTGAATTCACCTGAGAAACTGATACAGAGGCTGGTGTCCTTAAGAGGAGGGGAGAGAGACGTCCAGAGAGAACACCATGTGAACACACAGACACTCAGAAGGAAGACACCATGTGACAAGGGAGCAGAGTTGGGCGAAGCAGCTGCAAGCCATGGGACACCAAGCGTTGTGGACACACCAGAGGCTAGAGTGGGCATAGCTCTGCCGGCGCCTTGATTTAGGACTCTGGCTTCCCGAACTACGAGACAATCCACTTTTACTTCTTTAAGCCTCCCAGTTTGTGGTGGTTTATTACAGTGGCCCCAGCAAGCCGACAGAGAGGGTTCAGCCAGTTCCCACGTGCCCAGAAGGTAGGGATCTGTGGGGAAGGGGCAGGCGCTCCATGAGGAGCGGTGTAGGGTTGGGTTTGGAGGGCCTTGCTGAGTGAGCAAAGGGGCCTGGACGCCGGGCGTGGGCAGCAGGGTTTCCCAAGAGAATGCCTGGGCGGGGGTGTGGGATGAATTGTAGAGAGAGCCCCGGAAGGCCGCGGAGAGGCCTGGGGACCCTCTGAGAGTGGGGTGCTGGGGCTCCCCTTAGGATCGAGTCCTTTCTTCCAGAAGGCGGAGGGGAGGCCGTTGAGCTCCCGCAGCAGTGAGGTTCTGGCATACCCTGCCCCACCGAACACCGCTTCCCCATAACCCACGGCTCCAAGGGGAGAGCAGCAATTTAGTTTTCTTTCTTGGCTACAATTAGGCCTCCAGCCATGGTGCGTGTTCCTGCCGCTGCCTCCATCTCCACTGAAGACAATGAGGACGTGCTCCGCGCGAAAGTTGCCGAGGGCAGCGCCGTTGGGCAGGGCTTTATGTGTTGCTCAGCCTGGGGCAGGGAGGCCCCTCTTTCTCCAGCAAGACACAAATCTGAATGTGAAATGTCATTAGAGCCTCCTTCCTCTAGCACTGCTTCTTTTTAGAATAACAAAAACACATCAGTGGTAAGTTTCAGTGTTATTTTTAATAAAAGAAAACCCTTTAATTTACATATATTTAAGGCTAAGTAAATGAAAATGCATTATGTTACCACTGTTCTGTTGAATAATGAGCCCAGAGGGTTCAGAAGAACAGTTTGCTTTTCAAACCTCATACACCCCCAGCTGAAGTCTGCCACTGGGACGAGGGAGGGACCAGATGCTATTGATTGTCAGGGGCCACACTGGGATGTTTTATGAGCTGGGCTGGCAGTTCCCCAGTTGGAGACTTCAGGGGACAAATGGGTTCTGTGCAAAGCCACTGCCCAAGGCATGGCCATCTAGAGCAGCGGCCTGCAGGAGCTCAGGCCGCGTCCTCCGCAGGCGTCCCTGTGGTGGCCCTCTGACTCTCGGGGAGCAGGCTCCCAGCCCTGCCCATCCTGCACTGAGGCCAGGAAAGCAAGAGAATTACACACACTTACACACACACCAGCAGTCATGCACACACACGTGTGCACATACAAACACATACAAACAGAAACACACTTAAATGCACACACATACACCTATGTGCACATGCACAAACATAAGCATATACACTCATGTGCACATACAAACACATGTAAACAAACACATACAGGCATAGACACAAACGCATGCATGCACACACGCATATTCCCCCCCTTATACTGTATTAGAAAAAAATATCCTTGGGATCATTTAAAATTCACAGTTTCCCCAGACTTTCATCCTGGAGTCTGGCATTCACTCCTTCTCAGGGTGGCTGAGGGGGACACTCATGCCTGGGCACTGTGGGGCGAAGTGCCTAGCACGGGCTCAGGTACTGAAAGCCCCTAGAGGAGATCAATAGTTTCATTGATAGCACTTACCGCGCTCTGAGCTTTGATGTTAGTGGTTGTCCAGCCTTCTTTTCTGAGAAAAGCACTCACTCTCCCTCCAGAGGCCTCCACTGAGGGAGGAGGCTTCCCACCCTGGGGTTCCCTGGGAGCCCTTGTTCTGGGTTGGAGCCCAGGTTGGCCACGGGCAGAAGAAACAACCTCCACGGAAGCTTGGACATTTCTAGGTGCGCCCCCTCTGGGGAAGAGCTGCCCTTACGAGTGGTCTTCCCTCCACTCCCGGGACGGGCTGGCCAGGGCAGAGCAGGGCACTGAGGGTGCAGCCAGACACCTGCAGCCGGGGAGGGGCAGCGTGGCCCCAGCAAAGGCAGGATGGTCCCTGGCCTTTCGGTGACATTACTGCCTCCGTGCAAGGACACGCTCTTTTCTCTCTGTTTCTATTTTCTCTAGTTAATCAGGTGACTTGAAAAGAGGCTAGATAAGGGTATTGTTTGCATTGACAACATCCTGATGATACTGTCGGAGGAGATGGGGGAAATGTCGCCTTTCTGAACCGATAGAGTCATTAGGGAGACCTCGCATCACCTCGGCATCTAGGTTAATTACCACAGAAAACCTGGGAATGGCAGCTATAATTTTTCTCCCGATAGTACCACTATTTTTACTCTTGAGACAATAAAATGCCCATGAAAGTGCTTTGAAGGGCCCATTTTACCGCCCAGTGGTGTGATAGTTTTAGCAGAATGGCCGCCTGTGCTCCTGCTGGAGGGGCACCGCCCTTGCGCATTTGATTACATTTGGGCTGAGAGTTAGGGACCGGCCGAGTGAAATCCACCCTCTCTCAGTGGCCTGCCACTTTCACAAGCATGAAGGAATTAGCACGTTCAGCTCCTGCAACGTCTCTTGGAAACGGAGATGCTCTTGGTTCAGGGAGAGGCGTCTGCCTGTGCACGTGGCCCCCTTGGCATGTGCTGTTTCTGTTTGGAAAACTGTTTGCAGAAATTTACCAAACAAGCATAAGGCAACAAGCTTCTGGCTTTGGGATAACATCAAATTTATGGCAAAGAATGTTATTTAGAGAATTTAGATGGTTGACTTTATTTTAGACAACTGCAAGCCTATGTGACTCTCGTGATGCTTAAAAAAAATACTTGTAAAAAAATATAGTCTGTTTGCACTGAGAGGACAGAAAAATGTGTTGTATATATGTTGAGATTTCTCATGAAGGGACAGACTTCTTTAGTAGCAGTAACATCTCTTTATTTCTTCTTGTTTCTAAACTAGATAAAACTTAAAATGACTCATTCTAAAACCTGATTCCTCATCCGCCAGACTGCCTGTTGGGGAGACGGCGTAAACCTTAAACTGGGTGTTGGAGTAGCCCTCGTCCTTTTCTCTTTTAAGAAAGCTTTAGTTTCAATTACAGATTTAGCACACTGATGGTAGAATTTGAGTGTTGATTTGGCACCCCACTCAAAATCTCGTACAACTCAAAGGGGTTGGGGAAAGTTACATGGGAATGGGTCGCTCTCTTCTTCCTGCCATCTGCCCTGCTTTCACCCCTTCTGAGCCGGTTGCCGGCTGGCAGAGTCCTGCCTGAACACACCTGCTGGGGAGCTCTCGAGGCTGTGGCCCCTCTTGGGTAGGGAGTTTGGAGAGGGCAGTGCTGGAGGAAGGAAAACATGCCTCCCAGCTTCAGCACCAGTTCTCTGTGTAGGATATGCCTAGAGCTAATTGTCCAGGGATAGTGGCCGTAGAAAGAGAAAGGGCAGAGTTAGCGCGGGAGGGTCAGGCTTCCCAGGGAGCTCTGGTTGACTTCTAGGTATGCCGGGAATGGAGGTGGCGACACTTTGATTCAGCCCCACCTTCACTTCTTTCGGGAAGCCATTTCTGCCTCTGTGGCTCCGTCACAGTGCGGGTGTGTGTCGTGATCCCATAAGTAGTGTCTGCCTCTCCCATAGAACGCACAATCGGTGAGGCCAGGGACCACGCCCTGCTTGTCGTGGTATCCCAGGATAGCGGTGTTTGGCACACAGTCCCTGCTCAAAGAAGGATGACAGATGTTCCCTCGTAGTTCAGCACAGGCCCCTCTCAGCAGCAACTCCCGGGACCACTGGGTTGATGCCAGAATGCTCTTGGAGGGAGCCCAACCCTGAATGTTTCACATTTTGAAGAATGCAATTGATTAGGATGTTTTTTCGTTTTGCCTTTAAGGAAAGCATCTTAGAGATTTGTGGGGCTATTTTCCAAACCAAAGGCGAAACACTCTTCTAATCTCATCCTTTAGGTTACCTAAAGGGTGTTTGGGATGAGCCAGCCTGGATTAGCGAGTGAATCCCCCGCTCAGCTTCCCTGAGGGGGGAACATCGTAGCTGTCAGAAGCGTGATGGAACTGTCAAAAGTACGTGAAATCAGCTATGCAAATGGTGAAACAGAAGTCACAGTTCCCTTTGTTCTGTGACAGGGTAAAAATTTCAAATTTTTCATCAAAGAGGAAATAAAATTCCAACACTTACACACCTAAATAACTGGGGCCTGCCCCCCTCCCCCCTGCCTTTAACCAAAATTTAGTTGTGTGGTGCCAGTTAATTGCTCTAGATTAGGATGAGGACAGATTTACTCCCCATGTTTTTTTGGACCTGCAGGGCCTGTAGACACTGGAATCTCTCCTTGCAGAGCACAAAGATTCAGAGAGGACTTTCCCTTGTTTTCACTCCCTCCCTTATTCTATCACAAAAGAGGGGCTGGGGCAGGGCTGGGGGGCACCCAGGGCGTCTCCAGCATCCCTGCTGTCCAGGGCTCCAAGCAGGAGGCCCCGCCCTGGCGCTCTCCACTCCCCTCCCTCCAAACAGCCTGGGTCCCCTGCAACGCTTAGCCGCCAGCCTGCCTGTCGTCCCCCTGGCACCAGACCAGCGTCCTGGTCACCCAAGAGACAGCCACGGTTCCCCAGACACTCCACTGCTAGGGGCACTAACACTATGGAAGCATTTTGAGCAGTTTCTTTATGTCTTAAAACCTACTCTAAAGATCAAGGGAATGTCGTTAAGTACAGCTGACCCTTCAACCAAGCAGGGGTTGGGCACCGTCCCCGACACAGTCAAAAATCCACATATAACCTTCGACTCCCCCAAAACTTAACCACTAACAGCATACTGTTGACTGGAAGCATTAGTGATAATAAAAACATGTATTTTGTATGTTATATACATATATTATAGACTGAATTCTTACAAGGTAAGCTGTAGAAAAGAAAACTCACTAGGAAAGTCATAAGGAAGAGAAAGTGCATTTGCTATTCACGCAGTGGAAGTGATCATCACAAAAGTCTTCACCCTGTGGTCTTCGCGCTGAGTCGGCGGAGGAAGAAGAGGAAGAGGAGGGTTAGGTCTCAGGGGTGGCAGAGGCAGAAGGAAGTCCACCTGTGAGTGGACCCTGGCAGTTGCACCCAGTGTTGTTCAAGCGTCGCCTGTAACTGCTTTAAGAACTCTACCAAAGTCCTGTACTGTTACTTTAAACTTATGGGGCTGGGGCTGCCTCCAACGCCAAATGACAGGGTAGTTGTAAGGACAACAGGCAATGGAGGACTGACCAGGGCTGCCTCTCTGGACGCCTCAGTCACAGAGTGGCAGCTGCCCCCTCTCTGTCCTCTGTCTGCTCTCTGGGTCACCTGTCCCCACCCCTCACGCCATGGAAAGAAACAGAAAATAGAAACAGGGAAAGTAGAAACCAGCAGCAGAGGACAGAAAAATTGTCTAGAAGAACAGCGGTTAGGGCAGAATCCCAGGGGTGTTTGAGGCTTTCCCCTTTTCCTCCCATAAGGAAGGCAGGAAGACAGTGAGGAGGGGCCTTCCTGCGGGCAATGCGGGCTCTTCTCCACCATGGGGGTCCTCAGAAGAGGAGAGGAGGGCTTCCCTCATCCTGCCCTCGGCCTGTGCCCAGACAGTTGTCCCTGTCCCAGAAGAGCACAGGGCAATGCCCACCCAGCTCTGGGTTTTTTCTTTGTCGGTGGCTGCAGGCCCAGAGCACACAAAGCGGAAGCTTCCATTTTTCTTGGAGGAACAGGGTCACTTAGCCTTGCATCTCCTGCCTGGCAACGTGTTCCACAAAACAAAACATAGCGGTGCAGCAAACCTGCCTGCAGAGCTGGGGCTCCAGCCTGGGGTCAGCTGGCTCACCGCATTGTGGACAAGGATGGAGATTTTTCAGGAGACAGCAGGTGTTGGGCCACCCTCAGAATCCTGGGTGCTGCAGGGCTGCGAGTGCCAGGTTCTCTCTCTGCTGCCAACCTCAGTCCTTCACAAAGCCCTGAACATGCATGCTCGTGAGTCCCCAGTCTTCCCATGTGCACAGCTAAGTGTCACTGTAAGGTCATTAGTCAAAGGGAGTGTGGAGGCCGATGCAAACATTTGTAGCTGCACAGATACTGAATAAATTACCGGAGCAGACCTCTGGACACAAATGTCACAGTTCATGTACTTTCTGGGGGGAAGAGGGGAGAGTGCTTAGAGCTTCACCCTTTCAGAAGAGTAAACAAAGCTTACTTGCTCAAGGAATTCATTCATTCACACTTCAGGTATGCACGTGTACACGCGTGCATCAGATAGTTATGGCGGGGTGGGCTTGGCGAATGCCTCTCCTCTCACAGAATTTCCAGCAAGGCCATTCTCTTACAGAGTGTGGCCCACCCGTCACCTGTGGCTGAGTACCCAGGAAATGCTTCATCAAGCCGACGCCCGACCTCTCCCCAGACTGACCAAATCAGAACCTCTGGGGGTGGTGCCCAGGAATCTGCATTCCCACAAACTCCCCAGAGTGCTTCTGCACACCAGTGTCAGGGAAGGGTGCTTCCGGCCAGGCACGTCTGCAGGGCCACGTGCTGGGGTGGCCGTCTACATAGCAGCCCTTCTTGGTTGAGTGGGTATTTGCAGACTTTCAGAATCTGCTATAGAACTTTTAAAAATGGTGACGCCCAGCCCCTGCCTGGGGGTTCCAATTCCTGAGGTCAGACAAGCACCTAGGTACCTGCGTTTTATCAAGCCGTAAGCTCCACAGGCAATGCTGATGGAAACTCAAAAGTTTGCATCTTCTAAAGCAACTGTTGAAAAGTCAAGAGTGACTGAGATGCAAGGTCTTGGCCCAGGCCTGGTGGTTACTAAAGGGCCTGGCTGGGAAATCCGCTATCTCCCGGCAGCACATGGGGGGCCTCTCTGCCCCCAGACTAGAAGGGAGATGGGAAGGCCCACCTGTATTCTAGCAAACACTGATTAGGATAAACTGCAGGGCTGGCTTTGGTTTTGCTTGAGAAATTAGTTACCCCTTCAATCAACAGGGCCAACCGTATGCCCGGAACTCTCGCAGGTGATGGCCACCCCTGCCCCGCCAGAGAACGTGGACCAGGGAGGAGGGTGGCACAGAGCTCCAGGGCCGGCCTGGAGATAACATGTCACACTTTAAAAAGTGAGATCTCAGAATAGCGCTAGATTTACAGAAAAGCTGTGACGATATGACAGAGAGTTCCCGAGTACCCCTCCCGGTTTCCCAGGCTGTTAAGATCTGACATTAGTATGAAACGTTTGACATAACTAACGGACCCACAGTGATACTTTATTATTAATAAAAACCCATGCTTTTCTAATTTCCTTCTTTTTTATGTAACTATCCTTTTTCTATTTCAGGATGCCATCCGCTCTTGCTTAAAACTCTGCCTATGTTGAGCTGCCAGGAGCTGTGCTAAAGGCTTCTCGTGCATGTTTAAAAACTTTATGCCTTCGAGAGCTCTGACTCAGGGACGTTAAGTGACTTTCAAAAAGATGAACGCCCGATACACCTCAGGGCTGGGTGTGAACCTGTGTTCGTCTGAGTTCAGGGCATACGTTCTTGGCCCTTGTTGCTGCTGCCACTTGCGGGGAAGGGAGGTGACCAGGGAGGCAAAGGTGCTGGTGGTACTCCCGATGCCTGACCCCAGTGTGGGACCCTAGTGTGGGATCTCTAATGTGGAACCTCCAATGTGAGACCTCAGTGTGGGACACCCAGTGTGGGACCCCCCCATGCGAGACCCCCAGTGTGGGACCCCCATGCAGGACCTCTAATGTGAGACTCTCAATGCAGGACCCCCAATGAAGGGCCCCCAATGTGGCTTTCACAGAATGAGTTGTCAGAGCTGCTGTGACGACTTAACTCTTGGCATGGCTGGTCAAAATGTCAGAAGAAAAGAATAGCATGATGTATGAAGAGGCGTCTTTAAAATTCAGGTATCTAAACTCAGACATGGATTTTCCTCCAACAGAAGGAGACAGGGATCCAATTCGTGGAAAGCAAGCTTGCCTGACGTGCTTCCCAGATTATTAGTACGTTGTGGGATTAGGATGAATACACCATCACGGGTGCACTTTCTAAATAAATGCAGTGCTGAGGCAGCTTAGTGCCTTCTGGTCAGTCCTGAGTGTAAGCAAAGTCACCATCCAGTAAAATGCAGGTCTCTTGGCTCCGCACATGCGTCAGACGCATCAGAACTTTGCAATTCCAATGATAGAAACCTTGCCGAAACGCACGTCAGCCCGAGAGTGGTTGCTGTGGTTCACACCCTCGGAAGGCCTCAAGTGGGTCTGGCTCCAGGTTGGATTCTGCCTGAAAAGTGTCACCAGGCCCCACGCCGTGTGTTGTCGGCTGGCCTTGCCCTTAGTTGTCCTCAGACGGTGAGAAATGTGGGCTCCCAGGGCCCTACTGGGACAGACACTCCCATGCCAACACAAAAGAGGGTCCCCACTGTGCATACTTACACTCAGAGCTACATCCACACCTCCCGCTACCGTGTCTTGGCTGAGGGCAGGTCTGCTGGGCACACGGTCCCAGCACCCACACAGGCCTGTCTGCCGCATGCAGCCTGGACCCCCAAGCATTTCTGCGTATTTCCCACGTGCTTGCCAGGAAGACTGGCAGCTCTATGCAGCTCCCACCAGGTACGCTGGGCCTTCCCAGGCACCACTGTGGCATCGGCCGTTTGGGGACCAACTGGTGCCCTGGTGGCCCCAGGCAAGGGAGGTGGGGCCCCCGTGCCATCTAAGCCCAGACTGTGGGAGTCCTCCTACTGTCTTAGGTCCTCTGGTCTCCAGGGTAGAGGCTGGGCTGGGGTCTCACCCCAGAGTGACAGTCACTTGGAGAGCGTGGCTTTTTTGTTGGGCCCAGCCTGCCTTCCTGCCTGAACCCCTTTTCCATTTGGATAAAGGATCCATCAGGGTACTTCCCAGGCTTCTCCTTCCTTCTCATCCTGGCCGTGTTATTCTGCGGGGGCTGCCATGGCAAAGCACCATGACGGAGGAACCCTAACTGTGTCACAGCTCTACAGGCTGGCAGTCTGAGATCAAGGAGTCATTGGCAGGTCGGTTTCCCAGAAGCCTCTGTCCTTGGCCTGCAGATGCTGTCTTCTCCCTGCGTCCACGTGTGGTCTTCCCCGATGCGTGTCTGTGCCCTAATATTACTGGGACACCCATCAGATTGGACCAGGGCCCACCCTAAGGACCTCATTTCACCTTAATCGCCTCTATAAAGACCGCATCTCCAAATGCACTCATATTTTTAGGGGCTTAGGACTTTGACACATGAATTTTTTGAGACACAATTCAGTCCATGACAGCAGCCTTCCTTGGCCCATTCGTGACAGTAGGAAACACATCTTTAGAACCCAAGAGGTCCTGTACTTTGCAGTAAGGCTCGAAGCCAATGCCATCAGTAACCACGAGTTCTTTGCAGTCGCATTTACCGTTACATGCAGTGATTCCATCTGCAGGATCTTAGAAATCTCCACCAACCACATTGACCCAGAAGACTATCACTTTCCATTTCTAAATATCTAAAAATAACCTCCAAGTTATCAGTTTCTCTTTAGGTTTTCTATACGTTTTTCATAATGTCAAATTAAGGCAAGAAGCTAAACTTATTGGATGTTTTCACATTCAGAAAATGTTACTGAGGAATTTGGAGACCTTGTTAGTTAAAACCCACCTGTGCCTCTCCCGAGGGTGCTCGGGGTGTGCGTCTCACGCCCCACAGCCCTGGCTTCTCCCGGCTGGTTTCCCCGTGTCCCTGTGCCTTCCCCTGACAGGTGCTTGTCATCTCCCTCCTGTGGATTTGGGGCATGGAAACCTTTCCCACAGTTAAGGTGTGCTGAGAGGATTAATCTGCTTTCTGTAATCTTGTCAGCAACGTGATACTATAATCTAGCTGTTGACTGAAATCTAATTCCGTTTGACTTTCCTGCAACTGGGTGCGGCGCTGCCTCTCCTCTCCTGCCCTCCTCTCGCTCCTCCAGCTGCCGCGTGATCCGAGATGACGCATAATTGATTTCTAAGCCTTTTGTGGGGCCTTCAAATTGCTTTTGTTGTTGGCTGGTTGAGGTTGTCATACGCTAGGGGTGAAAGAAAAATAAAGTCAGGATTCTGTTTTCCTAGAACGTGTTCAACAGGAGACGTTCTCAGCCGCAGAATGTGGCTCTCGGAGGGAACCCGGGCAATGAGGCCATTGCCAGGGAATCGCAATGAAAGATGCACAGTTGCCCATGTTTTCGTATTAAATTATCCTACGTTCTATGTCAGAGCAATTTCTGAAAAATGCCTTGTCCTAATGCACTCGATTAAGAACAGGCTTTATATGTTTTCCCCATAACAACTTAGGGCTTCTGAAGATAATTTATGAAACAGAATTTCTGTTGACTTTGATCCTTTTGGGTGGTTAAGTACTAATAAAATTGAGACTAAGCTGGCTTAGATGTCTCACAGCTGGTGCTCCGAGCTAAATGACAACTGAAGTACATCAAATATTAATCTATCCTCTGGCCTCCTTCCCACTTTTAGGAAGTTGCCATGTGAGCACCTTAAAAGGGATAGACTAGTTTGTACCGAGCGTCTCCTTAGCCGGGGCTTCCTCGTGCGTAATCTCATCACACAGATGATTTTGTAGACTCGGGGTCTCCGTGGATGTCCAGGGCTGCAGGGCTCTGAGTGGTGCCTGTGGGACATAGAACCTGGGCTGTCTGACTACGCCCCACCCCCGTCTTTTCCACACCTTCCTCCTGAACTGGATATGGGTCAGGTCCAGCGATCCTTGAATGATGTGGCTTTACAACGGCTATTTCACAAAGGACCCCTGACATGTCAAAAGTGGCTTTGTGTACCAGGCAAACTAATTCTGAATGAACACACTCTTTTTTTCTACTAAGGATGATATTTGAGATCCTTTTCTTCAAGGGTTGCCAGGGTTGGGTTTCGGGAAGACAGATTGTGAGACACAGATATATATGTAGGAAATTTCCAAGGGGGTTCTCCTCTGAGGGTGAGGGTGTAGAATCAGGCAGAGGGAGGGGTTTGAATGGCAACTAGGTGGGACAGAAGCCCCCGCCAGCCCCACGAAGGGCTGCAGAGCAGGGCCGCCCATTTGTCTTTCTGCATCAGCTGGTCCTGAGGACCCTCCCCATGGACGTGTGCCCATGTGGGAGTGATTGCTGGGATGTCTAGGGACCTGGTGCACCTGGCCATCCCCTGTCTGTGACGAGCAGTTCTGGTGATGCAGTCACCCCGTGTCCACCGACAAGTGCTCAGTCTCTACTGAGGCTTACAGCAGCCAAATGGTGCATAATTCTTTCTTGCTGCAGCCGGCAGGGCCTTGCTGCAGAACCCTGGGGATTAGGCTGAGAATCTCCCACTGACTGCCTGCAAATTCCAAGTGACATCTCTGCTCCATGTGTGCCTCTAGCTCTACGGGCCCTTCCAGGCCACAGGGCCCAAGGAGAGGACTGCTGGCACCACGCCTGGCCTGCTGCTTGCCCTGTCCCTCTCTGGGCCCTGCCTGGAGCTAGGAGCTTTCTCTGCTGCTGGGGAAATGTTGAAACCACCTTCCCAAGGCCACAGTATGCTGCCCCCACAGCCCAAAGAGGGGTGCCTCCTTCTAGGTCGGTAGATGGCTTTTCCTTTGCCATGAGGCAGTGTCTCAACCATAGATAGCTGTTGCAGCGTGGTGGGCCCCGGCTTCCCTAGGGTTCATCTCCCACCCTTGGAGAGCTGGTGTCCTGCCGTGGCCTTCAGCGTGCTCCTCAGTTCTGGCTCCTGCGGTTCGATGGCCTTGATGCCATCAACACGGCAGACCCATGTGCTGCTTTGCGGAGAACTTGGACGGTAAGTTAGGACTGTCTCTCGGCACAGGGTAGAGAGCCAGCGCACCTCTGTGGGAAGATCATAAAGGCATCTGTGTCCACCCCAGGTCAATGTGACCTGTTTCTGCTTGTTAGGCATGGAAACAAACACACCTTCCAGATCAGTGCTGTTTCCCATGTACCTGACACCACAGGGCACTTTTCTGGCATAGACACCACACTGGGCACAACGGCTGCCCCTGGGCTGCCAGCTGCCGAGTTTGCAGTCACCCACTCTCCCCAGCCAGGCTGCCTCGGGGCCCCCTGTGGGACGCGCTGGTGGGTTTCACGGAGCTGTGGCCCCTTAGCCCTTCCCGAACACATTATCTCCTCTGATCTGCTCCAGTATTCGGAGAGGGGGCTTCCATCTGACCCTCTGTGCTCTGAGGACTCTCCCCCGACATTCCAGGGACCCACAGGGGTCCTTCCCAATTCTACTGAATGTGGCCATTCCAGGTAGACATTTAGGGACTGGAAAAACGGCTGTTGGGCATGTCTGTGGGGCCCACCGTGTCGGGCCCTGTTCACTGCCCAGCTCCCACACGGCCCGCTCCGACAAGGGGTCAGGGCGACGCTCGTGCCTGCGGGGTCAGTGTCCACTTAGACCCTGCGCACTCCCCTTTCCCCAATACACAGTCAGCCCCGCAATGTAGGTCCGCTCGGAAAAGATCTGGGGGGCGAATTACCATACACACTGGACTTTATGAGAAAAGTCTGCTATTGCTCAAGGCACAGAGGTTTAGAGTTCATCTATCGTAGCAACATTAATACGACATGGCAAATGCTTTAAAAGAGGCTGCCATGACCACCTCACCCCTGAACCCTGCAGGATTCAGGAAATGCTGAGTTGAACTATTTGTTTTTTAATTAAACTCTTTAAACTAATTAATTAGCGTATGCTTCGCTTCCCATACCTGTCCGTCGGCTGACACTGGGTACTCAAGGTGCGTTCAGATGGCACACGCCCGTCTTGACACCGGTCAGGCGCTCTTAGCACACATTCACACTGTGCGTGGGTGCCCCTGTCCCAGCCAGTGCTGGTCACTTGCATAGCGTTGCATGACAGCACAGAGGAGGACATGGGAGGGACGGCGTCGACCCTCTCAACAGCCAGCTGCGTTCTTGATCTATGTCATGACAGGATGACGTCTCCGGCCAATTTCCCCTCTCTCGTACCCAGGCTTGGCTTTCCCGGGCATGAGCTCCTCCGGGTTTTTCCAGCTGCAGCAACTCCTGGCCCCATTCACCACCTGTTGCCATGGAGCCCTCCTTGCCAAACGGTACCACATAGCTTACCTACTTTCAGATTCTGGCAAGCACTGTTTTTAAAGTATCTTTGCAATTGTTCTCTTCTTTTAAACGTCTTCCTTTCAATCGCCACTTATTCCGAAGAAAGCAGGATCCTGAAATACAGGAGAACCAGAGACAAGGAAGGGCTTCTCCTGCAAAAGGTGCAGTTAAACTGTTTCGAATTACCTGGGGATTAAATGTCATGCAATTTTATACTTAACAAGGTGATCTGACCTCAGTTTAAAATGGGAAGTGATGTTTCTATTTGAGAGACCTGATGTATAAATAACCTAGTTAATAATTTAACCTAGTTAAATTTGTTAGCTCATACCTTGTGTTGTGGTTTAAAAACATAGCTATTTGACCAAATGGGGAAGTAGAGGCTGTGGGACTTGGACTGGCCCTTCTGGAAAGAAGGAGTGGCTGGGCGTGGGGTGGTGAAAGCTCCAAGTGGGGGCAGAGCAGAGCATTGCCTCGGCAGGAGGGCGGGTGACACGTCCCCGGCCGTTCCCTCCCCTCAGGGCCTTGGCTTTCCCAGCATAGGGGCAGGACAGGGCTGCCAGAGTGTCCGTTTCTTGTTTAAAATAATGTCATCTTTGTGGTGTTCTGGCTGTTTTATTACGGCTTGCCGTTCCTCGGGTGGCAGGATTATGAGTGTAGGAGGAGGTGTGTATAATTACGAAGCCCTGGCTTTCGTCAGCTCGACATGAAAGTCTATATACGGAACGTTGAACAAAACAGAACCGCAGGGGTGGAGAGCAGAGACCCGTGAGTCATTTCAGCACCAGTCCACTGGCTCGAGGCGGAAGCAACATGTAAACAAATCAAACATCTTGAATGAACATGTCACACACACAGCACACTCATGCAAGTACATATGCATGTGTACACGCCTATAGATGTTTACATAGTTATGATCTGGAGTTAATATAGGGCCTCTGAAAATAATCTGTCCACAGTTAGGTTCTCTTTTTTATTTTCCTTAGAGACAGGGTCTCACTTTGTTGCTCAGGCTGGAGTGCAGTGGCATCATCATAGCTCACTGTAACCTTGAACTCCTGGGCTCAAGAGATCCTTCTGCCTCAGCCTCTTGAGTAGGTAGGACTACGGTTGCTCACCACCATTCCCAGCTAATTTTTTACTTTTATTTTTAGAAATGTGATCTCACTATGTTGCCCAGGCTGGTCTCAAACTCCTGGCCTCAAGCCATCCTCCAGCTTCAGCCTCCAAAAGTGCTGGGATCAGAGACTTGAGCCACCATGGCTGGCTAGTTTCAGCTTAGAGTAAATGTTCTCTAGGTCATGGCCTCTCAGACCTGAGCATGTCACAGGTCCCCTGGGCGTCTGGGTGGAACACAGGTTCTGATTTGGGGGGCTGGGGTGGGGCCTGGGAGTTTGTGTTTCTAGCAAGCTCCCATGAGATGCTGACACTGCTGCTCCGTGGACCCCACTCTGACAAGCCAGCTTTGTGCCCTTCAGCATGTGAGATCTCAGGAGTTGCTGGGAGTCTGAGCTTGCAGGGTCAGAACAGCGTGTCTGCTGCTGGGTGACGGGAAGCCCGTAGTTAGAGCCACTGCCTGGGCTGGACGGTAGCTGGCCCCTGGGTGGGAGCTGACTCACTGGGTGCTGCTGGAGCTGGAGTTGATCCAGAGCTCTGATCCAACCTTGACCTCTGGCTGACAGAGTGACCTTCCTGTCCCTGGACCTCCCCAAGCCTCTGGGTCTCTGATGGGTGGGTTGGCTCCTGGGACTCACCAGCAGCCCTTCGGTGGCCTGTGTCTGGGTTCTCATATAGTGGCCCCTGGCCATGAGGCTGAGGCTGCCATGAGCGCTGTCTCAGTCACGCTCTGCAGTCTTGTCCCTGGAAGTGGACCTTGGGGCAGGTGCAGGGGAGATGGGTCAGGGGAGGCTCTGAGCCTGTCTGCCTCCTGTGGTCTCCCAGCCGCTCGATTGTCCAAATCACAGAAGACTCCTCCTGGTACTAGGCATGTTACAGTCGTCCCCAAACCTACCTCCTGATGGCTTTTCCACATCTGCTTCTCAAAGCCCTTGCAACCACCTGGCCCAGGCACTGTCCCTGGCCTCTGTGTGCTCCCTAACTGGCTCCTGCCTGCCTCCACGTCTGTCCTTTTCTCCACAGCCAGAGGAACTATCTGGAAATGTGAATTTATTGCCCTTCTGTTTAGAAGCCTCCAGTGGCTTCGCCCTGCCCTGGCCTATGGGATAAACTGAGTCCTTAAGTGGCTCACAGCCTTGCAGGACGTGGTCCCACCTCCGGGGTCCCACTTCAAACCTCAGTCACAGCCCTCACTGCCGTGTAGGAATCATCATTTACTGTAGGACCCTGAATAGTAATGTTAGAATGGCAACAAGTTATGATTGGTTATATTATAATATAATCATTATGTATGTTATGTCATGTATTAGTAGGAATTCCATAGTAATGTGTTATGATAGGGATGAACTCTATGTTGATTTCTTACTATGTATCAGGCACTGAGCTAGCCTCTTCTCAAATGGTATTTCATTTAATCCTCACAACGCTGAACGTTGCAGATGTGGTTATCTTTGTTATATAGGTGAGGAAATTTGGCATGGAAAAGTTTTTAAATTGTATAAAGTTGCACAGCTAATAAATGGAAGAGGGGTATTGTACCCCCTGAATCTCAAAATAGTTCAAAGATGCAGCTCTCCAGGTTTGGTGTAGTGGTGGGCTGTGTGTGTGTCTGTATCTATGTGCGTGTGTCTGTTGTGTCTGTTGTGTATGTGTGTCTGTATGTGTGTCTGTGTGTATGTTTGTGTCTATGTGTGTCTGTATGTGTCTGTGTCTGTGTGCACGTCTGTGGTGTATGTCTATGTATGTGTGTACCTGTTGTGTGTGTTTGTTATGTGTATGCCTGTATATGTATCTGTTGTAAGTGTCTGTGGTGTATGTGTGTTTGTGTATGTGTCTGTGTATATGTTTGTTGTGTGTGTCTGTGTGTGTTTGTGTGTCTGTTGTGTGTATGTGTCTGTGTGTGTTGTGTATGTGTATCTGTGTGTGTGTCTGTGAGTGTGTCTGTGTGTGTATGTGGGGGCGAGGGAAGCATGTGTGATGTGTTGCTATGAGAAGCAAAGAGAAAGACCACACTTTTACCTTGGGATTTTAGGCATTTGTGGCAGCTCCAGCCTATGAGATGGGTGTCTATCCTAGATGTGAGTTTTCAGGCTCCATGTCCAAGCAAAAGAGCCAGGCATTTCCCCAGATTGTCTTTTTTATGTATGGAGATTTAAATACTTGTGGTCCGTGTTCCACCTAGAATTAGTTTGCATGACTGGGTAGAATTGAAGCCACTTACGAATTTAAGTGATGCTTACTTGCTCCTAGGATGTCTGCCTGAATGGTGTATTGATCTAAGGAGTGAGAATCTTATTTGCTTTAAAAATGATGACATTGAAATATTTAATTTGACATTCATAACCCACAAGTTTGAAGTAGAAAAACCCTCTGGTAGCTTCTGCTCTCTCAACAGAGAAGATAAACTGCAGCACTGTCAGATCTTGTTAGAGCACCCATTTTCCCTGAACCAGCAAGTAGATGTCACAAGCCACGGGAATCCTCCCTTGTGCTGGCGGACCACCCGATCGACAACATGCTTCTTGAACGACACCATGACTCTCTTGTTGAAATCCATATTTTTCAAAGATATTCCCTGAACTGCAATATTTGTACAGGTCTTCTTACGCTGCTTCAGGTGTTTTGCACGGTTCCTCTGTTGTTGTAAGCGACAGTGAAATCACAGCACTTAAACTATAAAATTATTTACATAATAGGCAACAGAACTTTTCTACATGATTTAGTAAATTTTAGAGTTTTCCACCACCAAACTCACAGGCCTCTTTCACACAGGTTTTGTAGGTGAAAGTGAAGAGTGATTCGAATACATTTTAGTTCAAAGTGAACTGGGTAAATCACAACAAGGTGAGAGGAAGGTGCGTGCTATGGTTTGGATACTCGGCCTGTCCCAATCTCACGTTGAAATTTGGTCCCCAGTGTTGGAGGTGGGGCTTGGTGGGAGGCGTTTGGGTCCTGGGGGTGGGTCCCTCAAGAAAGGCTTGGTGCCTCCTGTCTTGCGCCTTCTCCCCCGACCCGACCCACCTGCCCCCTTCGCTGCCCCCGCAGTCTGCTCCCTGCGACCCTGCCCAGCAGCACACGGTGGCGCCGCGGTCTGTACGGCTGCAGAACCGTGAGCCAAATAAACCTCACCTTTTAATAAATTACCCAGCCTCGAGTGTTCCTTTATAGCAACACAAAGTGGATGAACACAGTGTGTTACACAGTAGAAAAAAAAGTCTTTTGAAATATGTGAGAAACTTTTTCTTTCACTCTCAGCCTCAATTTAAAAACAAACAAACCCTCTTTTATATTCCAGCTCCAGGGAGAGCAAATTTCCAGGTGTAAGGGGTAGAGAAGTACAAAACTGATTTGTGAAACAAAGGACTTGGTACAGAAAAAAAGTTCTTTAAAAAAAAAAAAAAAGAATTAGGTGACACCGTTCTACACTTGGAAGCAGCTGCAATGAAACCGCGCTCCTGGCGGTGGACGCGAGGACGTGCATGTTTCCTGTTTGTGCGTCACCTGCAAACAAAGGGCGCCGCCTTCCCACCGCGTGCTTCTGCCCCCCAATGCCGGCGGTGTGCCTGGGGTTCATCGCTTTTTGTTTATTCCTGAACAGAGGGCAACCTTGTGTGCTTCTGCACCGAAATCCAACCTTTTCCGTTTAAAAACATTTTCCTCAATCTTATTTATCCTTGTAAGTTTACCGAAAATTAATTTACTGTTTCTACATCATAATCTCATCTATTCTTAATATCTTTTCACTTTACATCTAATGGGTTTTAGATTTTTATTTTAATCCTCCCTCTCCTTCATCTTTTGAGCTTTTTATCTCAGTGGTTTTTGGATTTAAATCTCCTCGAACACATTTTATTTTCAATGCTTCTTTTTTAAGGAGTACATCCCACATGGGGTTGACAGCAAGGGTTTGGACTCAGTTCAGACACAGAATGAGGATGCTGTTTCCTCATCAGGTCCTTGACGCTGTCATCTGTAGGATGGGGCACACGCACACTGGCCACCATAGAGGTGCTGGCGTAATGAGCATCACACACCTGAGCATCAGACATTGCTCTCGAGAACTGTTGGAGGCTGTGTCATGATTTTTATCATCACTTGGGATTTTGATTCTTTTGGTTTTAATTTCTACTTTTTTATTGCTAAACCTAATCTTATAGAAATATAATTACAAAATAGATCACAAATAAAAATAGTATAAAATAAACGTATGAATTAAAATATAAAACTAGCAATTGCTTATTCACCACTCAGCTTGAAAGCAGAACGTCGCTGTGTCTGCCAACATCCCTGGACCCCACTCAGGCTCCCAACTTGTCCTCTCCTGCAGAGGCAGCCTCTGCCACCATGTGCGTGTTACTTGTGTTTGCTTTTCTTCGTAATTTCAGCAGATATTTATGTGTTCTTAACAATATTCTAAACAGTTTTGGTTGTTTGCTTCCCTCAATATAAATAGCACATTATATTTCTGAGATCCATTCCTTTTCCACTGCTATTTAACACACTTCATTTATCCCTTTGAGGCGATAGGCACTCAGGCTTTGCAGAGTAGTATTGGTTTTGTTTTCCAATCGTGATTGGTGCCTCTCTGTATGTTCTCAAGCTTGGCTCCTTGCACCCACTACAAGAGTTTCTCTAGGAGTGGTGTGGCTAGTTTCTCTGGGCGTGGCCTGGCTAGGTCCTGTGCATGAGCGTCTCCAACACTGGCAGGTGATGACAAATTCTTTAACAAATTTCCTCCCCTCCAGTGGGAACAAGAGTGCTCAGCTGTTCTGTATCTTCAAGAACATATAACATCATCAGACTTTTTAATTTATCTAGTAAGTGTGAAATGATATGTCACTCAGCTTAACACTGCATTTTGGAGGTTCACACAGGATATAGGGCCTCCTGTGTTCACTGTTCACTTATAGTTTTGCTCCCCTTAAATGCCTGTTCTTACCTTTTAGTCATTTTTACATGACGTTGATGGGCTTTTTATTGATTCAAAGAACTTCTTTATAGAGTCTGAATATTATTTCTTTGATGGTTCTATGTGTTGCACTGTCTTCTCCCAGTTTGTGACTTGCTGTAGTGAGTCTTTTGGTGATCAGAAGTTCTAAATATTAATACAGTCAAATATATCCATCTTTTTTCTATACTTTGTGCTTTTTTGTGTCTTACTTTAAAAAGAAAAAAACCCTTTTCTATCTGAAATTACAAAGATTCTATCCTATATTTTCTTCTTCTAAATTAAAAGAAAAAATTACTTTCACATGTAAGCTACTAATACATTGTTTCTGTATATGGTGTGAGGTAGGGAGCCCAATTTTTGCTTTCTTTAGACTACCAGTCCCATTCTTTCTTTATTCATCTGCAATGCCAGCTGTTAGAAATCAAGTTTCCATATATGTGTGGGTCTGTTTCTAAGTTTTATATCGTTTTCTTTGTTTGTCAATCTTGTGACAATACCACACCATCTTGATTACCATAACTGTATAGTAAGTCTCAATATTTGTTATATTGTTTCTCCTATTTGAAGCTGGTAATATGATAATTATATTAATATAATTTTTAGTGCAATACCAACTTTGGAATCTTGTAATAAATTCCATTAGGACATAAATTCCATTTGCTTATGTTTTTGTTAGTATTTTTGCATTTGTGTTCATAAAAGCTTTTGTTCATGTGTGAGATTGACTTGTCATCTTTCTCGTACTATCCCTGATTTTGATAGGTAGGCTAATAAATAAGTTGGAGAAATGTTTATTTTTTCTATATTTTTTGGAACAGTTGTGTGGTAAAATTACATAATCCTTGGTAGAACTCACCAGTAAAATCATCTTTATTTTTTCTGAAGATAGATTTTTAAATATTGATTCAAGGTTTTTAATGGTTATAGGATCATTTGGTCCTTTGTGGGTCAGTTGGGATAACTTGTTTTATGTAGGTTTTTGTCATTTTTACATTTTTTCAAATTGGTTGGCCTAAATTTGTTCCTGACAACTCTCTATATGTGTTTATATATACATTATTATCTACCTTTTCATTTATGCAATGTATATTTGATTTTCACTTTTTCCCTTTATTAGCTGCTAGAGATTTGTCAAGTTTATTAGTCTTTTTCAAAAGTCTCTTTCAAAAAGAGGCTTTATTAATCTTCTCCCTTATACCTTTATTTTCATTATATTTTGTTCTTATCATTTTCTTTCTTTTACTTCGTTGGGTTTATTTTGTTATTCTTGTAGTTCACTAATTTCCAGCTTTCTTCTTTCTAATAGAATAACTTAAGACTATAAATTTGCCTCTTATTATGACTTTAGCTACACCCTATAATTCTTGATACCTAATATTTTTATTATTAATTAGCCCAAGATATTTTCTGATTTCCATTATGACTGCTGTTTTAATCTATGAGATTTTTGGAAGTGCATTTCTTATTTCACAAATAAATAGATTTGTTTTAAAATTATTTTGTTGATTTTGAACTTAACATATTATCTTGAATTTAAAGTATATTGAGTCTAAAAAGTATTCAGATTTTAGAAGTGCTAAAATATGGAAAAAACAGCAACAGCAATTATAAGAAGTCATCAATTCTAAGGCACATCCTACCTTAGAGATGCTAAAAACAGAAAAATTGTGCCTTAGAATCTAAAATATTTTGTTGCAATCAGAAACTGTGTGTCTGTTATATTAATTTGCTCAAATATGTTACAATTTGCTTTATTTGCTAGCATATCAAAATTTGTAAATGTTCCTTGAGTGTTTCAAAAAATATGCATTTTATTCTATACTTGTATATATTCCTATTATATCAACCTTTTTTTTTTTTTTTTTTTTTTTTTTTTTTTTTTTTGTTGAGACAGAGTCTCACTTTGTTGCCCAGGCTAGAGTGAGTGCCGTGGCGTCAGCTTAGCTCACAGCAACCTCAGACTCCTCGGCTTAAGCGATCCTACTGCCTCAGCCTCCCGAGTAGCTGGGACTACAGGCATGCGCCACTATGCCCGGCTAATTTTTTCTATATAGATTTTTAGTTGTCCATATAATGTCTTTCTATTTTTAGTAGAGACGGGGTCTCGCTCAGGCTGGTCTCGAACTCCTGACCTTGAGCAATCCACCCGCCTCGGCCTCCCAGAGTGCTAGGATTACAGGCGTGAGCCACCGCGCCCGGCCAATATATCAACCTTTTTAATAGTGACATTCAAGCACTTCATATCATTACTGAGTTTTATCTACATCTATCAATTACTTACAGACATTTTTAAATCTACCACTATGATGGCTATATTTACCCATTTTTTCCTTGTAATTCTATCTATCTTTGTTTTAAATATTTTGAAGCTGTGTTAGTAGGTATAAAAATGCTTAGAATTGTTATACTTTCCTGGCAAATTGAGCCTTTATCAATCTGTAGTAACTTCTTTTTCTTAATCTTTAGTAAAGACTTTTGTTTTAATTTTTTTATGTTTAACTGATAGTAATACATCTGTCCATACCAGTTTTTTTTGGTTATTTACTTGCAATATATTTTCCATTTTTTTGCTTTTTACCTGTCTGTGTCTTTATGTTTAGGTGTATCTCTTATAAATAGCATTCAGCTAGTATTTTTCAAATCCAACCTAATGACTATAATTTTTTCATTGGGAAGTTTATTCATTTATATTTATAGGCAGTCCTGATATATTTAGATTCCTTTCTACTATTTTATTTCATGCATTCTATTCATCATATCTTTTCCAGGTTTCTTTACTTCTTTTGTTCTTAACTTCTTTTAAATTGATTGAGATTTTTTTTCTTCTCATCTTATTTCCCAACTCCATTTGGAAGTAATATATTCTATTTCTATTATGTTATTGATTACCCTAGAAATATTAATAAGCTGTAGACATTTAACTTAATGAAGTCTGCAGCTAATATTTACCCTCCTTACAAATAATACAAGAAATGTAGAATGCTTTCATTATAAATTATATGTTGTAGTTCCATTTCTTAGTTCTATCTTGTTATTTTTAACCACATAAACTATATGTTATTATTTTCATAGCTAATGTTTGTTTAAAGTTATCCACATATTTATTATTTTCCTTCTTACATCTCAAACCTTTTTTTCTAGAATCCTTTCTTTCTTCTTAAAGTTTGCCCTATTTACCCTACAAAATTCCTTTAATGAGGGTCAATCATAGATAGCTTTTAGAAATGTCCTTAATCCATCATCATTTTAAAAATATACATTTAATTTATTTATAATGTCAAGTCAATGCCTATTTTTTTCTAGCACACTGAAGATATTGTTCTCCTGTCTTCTGGCTTCACCTGTAACTATTGAGAAGCCAGCTATCTTTCTAATTCTTCTTTCATTTTAGGACATATATTTTTTCCTTGATGAGCATTTTGAAAAGTCTTTCTTTGTCATTTGTATTCAGCAATTTTACTATGGTGTGTCTATATTTTAAATTACCTTCCTTGGGGGTTTATTGGGCTCCCTAAATATGAAGATCTATGTCCTTAAAAAATAATGGAAAAACCTCAGCCATTATCTTTTCAAATATTTTCTCTCTCCCATTCTATTTTTCCTTCTAGAATTTTGATAAAAATATATTATATTTAATATTATAATAAATTATATATTTAATTTATTATATTTTACTTATATTATTTCTCTTTTATATTTTCTCATATTTGCCTACATGTCTCTTAAACTTTATCTTATGTTTTCCTTCTCTTTTTTTAAACCTAATTGCTCCATTTTCCACAAGTTATTGAGAATTGAAGTGTATCTTCCAATCATATAATTCTCTCTTTAGCTATATCTAGTCTGCTTCTTAGCCTTTCTATTAAAATTTTTATTTTCCATTACTAGAAATTTTTGTTCTTTTAAAAATTCTATTTGATTCTAAAGCCACTGTTCTACATATGGCAAAGGAATATTCACGATATTACTAATCCATTTCACTCATTGTTAAATTCATTATCACTTGTGCAAAATATATAGAAGAATATAAAATGGCTGTTTGATGTATCATTTACCCTTTCTTGATCCTTGAATCAGTGGGCAGAAATTTATTAGGGCACATGTTACACTAGCTCAATAGAAATCAGTAGATATTGATGCTTAAACCAAACCTGTCCATTAATACTACTTTAAGCTATGGCCAGTTTGTCAATTTATGTAGGAATCCCAGTGATGAAAAACCAAACTTTGTTATAGATCCCTTCTCATTTAAATTATTAATGACTGGATACTGGTTTTGCATGAGCTGAGTATTTACTTCCAAAACAGAAAGAACAGAAATACAAATATTCTCTTTTTATCTCTCATTTGGTAGCATCTTGTGACAAACATTGGCCTCAACTGAAATGAGACTATGATCTTCATCCCACTTGGTATTCACACACTTTATGTGGAAATATTAATGTACTTTATTATGGTCTATTTCCTGAGATACCCTGGTCCTATTATATATGTTATTTGGCAATATTACCTTTTTAAAATCTGGAAGTAATGAATTCTGAAAAACAACTATTACTGGGGATTTCATATTAAAAAAATTATGGTCCTTTAATACTCATGTCATTGTGTTCTGGTAAGGATTAAATAAAATATAGAATAGTTCTTAACATACTGCTTGGCACATAGTAAACCCTCAATAAACAATAACTGGTGTTAATTGTTGTTGTTGAAACATTCCAAATATTTCCCTGATTCTTATACTGCATAAAGTGGTTTTAGGGACAAAGGGGCAGGAAGTGTGGAGCTGGCTCCTTAATATTTCTATCCTGTCTTACCTTCCACATGTCTAAGGTGAAAACTACAGGAGCATTTTGGAAGCTTGTTAGGCAGCAATGTACGTTAGAGCCATCAGGACTGAGAACTTACATCTAAATGGACCTGTGGGGAGGGGAGGTAACAGGAATGTGGAGCCAGCTGCTTAGGCAGTCAAAGTCCCTCTGAGGAGATATGAGAGTTGTGTTAAAAATTACTGGGGCAAGGAAAGGGTTCATCACTTTCCAGCAGGTGGTCTGAATCTAAGGGCTCAGCAGGAGGTCGTAGGAGAAGGATTTTTTTTATTCTTAATCAAATTAACGAATATCTTTAAATATTATAATAAATGCTATCAGGTTCGTGGAGTGGAAAAGTAGCTCTTTGCCACTCCAAAGCAATTTGGCAATATTTATCAACACTTTTAGAATGAATGTAAGTGACCTTTAACCTACTTTCTCCACTTCCAGAAATTAGTCCCAAAGAAATAATGTGAAATGAAAAAAATGATTATGCAAGATGTTCATTACTGCAGTGTCGTATGTACTAGAGAAAAACTAGATAAATACTCATTAATGGTGGAATGGCTAAGTCATAATATATCTGATTTATAGAGTGTTACAAAGTCAACCAAAATAACGTTTGTGAAGAGGTTTTTTATTATGAGTGTTTAGTTTTTTAAATCTTCTGTTTTTGTACTTTACATTATAACAAATTAATTTCTTAATAAAAAAGTAATAAGAAAAAGTCATATCTGGATAAGATGGAGTCAACAATGAGGATGTTGGAGCCAAAAATAGTTCAGGAAAGGCACCTGTTAGGAGCCCAGGTGATGATGCCTGGATGCAGAATTTTTATTGTCTCTGCACATAGATGTCACCTCAGCCTTTGCAAATAGGGAAGTCAGGTTGTATTTGCACAGAGAGTTGCATCCAAGCCACAACATAAATAAGATTCACATTTTTGTGTGAATTAAACACATATGTTTCCTCCTACTAATTCAGAGGCCTTGCAGAATACATGGAATGTTTTTCTACTCTTGAGATGCATGGTGATTAAGATCAAAGGTCTCAGTGTCTGGTGGAGCTTAGTTCTAATTCTACTGCTAACTATGCTGAATAATTTACTAACCTCTCTAAACCTCAGTTTCCTCATTTATAATAAAGAACTTGTGCTGACTTGTTGTAAGGATCAAATAAAACAATGTTAGGAGCTTAACAAAATGCCTGAAACAGAGCAGGTGTTCAAAAATAACAGAGCTATTATCTCTGGAACATGCATAAAATAAGCCAGTCAAATCCATAACTCTGGCAGACATAATTGTCATCATTTAGCAACACTAGAAGAAACACAAACCTTAATTTGTGGATGTACCTTTTCGTGAGGGTCTCTATAGTCAGGTCCCGTCCCCCCGGGGCTCCTTGTGTGGGCTGACAGTGGGGGGTGCCCGTGGCATCCTCACCTCTGCAGGTGAATGCTAGTCAAGCACAGAATTCGAGACCTTAGCACTACTTCATGTGCTCTTTTTCTGCTTTCTTCAGAATTAAAAGAAGAAATGAGAGAGAGAGAGAGAGAGAGAGAAGAGGAGGAAGAGGAGAGAGAATTTAAGATGCACAATTCTGTAGCTTAGCTCGTGCAAACCTGTAAAGCTATAGGACGCGAGTTCGTTGCTTCCTGTCCGTTTTCAGGACTGTTTTGTCTTTGTTCACTGGTGTTAATGGTGAAACTAACTACATGCTGCCCGTGGACATTTGTTCATTCTATTATATAATAGCAGGATGAGGGACAAATGATTCTTTTTAGGGACATCTAGGGGACAACCAGGCAGAGGATGCCATTCAGTCCCTGTCTGCCTTGTGGGAAGCAGCATGTCACGTTTTTGTCCAGACCAGGGCCCTGTGACTTTTCTGTACCTTATGAGGAATATGGTTTGCGGAGTGCGTATCATAGAATTTTGAATGTATTTCAGTCTCGGTCATTTCCTCTTTAACTTTTCCTAGGTGTTGAACCGCACCACGGCCCGCCTGCTCAGGAGTTCTGAAGGACATAAGTGAGCCATGATTGCTTCGAGGGGAGGAAATCCATAAAGGGCAGGTGTCAAGTCTGCCTACGCCTTAATTTGTGTTTATTCAATTATTTCTTAGAATCAGAGGTGGTGTGAGGTTTTGGGGGAGGCCTAAAGCTTACACAGTATAGCCCCCATTAAGAAAAAGTGATGATCAATTATTAACATTGAATAGTCAGAACCCTTCCCAGTCCGTGGAAGGGGCTGCGCAGAGAGGCCTGAGGCTACACTTCATTGGCTTCCTGAAAAATCGGCCACGAGACTGGACCGTGCCCAGGCACTCTGAATGCTGCTTTGAGCAGCGGTGCGAGTGCTGTCTTTCCAGTGCTGTCTTTGCATCGAGGTTGGAGAGCATCTGCAGCACTTTGGCTGCGTCCTGCTCTCTTGGGTCACAGGGTGTGTTCCTGAGTCCCCCAGAGCCCATCTAGCCCAGCTTCCAGCCTTCAGCCTCCTCCTTCCCCGCTCTGTGAGAAACAGACGTCTCTTTCCAGGGAAAATCTAACAGGTGTTGGCATTCTGGGCAAAAGATCCAAAGTTTTGAGATGTGTTGCTTTCTGAATAAAGCTGCGGGCTCACTAATTAACAATCAGGAAATAGACGTCTTGGAAAGGGGAGAGTTAACGCCTCACGTCTGCTGGAAAGAACAGCTGAGATGGCGATACTCCCCCAGGTAGTTTCTGTATGTAACCTAATTGCAGTAAATATCTTTCTCCTTTTCTGTTTTCCCTTTCCATACATGTGCTGCGTTGTCCTTTTACTACTTTTAGAAAGTAAAAAGGAAAGAAAGAAAAATAAGTAGAAAATACGAGGCAGGTGGCGGGATGCGTACATACATACGTACCTTGCTGTGGAAGTGGGGTCTGGCGCTACGAAGATCAAAGGTGGTTTTAAAAAGTGCGGCTTGGGGGAATTTGTTCTACCAATTATCAGAACAGGATATAAGGTCATACTGTTTTTACTGAATATGGTAACAGAAACAGGTGGATAGTTTTGGCTTTTAGCCGGGAGCAGGGGAGCTGACCCTGGAGGAAGGCTCTGGCGACACAGGCTGGCACTCGGGACCCCTGGTGCAGGCCCAGCACAGCAGGGACCAGCTGTCCCCAGGCCCCTGCCCCTGGAGGGTGGCCGAGTTCTCTGCTGGACCCCAGCGCCTGGCCTAGGGCCAGGCACAGAGTGGACCCAGCTCGGTTTTGTTGAGCGATAGATTTGAGATCAGGGCAGGCTGGGGAGCCGGACTTTGACCTGCAGGGTTGAAATCAAAGAGCGAAACAAAAGAGGTGGGCAAGGAGGCTGGTCTAGGTCTCCCTTCCTGAGAGAAAATGAATTCTTCTACCAATACGTGGAGAGCAGGCCTGAACTGCTGGTGGAAGGAAGACAGAGGGTTTCTTGTACCAATGCCCCTGAGGTGACCGGGGCAAGGGGCTCAGGGGACCTCAGAAAGCCGCCTCCACTGGAGTCTGGCAAGGACTGACTCTTCTGCCTCTGTGCCTGGCAAGGCCACTTCAAATACTGCTGCCAAGGGGAGGCCACCCTGCACGGGCTGCTGCCCGCCCCTTGGTTGAAGGAAGGAGATGGAGAAGCCTGAGAATATTTGAATTTGTGTGAAAACAACCAGGGGGTCCGGTGATGGGCTGGCATCGTGGGACCAGAATAGAGATGCCAGGACCAGATCCAAAGCTGAGCAAGACGTGAGCATAGGAACCAAATGTCAACACGAAACGAGTTACTGGGGATGGCGGCCTCCATAGCCACCACAGTGAATTCCAAGTATGGCAGAGTTCAATGTAAAACATTTTTTGAAAAAAGTGCTTAAAGCAATTTGTATTCTTTTTAAAGCAAGTGGAAAATTATGTTATGAAATAAGCACATTGAATTATAGGAGCATAAACTAGTCAAGAACGAAGACAAAAATTTAAAAACATCTCAATGGGCGGGAAGGATTTGGTCTCTAAGAATTCAGATCTAAGGGTTGATGTGACGTTTCCATTGAGCAGCTGGTGAAGGAATTGGAATAAGTTTATACAAGAGGAAGCAGAAGTGGAACGTTTTTAAAATGTGATATAAAATCATGAGAGAAGAATTATTTTCAAATTATTAAACTAGTAAACATAGAAAAAAGTCAATATGTATCCCAAGTATGAGAATATTAAACGAGCCCACCAGAACTGCAGTGTAAATAAATAACAGTTTTCTAAATAACAATTTTCCGGAGAAGAGAGCAATGGAAAGACCCCTCGGGAACCAAGTTCTGGAAATTAGGTACAAGAAAACCGAAAGCGACCATGACTCCAGATAAGCCAGCACCTTTGATGTTTCTTGGCTCAGAGAAGTTTGAGAAAGATCAAGGCCAAGCTCTGATGGCCTCTAGCGCCCTTTGTCGGCCTCACTACTCACTTCCAGGACGTTCTGATTGTTTGCTTCCTCCTCTGTGCCCAAGCGTGTTACTCATAACCCGCTGGTAATATATGGCATATCCGGGCATGACGGCTGCCAGCCGCCTCCCGGGGCCACTTTGCTAGGTACGGTCACATGCATCACTCTGCAACGAGTGAGCTATGAGTAACTCAGATATTTCCTAGGAATAGTGATGGCCAGACAGCTAGAGCCCAAGGAGCCCACCTCCATACCCTCAAATTAAGCTGACCCTCTGGGTTCAGATTCTTTTTTTTTTATTTCAGGAAATTATAGGGATACAAACATTTTGATTACATGTTATGACTTTGCCACATCCCAACCATGATTTAAGATGTGCCTTCCCCCCACCCACAATGCTCATGGCATCCATTAGTTGTGAGTTTACCCACCCCCAACCCTCCTACCCACAAAGAATATTATTACTATGTGACCACCTTTGTGTTCATCAGTCAGTGCCAGTTTGATGGTGAGTACATGTGGTGCCCATTCTTCCATTCTTGTGATACCTCAATTCGGAGGATGGGTTCAAGCTCTATCAAGGAAAATATAAGAGGTGCTAGATCAACATAATTTTTTATAATTGAGTAGTATTCCATTGTATACAATGTATGTCATATTTTATTAACATATGCCACATTTTATTATTTATACATTGTATACCATATTTTGTTAATCCACTCATGGATTGATGGGCACATGGGTTATTTCCACATCCTTGCAATAGTGAATTGTGCTGCCATAAACATTCAAGTACAGATGTCTTATAGAATGACTTTTGTTCCTTTGGGTAGATGCCTAATAGTGCTATTGCTGGATCAAACGGTAGTTCTACTTGTAGCTCTTTGGTTGTAAATACTTTCTTGATGTCATGGGTTCTGGACCCAAAATGCATTTGGAGAGCCTTCTTCATAGTCTAGTTTTTAAAAAATTATATTAAATATGATTATTCTAAATGGAAAAATAAATGCATGCCAATTGTAAGAAAGTGCATATTTTAAAGAGAAAATAGAGATCATAATGTATGTGAAATCTTGTATCCTGCATTTTTCACTTAGCATTTTTATCATGAGAATTTTCCGTATGATTAAATGCTTCTCTAAAATAATTTTGAATATTATGCAGTGGTCCTTTATATAGATGCATAATTATTAATTTTAAGTTGATTTATTTTAAACTATTCCCTTGATTAACATTTGGTCCTCCCCCACCCCCAGTTTGATATAAAGAATTACAATTTTCATCTTTGGTGAAAATCTTAGTGTATATTTCTGATTTTTCCATAGGGGGAAAAGTCATAATATAGAATTGCTGATCCAAAGGAGGTAGACATTTATGAGGCAGCTGAGACACATTGAAATGCTACACTCCAGAAATTTCACACAAATGGTCACACTCATTGACAAGGTATGAGAATGATTCCTGATCACTAGCTATACTTGAAAATATAAGTATTGTTATTTTTTTGAATCTTTTACATTTTGGCCATTTAAAAAATGGTGTCTGGCTTTAAGTTGTATTTCTTTTTTTTTTTTTTTTTTTTTGAGACAGAGTCTCACTCTGTTGCCCAGGCTAGAGTGAGTGCCGTGGCGTCAGCCTAGCTCACAGCAACCTCAAACTCCTGAGCTCAAGCGATCCTCCTGTCTCAGCCTCCCGAGTAGCTGGGACTACAGGCATGTGCCACCATGCCCGTCTAATTTTTTCTATATATATTTTTAGCTGTCCATATAATTTCTTTCTATTTTTAGTAGAGGTGGGGTCTCGCTCTTGCTCAGGCTGGTCTCGAACTCCTGAGCTCAAACGATCCGCCCACCTCGGCCTCCCAGAGTGCTAGGATTACAGGCGTGAGCCACCGCGCCCGGCCTAAGTTGTATTTCTTTGGTTACTAGTAAGGTTGAACACTTTTCATGTGGTGACTGGCTGTTTATCTTTCCGCCTTTCTGAATTGCCTACTTGCATCCAAAGTCCATTCTTCTATGGGAGATACATTGTTTGCTATTAATTTGAAACTGCTCTTTACATATTGAGATATTTGATAGCATTTGGGTACTACATATATTTTAAATATGTCCCCCAATTTGTCATTTGCCCCTATTTTTTACTATTAAAAAGATACGAAAATTTTAGGTTGTCAAATCCATTTTCAAAATTTTCCTTAGTGTTTCTTTGTTGATGCCATGTTTACAAAATCTGTCTTCACACCAGATGTTTATGGATATAAAATTTTCTTTCTCCAGTTCATTTATGACTTTGTTGTTGCAGTAATTCATCTGGAGTTTGGTTAGATGCATGGTGTGAGTACAAGTGTCAAAATGTATTTATTTATTATTTATAGCTACGTAATTATTCCAGCAGAATTTATTGAATAATTCAGTCTTTCTCCACTGACTTAAAATGCATTCTTATGTTATATTAAGGACTAATACATAGTTCAGTTTTATTTCTGCTTTCTTGTCTATTCCATTTAAGGCTTGTCTATCATCTGGCAGTTCTAGCATAGCCTTACGCATAAAACATACTTATTAAAAAGTAGCAGAGGTACACCCTTTCATTATTTTTCTTACCCATTTGTACTCCCACAGCCCATTTAATATAACTTAGTTAAGTTTGCAAAACTATGTTGTTAGAATTTTTATTGAAATTTCATTTGATTTAGCAAATAATTTGTTGTAAATTGACATCTTTATAATATATGTAATGACTTTACTATCTAGGAATATTATATGCTTCTTATTTTATTTATATCTGTTTCCTCAGTAAATATTTGCTTGATAAATACATATTTTTCATCACATTTACTTTAATATATTTTCATGTTACGTGGTTATTGTGAGCAACTTTTTCATTATTGCTGATATGGAAAAATTATATTAATTTTGTGTATTTATTTTGCTACTCACCATCTAGCTGGACACAACAGTTCACATTACTTTGCAATTGATTTATTTATTGAGAGAGAGGTGGGAGAGAAAATGTTACTATGGAAAATAATGATGATTTTGCCTCTTTTTCCCAGTTCCCCAAGTTTCCAAACACTGGTTTGATGATAGGAATGACAGAGGCCTCGTGGTTTGGACCTTTGCAAAGTGTCAATAGCCCTGGAACAATATTAGCCAATGAGTCTCCATGTAGTTCTCATCTACCACGTGAAGTTTTTAAAAGTACATTTTTGGTTCCTACTGACCTCCATGTGACCTCTAATGTTCTGAGCAGTTCTTGCTATCACCCCTCAACATTTTCTTTTACCTTTCTCTCTCTCTCTAAGTAAATTATATATTTTTATACCTAATTAATTTTTAAAATATAAACTTACATTTTTAATTTCTTTAATGGCTACACTAGTGTTTCTAATATCTGAGTTAAGTCCCTAGTTCTCTGATTATCCGTGTCACCTGTATAAGAATAGGAAGTGATTTCTCTTCCCTTCTGAAATACTTACTAAGAATTTTTAAGTATAATGTGAGATTTTAAATCCAGATGATAATGATAATGGAGATGATTATTTATAATACTTTATTTTCCAAGAATATTTTGTATATTTAGTCTTGGAATTATATTTACAAAGATAGAATTTAGGAATGTGTTGTATCAGGAGTTCCCGTACTGGGGTCTGTGCTCACATCCCGTTGTGCTCATGACATCTCACGACGCCTTGTTGGGAAAGATTGAGACTCAGTCTTCTACCTGAACTCCTCACGCCATGTTGCCGTTCGCACTTGACACTGGCTCGTGCGAGGCTGGCATTCTCAGCTCACAACTTACCGCCTCGGAATGGACTGCGTCCACGCCTCGTGGTCCTGCAGCACATGCTGCTGCATGCCAGCCTCCGGCTTGTTATTCGTGTGTATTTCACCCTGGAAACCTGAAAGTTTGCAGGATTACTCTTGATTCACTAGTTCCTGCTTAGGAGTGCATTTCCTCCCCCTGCCCTCAGTACGGCTTGTGAAATTTCAGCTAATCGTAGGTGTTCTCGTCACTTTTCATTCTTCATATGAATAATCTTATTTCTCTCTCTTTTTAAAAATGTATTTGATTTTTAACTGGCACTCAGGCAAAGGAGCTCAAGTTGGTCTTCCAAACCATGGATCGAGTTTTCTGTGTTGTCATTTGGGCTCTTTCTTGCTTTTAGTGACGATTTCAATTCTGCTGTTTCATTTTCAGTTTCTTTGCAGCCCTTCCTTATCCCCACTCTGTCTTCCTACTTCTTACGTAGTGAGAGGGTCCCTTTCCACTGTAGTCTTTTGTTCGTTCATTTCCTTCCCCGGGTTCTCATGTGGTCGGTGCTGCATAGACCACCACTGTCCTCACTGTGCACGGTGGCACTTTGCGTTGCCTGCCTCTTCTCCACCCCGGGAAGGACCCCTTTGCCTTGTGCAGTTGTGCTGTTTACTGGCCTGCCATCCTCAATCACGCTGAACAGGAGGTAGCAGAGAGTCTGGGGCCAGGAGACGGGAGGGGCTCAGCCCATGCGGTTTTCAAAACCAAGACTCTGCAGCCTGGCTTCAGGCGGCACACCCTGGCTGGGCCCTCTCATCTTTGGGCCTGAGCATGACTGTCCGAGCAACTGCTGAAAGTCAGCCCCCCATTTATGTTTATTTATTTGCTTGACATTCTATATAGTTTTATTTTTTAGCATTAATAACACCAATAAAAGGAACAATAGCTCACTTTTATTGAGTGTTCACACATGCTAGGCACTGTTCTAAAAACTTGATTTGTAATCTCCCGTCACACTCACAATAATCCCATCACACATGGAATGGAAAGTCTTCTCATATATTAACCTTAGCGTTTTGCATTTTTCCTCTCCTCTTCCTAAACTGATTATTTTTAAGGCAGAGACTTTTGATTTGTGTAAGAGAATAAATTTTCTGGAACAAAATATGGCCATGTGCCTTCTTATCTACACAGCCCTTGGTTTCAGCAGAGAAGAACCCAGCCAGGGAGTGACAGGCCGGGCTGTCTCTGGGGTGGAGAGGGCCACCCTCTGCGTCTCTTTTCCATGAGTTTCCGCTGTGACTATCCTAAACCGTGTAGTAGACTCTGTGTTTCCTGTGAGCCTCTGGCCCAGCCATGCACAGAGAGGTCCCTTCCCTTGACCTAGTCCTCTGGCCACAACAGAGTTCCACTGTCTTTTTCAAAAGGAGTTTGTGCCAGGTCCAATCTGTGTGCCTCATGGATGTGCTCAGCCCCACCTGCCCATGGTCGGCTGTACTCCAACAGGGCTGGGCTGGCAGCAGCAGTGGTTCATGCCTTTGCCACTGGCCTCCAGTTCTCACACTCCAACTGTCCAGTGTCCCCTAGAGCAAGGGCCCTGCCCCGCTGGGGCCATGGCCACTTGGATCCAGATACTCTGGCCCTCCCAGTCCTTGCTCGACTGCCGTCTTCTCGCAGCTGTCCCCCTGGCTGTGCCCACAGCAAAGCCCGAGCCCACAGGCCTTGTTTTAGGCTCTGACAAGCTGAGCTAGAACTTCCTTAGGAAGAACAGAAAGGAGCACACACCTTGGATCATTTCAGAGGGGACAGTTCTGATGATGTAGTTATCCCCAAAGGCCACGCACCTCCCTGGCCCGGAGCATCCTTCTCCCACTCTCTAGCCGGTGTCCACATGGGTCACGTCACTCACACCTTCTGGAGGCCACGCTCTGTATGTCTGGGCCTCCTTTTCAGGTGGCCACACCAGTGAGCATCTGAGTTTCAGCAGGGAAGACAAGTGACTCTTGCGCTCAGTGTCCAGGAGACCCATGCACTGAAAACCTCGCTGTCCTCATCCAACTGCTAATGTACTCGTGGGACCACGTTTACTGTGCGTCTGACAGTGTGACAGATGGGGGCCACGTGTTCTCTCAACAGCAGGCGCCATTTAAAGTCGAGAGCAGGGCACCCACGCTCAGGTTTTCCTTGTTGAGGAGACAACTTGGGCAGCTGAGCAGCACACAGGGCCAGGTAGAGGCTCTGCAGACAGCCCGGCTGGGAGGTGGCTGCAAGGCACAGATGAAGACGAGGATGAGGCTTGAGCTCCAGTGGTGGATGCAGAGACAGAAAGGGAAGAGCAAACTACAGCCTGCCTTGGAAGGAGGGTGGACAGGCGTGGTGGCCATGGTGGCCACAGGATGCAGGAGGTCAGCCCTGCCTGAGCACTCTCTCTCCCCTTACCCGGCAGCCCAAGAGGTCATAGTCTTGGGCTCCAGCTTGCACGGATTGCTGAGGTTAGAAGGACCCAGAGCCCTGGTGAGGGGTCACGTCCTCATCTGGGCTGTGTCTTCAAGGAAACAACCAGGTGGCTGGACTTTAGAGAAAATTCCAACCAACAGAATGAGAAGGAAGCGTTCTGGCACTGGGGACTCTGCAAGGAAGGTGCCCGAGTAAGGCATGGCGAGATATGCCCATGGACTTGTGTGGGGAAGTGATTGCTCCTCCCTGAACTGGGCGCTACTGGACAGCTCCGACAGACCGTCCTGTTCTGTCCCGAATCATCGCTGAGCCTACGTCTCTCACATCCTTGCCTGTGGGTTAGGCTCTTGGACAGTTGGACCCTGTTGCCTCTCTTTGTGCCTCTAAATCTAAATCGCAGCCTGGAGCGGCCGCTGGCTCACTGCTTATAGGATAAATGCCCACTCCCACCTTCTGGCTTTTGCTTCTGTCCATACCTCTTCCTGGAGTGCTATCCCTTCCCCAGTGCAAATCCAGCATGACAGTGGGATCCGACTCAGCTTTGCCCTACTAGGAAGCCCACCTCACTGCTCTGTACTCCCACGACATCTGGGCTTGTCCGTGGTGCTGCTCCTGGAAGGGACTTTGTCATCCCTGCCACACTGGAGAGTCCCCAGGGATGCAGCCAGCTCTCACTCATCTCTGTGTCTCCGGCACAGACACGGTGCCCACTTAGTGCCTGGGAGGGGCTCAGCAAAGGGTGAACTAAATCAAGAACCAGAGAAATGACTGAGCCTCATGCATTCCTGGGGTGGGTTGCAGGAGACGGCACAGATTCCTTCCGTTCTGCTGTGCACGGCCCTTGGCAATGTGGTCTGGCCAATCTTCCCACCAAGAGGTAGGGTCTGTCTTCCACCCCCTGCGTCCTGGCTGGCCTTGGGAGCTCCCTTGACCGCTCACATGTCAGGAAGGGACATATTGCCATTGCTGGGGTGTGCCCTGAGAGGCCTTGCAGCTTCTGTCTGCACCTTCCTGACACAGTGCCCGAGGTCACCACACAAGCCCCAATGTGGAGCAGAGCGAAGCGGCCCAGCCAGCCCTCCAGCGGATGCAGCCATAGGAGGGGGCCTCGACAAGGCCAGGAGCGGGGCCACCAGCCCACCCACGTCTTTGTAAACAATAATAAATCCTCAGCTGCTACGTTTTGTTATACAGTGGAACCTAAGTGACACAGTTGTCTTGACTTTGAAGAGGAGAATGATGCTGACAAGATGAAATGGACCATCTCAAGTACTGGAATTGTGGCAAGACGACGTCACTGACCTTCCAGCGGGGTTTTCCCCACCAGCTGATGCCCGCGGCTCCCTCACAGGCATCACTGAACCGGGAACACATGGTCTGGCAGCCACGTGTCCCCGGGGATGATGGCAGGACTGCAGGTGAGACGCATTAGGCAGGGTAGCAGCACTGATTGCGCTGACAGTTACCAGTGAGGACCAACGTGTGCGGTGATTGACGTCGCACTCCGCAGCCTAACGGGACCCGATCGCAGAGCGGGAACTAGGTGGTTCAGGGACGCAGTGCCACCTGGGGGTTTAAACACCCTCAACCTGGAGTGTCCTCATCCACACAAGTCTCGGGCTAAGCAGCACAGCCGCCACTTCTGCCGCCACGCAGAGCAGAGCGGGAGGTGCGTGGTTTCTTCAGACTTTTCCATCTGCCCGTCCTGGAGAACGCCCTGCCCACGCTGGGTTTGGGCAGGTCCTGGGGAGATGAGTTCTCTACTCTCGGAAGCAATTCATGTTTTTAAAGCCAATGAATAACTGATTAGGCTAACAGTGTGCAGGGGACGTGACGATTCCTCTCCTCTCCCCGCGGCAAACGAGCGGTGCCCTCCATAGGTCGGGAATGGTGTCAGCTCCAGCGGCCACAGGATGCACGAGGTCTGCAGGGAGCTCAGGCTCTGATGGGGGAGATTGAATTCGCTCTGCTCCATCCATTCATTGTATTAGAAATGTAGATTAGTGTGTGTCTGCTTGGAAACATCCCTAAACATGCTCACATTGGCATAGAAAGGCCTTTCTTGGGTTGGCCTGTTCCAGAAGAGTTTTCAGTTTTGGGACCCATGGCTGCACCCAACTCTGAAACCTAAAGCTTGAGAAGAGTCCAATGTGATGCGCTAAATAAACAGGTCAAAGTTCAGAGGTCACACGACAGTATACTGACTTGAGGGTGGGGGGCTGTCAGGCCTCCTGGCCCTGGTAGTTCAGGTGGTGAGGGATACAAGGACCTTTCAAAAGCCAAAGTGCTGGCTCAATTCATCTTATTAACACCAGAACTGCTACTTTAAAAAGAAGAGAGTTTTATGTTTCCGAGTGCTGTTTGTGTCTGGATCCTGTGCTCTGAAGAGCTGAGGTGTTCTAGGGCAGACAGCCACACCGGGCTGTGGGGGGTGGGGGGAGCAGATCCACCCAGGCAGGTTTCCTCACGTCGGGACGACTAATGCCTTGGTGCTCCCATGCAGCCCCGTGAGCAAGTTACTCAGATTGGAAAAGTCAGCTGAGTTCGGGAAACCTCATTAGGGGTAGGGCCTTGAGCGCCCTCCTGCTGGGAGGCTGTCCGGCTGCACTGTGACTGCCCTGCTGGGCAGCGTGGCTTGGCGCCGGTCCTGGTGGCTCTGCCCCCGCCCACCATCCGAGCTGCCTCTCCCAGCAGGTGAGCCAGAGGAAGGCAACATGACCCTGGAGCGGATGGCCGGTGGCTCTTGGCTGCGCTTCCTCTGTGTCTGTGGGTGCTACCAGGCCAGTCCTGTCCTCTCGGCTGTCTGGTTCCTTTGAGGCAGTGGCTGACCACAGAGTGAGTTTTTGTCTTTTTCTAATTTCTTGTTATATTCATTTTCTGGAGCTGTTGTAACAAAGTACCACAGACTGGGCGGCCTGAACAAAAGAAATCTATTCTCTCACATTTCTGGAGGGCAGAAGTCCAAGATCAAGGCATCTGCAAGACCACACTCCCTCTGAAACCCGTGGGAGAGGACCCTGCTTGGCATCTTCCAGCCTCTCGTGCTGCCAGAGTCTTTGGCGTGCCTTGCCCTGTGGCATCACTCCAGTGACCACCTCATCTTCACAGGGTGTTCTCCCTGTGTGTCTCTGGGTCCCTTCTCTCCTTATGGGGATACTGGTTGTATTGAATGTAGGGCCCCTACTCCAGTGTGACCTCATCTTAACTAATTACATCTGCAAATAAAGTCACTGTCTCAGTCTGTTTGTGCTGCTATAAAAGGATACTACAGACTGAATGATTTATAAAGACAGAACTTCATTTCTCACAGCTGGGAAGTCCAAGGTCAAGGATCTGGCATCTGGATATTCTCCATCAAGCCCTCTTACAAGGACACCTAAGGCCCCTCGCTAGGAAACAGCCTCATGGCCAAATCGCCTCCTAAAGGCCCCACCTCTTAATATTAATAGTATTCCATTGACAACAGTTGCGTTTTGGGGAGGACATGTTCAAACTGTAGCAGTCACATTCACGGGAAGTGGGAAGGGCATGAATTTGGGGGGGGACGCTATTTGTAACCTGCTCTATGAACACATTTCAGTGACCCCAATATGTTTTCTATAACTCTCTCCTTCATGTGGTAGAGTCTCAGGCCAGTAGGACATGATGACCAGACCCCTGAAACTTTTAATTACTTAACCTCTCTGAGTCGTTTTCTGGAAATGGCAGAATTTCTGCAAGAAAGGGAGCTGAGATTCTGAAGGCCTCTAGGCAGACTTCCCGACACTGAGACTCGCCACCCCCCATGACTTGCCCCTGTGCACGTAGCCCTTTGGTAATTACACTACTACCTGTCCCAGTGCACACAGTCCCTCCTTAAAAAGCCCACACTCGCCGTTAGGGAGACGGACTTGAGACTGATTCTGATTCCCTGTTCTCTTGACAGATGTCTTTCGTATTAGAAATTCCTTTCTTCCTTGGCAATCCTCATTGTCTCAATAATTGGCTCTTTGTGCGGTGAGTAACTGGACCTAGGCTGAAACCCCCTTGTGGTTTTGACAGCATGCTCAGCCCAGCACATGTGTGTGGTGATCTCATACCTTAGGTGGGCTGAGCATTACGTCTTTCTTCCATATCACAGGGCTGGCTGCTCATCTGCTGGAAGCTGGGCTGGGCGGTGGACATGGTTTGGGGAGAGGGCGGGATCAGTACGTGCCTGTGGGTTCTCCATCTTTCCCACTGCTCCCTGCACTGCTCTGCTCTGCCTTTCTGAGTGGCCCTCCAAAATGTTCCAGTCCTTAAACTGCAAAGTCCTCCCCGCCTCCCCCATCGCCATCCTGGCCACAGTGTCTAGATCAATGAGAGAAATGACTGAGAGCAGTATTTTCTGACTGACCAGTATTTTCTGCTGAGATGAATTAATCAGCTAGTTAGGGTAGGGAGTACATAGCTGGGGAGAAATTGACTCCCAAAGTGTACATCTTACATAGGTAATAGCTGTCCCTTAAATCTGCAGCAATAGTAGCTATGGAAACTAATTCCTAAATCAGATAAACCTTCAAATATCAGTGGCTTGGCACATTGACGACTTCTTTCTAGGCCCTGAAACAGACAGTGTGGGTGTTTGTGGTGGGGCAGTTCTCCTCCAGGTGGTGATTCAGGGACCCAAGCCCCTTCCACCCTGTGCTCCACTATTCTCAATAGGGCTGTCCCCAAGGGCACCAGGAGGCTGCCTCTGCTCCAGTCAGATGAAAAAGGGACAAGATAATGAAGGAGGACATTTGGGAAGTGCAAGTCTCTTCCATTCCTGTTTGATTATACCTGCTATGTGCAAGGTCTCATATCAGGTACTGTGGTGAGTTAGTGTCACAATTAACCCAATTGCCCAAGCCAAAATTCCATGAATGCCACTTTTCTTTCACTTTTTCTCAGCTCAGTTTTCAGCTGAGATTTCTATGCCCAGCCAAAATCTCAATCAAGATGGACATTTAATTCAATATATTCTTCCTCCCAATTTCTCTTAACTCTGTCTACTCTTGGCCATCAGAACTACCACAACAGCCTCCCAGCTAATTGTGCCTCTTGCATTGACTGTCTTCTGTCTCTGCACCACATGACCAATGGAGTTGATCCTAATATACTGCAAATCAGATTGTGCTATGGGTTCATACACAATGATTTTCTAACTGCTTGCTGGATAAGGTCCAAATTCCTTAGAATAGAACACAAGATCGTCTGAACTCAGGCCTCTGTCAATTTCTACATCCTTGTCCCTCGACACCTGTTCTCACCATTCTCCTTCCAGCCCTTTGCACACCATACCTGTTCCCAGAAACACCTGAAGTCTCTTGGATGCACCATGTTGTTGTTTATCTCTGTGCCCAGGAATGGAATATGGTCCCTCCTTCTTCCCCTCTTGGTGAATCCAGTTAATTCTTTACTTTTATTTTAGTGTTTTTTAATCAAATACCAAACATGCATATAGTTAAAAAGTTAAGTCATTCTCCAGTATTTGTACAAAGCATAAAAGTCCTTTATGCTCATATTCTTTCTCAGACATAAACACTTTTAACACTTCTCTCTTGTTCTTTCAGTATTTTCCTCCACATTTCTAAATAAAAGATTTTAGGTTGCTATTTCTTTTTATTTTAGCATTTGTTTGTTGGGTTCCTACTATAAAGAAGTGACTTAGCTTTCTTTGACCATGTACTACCATCCTCCCAGTGTTAGAGTACCAGTTTACTTTAGAAACTTTTACATTATTGTAACTATGTCGATGTTATTCACAGTTAATACATGCAGTATACCATGATTGCTTTTCCTTTCCTGCACAGATGTGCTAGAGTTAATAATTGTTTCTATACCTCTTTGTTTTCTATGTATTTATAACTAATTACAACCCAAACTCTTCTCTAATTATCTAATTCTCTCAATACTTTCATGGAGACCAGTTATTTTATCATTTTCATCTTCTTGAAGAATCTCTCCCTAAGTCTCTAAGTTCTTCTCATCTTGACTTGTTTCCAGTTTCTCTCTTGGCACAGAAGTCTTCCTGGGATCTCACCCCACCATTATCTGGGGATCCTCTCTTTCTCTTGTGTTGGATCCATTGTTTCCTGGACCACGTGTTTCTCTTTCCTGGATTACTCCTTCTTTTTGTTGGAATACTTCTTTCAGTAGCTTTCTGATAAACCATACATGAGACGTAAATTTTTTGAGACTTTGTATGTCTAAAAATAATCTTCATTATATTTCATTTTTATATGGGATTTTGGATAAATATAGAAGTCACAGCAGGAAATAATTTTCATCCATGATTATGAAGGCATTTTCCCACTGTCCTCCAGCTTCCTTAGTTGCTGTTGGGAAGGCTGATATTGTTCTGATCCTCTGTATGTGACATGACTTTATTTTTTTTCTCCTATGTTCTGGAAGTCCCTACAGTAATACTCTGGTGTACATCTATATTTATCCATTGTTCTGGACACTTGGAAGGCTTTCTTAATTTGGAAACTCATGATCTGGAAATTTTCAGGAATTATTTTATTGATTATTTCCTTCTCTCTCTTATCTTTGGTACCTCTTTCTAGAACTCCTGTTATTTGAACGTTGGACCTCCTGGACTAATGTTCTAATGTTATCTTTCCTTCCTATTTTCTATTTCTAAATTTCTGTTTCTATTTTCTATTTCTTTGTGGTTTTGCTCTACTTTCTGAGAAGTTCACTCCATTTTATTTTCCAATCTTACTTTAGAACTTTTCATTCCTGCCATCAGGTATATAATTTCACTCTGAATGATCCCTTTTTATAACCTTCTGTTCTTGTTTCTTTGATATACTATTGTCTGTTATCTCTCTAAAAATATTAAACATGGTTTCTATAATGTTTGTTTCTTCTCGAATGGACTCTGATTTTTCTAAGTAAATGTTTTTCTGCTTGCTTAATTGTTTTTTTCTCTGCATTTCATATAAGAGCCTCTGCTCATATGTCTGATGACACTTGGTTCTTTGCTCATGTTTAAGAAGGAAGCACTGAAAGGTCAGTTGGAAGCTCCAGGTGTGTGAGTAGGTTTTCAGATGTGGGACTTACTGTCAGGAGGCTAACTATTCCTGTAAGTTAGGGAACTTCAATATCAATATCCTTAGGTCTTTTTTCTTTATCAAATCAGATGGTACAACCTCCTGTCTGGACTGCATAAGGCCTGATAGCTCCTTTTCTGAGAGCTAAGCAAGGGAAAGAACTAAAGGTACATGCTTACTTATTTTTCTTGCTTTTAGTGTGGTCCCCTACATACACCTGTGCTCATGTCTCCTGCTTTGCTCACTCCACAGGGTAACCCTGGCCTTCTGCTGGCTGAGGGAAGGGTACTCACCAGCTTGTGTTGGCAATGGGATCTAGGTATCTGACCATTTCTAAAAGAGACTTTTGATCCTCTGCCTGTTTTTATCCCCATTTGATGCACGGCTCCCACAGGTCCCTGGTGCTGGCAATCTCTCCCCCTTCGGGAGGGTCTGCCCTGCAATGTCAGCCACTCTCGACTCTCCCCACTGCTCCTTCAACTTCCCAGACTTTCAGATGAGTTGCCAATCACCCACCTATTCCACAGCCTCCAAAACCCTGTTACTCTCCTTCCCTTTCTCTTTATCCTGGTGGGTTCGTGCCTTGAAAAGAAGTCCTCTCTCATCTTCTTTGTGGGATTGAGAGCATCCTACAGTCTGCTGTCTTTACAGGGACAAAGCACAACTTCACCCCTCCTCCAACATCTCACCCAGTCTCTGCCAACCACCTGGCAAAAGCCATCACCCCTTTCCTTTTTTTGGACCACCTACCAACTTTAATCACACTATCTAGGCCTATCCCCAACTAGACAAAACACCGCTTGAAGGCAGGGACTGAGTCTTGGTTTATTCATCCAGCCCCGGCACAGTGCCGTCATTCAATCAGTCATTCACTCATCAAACCTTCATATAGGGCATGTAATATACGTAAAAACATGGGGACTTCAGAGATAAAGAAGATACGGCTATGATGTTGAGAGGCTTGCCTCGGTATCGCAGGGTTGTGGTGGAAACAGGTGTGAACCAGACAGTTCAAATAACTTACATGTATGTGAATATATGTGTATATGCTTATATACACATACACAGATTACAATATGTAGCAGTCAATAAAATTTATATAACAAATGATACATATGTTTAAAATCATGACCTCCTTTTCAGAAGCATGAAGAGCTAATATGTGTGACCTTTGCTCCACTGTCGCATTTTCCATCCTGCTAAATGTGAAAGAATTTTTTCTGAGTTTCTGAAATGCTGTATGTGAAATACATGTGTGTTTTCTCATTAATCCATTGGCTGTACCTTGCAAGCAGACAGAAATAAAGGTGCGGTAAATTTGTCTAGGCAAGGTTTTCTCTATCTGTGAGTCTCTGGGCTACATGTAGGAATCCTGTCCGATTCACCCCTTTCCCCACAGTCCCAGGTGCATAGTTTCCTCCCCATGCATAGTACATGCTGAAGATTGAATAAATATAGAACAGGTAGGTAAATGGATGATGTCGGGGTGGGTGAATGATGGATGGGTGGACAGACTTCAAGTCTGAACTAGAGATCTCAAAGTATGGGCAACTGTGAAAATCAAATGACATCATGTGCTAGAAAGCACTTGGTAAACCCTAAAATGATGTGCATTAATTAAGGCGTGATTGTGGGATTCATATTCTTTATACTGCACTTTTTCTCAAAAACATTATGAAGAGCCTATAAGATCTTTCTACCACTGGATTTTGATTCTTGTGGATCTGGCATGCCAAAATAGACAGGATGATCTAGTGGGTCGTTGTATACTGTTTGCTCTTTTCAAGTTTTCTAGACCTCAAGGACATGAAATGGGAAAATGGGCTATCACTTCATTCTTTTATATAAAGTGCTAAAGTTTCATCAGAAAGTGAGGACTTCAGAAAAATCAGAATTTAATTTATTGTATTATTTATGATTTATCTTTTATCCTCTATTTTATTGTATGTCTGATGTTGTCAGTTAACTTTAGCTCCAAAATTCATCTTGTCTGAAAAAAAACAAAACAAAATCCTGAGAAACGCTAGGCAATTCTGAGTGTTCAAACATAGGCTTGACTTAACCAGGTTCAGTCCCTGGTTGGGGGAAGAGGGTGTGAAGCGCGATTATTTCTGCATCCTTCACATACAGAACAGTGCTCTTAACAGTTCTCAACTGGGGGTTCAGCCCAGGGGGAATTTGGCGATATTTGGAGAAATTTTCGATTGTCACTGCTGGGGGGTGTACTTGTGGTAGCTGGGGTGGAAGCCAGGCTGCTGTAGCACTGGACAGGGCACAGGACAGCCCACTGTCCCTCAGGCACACACACGCCCAACACAGAACTGTCTGCTCCAAAGGATCGACAGAGCCCCTGCTGAGAAACCCTCGTCTAGATGCAATAGAAACTACAGAGGACCTAAAAGGATCATGAATCAAAGACAAGAAAGGAGAAAGGTACACACAGAGCACCTCACTTCTGAGGGCCCTCAACCTCCTTTCCTTGGGAGTCACCTCCAGATGAGTGAACAATTCATTTTTCTTAAGAACTGATTTATCTACCAAATGAGGTAATCTAATAGGACAAAGCAAGGAATAAAAACATCAGGTTCACAGAAGGCTATTTGGGAAAAGGAAAAATCAAGAGCAGCCTTGCTGGCGACCTCCTCTGGGGAGGAGAACACTGGGGGATGCTGCTGGGGCTCACGCACATCTTCAGTCTGGGAGCTGTCGGCCTGAACCTGCCTTTCTGCTTAATAGCTGGGGAAATCTGCCTTAACTTCCAGGAGGAAAACTCCTTTCAGAATCACCCCTGTGATTAACTCACTGTTGAAGAATTTGAGTAAAATTCTTGGATCTTAAACAGGGGGGAAAAAATGACCAAATTTAACCAAAAACCTAAAGTAGTCAGTAAAAGGAGGAGTAGCGAGAAGAGCCTGCAAGGAACTGTCACATAGGTGAACGCACGGGCATTGCTTTAATTGGCTTTTTAATGAGTCCCTATTTCTCTTTTCTGGCCTTTTTTTTTCCTGAGGGGGGAAAAAACCCCTTAAAACAGAAAGGTTAATCTAACTATACATTTTAAGCTTTTAAAGGCTCCATTACAAGACTTATTATGCTAAAAGAAACATACCTGGCGGGTTGCAGCTTCTAAATGTACCAGCGATGCACGTAATGATTCACTTAAAACATCGTGGTCAGAATTCTTTCACATTATTTCCATGTAAATTGGATGCTTCACAATTACTATAATACGTGTAAAATTCCACTTATTATTTCTTTTAACATAGAAACTTTTATCACTTAACTCACTGGACAGAATATTTGAGCCATTTGCAATCATTAGAGCATTTTTGTTTGGCCAAACCCTTATGGGATTATACTTCGGAAAAGACAGAGTGAATTATATTCATTGCAAGAAAACAGCAATTTTAAATATATAAGGGGCACCAGGAAACTTCTCATTTTAGTGCAAATTCAATATTATATCTTACTTCTTTTTATAGCCAAGTAAGCCTTTTATCTTTAAGCAATTTATAAAACCCAGCATGTAATAGGAGTGAGGCAGACAGTGGTAGATCAATCTGATAGATAAATAAATACTTTGGGGACAGAGGGAGGCATGATATCGTTGGGATTTAAGGTACCAGCTTTTTACTTTGGGAGTTCTTCCATGTGATCCTGGTGGAGGTCACAGACCGTGTACTGATTTCTCCCAAGTCCGGCATGGAACGTTCATATCGGCACCAGTCCCCCGGCCCTCAGCGTCCTTCTCCAGCTGGGCAGAGGCCCGGGCTGGCCTGGGAGTGAGCTGGGGTGACAGTGACGTGCCCTCCCATGGAAACATGAACACTCAACCCAACTGTGCTGGGCCGGCTGGCTGCTGATGGCCCCTCACTTTGAAGAACACTGAATTTTTTTCAAATAGATTTGAGGAGGAAAAACAAAATCAGAAAAGAGAGGAGGCGTCATTACCTATTAAGCTGATTTCTTTTTGTGTTGAGGGGCTCTGTTTATGGATCTGACACGTAAGATAAATACAAGCCGGCATTTCTGGAAGGCCCTTTGCTGCCTTCGTCCTTTTGGATGCTTTCTAGCAGGAAAAAACAGCAACTAAATGGGGCTCTGCATAGACACACCTGAATTTTAAGACAAAATATAGGTATGTTTGTTTTAATAAATAATTGAGAAAAATCAAATTCATGTTTTGATTAATGTCTAACTATATAAATACCTCTAAATTGCTAAGGCAGGTTTATTTTATTTTTTATATTTTTGTTGTGCCATTTTAAAAGGAGAGAATTTCTAAGTGACATGATATTTATTTTCCAAATTTTATCCCTCAAACTTTTAACTGACAAAGACTAGTCAAACACTTTCATTTTTTTTTTGAAAGCACTTACATATGGAATAAAAATTGTTATTTTTATTTGGTTTTATTTGGACTTTGTTTATCTTTTTTTTTTTTTGTAGGTGTATCCCTCAAAGACATGATGTTTACATTCCCCCAGAAATCGAAAACAAAATAGTTGTCATTTCTCTATTAATGTAATATTACTTTACATTTTGATAGTAATCTTTTAAATATACATAGGAAATTGAAATATGCCATGAAATATACAGACCCATAGCTGCATGTTTGTGTGTATTTATGTGTGTTTTTTGTGTGTGTATGTGTGTGAGAGAGAGAGAGAGAATAGTTAATAACATAGGCTTTGTTCATCTGGAAATTAACTTGCATAGATTTAATATTAGAACTATATTAATGCTATAATAGTCAAACATATAATGGGCTGAATCATTAACTTTGCCCTATAGATAGATTTTGGTTTTTAAATAAAAGATGGAGACTGAATTCAAATTCATTCCATGTTTCAGTGGAGAGCAGTCAAGAAATGCAGGCGGGCAGGCTGGGGGTGGGTGGCCGCACCTCTGCTGTATGGGGAGCAGGCGTTTGGCAAACCAAGCAGCTCACCCAGGCCGGAGTGGCCGGCCACGATCTGCAGGTCCCGTGCACACAGGCAGTTTAGGTAACGGGATTGCTGGTGTGTGTCCCCATGAAGCACATGCACACATACACGGATGCATATACATGTAGCATAATTTGGGCGTATCTTGCAAACAACTGAAAGCAACAGCAGCTACCAGGTACTGGATAAAGTACACTTGATGTGCAGTAGATGAAATGAAATGTGTAAATATTGCACGGCTATTCTTACTTTGCTCTTCGGTAGAAACGAATGCATTCGAGATACTGTATGCAGACTTCTAAATAGATGTAGATACCCTAAGAGAATTAAAGAAAGAAACCTGAAAGGTGGACATTACCTACTCCTTTGGGTTGAATTATTAGAGCAGACTATTTTATACATTTTAAACTGATAATGTATTCATAGCTAAAGCAGAGGAAAACCCAGTGCATTTTTTTCTCTTTTTTTTTTCAGCCTGCATATTTCCAAAGACCTCCTATAGTTAACATTATAATATAGTTAGTTGCTACAAATAATCGGGGGTGATTATAGGAAAACTGTCAGTGTCTGCTCACGGTCTGAAAAGGCTGCAGCAAATAGCTTTTCTCTTTGCCATGGAGACTGAGGCCTGTTTTTACGGTTACTCTGGAAACCGGAGCCTTTCTGTTGTTAGTCCTTTTCAGTTACTTTAGCTATTAAACCCTCTGGTTGAGACAAAGGAAGGAGGTATGCAGACACTTCCTCGAAGAGAAAATCTCTGGGCCTAAGAGGAGCGAAACTCAGGATGAGAGAAATAAAAGCGGTGTCTGTTCAGCTTGTTACGTTTTTATCAGGGAGGAGGCCGTCTCGCTCTCTGTGGGCAGCTGCCTTGAACGTTAGAATCTGCCACCAGGTTAGGGCGGCACTGCTTCCCCCCACCCGGTCCTCGTCCTTCCCTCCCCAAAGGACAGAGCCTTCTCTGCTGTTGCCGCCCCACGGGCAGTGGAGCCTCACGCTGTGTGCCCGGGACCTCACTCCTAACATGCAAAGTGCCTGTGGATACAGATACAGCAACAGCACATTTCAGTGTAAACACAGGGTTTAACCGATTTGAGAATGCGACGACAGTTCTGGATCCTTGAAAACAATGCAATTGTTTTAATATGCAAATTCACATTTAGAGAGACTGTGTGCATTTTGTTTTAAGAAATTGGGGCCAAAAATTATTACTATTATCTCTATCATATTAATAGATCAAATAATAACCTAAAAAGATGAAGAAACCCGTGTTGTCAAATATTTTCCAGAGCAGGGGGAAAAGTAATTTGGAATATAGAGTTATAAACAGAATCCCGGATGACTTTCGAGCTAGATGGGTCCTCCCTTCCTTTTTTTTTTTTCTTTTTTCTTTTTCTTTCAAATCGAAATGCTTTTTCACCTTAGGTAATAGTTTATTATTGCCAGCATTTACGTTCATCTCACTTTTTGGTTAAAGTGTTCTCCTCTCAAGGAAAAGGAATTCTCCCCAGAAGAAACAGCAGACTAAATAGTGCACAATAATATGCTTCACAACAGAGTGGTCCATTCTGGCCTGAGCGCGGTCATACTAAGTAATGCTGAATGCCGCAGGCCCCGCGGTGATAAACGACTTTCAGTAGGCAAAGTATTCAATTATTTTTCATTTGAACTATTTGAATGTGTCACCCAAAAATCCCCACAACTATTTTCCCTCCATCTGCCCACTACTAAGAGTTCTGTCCTGTCCACAGAGTTAAAACTAAAACACTGGGTTTTAAAAGTAGCAGTCAAATTAATAACAGTTGGTATTTGTTAACAAGAAGCATTAAGAAGAAGATGGGGGGGGAAAGAAATTCTTTTTCAGTCTGCTCACTGCTGTTCAGTGGTTTTAGGAATTTCATTTTGAAATGCAGAGCATTAAAATGGCAGGCAGGTGGTCCCCATCCGCCCTGAGCGTCCATGTGTGATGTCCTTCCCATGGACCACCGCTGGCATGGGCGTCTGAGCAAGGCTGCCTCTAACCGCTGGGAGCCTTTCTGCCCTCTCGGTTCTGGCAATGTTAAAACTGCAATAACATAAAGAAAGTTCACAGCTAAGTAAAAATTGCAAAGCCCATCCCCGGGAGGCCATCACCCGCCCCGTTAGTCATTCTCACGGTTGGTGTGTCTTCCGGGTGATCGTTGTCCTCACATCATGAGGATTTGCAACAGTGTTGAAGCCAAGGATTCAAGATGGCACTGACATCATACAGAATCCAGTGCAATCTTTAATGGTCCTGATATGTTTTCTATCTAAATCATATTGATTGCTCTCAGAATGGAAATTATATGACAAATAGGTAAAAGCCTGCGAACCATAATTAAACTCATATTTAAAGAGAATTCTGGTCCCAAAGATGTGCCATTAATAATTTTATAACAATCATGAAATTAGCTTTGATTTTGGAAAAGCACAAGTATCATGAGGCTAATAAAGCCCTCCACTACCCCCTCATTTATGTTGTCCTTTATCTTCTGAGTAACATCGTTCATTCAGTCAGTTATTCTAAAGGCATTAATTTAGTGCCTACTGTGTACTAAGCTGGAAAGAGTTTCATGAGCAAGCCCATGGCTGCTTTTGGAATCATTCTCTTCAGAGGCTGTGTGGGGCCAAGCTGCCTTCCCCACGCACCTCGAAGAAGCAGAGGCAGCGAAAAGGAGCTCCCAGCTTGAAAAACAAACCACTCACTCATCATGATGTAGCAGAAATTAGATTGCCCCAGCAAGATTGCACTTGTTGTATATTTTCTCTTCCAGTTGTCCCTGATCAATCAGGCTAGGAAAGTCCCTGAACTGTGTGAAGGCCGCCTTTTCTCAGCCCGACATTAAGTTGTTATGTTTGTATAGCTCTGTGTTTGTCGTGATGTCTCTGTTATGTTTAGTACAGATCATTAGGTGAGCTGCAACTTTGGGCCCATGGCCCATTCTATACAAGCTCACCCTGATATTTTTCCAGACACCAGCCTTCTGGATATTGCCTTTGTTTGGGCCTTGTTATTAAAATTGTAATTGAATTTTAGTTGACTATGAGTAAATTAGTATTTTCTGTAACTTTGTCAAAGTGCATTGTTTCCCTAAGCAAATTTGGTGGCTGCTTCAGAGATGCATATAAATTCTTAATTTGAATTTTTTGTTATTGTTTGAAAATGGTTATGCAATATGTATGTCCTTTGTGTAATGTCAGACATAACTCTAGGGGTTTATATATTAAAGGCTGCCATCTTTTATAAATTGCTATTTAAAAGTGAATTATTGCTCCTTTGAAACCAGAGTTTTCCAAACAGTAGCTCATCATCTATCAGCCTGAATGCCAGATTCATGCCATAATTTTCCATCAAATTCAACTTTCCCGCAAGAGTAATTGCATGGATTTGTGTTTGCTCAGGAATGCCTAAGACTACATGGTTATCCTTATATGCCAAGTTGTGATGAAACCCCATTAATCTGTAATGCTTTTCTTGGTACCCCAGCTAAAAGTGGACTTTTTCTACCTGATTGATAGCAGTTATTGCCTGTAACACTAATTTGACAGTTAAGAGTATTGTGTCTATAATGGTGCTAAAATAGTCCTTAAATTTTATTGTAATTCCAGTTCTCAATAGTTGATGTCTCGTTTTCCAACTAGACCATCCCCTGCTTGAGGACAGGGCTTATGTTCTAAAGGTGTCTGCGCCTCCTGTCACTCCTGCCTCCATTCTCCATTCCTGAATGTGGTGTGCTGCTCTGCTCAAAGCACTGTTTTTGGTTTAGGTTGAATCATCGATCCTAGTGGACGTGAATGCTTGAATTGAAACCGTTTCTAATTATCGAGGACAACAGGTTGGCATTCTAGCCCAACCTTCTCCCATAGAAACATCGAAGCGAAGCCCATGGATTTGCATTTTTGTCATCTGTCAGATAGAGATGATGCTTATGGTCAATCATGTGTGCACATGGTAGATGACTAACTGGCACTCAGGCAGACTTGTATCGGAATGTGCTGAAGGGACCCAGGAACACAGTGGCAGAAGCCTCGCAGTGCAAGGACCGGGGAATGACCAGGGTGGCCGGGGGCCTGTGCTGGCTGTGGGGCTGACCCAAGGTGTGAGCGTTGCCTTGAGGGAGCTGCCCGCTCCTCTTCCCTCTCCCACGCTCATCTTCCTGCTGTGCTAATACTGATGTTGAGCAGAACCTTCTACTTCATCCGTGGAACCTGTGCCTTTGTCGTGCAGACCTCATGACATCAGAAAGCTGGCACCTGGCGTTGAAGGTGTTGATTTGCAATGAGGGAGAAATGGCAGCTTTTGGAAATCTTTTATTTCAATTGCATATTAAATAACGTTATGCTCTCTGGGACAATAGGGCTTTTCAGAAAATATAGACATAGTTTATGAAGATTTTTTTTATTACATTTTAAATAGAATCCTGTATTTTCTCTTGGCTTTATAACTTGTGCAAAATATATCAAAAATATACAGAAGTGAATGAATAACTGTGAAAGCCGCAGATGTGCCGGATTAATCTGTATATTTTTATGCAAAGGACATTTTATGCCAGGACAGACAATAAACACATCCTTTTCCCTCCTCTCTAGTCTATTATTTGAATGGCTTCAGTACCCAGAAATTGTATGCATTAATAGGTTGGTGAATCTAGTGGTTTATTCATTTGGCTGTTTGAGCCATAGACAATTGTTGGGGGAAGGCTTTGTGGGGGGATTGCCTTTGATGATTTTGTAAATACTTTGTTTATGTAAGTTTTATTTATTTGTGGAAAAGTACACAGTTTTCCAAGAGCATCTTTTGGGTCAGAAATACTAGAAAAGAAGTGTCAAATACTAGCAGAGAAGGTCAGGTTAAGGTTCACACGTCAGTGCTCAAATGAAAGGTTATCCCGGGCAAGCACACGTATGTGGAATGATAGAATTGATTCTGCCCAGTATCTTCCCTGGGCTGAATACTTTCTAGAGAATTGCTGCTAATACAGAAAATCTAGACTTTGGCCCCCGAACCTTTCTTGCGTCTCTTTGACTTTTCACTTCACGGAATGCTTGTGGGCTTCTTTCTCCTGCGTTCCGACAGTACACCTCATCCATTGGCACGGGCACACATACACACGACACGCACGCACCCACACACACAGAAAAGAAACAGAAAACGGGATGGTCAGGCAATTGCTCTGAGTGGGAGCTCGCAGCTCTGTCCCAGACGGGTGAGTGTTCGGAGGCTGCAGTCATTTCCCTGGGTCTTGGAAGGCAGGGCTGTGTCTGCGCCGCCACACGGGAGTTGGGTTTGCATCTGCCACCTGTCGACGGGAGAGCAGGGGCGGGGTAGGAGCCGCAGAACACACCTGCTTTTTGAGTGCATATAACTTGCACTTGAAGAGATGAACAGGTCCACGGTTCCTTACCACAGTTAAAAAATACAGCACGATGAAGAGTCTAGGTCTGTTCTAAACAAAGCCTAGGTAGTGGGGGTGTTTCGATTATAGCTGTTTTATTTCGCTGGCAGCCACAGTGCTGTACGCAGCGCTTGGAAAAGGAAAAAGAGTTTCCTTCGTGTTTACACTTTTTATTACTATATAGGATTAGGTCTGTTGCACACACAGAAGAGAAAGTCATTTTATTTTACACAAATCAGCTACTTAAAGTAAATTGAGATATATAGAATTTACCAATGAAATGAGTGATTTGATGTGAATAAAAGAGGTGGTGTGTTGTAAATCAACACTGACAGCCAAATGGGGACAATTGACAGAGCACTGTAATCACTCCCAACATCCACTAAAGTTATTGATCCAGAACCTCTATAATCCCCTTCACATAACACAAGCAATTTCATATAATACCTGTAATAACGGCACATTCAACTCAAGTAGCCATCTGAAGCATTGTATCTAATGGTGAAGCAGGCCTCTGCTGAGTGAGTGTAGCAGCCGGGACACAAAGCGCCGATGCCGCTTGCCTTTCGTAGGTAGCAGCCTCCGAGAAGAGCTAGTTTAGCAGATAAACAGTTCCTAATGCCAAGGAAAATGAGCTATTAATTGCTGGCTTGCTAAATATGTTGTAAAGACGGTGAGCGGTGGGTGCAACATGGAGAGAATGTAACTGGATTTGGGGGGCGATAAACTTCTTAGGTTATCCACACGCCTGCTATCTGATGTTAATTACAACGAGGGAGACAGCTGACGGGCGTTTAGCTGCCGGGTCATTACACCCTTCCCAGGTGTTTCTCCCATGAAATGTTCCTCCAGTTTTACAAGCTCCTTCTCGCACTGATGGATTATTCCGCAGCCTTATCAAAGCTTTGCCAGCTCCTCATTAATATATAGAGCAAGCCGCACTGTTCTATATATCATTGTCTTCCTCTTGGGCAGGGCTAATCAGTCAGCCATTATCAACCAGTCGGCAGAAGGCAGGCAATCAGACCTGACGGCAGAGAATCATGGGAGAGCAGGCAAGGTTAAATGAGGCTGACAGTTGTGATAATGATGATTATACTATAAATTAAGATATGATGATAAAGGAGAATAAAAGACACAATCTGAAGCAATATTTGGTTTAACATGTCTCTCTTTTTCGTTACTGCTAAATGGCCATAACATTTATCACACCGAACAAGAATGGACGTTTAACTACCATGATAAAATGGGACAGATCAGATTGGAAACCCAACAAGTTGTGATTACAATGTCAGGCACTTTTCCACTGGCTGAGAAAAAAACAGGAGATAGAGCATATGTTATAATCATTCATGCATTATTCTGTAGAATGAAAAGAAAATAGATCTATTTTAGAAATGTCTTTCAGCCTTCTCGATGGAAAACCAAAGGAAACAGTTAATATATTCTTCTGCTTCCAAGATCATTTTTATCAATGAAACAATAGGAAGTTAAGTGATATTTCCTCCCATCGTGCCTTCTGCCCGCAAATGTATGTTTATTAGTAGCTGATTCAGATGCTGCAAAAGGGAGCTCTGTGACTGTCTCCTTCCCTGTGGAATTTTGATCTGAAGGCAGCTAAAATCCACCAAAGAGTTCCCATATGTGACTTTCCGTCGGCTGTGCTTACAGACTTACAATAAAACAAAAGTGAGTCACAATTTGCTCTGCTTCCAAAAATTAAGAAGTGAGACAACGTTTGCAGCTGAGCAGGTTATTAAGTTGCCTTTACTAATACATTTCTTTAGGTACAAAGGCTGAAACCTTTGAAACCTAAGAGATTTGATGGCTCCCATGGAAAAATGGGGTCATATTTTTCTCTATATACCCACATGTTGAATCTCATCTTTTCTAACTATTAAGCTTCCTACACACATGAACAACTGCCACTATCGTCCAAGAACAGTATATACATTTCACAAGACCCAGATAATACCTGTGCATTGTATATCTCTATGTATAGGGAGGCTGGAAGATAATATATTATAAATTCTACTGTTAAATTTGCATCCACAGAAAGCACAACTTGTTTTTTGATCTCATTTTCAATTTTCTAGGCAAATCAGGCATGGAGGAAAAAGAAGCATCTTATTTCTCATTCACCTCCTTTGACGATTTGTCTTTTAGCTAGGAAAGAAAAAAAAATTGGAGTTCACAATAATCCACTTTGCCCAAAAAGGATTTCTTCTGTTTAAATTTCAGAAGCTGGGAGGTTGGGAGAATACGAAGTTTAGTGCTTTCGTTGTATCTGATGTTGATGAGAACACAAGTCGAGAGCTCCGGGTGGAATTTTTTCTTTGGAACTAATTTGTGTCCATTTAATCATGTTTCTCAACCTCAGTCCCATTGATAAGTAATTCTTAGTTGGGGCAGGGGGCTGTCCTGTTCATTGCTGGATGTTTGACAACATCCGTGGGCTCTGTCTGCTGGACGTCCCCCACCCCCAGCGTGACAACCCAAAGATCTCCAGACGTTGTCAGATGTCCCCTGGGGCACAAAATCATCTCCAGTTGAGAACTATTGATTTAAACCGATATGGTTAGCATATAGCTAAACTGACATGATTATCTAGTGGTCTGGGAAGTCTTCCCAATGATGTCAGTGGTTACCCTTCCATAGTGGCTGATTTGAAATGAACCCAAGCTGTTTTGTAGCATAGGAACATGTTAGGACATCCGCTTCAGTGTAAGGTTGTAAACAGACCTATGGCCCATGCACTTTGAAACAGCACATTTATTATTTGATCACTACCACTTACCAACAGAATGAAAATTGCATGTGTTTTTTTATCTAGATATGAAAGGAAGTTATGGGACTTACTTTATAAACCTGTCGCTCTGTTGACAACACCTATGTGGGTAACACGATCTGGCACTGAAGTTTACCCTTAGGACCAAACCAAAAGCAGTTCTGGGGACTCAAAGAAGGACCAAGGACACATTTGAAACAATTGTAATATACAATCCGTCTATTCACATAATGTGTATATCAAATTTTCATCATGTAGTTGCACATTTTATACATAAATAAACACTCATGGTCAAAGGTCATTTTGCCACTTTGCTTGGAAACCTGTTATTGCTTCAGAATCGCATCTCCACTGTCGTTATGAAGATGGGATGTGCTTGGCCATTTATCCTCCCACATCAGGCCTGCACAGGCTTTTATTAAAGAAGCAAAGCAGTCTGGCTTCGTGCTCCACTGACTTCCCTGGGCCTCGAGGCAGATCAAGTGCACTTCGAGGGCCCGTCTGGCAAGGAGCACCCAGTGATCCTTTGGATTTACGCTGTTTTGAAATAGCATCTTTCTTCCAAAACACAGAGTATGCTGGATGGGGCCCTGGAATATGAGTCACACTCTCTTTGCGGGCATTTTGGTGGATATTGGAGCATGGTCCTCTGTCTGGGCAGTAGCCCTGCCTGTCATCCACGTTTCAAGGTTATCTTCACCTCCATCTGCATGCACGCAGGTGGTGGAACATAATTTACAGAGCCCTTAAGATTTAGGGACCCACACAATGAAAACCAAAGCGGCCCCCTTATTTCTGATGAAAGGAATTGTAGAGGAGCTTCAGGTACCTTCAAAATAGCCAGGACGCACAGCCTGCACTGGGCTGCCTCCACTGCTTGGAGAGGCTCAGAGAGCCCTCTCGGTCCCTTTGTAGTTTTGCACTAGGATGTTCAGGTTATCCTATGGCAGTAGGTTCTAATTCTGGCACATAAACCGCAGGCAGGAAAATATCTTGTTCCTTAGTCCATTTTATTAACTTTGTTTTGTTCGCTTGCGCCCACCGCTGTATTAGCCTCCACATAATCACAGCTGTACAGGTAGCTCCCGGAGAGCGGATGAGGGTCTTTTCCAGGGCCTGCTCCCTGCAGAAATGATTTATACCTCTGGCTGATTGTCACTAACAGAGAATGAGAACGAGGAACATTCAATGCGAAGTAATGTGTTCTGCACAATTACTGGATTAATAATTTTATTCCATTACTGTGTGGGGAGAGGGGACATCAGCCTGAAGATCTGCAATTCTAGTATATTTCTAAGCGTCCTGTTAAAAGAGTGAGCAAGGGTCAGGAAACTTAATTATGCTATAACTAGATAGAAATTGCCAAGTGATAAAAAGAAACATCCAGACAGATTCAGCAGGAAATTACAGCTTTAATAATATAGCATAATGCCCACTTCTATACAATTATTGCAGAGATCCTGCATGCTTCAGAATAACAGGCTTAGGTTTCCAGTAACTAAAAAAAAAAAAAAAAAAAAAATCCCACTAAAAATGACATTATACATCTTGCTGTAAATATTTTTTTTTAAATGACATTATTATTCAATGACCAAAAATCTTATACTCATTTAAGTCCAGATGATATGACCACATTGACTTTTGGAATGATGAGAAGATTGGATTATGAGGGGGGTAATTTACATTTGCAAATTAAGTTTCCAGCATCATACTTAAAATCATCTACTCCATTTAGTCTTTCAGAAAAAAAAAAAAAACAACAACAACAACAAAAGCAAACCAGTGCATGAGACTTACTCAGATGCCTGTAAGCTCTGAGGAGCGCTGGTAGGTGTGTGCCAGCCTCGTCCTGTTCTGGTGGGCTGGTGTGGGGGCTCCCGTGAGGGACAGTTTATCCTTTAATTTGTGCTGAGGGATTGGAGACGAGGAGCCCTAATAGAAATAAACACGGACAGGGACACCGGCAGAGCTGCCAGGACTTCAGAAAGGGGGAAGGGAGAACTTTCTAAAGATCCAGTGGGCAAGGCCTACAAGGAAGCTGTTATGTTTTGCAAACGTGACAAGGTATTTGAAATATCGGGGACTCAGCTGGGCACAGTTCTGTACGCCTGTGGTCCCAGCTATTTGGGAGGCCAGGGCGGCAGAATTGCTTGAGCCCAGGAGTTGGAGGCCAGTCTGGGCAACATGGTGAGACCCTGCCTCTAAAAAATAAAATAAATAAAAAATAAACAAGTATCAGAGCCTTGCCACTCACAGACACACAGCACGTGGCACCACAACCCTCCTCCTCTGTTGCGTTTGGTCCTTTTTTCTCCCTTATGGAGAGGGAAAAGTCATTTCTCGTGCTTGCCCAGGAGAGCCCAGGGTTTCATTTTGTATTCTGAGGACGCAGATTAATCAGCCGGCTTCCTTACCCAGAGATGGCCATTCTGCCCAGAAATCTGCATATCTGCATTGCATATTGCTGTTCTTCCCCGAATTTAATTTCCTACAGGAACTGATATTAATCACCTGTTTAAACAGAGGGGATTTGGGGTCTACACAAATGTGACATTTTTCCTCGTAGAACTTGCAGAATATTTTTTTCTTTTTTTCCCCAATTTAAAGGGACAATAGCTTAATCCTAAATAGTTGATGTTATTACATTTTATTTTTATTTGACTGTTGATTATTTGGATGGTAACAGCGAACCCATCTTCCACTTCTCAGACTTGAGAAAAGTGTCAAATAGATTTGGAAATAGAAAGTCCCCGAATTTCACCGGCGGTGACTTGGTTTGTCTGTGAGATGCCCCTTTATCTCTCAGGTTAAAGCAGGAAAAATTCACAGGCTAGAGCAACAAAATCTTCCAAGCAGCCCTGGCTGCTTCGCCCCGGTTTATTATGTGCAGGGAAGTTAAATTCATCAGCTGCCGGTGCCTCTGCCAGGATTACTTGGCGTATTTTACTCTGGCTGCCGACAGTACAATGGGGGCCCAGGCAGGAACAGGAGACAGAGAAACAACGTGCTTAGAAAAATGTGCCGGTGTGCCGCGCGAGTCGTGCCAGCTGGAGGGAGGCGCAGGCATCGGTTACTGATGAGATGAACTGCGTGGTTAAAGTGGAAGCTGCCACCGGTTTTTGTTTAGGCTCATGCTCTGACCCCTCTTGGCTGCAAAGGTTAATTTGTGTTGGCGTCTCTTCCACCAGGCCACATGCAATGGCCTCGGGGGCGGCATAGGCGGGAGCAGGAGATGGGGGACAGGCAGAAAAGCTGTGCAGACCCCACCTACCTCTGCTGTCCCCGACACGCTCTTATTTCCCTGGCAAGTCTCTGCCTGGAGAGAAGTGAGGCCGGTGGGCTCTGTGGGTCCACTGCACACAGGTCAGAACCTGTTTTCTCGAATCTTCACATTTTCGCTGCTGTAATTAGCAACGTGCCTGGGAGCAATGTGCCCACTAGGTTGAGAGGAAGTTCCCAGGAGGGGAAATACCTTCATGTATTCCCAGCAAGGTCAAACAGTGCATTTCAAAAGGGATCAGAACTTTGCTGGCTCCCAGCTAATGCTACCATTGCCTACAAGCTAAAGCAAAAACAAAACCCAAATGATACTTCCTCTTGCTCAACTAAAAATACTAAGTTTCTCACATTCAGTGTTTTCTCTTCAAAGTTGTTTATGCCACTAAATTGAAAATAGGTGCTGGTTTTGGAGTTGCTGCTGTCCACAAAATGGTTGTGGTACAAGGGAGAGGCTGGGCAGGTTACACTCCCAGGGCCGGCCAGCGCCGGGAGATCACTGGTGTTTGTGTCGCTCTCTCTGAACACCTTTGCTGCTGTATTTTCTTTGCCCACTGTAAATCACAAGGGTATCATCCCAGGCAAATAGTGGCTTAAATTGTTTATCTGTCTGTGCTAATAGCATTTTATTTGAAGTCTTAAAAGTCCCAAGTGGCTTAAAAGGGCACTATTACACGACTTCACGTTTTATTGCAAAATTACAAGGTCCAGCTTCATTTTCTTTGCTTTGAAGTCTTAATGTTGTCTGGCTGTCAGAGCCACGTCTTTTCTAATTTAAACTTTAAGCAGGATCCCCTTGAAACAAGACTCTTTCTACTACAAGGAATGAGGAGCGTTTAATAACTTGTGAAAATACTGTTTTCGAGATAGTAATGTGATTGTCACTGGTACAGTACATCTTACTTGTTGGTTTATTGCCAACATGTCTGAAAAAGAGAATAACAAGTTAAATTATACTTTTCTAACTAAGAGAGTATATCTGACAATATTAATGGGTACTTATTTTCTGTTAAATTATAATAATAGGTCATTATTATTATTTAGACATAAGGTGTTGCTCCATTGCCCCGGCTGGAGTGCAGTGGCACGATCATAGCTTATTGCAGCCTTGAACTCCTGGGCTCAAGTGATCCTCCTGCCTCAGCCTCCTAAGTAGCTGGGACTCAGGCTTGTGCCACCATGCCTGGCTAAGTTTTCTTATGTTAAATTATTAAAAAAATATATTTCCATTACCTACACTTTGTCCTGACATATATCCATATGTAATAAATATATTGGGAAGTTGCATAATCCTTGGAGTAATCAATAAATTAATTCTAAAAAAAAATGCATCAAAATGTTGACAAAGCTTCAAATAGGGTTTCAACATGTGAAGCATGTGTAGGCCTCGTGACCAAACATGACTGAGAGAGAAGGTTCATGGGGTAACAGTAGGGGCCATGTTGACCTCACTGTTGGCATCATTAACCTCAACATCAAAACCCGTCCTCAGATGTAGAGAAAGCAGAGCTGGAGGAGGAGGGTTGGCCTCGCCTGCCTTCTGCAGAGTTGCTCAGTCATCCTGTAAGGCCTTAAGTAGAAAACCCCCAGGAATAGTAGAGCACAAATAGTGAGGACAACTTAAAAAGAGCTGGTTCAGATTAGGTAATAGACCAAAATTTAACTGGTTGGATCTTAGAAAGCAAGGAGTATATGGGCATGTGTGTATGTATGTCCATGTGTGTGCATGCATGTGTATGGTGTGCAGCACATGTATGTATGTGATTGTGTCTGTGCATGTGTGCCTATGAATGTTTGCATGTGTGTAAATATGTGTATGTGTCTATGTGCATGTGTAGTATGTGTGTGCATATATGTATGTGTGATTGTGTATATGTATGTGTGCTATGTGTATGTGCATTTGTGTTCACACATGCGTGTGTATGTGTTTGTGCATATGTGTGTGACGTGCACATGTGTGCACCTTCAGGATTAAATTGATGTACACATTCTCCTGGATCACAGTTTTTAGAGAATTCCTTGGAATCTTCACCTGGGCCTTGGCTAAGAACATCCACCAAAGAAAACTTCTCTATTGATGTCTCATGACTGGTACCTTTTTGGGGGTACACCTGCCATCTCCCACGTGGCTGGTGCTCCCTGGGGCCATGAGACTCTGTGCCCTGTTGGGAACACCGTATGTCACGGGAAATGAGCTCTCAACCTCACTACTGAGGGCTCTTTCTTGGTATTGTCTGTGGTACCGTCAGTGAAATTTGGCTGAGTGGAGCTGCAATGTTTGGAGCCATGCCAAGCGCCTGGGGCAACAGAGGTCTGGGGGCTTTCTGGAACCTCAACATCTCATCAGTAGCCACCGTGTCTAGCCCACAGACCCCACAATGGGTGATGTCAGCCCTCCAGGGTCTGCACCACTTATCTGACTTTTGCTGAAAGGTCCTCACTTGCCCAGATCAGTGGGCTACACATGCAGGGGTGGCCCCTGACCTGGAGCTGCTCTTGAAATGCTGGTTCCAGGGAGGCTTCCAGCCAGGTGGACACTCAAGCACCACTACAGTGCTGGCTGCTGCCGCTGACAGAGGACACTTGTCCTGTCGACCTGTCTGGCTGTGGCTCTGAAGCTGGGTGGGGCTGCCTCTCTCAGTCTCTTCAGTGACCTGTGTCACAGAAGAAGAAACAGAACTCAGGCAGTTGAAATGATTTCCTTAATTTGTTAGAAGCAGGCAGAACCAAGGACAATGGCAGTGGAGCCCAGCATCTTTCCCGTTACCACGTTTCAGCTCCAGTTTATTTTGTTGTTGAAAATTAGAGCAGATGTTGAACAGTCAGATTCTCAGGAGAGGTCTGACCATGGACCCAGACAAAACTCTGTGCAACGTTACGAGTGACTGGCCTCCATGCCCAGCCTGGCCTTGCAGTTAAGCCTCTGTACCCCAGCCATCGGTTGGTGGGGAAGGGGAAAGATTATCCCCAAAGAGGGACCATTGAGAGGAGGGCATTGTTCCCGGTTGGGAAACCCAGGCGGACACAGTAAAGAGGGCGGCACACAGAGCCACTGGGCACTTGTACTCCTTTGCCATGCAATGCTATTTATTTACCCGGAAGTCACGAGATAGCCCAATCCACAGATACTGGTGCAGGGGAGATGTTTGTCAGAAGAAAGGTAATTGACGGTAAATGTCAAATATTAAATCCTATCTGGTTATTACCCAGCATATTAGCTATGTAAGTAGCTTAACAATTACAGCTGTGATTGACTAGGTGGGAACCAAACTCCTAAACACCAACTGCCAGAAGGGATAATTACAACACATTAGCACCTGCTTAGACAAGATTGACAACTCCAGTCTCACATCTGCTTAATATCACTTTCATACTTTTCATGTATTTTCTTCCTTTTGAATGGAGCAACATAAGATTTCCTGACGGATAACAATAACTCAACATCTATGTTATTCATTCACACGATCGCGGCTGCCTGCTGTCTTTGGTCATGCTTTCCTGCTGACACATGGATAACTAAATGAGGTGCATAGAAATGGGCTTTGGGGGACTAGGCAGGCACCGTCGTGGAGTGTTTCTAACAAAACATTCCTGCCAACCCAGTGCAATGAAAGAAATCCCAAAATGCAATATTTAGTTTGTTGGTTGACAACAAATGGTAAGGAAAAAAATATATATCTTAAATACATGTTATATGTAAAATGTGTATTTAAGATAGGTATATTTATATACTACCTACATACCTGTATACATACACACATGTACATGTGTGTGTACATGTATCGCAGATGAAAATCTAAAAGAATGATCTCCTAACCCCACAGTGGATGCCGTGCCAGCAGCCATAGCTCGTGAGGAAGCACAGAGGGCGCACAGTGGGATGGGCACAGCTTATCTCCTTTCCGCACAAAAATATTTGAGAACCATACTGGAAAAAAGAGCTCTTTTATTTTCTGGCTTGGCCCTCTCTCTCTGGAACTAAAAGGTGGAGAGTTCTCGCCTATATTAAAATGAGGATTAGAAATTCATTTTAATGACTTCCTGTTTCCTAAGTGATTGTTCTTCATTGTTTAATGAAAATTGTTTTGTTATTTAATATTCTCACTTTCTTTTCTTAGGGTAGGGGCCCAGAGTGTATTATTTCTGTCTGATAACATCATAGTCACACAGTTAACCTTTCTGACTTAGCTGGGTGTGTCCACGTGGAATTCCCACCCAGGGCATAGCAGACGGTTGGTCCAATGACTGCAGGATCAAACATACAGGAAGGAGATTTTTCTCAGTGGTAGATGTATTTATTCATTAATTTAAAAATTATACATCCATTTGTCTATTCATACTCTTATCACTCAAATATTCTTTCATTTTACAAAAATGCATTGAGCATCTGTCATGTCAGACCGTCTGCATAGCTAGACAGGCACTCACGTGAGTGATTCCTGAGAGTCACTGACGTCTGAAAATCAGAAAAACACACCAGTGGTGACCAGGACTCCACGGCTGGACTAATAGAGCTGTTAGACCTCGTTTGGATCAGGGATGGCTTCACAGGAGAGGAATTTGAGCTGGATCTTGGAGGATGACGAGAAAGTTTTTCAGGTGTTTAGGAACTGGTGAGGTTGGGAGTCAGTATTCCAGGGAGAAGGAACGATGCAGAAAAAGACACAGAAGTTAAATTAAGTGAACCGCATGCTGCAAGAACACCCAGAACGTGGCCTGTGGCTCCAGGACTATGCTGCAGACTCAAGAAGGAAGAGGCAGGCCAGGAGCCAGGGCGCTGGGGTTTCCTCCTAGCCATGAGCAGTCATGAAAGCATTTTAGGCAGGGCAAAAACTGGTCAAAAGTTTGTTTTATGCTTTACTCTGGCTGCAGTGTCGTGCTCTGATTCCTGGAGAATGGAGGGTGGCGGAACAGGTGAACCTGGTGGACAGAGAAAAGTCATGGAACTTGTGCAAGTCCAGATGGGAAGGTGTTGACAGTGATCTGGGGGACTTAAGGGCACATTGGAGGTGAGGAGTGCACAGTGCCCCAGAGAGAAGGTTCTGGAATTGCCCCCACTGCTGAAGAGTAGTGAGTTAACAGGATAGGAAGTCCAAAAAGTGGAAAAGGTTTGGGATGAGAGAGAGTTTGGTTTTGGACATGTTGAGCTTAATTTTGTTTTTTTTTTGATTAATTCTTGCTCTTGATGGAAAAATTAAGTTTGAAAATCTAAAATCCTGTGGTTTAGTGCCAAAGACAGAAAGAAACAGGTCATATGTTTCACAGAAACGGAGGGGACAGAACAACCCAGGTGAGTCATGCACCTTCTGGACGTGAGAACATGAGACGCAGGGACTGGCCAAAGGGCGGCCATTGAAACCAGACGGTAGAGAAGACAACCTGTCTGCCCCGCAGGCTGCTAGACAGCGGTTTCCACTTTTAAACTGTTCTCCCAGATGCACACTACAACTAACCTCCTGGGGAGCAGGTCTTGGTTTCGGTTTTAGAGGTTCCAGGTGGTGGCACCTGCAGAGTCACCAGTAAGGAGGACTCTGCCCAGAGCAGTCCTGCTGCAGGCTCGAAGCCAGGAGGGGGTGACAAGCCAAGACAGTGTGCAGAGGGCGAGTCAGGCCTTGGACCTTTCCTCTGGAGCTCATTTACATTTTCAGGGCCACAGGGAGGCCTGGTACCCTGGGCCACACCGCTTTCTCCAGCCTTCCTGATATTGAAGCCAGCATATCAAAAGTCTGCTGGGCGGGAGACGGTCAGGTGGACCATTGCTAGGATTTCCTGGCCCCTCCCAATGCACACACATGCCTTTGTGTTAGTAGGACACAGGCTGCCAGGTCTCTGGCTGGCCCTGAGCCTCTCTGCCCCCAGGAAGACGCCCTGTTGCAGGGAGGTACCTGGATCTTTGGGGTCTCTGGATTGCAGCTGTTGGGCTGGCTTGGCACAGTGCAGGCCCTGGGGGGTCTTCAGGGTCTGGCTGTGATCTGGCCCCTGCCCCTCTGGAGTTTATGTGCCAGTAGAAAAACAGTCATTGAGCAGTAGAATACAAACAAGACCAGTGTGTCATCGGGAACGGAGGCATCGTGGACACCCAGCCTGGGACCCCCAACTTCACCTGGGCAGTTGGGAACTGCTGCCTTAAAAAGTGAAATTTTGACTGAATCCTGAGAGATAAGTAAGAATTGGTGAGGTGAGCTGCTCATTTCCCTCGCAAAGTAAGCTTCCATAGCTGGATTTCAAAAATATCCTATCCATCACCTAACCAGTCTTTATGGGAGTGGTTAAACTGACATCATAATACCCAGGCCTTGTAATTATAAATAAAATTTGATAAGAAATGGACTGTATTTACAAGCACAAAAATGAGTCCATATAAAAATAAAACCTTATATTGCACTTGTTCTCCTCTTAAAATGATGTGATTTTTATCAAAGAACCTGCCTAGTGAATAAGGATTATGCAGATGTTATTTATAATGTTCATGTTTAGAAGGCATTAGTTCAGTCAGGCCTTGATGTTTGGAGGGCACAGTTTTGCTGGAATAAGGATCCCCGAAGAGTAGACATGGGTTCCTAGATCAGTCCTGATGGAAGACAAGAAGATCGGCACTGCCTCCTGGTAGGAGGGGTACAGCGTCCCGCTTAGTTCTCTAGGAATTGTAGTGGGGCGCCACTCTCCATGTGCATCGGGCCACCCAGGGTGGCTCTGGGGTGCGGATCTCTTCTAGAAATCGTAGAACTTCCTCTCAGGGAGAACTGCAGCGGGAGGCGGGAGGCAGCAGCTCTGGAATTGCAGCTCCTCAAGGAGCCGTCACCCCAAGCCCCAACTCTCCTCTCCCCATGGGGTGCCTTTGTCTGGTGGGAGGTCTGGGAAGGACCAGGGGAGCAAGCGCGTCCTCATCTCAGCTGTATCTGTGATGCTGAGCTAGAGACACAGACTTAGATGCGTAGAGTAGACATGCATCTCAGGATGCTGAGCGTGTGTGTTGTCAATGTTTAAAAAGATACCTGTGAGTACTCCCTGCTTCTGTCTCTTTCCAGCCCTCTCCTGCGTGTTTTCCTGTCTGCTTCCCCACCTGTGTTCTTAATGAGAGTGCGGCACTCTGGACTACTCCAGTGCCTAACTACAAACATTTCTACCAGGTCTGTGCTCGTATTTTCTTTCTTTTAACAACGTGCTTTTCATGGAAGATAAGTTTTTAATGCTGATGAAATCCAATTTATCAATTTCTTTTTTTATAGATCATGTATTTCATAGATATCTAGAAACACATCACCAACTCTGAGTCAAACAGGTTTTCTTTTGGAAGTTTTATTGTTTTACATTTTAAATTTAGGGATAAAATACGCTTTGAGTTAATTTTTGGATGACATGTAGAGTGTATGTCAAGGTTTATTATTTATTTGCATAGAGATGTCTGGTATTTCAAACATTTTAAAAAAGATCCCCATCCTTTCTCCATTGACGTTGCCACTTTGCACACAGTCAGTTGACAACATTTTCGTGGGCCCATTTCTGTCTCTGGTTGTCATGGTCTATGGATCTGTGAGTCCATTCTTCTGCCAACACCACGCCATGATAGTGAGTCTCGAAACTGGGTAATGTGAAGTCTTCTTTGTCAGAACTGCCTTGGCTGTTCTAGCTGCTTTGCCTTTCTGTGTCCATTTGTCAATATCTACAAACCATCTTGCAGAGACTGTGTAATTTCTAGATCATCTTGGAGAGAACTGACATCTTACCAATGGTAAGTCTTCTGGTCCGTAAGCATAGTGTGTCTCTTCATGTATTTAGGAAAGAAATCTCCTTGGTTTCTTTTACTGATGTTTTATTTACAAGGTACAGATCCTGAACAGATTTTGTTAGATTTTTACTCATGTACTTCATTTTTTGGTGTTATTTTCAGTAGTTTTTTTCTCCAAATTTGAATTATTCTTTGCTACTGTCAAGTGCTCAGGGGAGCTTGAGAGACCCCGCTGTCAGGTGTCAGAGCAGCCATCTAAGGCAACAGGCCAAGCTGCAAAGGTGAGACGAGACTGAGGCCTTGAAGCACGTTCTGCCGCAGTTTGAGCAAGAGGCTCAGGAGAGAAGTGCTGCTCCCAGGCAGACATGGAGGTCAGCTCACTGCCCAGGATCTCTGAAGAAAATGTTCTACTGTCCTCAGGGAGGAGGGGAAAGACTCCGAAGGGAAGTACTGAATACTGAGTGAGAGTGGGAAGGTGTCTTAGAGGGTCTCCTCCTGGGCTAGGAATGCAAACATTCACAAGGGTGGTTGGCCAGGGGCCTGAGACCCTGCCCGCAACTCCCCTCAGACATGCAGTGATGCTGGCTGTCACGAAACCCACCACAGGGAGGGTGGCTCCGCCGGGCTCTGCCAGGTAGGACCTTTGTCATTGCTGATGGTTGGCCCTGAAAGCCACAAAGAGACAGAGGTTTTGGCCAGGAACTGGCCCCCTGGGCTGGGATGTAGGAAGACGTTTGACTTTTGCATGGTGTTTCGTACCCTGTGACTTTGCTCAACTCACCTCTTAGTTCTAGGACCCTTTTTTGCAGATTAAAAAAAAAAAATTCTACATAGACAATCATGTCATCTGCAAATAGAAACAATTGCATTTCTTCCTTTCCAATCTGTAGGCCTTTTGTTTCTTTATCTTGCCCTAACACTGTGTAGAACTTCCAGTAAGATGTTGAATAGGAGTGGTGAGAGTGGGTGTCCTTAACTCCCTTAAGGGCAAGAATTCAGGGCCTCATTATTCAGTACGAAGTTAGATGTCAGTTTTTGAAGATACTCATTACTAAGGTAAAGGAAATTCACATCTAGCTGCTTCTTTGCTGAGAGGTTAGATCATGAATGTTATATCTTGTTGATTGCTTTTTCTGCATCTGTTGAGATAATTATATTGTTTTTCCTTTTTAGTCTGTTAATATGGTAAATTATTTGCATTGATTTTTCAATTTGGGTTTTTTTTTTCCATTTTTTATTTCAGAATATTACAGGGGTACAAATGTTTTGGTTACATGGATTGCTTTTGTACTGCTTGAGTCAAAGTTATAAATGTGCCCATCACCCAGACTGTGTATACTGTACCCATTAGGTAGGATTTCACCCATCTCCTCCACCCCCCTCCCACCTGCATGATTGCGTTGAGTTTTACTTCCATCTGTGCACATGAGTGCTGATTTGTGAGTTCCAATTTAATGGCGAGTACATATGGTGCTTGTTTTTCCATTTTTGCCATACTTAGGAGGATGGTCTCCAGTTCCATCCAGATTGTTGCAAAAGATATTAATTCATTTTTTATGGCTGAATAGTACTCCATGGTATACATACACCACATTTGATTAATACATTTATGAATTGATGGGTACTTGGGTTGATTCCACATCTTTGTGATTGTGAATTATGCTGCAATAAACATTCTAGTACAAATGTCTTTTTGATAAAATGACTTTTTTTTTCCTTTGGGTAAATACCCAGTAGTGGGATTGCTGGATCAAATGGTAGTTCTACTTTTAGTTCACTGAGGAATCTTCATACTCTTTTCCATAGAGGTTGTACTAGTTTGCAGTCTCACCAGCAGTGTGTGAGTGTTTCTTTCTCTCCTCATCCATGCCAGCATTTATTGTTTTGGGATTTTTTGATAAAAGTCATTCTTACTGAGGTTAGGTGATATCTCATTGTGGTTTTGATTTGCATTTCTCTGATGATTGGTGACGTTGAACATTTTTTCATATGCAAACTCTTCTAGATATTGGCCTAGACAAAGAATTTGTGACTCCAAGGGCAATCACAGCAACAACAAAAATGAATAAATGGGACTTGATTAAATTAAAAAGTGTCTGCACAACCATGGAAATAATCAACATAGCAAATAGACAACCTACAGAATGGGAGAAAATATTCTCATGCTCTACATCTGATAAAGGACTAATAACCAGAATCTATAAAGAACTCAAGCAAATCAGCATGAAAAAATCCAACAACCCCATTAAAATTGGGCAAAAGACATGAACAGAAGCTTTTCAAAAGAAGATATATTTTCCAATTTGAATTAGCCTTGATTTTCTGGAACGAACCCTAACTAGTTGTGTTGTATTATCCTTTCTGTATATTGCTAGTTTCAACTGACTGTTTTCTACTTTTCCCATCTGAATTTATTTCCTTTTTCCTCAATTCTGCATTCTCCTTGTTAATTGGGCATGTTTGTTATGAATTCATTTAACCTCCTTTATTGACTACTTACACCTCTTTCAAAAATTCTTTTAGTGGTTGTCCTAGTGTTTAAAATACAGTTCAGAATACTATTAAATAATTGTATACCCATTTTAGTGAAGAGTGAGGCCCTTACAACAACACATTGCCAATTCCTCTCTCCCCTCCTGTGTGCCATTTTGTTATAACCTCTATGTTTACATAAACTATAAACACACAATACATTGCTATTATTCTTTTCTTTAGATGAGGGATCAGCAAAAAATTTTATTAAAAGGTCAGATATTAAATATTTTAGGCACTATAGGCCAGATGGTGTCTCTTGCACCTCCTTAATGTTGCTGTTGCGGCATGAAGAGCACCCTGGATAACAGGTAAATGATGGTGTGGTGATTGTTAGCAAAACTTCATGTGTGAGAACAGGAGGGCCAGATTTGACCAGCAGGCAATAGTTTCCCATGCCCCGACTTAGACTTTATCTTTCAGATAAAGTAAAAAATGAATTTAATTTCCCCATATTTAATCTGTTTCTGATGCTCTTCATTTCTTTTTGTAGATCCAAGTTTCAGACTCTATATTCGTTCTGACTGAAAAACTTCCTTTAACATTTTCTTTCTTCATGTCATACACCTGTTGATGTTGAATTTCCTCGAGTTTTTTGTTTGGTTGGTTTTTATTTTGTATTGCTCCTTCATTTTTGAAATATATTCTCTCTGAGTATAGAATTCTGGGTCCACCATGCTGCTTCTTTCTGCAGTTTCCAGCTGTCACTCTCTGGTCTCCTGGTTTCCTGGCCTCTGAGGTCCCCCTGTGGAGCGGTCTTTGTCTGGCTGCCCTCAAGATCTTCTCTGTGTCTTTTGTTTCTAGCAGTTTAACATGATATCCTTGGTGGGTTATTTTTGTATTATCTTACTTGGTATTCTGTGAGCTTGTTGGATCTGTGGTTTGGTGTTTGTCCCTAATTTTTAAGAATTCTTGGTCTTTATAACTTCCAATGTGTCTTCTGCCTGTTCCCTCTGCTGTTCCGATTGTGCGATGCAGCCCCCAGTGCTCGAACGTTCTGTTCTATTCTTTCTCCCACTCATCCCCCTTTGTATCGCAGCCTGGTAATCTCCATGGCCTCACTCAGGTTTCTAGACTCTCTCAGGCCCGTGCCAGATCTGCCGATGAGTCTCCCAAGTACATCCTTTATCTCTGCCACCGTGTTTGTTTTATTTCTTGCATTTCCATTTGATTTTTTTTTCATAACTTCCATCTCTCTGCTGAAAGTCCCATTTGATATTGCATGTGACCCATTTTTTCTGTTAAAGCCTTTAACTACTAATTATGGTTATTTTAAATTCCCTGACAGATAGTTCCAACAACTGTTTCACATCTGAGTCTAGTTCTGAAGGCTGCTCTCCTGGGAGCCTGTTGGTTTTCCTTGCCCCTGTGTCTCATAGTTCTCCTGCAAGCCGAGAGTTGTGGAGGTCAGCAGAGGGTGAGATAGACAGCTTTGTGCCTGGACACGGACACAGCCCTGCCACCCTGTGGGGTGGGGTGCGCAGCAATGTGCAGAGAAGCTCATGGGTTTATGGTTCTTGCTGCTGGGGTGACCCTCAGTGCACCGCAGCTGTCACGTCCCACAGAGGTGGCTTGGGAGGGGCTGAGAAGGGTATCTGCTGTCTTGAGTCTGGGCCTCCCTTCATGCTTCACCCCAAAGGGGGTACCCAGTGATTAAAGCCATTCCTAGGCATGAACCATTTCCCTGGGTTTGGGGTGCAGCTTTCTCAGGGCTCCCAACCTTCCCCTGGCAGCACTTGTGGGCTCAGAGCTAAACCCTGCCCCTGCCCAGGAGTAGGGCCCCTTCTCCATCCCCTTTGTCCAGCCACAGTGGGTGTTGCCCGGGCTCCTGTCCCCCTGTGGCTGTGGGGACAGGTCCGCGTAGGGTCCTCCTGGGCTCTTCCCCGAAGGGCCTCTTCTTGGTCTCGTCCAGTCTTTTCTGTGAATATTTGGCAGGGTGAGTAGAGAAAGAATCTGCAAGATCACAAGGACTCCCTGAATGTCAGAAGCTGCAGGGGTCCACGCCTCTGTCCACACCTCAGCTGTTGTGGCTAAGTGCGTCACACTCACGGTGCCTCATTCTATTTGAGGTGGGTGAAAGTTCCTTCTCCCTCTCCTTGCCAGCACTGCGTCGCCTTAAATGCTGGGCCAGCTCTTTGCTCTGCAAACCCAGCTCCCTGGGAGGCTTGAGCAAAGTGATGAATTTGAAATTAGTGTGATTCTTTTTCATTGTGAGGGTTGGAGCAAAACTCCTTCTCTCTCTCTCTGTGTCCAGGGCAGAGGCCAAGAGGCTCCAGAATCCTCGTGTTAACAACCACCTGGTGGGTCTGTTGCACTGAAGTTGGGGTGTCTGTGTCCCCATGGTTCCCAGCCCTGGCTGAATGTCAGGAGCATCCAGATCAATGTCATGAGAACTTATGGGGGTGGCACCAGGCTTCAGGAGTTTGTGAAGCCCCCCAGGGGTTCCAATGTGCGATGGGGCTGGGAACCAGCCACCGAACCCTTTGAGAATCTGTCGCTTGTGGTCAGCCCACCAGCCTTCGTGTCAGTCAGCACGCTGTCGTCTTCGAGATGTCCTCTGCACTGATGAGAGCAGTTCATTTTATCCATCCGAGAAAGTGGAAACATCAGCAGTCTCCTGTCACTTTTCCCAGCCATGTGCCACAAAAATGACTCCAATAAGATGAAGAATGGTTTTGATTTCTCTATTTGGCTCATGACATTTATTTAAGCCTGCCAAAGGGACTGCTAATTGGTACCTGGGATTAGTGTGTTTTCTAGAAACAGAAATAAAATCAATCTCATATGGTTTTCTCAATTTGGAGGAGTTTATGTGTGTGTATATCTATATATATTTTAATTTTCAAATTTCCCAACACCCCATTACCATTTTTTCTTTCCATGCAGTTGTTATTTGGCATTGAACTCTGTCACCATTGAAAAAGCATTGCGTTTTGGCATTTGGTTCTCTCACTCCTTTCTTAAGAGCCAACTGCTTTAATTTCATTATTGCCCCCAGAAATAGTCAGGTTCATTGGAACCGCTTGAACCAACTCTTGTCTCTGAAAGAAATGTATTCTGCTAGATGTATTCATGTTTCAGACAGTGACAAAATTTATCCCCTCTTTCTGCTCCAACCTTCAGTCTGTTTTAAGCATTTGGATGGATCAAATGCCAATTAGTGTTTGTTTTCGAAGCTTTTCCAGCTTGTACCTCTGTGTGTGTCTGGTCAGGAACAAGGCTGTTTCATGTTTTCCCCAGATCTCCTCATGGTCTTGCACTCTCTGAAGGAGTACGTGAACCCTAATGTGTGTTCTAGAACGGTGCTTCTCCAACTCTGATGTGTGTCCGATTCCCCTGGGAGTCTTTGCACATGTGCAAATAGATAGGAAGGGCTGGGCTGGCTTGGGACCATGAATTTCTCACATGCTCCTAGGTGCTGCTGCTCCCAGGACCACACTTTAAACATCCCGGTGCTAGAGGAGTTGAATAAAACATACATAACCACATTCTACCATTTTCTAGAACTGCTTATCCTCTTATTATTTTTTTAAAAAGGGTCCCAGCCATGGTTCTAATTAGTATCATGCAATATTCTTCCCTGACCTTCTCCTGGGGATTTTTCCATAGTGCCATGGGGCAGCAGCCCAGCCCACCGGCCTAGACAGGGCCTGCAGCAGAAATCCCACATTTATTGGTTAATGAATCTGTGAACTTCTGGGATGGCAGGAGAGAGAAAGGGATTGAGAGGGTGGGCAGGAGCACAGCCTTGAGCAGTGGGATCCCAGTTCCTCTCTTGGTTACCTTCATAAGCAGGAGAGCATAGCTGTGGGCTGGTGACCTCCACACAGCTACCCGGTGTTCCCCGGTGTGCTGGCACACTGTGGGTGCAGGAAGACGCTGACATCACTTCCTCCCTCCCTCCATTTTCCTCCTGGCCCAGCCCCCGTGGCATCCACCCAAACGGCACAGTACCGCCCTGCTCCCAGGGGCTGGGGCAATGTCTCACACCTTGCCCGGAGGGCAGGGCGTTTTTCAGAGGCCATGCACTGGCTGCCTGAGATCCTCAGCCTGGGGGTGGCCCTGGCATAATGAGGCAGCCTGCCAGAGGGCTTGTACGAGCCTCCTCCTCTGGGAGTCTCGCTGTCCTTGTGTGTTCTGGCTCAAACTCTCATGTCTAGGCCTTTGTGGGAGGGCCTGGCGTGGACCTGGCAGGGCTCGCCTGCCATTTCTGGATCCACCACGAAGTTTGGTGGCCGTCCACACCCCAACAGAGATGCCCAACAGTGCAATGTGCTCTGCTTCTCATGTGCCATCTCGGTGGTTCCTAGCAGCCAGGAAAACCATACTCGTGTGCTTTCATTAACTTATTCTCCTCCTACTGCAATAGTTTTAGATATTCACTAAAATGAGAAAATAAACAGGTTGTGCTATTCTGATCTCCTACTTGATAGAACAGTCTATAGAAAACTGATGTCCATTCACTGACCCTCATTATTTTCTTTAATTTTATTTCAAAGGAACTTGTAATTTACTTGATTTCAGAACTGTGGGCATGAAATCATCCTCTGAAAATATTGCAACCCTGCAATAACACAATATAGAGAGAATTACATGTACTAACACAGTTCAACTGCTCATTTATTCATTCAACCAACTCCACTGAGCACACGTGGAAGTGTGAGGCGCTAGGCTAAGAGGAGAGTGTAAAAGGAAGACTTTGATACGGTCTCTTCTCCTAAAGAACTTGTGGCTTATTGGGATCTACACATGCAGGTCTCGAGACAGCCCTGGATGAGGTGGCTCGGGAGGCAGAGGAGGGGTGAACAAGTGGACCAAGAAGTTGGAAGGTTCAAACACAGCCATGGCAGGTGCTAATTTGGCATCCTATCCCTTTTATGAGAAGGCTGCCTTTAGTATGAATGGGCATTAAATTTTATTAATTTCGGGGAGGGCAAAGGATGTGGTGTCCTGAGATGATCATAGTTACGCTCTTCTAACCTGCCTGTGTGCCACGTGGCACTTGGAAGCACCTTTCCATGGCCCATCTGTACACGAGGATTAACCCTACAGGGCTGTGGAGGGCTATGCCTTTACCTTGCTGTGATCCTACTCGATGCTAGCGTGTTTACAATTGCCAGGCCCGTGTTTATGATGGGGTTTGGCCTATAGTGTTGTTTTATTTTCATCAGATTTGGTTGCCAGGAAAGCGATAAAGTAATGGTGTAATTGGATGGCTTTCTATCTAGATATGCAGGCCCTAACACTCCCTTTCTCTCATTGCCACAAAATGCACAGGCCCTGTTGTCTTTGCGTGCGCCAATGCTGGCGTCGTCTTTATCTCTTTGCATGTTTACATCCCTTCCATCTCTACCCCCGTGCACGTGTGTAATGGGCTTTTGTGGCTTTGGTGGGGTGGTCCCGGTGGGCTGGCGGTCTGCTGTTATGCTGTTACGGCTTCATCATTACCATGACTGTAGTTACCTTTCACAGCACAGGGCCGGGTGATGAATATGTGCTGCTTTAAGTAATGTGGCATATTCCCAGGACCAGTTTACATTGAGTTCCAAGAAAGAATATGATAGTGATGAAATAGACACCACAGGGACTTGTCCTACGTCTGGTGACATCCCCACTATTGGACCTATGGCCTCAGGAGAACGTGGCCCCTGGAGGTGGCTCTCCTGACTTCAGGGCTACCCTGGGTTCTTCTTCCCTGATTGTATTGATTTATATCTTACATGCAAATAATGCTCACAGTTCAGTTTGCCAAATGCAGTCACAGAAATAAGCTCTTTGGATCTTGGGGCCCCCCTGTGAGTTAGGCAACCCCTAATCTCTCCATGTCTCGGGGTGGAAATCTGGTTCTGAAAGGTGAAGTGGCCCCTCACAACCGTGTTTACAAGATGCCTGTGGGGTGTCTGTGGGGTGCCTGCTGCAGCAGAGGGTGCTGTGAGCTCCTCAGGCTGTGCAGTTGACAACTGGTGGAACAGATGCTTGGGAACAGCAGGGGCCATGCCACCGTGTGCCCAGACACTGGTCTCTGCCCTGCCCTGCCCTGCCCCACCTTCTCCTGGCCCACCCCTACCAGCAGGGTCCTCGGGGTGCTGGTTCTCACAGGAAGTGGGGTCTGGGCTCCTGCCAGCATGGTTCATAGTGTGTTCAGGAAGAGGAAGATGTCCCCTGGGTCTCCTTGTCTTTAACTAGCACTGAGGGCCCCCTCAGGGGATCCCATAGGCGAGAATCAATCACATCCTTTCTGAAAATACCGTTATTCTCAGACAACAACAAAATAGATAAATTTGACTTCATTGAAATTAAAATTTGTGCTTCAAATTTTTGCACAAGTTTGATGTGATTGTGTGCATCAAGGGGCACAACACAAGAGTCCAAAGGCAACCCCGTGATGGGAGAAAATATTTGCAATTCCTAAGGAATTGGAAGCAGAGACTCAGACAGGTATGTGTTCCTAGGAGTAATATTCACAGGAGCCACAGGTAGAAACAGCCCAAATGGCCATCAGCAAATGAACAGATAATCGAATAGTTGAATATCCATACAATGGACTATTAGTCAGCCTTAAAAAGGAGTGAAATTCTGTCACATGCTACAACATATGATACTATGCTAAGTGAAATAAGCCAGTCGCTAAAGGACAAAACCTGTATGATTGCACTTATCTGAGGTCCCCAGAGCAGTCAGAGTCATAGAAACAGAGAGTAGAACAGCAGGTGACAGGGGCTAGGGTGGGGAATATGGAGTTAGTGTTTCATGGGGCAGAGTTTCAGTTTGGGAAGGTAGGAAAGTTCTGGAAATGGATAGTGGTGATGGTGGCACAACAGCGTGAATATACTTAATGCCACTGAGTTGTACATTTGGAAATGGTTAAAATGATAAACTTTATGTTATGTAGATTTTATTACAATTTAAAAATATCATCATCAGGAAAGCTGGCGCTGGCTGCTGGGCGACTTTCTCAAAGTAGGATGTCCATATCTCGCCAGCACAGAGGCTTCCCTTGGGCGATTGTGATTCATCTCTTATAACAGAAAGGAAAACATAGGGTGAAGAAGATTCTCAGGTTATTTTGCTCAGATTTCATTCTAAGATATCCTAAGAGTTGTCTCAGACATAGATTATTGCTTTTGGTATGGAAAATATATAAAAGTATGATAGAATCTTGGGTTGGAAGGGACCTTAGGAGGTCATGCATCGTCTTTTCCTGTCTGCTGATACCGTATCACTTAAATTACCCCAGGTAGAGGAGAATGTATTCTTCTTAGGAAAAAGATCTCTTCTTATCCCGTTTCCATTTTAAGCTTTTCACTGACAGGAGAATGTTCTGTACAGTTCCTCAGACAGTCACTCTGTTCAAAAGAACATCTGCCGAGGGCCCACTGTGGCCACACCCTCTCCTGGGGCCCCGAGTGGATAAAGCCAACATTTCCCTCGTGAGTCACTCCCGTGGTGGAGGGGAGGCACAGTCATGGTTCGCCTCCTGCTCCCCCGTGGACTAAGAGGGAACCTGGTAATCACCTTCCAGGTGAGAGTATTTGCAAGATTTGCAGATCCCAGATTGCCTCCCTGCCATCTCTTCTCCTGCGTGATCCATTTCCTTCCTGCTTCCTTCCAGGCACTCTTTCCTAACTGCTCAGCATCGTTCCAACCCTCCTTCAGGAGCCTGGGAAATGCTACCTGTGTGCCTTTTGCAGTGTACCTTGTAATGGAACATGGTATTCTAGAAAGGCTCTACTGTTGGTTTTAAAAATAATGGAATAAATGCAGAAATCATGCAGTTATTCAAATGGAATTGGACTGGTATTCTTCCAGTTGCCCTGGAACACTTCTAGAATTTACAAAATTGACCAATTTTATCTTTAATTCCAGAGGTCTCCTAATTTTCCAGGAAACCGAACATTGGGAATACGGCACAGTCAGCCTTTTATTTAGGATTCATCTTCTGCCGAGAGGTACAGCAAATAGACATCCAGTTCACTGACTGGGAAGGACTCAGCTCGCTAGTAACTTACTTGCAGTTTGTTATTTTCAGGGTTAATATCTGTCTACATTATTTCATTATCTAATCAGGATTCTTTGAGGGGCACAACAGTTTATAGACTCGGTTTGTCACTTTATCTGTGGCTCAATGAATAGATAGTCTCTCTAATCCATGTATTACTTTTTCTGGAGAATCCCATTTGCACACTTCTGAGGTAGCATGGACCCCATTCTATAGACAAAGAAACTGAGGCTCAGAGAGATTGTTTCCAAATGAGACAAACTCAAACCCACATCCTTGGACTCCACCTGTCATTCCATCGTAGAGTCAATGCTGGCATGAGAATGCCAAGGCTAGAATAGGGTCATGGTGCGGCTGGGCAGACTGTGCGGGGATGGGCCAGGATGGACAGGACAGGGCACGTTCGATGTTCCCTCCCTGGCACTCCTGAGTGAGGTCGTATGTCTCTCCATTACTTGCCATGGCTAATCTGACCCTTCTAACTATTGCAAGGAAGTCCGGAGGAGTGGATATTGATGTAAAGATTAAGTGAAATGCCATTATAACATGCAGCCTATGGTTGGACTGTTTAATCTATCATTGTTATCTGCCACATTGCTTGGTGATTGAAAGCAACTGCATTACGAATCTATAACGCCAGAGTTGCTCCATGGGGGATAATTGACCAGATTTGTATTTCTATTCATGGGTTTTTAAAAAGAAGGTAAAAGTGGGCTGTGTCCAAGTACAGCGTTTGATTGTGTTAATAAATGTGATAATCAGGTTTGGATGTACAACAAAATGCCTCCCACAAATAGCATGGTAGCCCAGCCTCCTGGGTGCCTGTAACCTTATAAAACCTCAGGCCATTTTCCCCAAATTACTGCATTTATTGTGCACAGATTATTTCAACTATAGCACTGGAATTATTTGTTCTAAAAGAAAGTTTTAAACGAAGAGTTATTTAAGAAAACACGTTTTGCTTCCTTCACTCCGTCCTTCCATGGGGATTGAGCACCAGTAGGCAGACGCCTTGAAACCACAGAAAGGTGCTTTATGGGCTTGGCTGTGAGGGGTGCCCAGTGCAGGCCCACCTAGGACTCAGCAGTGCAGCCTCTCAGACCACCCCTGCTGGCCACTCCCCCAACTCCAGAGGCATTAGCTCAGCTCGTGACACCTGGGCCTTCTTACCTGGGACTCAGACAAACTGCTCACCCAGTGGGGGCTGAAACTTGGAATTGGCCTGTGGTGAAAATGCCAGGCCTCAGAAATGGCCAGACACATGTTTAGATCTCGTTTCTACCACTTAAAAGTTCACTCTTGGACAAGCCCTTGGCCTCTTTCCTCTTCACGTCACCATCTGTGGAGAGAAGCTATTGCCACCTACCATGTGGTTTCCCAGGAGGGGCCAAGATGCTTCCTAGGAAGCGATCAGCTCTCTAAAAAGCCAGACCAATACCAATAATAGTTATTGATATTTATAACCCTGACTGTGACTTTCTTCCTTAGGCTTTGAATTTTGGCAGTCCAATTTCACAGTAGAGTGCAGCAAAAGCATGCATTCAAGTGGGTTACGTGAGAAGAGCTGGGTCCAGGTCTTCGCCATGGACCCTGTCAGGGTCTTTGGATCACCTCACATGCTTGGGCATTGCAGTCTGCCAGGGACCAGCCCGGAGGTGCGGCGAGGCAATCCTGGAGAGGAAACCTTGTGCCTGTTGGCAGGTGGTTGTATCTCTCCTCCCCGGTTGGCCTAGTAGGATGATAATTACTCAGGGCCTCTATCACAAAACCGCATTATTTGGAGAAGCCACCTACAGCCCCAGAGCATCTTTAAATGCAAGCAACAGGGATTCCTTCTTTTACATAACACACCTGCCTTCCTGGGAGCCTGTCCACCCCTTGCTCCGAGGCTCCTGGCCGCCCTGTCAGCTCCCAAGGGAGGCTTTCTTGGGGGTGAAGGAGCATGAGTTCATCGGCAGCAATTGCCATTCTGAACCTTCACTCTGCTCTCTTGGGAGCCCTGAGAGCGGCACCAAAATCTGCCTGACATTTGGGCTGGCTTCACGCTCTGGTCCCAGCTCCTTCTCTGTTTTCAGACTCATCCCGGAGGCCAAATGGCAAAAAAGTGAAAAATGCCCTGCAGCTTCCCGCTGGAGGCCCCTCCTGCCATGCAGGGAGCGCAGAGCACCCGGCCTTGCTGGCAATTGATCTCCTGTGTCTATTTCCATGACTCCTATCACCATGGTATCGAAGATCCCAGCAGGCACGAGGCTAAAAACAGAACCTGGGGGTGGGGGGGTGTGCCCTCCCTGACTTCGGATCATCTGGAGTTATGTTCTTCAGGGAGCAAACTAAAAGCAGAAAACTGGCTCCCTGCGTTCCCTGGCTGCCCCGAGAAGGCTTTCAGGCCTCAGGGCGCAGGGGCTGGCCTGTGCTCCTGGGCTCAGCCTCCAGAGTGGGGCCCCGCCATAGGGATTGCAACCCAGCCCATGTGCCTGCTGGGACCCTGGGATCCCCACTCCTCTACCTGCACCTAGGGTCTGCTAAGAGGCCAGCCACTGCAGGAAGTCCGGGGCAGCAGGGCGAAGAACACAGGGCTCCGTCCCAAGCAGAGAGCAGGAGCGTGCCAACTCCAGCCTCATAGGAAACTGTGGCTGAGACCAGATGAAATGTGCCAAGTAATGGGACCACAAAGACATTACAGGGCCCGGGAGGGATCCCAGAGGGCTTTGTGGAGAGAGTGGTACTGGCTGGGCTGGGCCTTGGCAACGAGGAACAGAGGGGATGTTCTGAGGGAGGGAAGGAGCCACCGAACACAGCAGGAAGTAGGGAGCGGAAGGCTGTAGGGTGGCAAGTGCAGCCTTCGGGGCGCAGCAGGGGCATTGCAGGCACAGCCTCCACGCTCCACCCAGGGCACTGTGCAGGGAACACTTGAGGAGGACCCCGAGGCACTGAAGGTGCAAGTACAGATGGGACAGGTGGAGGGGCTTGCCTGGGGCCAGCCACGTGGCGTGGCTTTGGTTCCAGGCAACATGGAGCCAAGGAAAGTTTTATTCAGAGGTGTCACCAACAAAACCTTTTGTTAGTGTTTTATGTGTGTAATTCAATTATCAAATATTTTTCCCATAACGTGAAGGTATTTTCAGCAATAGGTTAGCACTTAAACCTACACACAGAAATGCCTTTCTGCACGCTGTATGCACTTATTTAAATTCACAGTTTCGTTCTCCCATGTGAGAGGGCCTGTCTCTAGGCAAAACTGTATTTTGTAGTTCTTTACCGTGCACGAAGCATTTTCAGACGTGTGGGTTTAGTTGACGGTGTGTTGTGTGATTGACGGGTGGTTATTTCCAGCTGCCCTGTGGCGGTGTCCCTTCCTTGAGCTGTGTGTACTTACTGGAGGATAGGACCACGTATAGGTGGTGGTGGCCTCTCAAGGGCCAGCTGGTGCTGGAGAAGGAAGAAAACCTCGTTTGAGCCGACTAAGCCGAGCCTCCTCAAAGCGGTGCCTGCTCCCGGCTCTCCAGGCTCTGCCTGGGGTCACACCTTCAGGTCCACGTTCCCTGGGAGCAGGTAATCGAATTCTTTACTAGCTTTCGGAAGGAGGTAATATGGGCTGGTTCTCCTAAAGCTGTGAGATTGTCTATACTTTATACTTTTACACTTTAAAATAGGAGAGTTTATTAACAAAAAGGACCCAATATCTGGAGGTCACGTTTCCTCCAAGTTTCAGGGTAGGGGGCAGTGAGGGTCCTTCCTTTTGTGTCCCAAATGCTGTCACGTGCCAATCAACTGCTCTTCCTCCTTGTCAGGTAATTTCAAGTTAGGAATATATGGGAAACCAGAGAGGTTTGGTCAAAATTCCACAAGAGGGATTTTTTTTCTAGCATCTTAAAGACATTGTTGAATCTTTTATAGCATCTTAATGGATTACAGGTTGAAACTTGGCAGGTGAGCTGACTGTGTGCCATTAATTGACTATATGGGTTGAATTGTGCTTGCTCCCAAAAGATATTGAAGTCCTAACTCCCAGTGACTGCAAATGTGACCTTATTTGGAAAAGAGTTTTTGCAAATGATCAAGTTAAGATGAGGTCATTGGCGCGGACCCTAATCCAATGGGACTGGTGTCCTTATGCAAAGGAGAAATGTGGGCCCAGAGACAGACCCACAGAGAGGAAAGGTGACATTAAGATGCAGGAAGAAGATGGTCATCTGCCAGCCAAGGGACAGCTGAGGGTACCAGAAGCCGGGAGAGAGGCTGGAACAGATTCTCCCTCATGGCCCTTGGTCATGCCAACACCTTGGACTTCTGGCCTCAGAACCTCGAGACAATACGTTTCTGTGGTTTTGAGCTTCCCAGTTTGTGGTACTTTGTTATGGCAGCTCCAGCAGAGAATACACTGACTGTTAAATGCAGTGGCACAAGCCAGGTTGTCAGGGAGCTAATTGACTCCCTGGTCACTCAGGACATTTGATGATAGATCCTTCGCAAGTACATCTCAGTAATGTTTACTGTTAAGAAACCTCTCATGGAAAGGAGTGCCCTGTGCTTAGAATGCATCCCTCAGTCTCATGGAGAAAAATGGCCACATTTAATCATGATCTCCTCATGGTCCAACTAGAGTGGAGCAGGGGGACAGGGTACCTGGGACTTTGGAGGGAAATACAGGGAAAGGCATCGTCAATGAAAACACAAGGCAGATCAGCAAGCTTCGTATGGGTAATGATACAACTGGTGGCTTTTATTTCTCCTTTAAATTTCTGATCTTTCATCAGTTGAGATATGTCCTGTGCGATAGCTCTTCATCAAATTTGGCTATTTTTCTGCCTTTATTCTGTCGATGTTAAAGTGCTCAACTATGATCACTTTCAGTTACATCGCTTGGAAACCCTGATAATTAGATTTAAATCATAAAATATGCTAATGCATGCAGATAGTAGCAGGATAAAGATTTCAAAGGCAACTTAATGTATTCTTCCCCTTGGCAGAAACAATAAAGTGCTGTGTAGATAATAGGTTATATGCTGTTATAAGCTCCGGGAAGATTAAATAAAAGAAGCCTAAGAACCTACCAAGGGCTGTGGTTAAGGATCTGAGGGCTAGGATCGCTGTTATATTTAACACATACTTGTCTTTTAGTTCTTAAAAATACTTTCTGAATTTGTTCCATGCTGTGTGCATGTGTCCATTTGGGACTGCCAGATATTTTTTCGCTGCATATTCATTGAGTGTCAACTCTCTGGAGAAGACACTGTCAAGGGCAGGGGTGTTTTAGGGTCTCTAGCATGACCCTGCACTCGGGAGCTACCCGTGGGGCAGAGTAGACAACAGACGAGCAAATGCCACCTGCTGGGTTCCATGGAATTGCTGGGCGCAGGGACCCTAGGGGAAGAAAAAACTCACAGGGAAGACCCTTGTATGTAGGGGAGTGCACGTGGGCCCTGCTGGGGACTCCGGCCACTCTTGATGCCGTCTCCCAGGAAAGGACCCGTGATGGCCTCAGTGGCTGGGAGGCTGGGAGGAGGCTATGTGGAGGGGCTGCCAGGAGCAGGTTTTCTGGTGCAAGAAGTGCACGGGCCATGGGATTAGGAAGTGCACAGCCTGGGAGTGCCATCTGCTATGTTGGCAACACTGAGAAGGACCGAGAACCTGTGTGAGGAGACACGTGGGAATTCCTGAGCTAAAGACAAGATCTGTCTGGTGATGACATTTCATGAGAAAGTGCTTGTGAGGGTGGGGGACAAGGACACTCACAAGGGGAGGGAACAGGAGAGAGTGACGGGGGCATCCAGGTCCCCTGGACCCAGCACTAGCTCCATGTGGTCGCACTTGCTGCAGGAAGTGGACTCCTCCCTCTGCAGTGCAGCCGGCCCTGTCTTCGCAAGGAGGACAAGGGTGGGCCTTGGAGCCAGCATTCCAGCCCCGGACTAAAGACATGTCCTGGGCCAATCGGCTCCCAGATGTGAACGCAGGTTAGCACTGTTAACAGTTCCAGGTCTAACACACACTAAATGAAGAAGGATAGTCATGGCATTCAAACCAAAAGCTTAAACAATTTACAAAAGAGTGAGGCCTACCCTGGCCACTGTGCACAAGATCTCAGCCCAACCCCCTGCGCCATTTTCCTGGAGCCCTTCCAAAGCTACACCCATGATCATCCCTGCTCGTGACGCATCTGGTCACTGTGCCTCCCCACTCCTGCCAAGTAGAGCATAGGGCACATGAGGGGTGGACTCTTTCTTTTGAACATTGATGGGGCCTAAGTACTTAAATGGCCTGCACATAGTAGGGGCTCAGTAAGTGTTTGCTGAATGAACAAACGAGGAGGGAATGCAGCTTCCACTGCTGATGGGGTGTGCACGAGCAAGGGCCGTCCACCGGGGAGTTACTGAGACCTGCCGTGGTCCGCACCCCAGCACGCTCTCGGATCACCTCCAATCACATTCCAAAACCGAGGGAACAAATACCAGCTGCCTTGTTTCCTGTTTCTTAGACAAGCACTTCCCGACACATAGCTCTGTTTTGGGAGCAGGTAGGCACTGCATTGGATTTTCTAGTGCATCAACGTTGTGAGTCGGTAAGTGCCGACTTCCAGGGACAAACCAGAGGCCTCCAGGGTTTCATCCCAAGGCCTCGTTGGCTTATGTTCAGATAGTCTGACTTCTGTTGAACTAGAAAGGAAAACTTGGGAAAGTCGCTTGCACTGATACATGGACAGGAGACTTCAGTCATTCCTTTTCTCTCTTCAAATAAAGAACTGAGAATATTATTTTTGATGTGTTAATACTTCATTTCTTGTAAATACATTTTTATTCTGTTCTTTTGATGAAAATGGTCAGATTTTACCATTTCTTGTACTTGATAGACATGTAGTAAGCACTGGATTAGTGTGGCTTCCCAAGGGCAAGGGTGATCTCTGCTGTTCCTCTAGACGTCAGTGTGAGGGGGCGAGTGCGTGACAGCGTGTGTGAGTAAATAGATATGTTCTGGAATATAAATAACTGAACTCTGGGATTTAAGACAATTACCTGTACAGTTTCTAAGACTTAAACCTTCACTTCAGTTTACCATACATCTTCCTGTTCTGCCTTTTGGCCAATTCATATTCTACAAAATTACTTTTTATCATACCATGGGACTGAAAAAGGTTTATTTTTCAAGCGTTGCTGTGATTGTTTTGAAATGCCATTCTGTCTCTCTGTTAAGGTTTAATTATCTGTTATAAATAGCATCTGTGGAATTAATGTGGCCCAACTTGTTTTGGAAAAGAAACGATCAAATATTTGGTAGCAAGAAAGCCAAGTGATGATAGTTACATCAAAAACACAGCTTTCTGCTCGCGCTCCCATCAAAGGGAAGGTTACAGAGTAAATCACAGAGGAAAATGGCAGTACTAAGACACGCAGTGATGATTGTGTGTGGTGACCTCAGTTTATATGTTTTTTCAGCCACTCTGCCTCCTGACAAGCACGCGTGGCCACAAACACGCATACACAGGAGTTCTGGCCCAGAGAAGGTCTGACTTCCACAGGCCCCTGAGATCTGGCTGAAATGTCACTTGCTGCCGAAGCTGCTGTCTCTTGAGTCCTTACTCCTCACAGCCAGGCATCTCCAGACCCAGTTGCACTTGTCTCCTTTTTGAGGGAATATTGGAATTTCTCCCCAACCGTTTGGCACCTCTCCTTTGAATGATATTCCTGAACACTGAGGCTCTACTTGCTCTCCAAGTTTTTGAGCCGCTCAGCGGCGGGTGCTGTGAGCCAGAACACTGCTTAGGGCTCTGCGTCCTCTCCTCTGACCTGCTCTGCAAGTGCGGTCTCACTGCAAGAGATGTTTCTCTGACACCGGTGTTCTGCTAGAGTTGCTCCATCTCCAGATATGTTTTTTCCCGTATCCACATGTCAATCAGCAGCTTATCTCCAGCTAGAAAATGGTAATTGGGAGACACGAAATCACTAGGAATCTTAACACCAAAATTTAACTGTTAAAGGTTCAGAAGGACTGAAGAATATGTAGTGGCACTCACAAGTGGGCCACATGGCAAAGGCGAGTCCCCAAATTATTCTGGAGTGATCTCCTCCAAAGTTGCGGGCACCGTCCAGTCAGGTTTCCGTGAGTGAGTGAACAGCCAGGCTTTTCAGCCACTGGTCTCACGGTCCAGCAAGTGGAAGCCTTGGTTTTAGCCGTTTACGCTCACCTTCGCTATTGCATTGAATGCCGACATTTTCCCTGGCCTTGTGCCCTGGAGCTTTTCCAAAGAAGGTAGAACCTGACAAGGTTGCTGTTGTGTGTGGGGTGGAAGGAGCAGGGGTAGGAGGGAGGGGAGGCCTGGCCGTCGGAGGGGGCACAGTCCACGGGGTGAGGGCCTTCTGTAGCCAGGGCTGGGTTCCCTTCAATTGGGGCAGCTCTCGGCAGCAGGGCCCATGTCTGCGTGACCTGCAGGTTCTTACAAGGTGAGGTTCAGTGCTTGGCTTTGCCTCTTGGAGCAAAATGGGGTGGTTGTAGTCAGGACTTGGGAGGGCGTGGGGGTGGGCCGGCACTTCAGGGAGAGACCCAGCCGTGAGTCTAGCGGGCAGGTAGTACCCAAGCTCACAATGTCTGCACAGCCTGGCAGACGGAGGTCCAGGCGGGGTCTGTGAGGCAAACGTTGCTTGCGGGCTTTCTCTGCAGTGAGCAAGGGACAGTATGGAGGTTCTAAGAGCTGTGGAAATGGGGGCAGCGCAGCGACAGGCCGGCCCAGCACTGCATCTGTGGAGCTCAGGACTCTCTCTAGAGCACGTGGGCAGGTGCTTTACCCCGCACTGCGGGACCAGTCAGGGGCAAGGCGCATGGGTCCTGGGGTGAAGTATAGAAAAGGCCTTCCGGAACAAAGCGCTGACTTGGAGCCTGGAGTCAGGGGTCAATTCCTGACATCGCCCTGCAGCCCCGTCCCAGGACTGTCTGTTGCAAGCCTGAACTAGGACTCACATTTTGTGGCTTACTCACAAGCCCACGACACAGGAGTCTGACTGTTTTCTCCCAGGCCCTAAATCCCAGCTCTCCTGACTGGGGCCCTGATCACTTCTCCTGGTCCTGGAAGTCCCCTCTGTGGCCCCCTGGCCCCCACCGACCAGGCGCTCGGCACCACGTAACTAGGATCATGGCCCGTAGGTACTCTGCCGATGGGCTGGTCTCCTTGGACGTTGCCCCAACCTAGACTGAACTTGCTGAGCCAAGGAGCCTTGGAAACCTCAACGTGTGAGACTAGGAATATCCAGAAGTGCCGGTGCCATCACCAGGGTCACCCCCGGGTTCACGAGCCTGTTCAGGTTTTGTCCCACCGCTGGCCTCACCACAGAAGCACCCACCAAGCACAGGGCTGGATCCTCGGGTGAGATGCTGTTTTGCAAGCTGGTTCTTTCTGGAAAGCCACTGGCATTTCCTTCATAGAGGATTGACTGCACGGGGGAGAGTGGGTTTTCATGTCTGACGTGCACAGTCTGAAACGGAGGTGCAATAGGTAGGTAGGAGGGAAAGGGAAAAGCGGGCACTGTGAAAACTCAGCAACAGCTTGACAATGGCACAGCTGACAAAAACAAAATGACAGAAATTGCAAACAAAGTTGTGGTTTAGCAGCGGTGACTCCGAGAGAATGGCCCCGGAGGGACCTGGTGGTGGACACCCACCCATCCTCGTCTTTGTGCAAGGGGCAGCTTCCCCACAGCTGTGCTGCTGGTGATGGTGCTTGGTGGACTGCCGGCTCCTTGCGGTAAATGCAGAAAGATTCGGGGGTTTGTGCTCTGACTTTCTGCTGCACCAAAGCCTCAAGGAGCCCACACCCTGCTCTGCTCTGAGAGAGCCGGTCTGGGACCAGGCTGGGCAGGATGTGCCAGGAGGGAGGGGCCCCTGCCAGCCACGGGCTCAGCAGGCCATGGGGGCCCCGGCCACTCCCTGTGCCCACATCCAGGCGCCTCCTTTGTGCATTCTGTCCGCTTTCACCCTTGGGGTGTTGGCACAGGATCTCACACCAGCCCCCGCCGGGGGAGCCCAGAGCCCCTCCCTTGGTGAGAGAAAGGGCTCTGGGATGCTGGCCTTGCAGACGGGACCAGGACAAGAGCACACGGCCACATCGCCAAAGACAAATCGGACAAAGACGCTATTCCTGTCTCTCTGATGCCTTCAGCAAGACCCTGCTCTGATCAGCATCAATGTCCTAAAAAGGGCACGATTTGTGTACAACTTAAATACAAATCAAAGATTCATCGCTTTCCTGATGAGGTTCTCTCTTAATCTTCTCCTTTCCTCAGAACACAGACTCCCGGCCCGACCCCGACCTCCTGCGGTAATTAAGCTCTTTGTGGGGACTGCCGGCCGCACACCCTCTGCCTCCCCTCCCTTCCTTTGCACAGTCTGCCTCTTAGCACAGACCGATTGGAGCCCAGCACACAGTTCCAAACGGGATCCCCCATGACACCGTCTTTGGTGCTGGAATGGTCTCCTCGTGTGCATTCCTAGTTGCTGATCCCCGTGCAATGGGACTTTGTTTCTTTAAATCACAGAAAATGGTTCTGATGCGAGATTTGATCATTATCTCCCACCTCTGAGTCTCAGTTAAGGCGGCCACGTGCCCTGTCATTATTTTGGTCCCAGGTCCTTTCACGTTTTTTAGCCCTAATCTCATTATCTTTCATTTTTCTCTGCTTAATTGCATTCACCACTTAGCTTACTTGGAGCCCTCCTCTGAGTCACACTGGCTTTCTCACCTTGGTCTTTGTTGACCGGCCACCTAGAGAATGTCATTCACGGGGTGCTCGTTGTCCCGGTGTCCTCTCTCATAGGATGAAACTGGTTCTGTCCTGACCTTACTCCAGGGTGGCCTCCAGCAACGTTCAGACCTGTTTCCAGAGTCTGTTTTCTTGCTAGTTCCACAGTGAATGCCCCTGCGTTGCCGCTGCTCGTGCACGCTGAGCATCCTCCCGATGAATGTTTGATAGCGCAGTGGCACGCAGCGCAGTGGTATAGTTCCTTCTATTTTTCTCTTTCGTATCTTCAAAACAAACCAAAAGACCTCAATTTTTAAGCAATAGTCTGCGTCATAAAGCACCATGAAGGCATTCCATGAGTTTATCTCAATTGCCAGTTGTTCTTTATTAGTTTGAGGTCAGTTTCTCTAGGGCAGTACTGTACTGAGCAGGACGCACATGGAACAGCTGCCCCAAGCTTGCCTCCTGCGTGCTGCTCGGCGTCTGTGTGCTTGTGCGCATGTGTGTGTGCACATATGTGTGCATGTGTGTGTATGTGTGTGTATACAAACCTGTGCCTGTGCACACTGTCTTTGTGGGATAGAACACTATCCACTAGGGAATAGGCTTTGTCCGGCTGAAATAAATGGACCCATGATCCCTATCTTCCATGTAAGCCCTAAATACACACTGTATTCACTGATCACTTCTGAAAGCCGCACCTGCGGGTTTCCCTGGTCTGCCCTGCAGGGCCGGGGCAGATACGGCCTCAGCCTGCAGGCTGGTCCGTGGCTGCAGTGATAATTTTCCGATCACCCGTGTCGACAGGATTCTGATTTCCTTTACCTTCCTTCCTACTCCTCTGGGAAATGTGTGCATTGCCGTCGTCTGCTCCAGCCCCCTTGTGAATGATGAGAGAAAATATTAATTGATTTTTAAGGAATTAATTGTTGTCACCACGTTTCAGAATCCCCCATTATCTCTCTCAGTGACCTCTGGCTCCACAAAGTTGCATTAAATTTCATAATTTATCTTAATGCTTCATGAGGCCTTCCTTTCGTTTCCACGCATGGCTATCTCACCAATTTATTTATTTTTTTTTAACTTTTTAAACTTCAGTATGAGATAATTTTCTCATTCTGCTCTGTCCTGGTACTTTATATCGTATAGGTATCTCTTTCTTAGAATTCATCATTTTTACCCTTCCGTCTTCCAGGTAGTAATAACACTTAGCATTTATATAGTGCTTTTCATCTTCAAAGTGCTCCACAAACTTATGGAGGTTTAATTGTCTTGCCCTTTTGAGCACTGCAGGATCAGCTACCAGAGGCCCAGATGCTGCCTCCCAGGCTCGAGGAGGAGGTTCTCGGGCGACGCCAGCTTCTCTCTGACCTCCTGGTTAATTCTACATGCAGGGGACCTTCCTCGTGAGGGAGCGAGGACAGCCGTGTCCTCAGAGGCTGGCTGCAGAGCACACGTACACATCTCACCCCATTAAAACCGTAATAGATTTCTAAACCCCACACCTTAGGGCCATTAGTAGGGAACATGGCACATTTAACACAGAGGAAGATGGAAAACGGGCTACCCATTTAAATATCTCTCTAGCTTTCGCTGAACAATCGGGTCAATGTGGAAAATGAGCCTCCTGGAAGTGGCGGCAATAATTACCAGGGGGCAAGATGCAGTTTTTCACAACGACCAATTCAGCATTTAGTCAAAACTATCTTTTGTGTAGCACTGTGGGTTGATAATCTATGCTAACTGACCTTGTGAGTTTGTTAGTCGTCATAGATGAAGATGCTAACAGTCATTTAATAACTCTTCTTACAAAAATGCAAGGCACCATCGTAGTCAGAAATGGAGGATGAAGAACAGATTGCGATTTTGCACTATTTCAACTTATGCTTTCCCTAAGGAAGTTATATTTCAAATAAATATCATGTCATCTTACTGGAATCTTCTGGCATCTTCTACCTTAAGAGTACCCTGCCCAGTGCCTAAGGACCATACCATCCATATTTCGCCCTCATCTCTACTTCTAACTTTAATTTTTAAGCCTTGAAAATAAGTATAAATATATAACCAAGCTTCTAAGAAAACAATTTCTAGTGGCTATTTCTACTGATGCTTCTTGAGCTACATTTTTAAAAAATGGTTTATTTAATAATCCATTTGCTGAAACCTCAGTCCATTGGGGAGCATTTGTTCCTGTGTAGAAGACAATAATATTGAAGACTGTATTAGTAACTCTGAGCTGTGGAAAGTTCTTAAGAGACTTCTAAATGATTAAATAGAAATTAAATTATGTTCAGACTAATTTTATTGCTGTGTCTTTATCCTACCAACTTGGAAGTTAATAATTCAGTTACAGTATACCTATAACAAGTTTAGTAACCAGAATTTCTTGTATATCTAGCATACCATGTAAGTTCACTGTGTACATTAGAATGAATCAATGGCAAACAATGCTTTTCTAACTTGAATATTTATTCATAACAGGTACGCGCCTATCCCAGGGAGACTGTGATATACCGGTGGCACGAAGGGGTTGGCGTCACTCCTCATATCAAGGTAATCCTGTCTGGATATCATAATGGCTTTGCAACTCTGGGAAGTCACATAGTTTGTGGGACTCAATGACCAGATGAATCATTGCATACGACCTGTGATTAAATTACTTGCAAAGGCTATAAGTGCATTGCAAAGTTTATTGATTTCCCAGAAAATAATACTTGTCTTGACCTTGTGGTTGTTCAAATGGGATTAAATAATTCTTCCCAGCAGGGAAATGAGAAAAGCAAACAGCTTTCTTTCCTCACACAGATTTGCTGAAACTCTACTATAAGGTACTCACTGACCCCATTACTTGTTGGGCACAGAAGTAATGATGTTGAGACATTCTTTTCCAATTAATCTCGATTGCAATAGCATTATCTTTTCCTATGGATTTATCTCTAGAACTATGAGCCCTTGTCACTGAATGTCCTCAAAATCTAGTCTCATTCAATTTTCCAGTTAACATTAATTGAGTGCCCAGGCACTGGGTTTGTAACTATGAACAAAGACGGGCACAGTGCGCATGACCTACTGGGTGGTACTATTCTAAGAATGATGTGTATGCGTGTGTGTGCACATATATGCCAGCGTGTGTACATGTATGCCTGTGTGTGCACACCTATGCCCGTGTGCATGCATGCACGCATGTGCACATGTATGCCTCTGCGTGTGTGTGTGTACACCTGTGGATGTGCCCATTTATGACTGTATGTGTGCATGAGTGAGTGTGTTTATATGAGGGGAAAGGCAGTTCATAAACTTATTTATGATTTCTGCTGAGCAAAGAAAAGGAAGAAAAATATCCTGTCTTTTGAGGGATAGGAAAGGAGAAACATATTTTAGTTACAAATACATTGCCCCCACCCCAATGGAGCTAGAGAAAAACATTCGACTAATTCTACTAAATTCTACTAATGAATATGTAATAACCTGCTGAGATAAGTCCTCCTAGTGGAAAGAGCAGAGTCTTGTGAATGGTATAACAAAGGAATTCAGGGGTCAGGACAGGCTTTCCAGGAGACGTAGAACTTGATCTGGGATCATGAATACACAGGAGTGGATGTGTTGAGTTTAACTGTAGAGAGTGTGTGTGTATGTGTGTGTGTGTATCTGTGTCCATCTATCTGTGTGTGTGTGCACTCAAGTGTGTCAGGGTATGTGTATATCTGTCTTTGTGTGTCTCTGTGTGCGAGTGTATGCACATATGTACACTCATTTGTGCTCATGTGCACATGTGTGATTGACAGAGGTTTTTGTTTGTATGTATGTTTGGCAGGTGAGATGCATGTGTGTCTGTGTCTGTCTTTGTGTGTCTCTGTGTGTGCATATGTGAGTGGGTTATACATGGGTGCATGCATTTGTGCAAGTGTGTATTTGGCAGATGTGTATGCTTGTCTGTGTGTTTGGCAGGTGAGAATGTGTGCACATGTACCTATGCGCTTGCATGTCTGTTTTTGTACGTCTCTGTGTGCACACACTTGCATGATTTGTGTGTGTTTGCATTTGTGTACATGTGCACATTTGTTGGGTGTGTGTGTATGTGTGTGCATGCACATGTGCATGTGTGTGAGGTGTGTGGGCGTGCAGTGGGCTGAAGGCCCGGCAGGCGTAAGGCGCTGATGGGAGCACTTTGCTTCCAGCACCCACAGGTCAGAGTAGTCAGAGCCCAGGAGGGGCCAGGAGGAGTGAACATCTGGGCTGGCCAGGGCAGAGCCACAGGGCAGGGCAGCAGGGGCAGGGTGTGGAGGCCATGGGGAGGGTTTGGCTGAGAGGCCTGGAAGCCTATACAAGTGTCTGAGTGGGTCTGGTTGGTGTGATCAGACTTGTATTTGTAAGTTCACTGCGGGGTCAGTGAGAACTGATCGGGGGGCATGGTGATGGCTACAGCCTGCTGGCACTTACACGCTTCTGAGGACATACCCGCACATGGCTGCCTTTTTAGGTAGAGTTAAATGCAGCCCATTCTGCACACCCCATCCCCTTGATGAATTAGTTGCAAGGGTAACAATTGCTGCTATGCAGGAGTGCACCAGCGTCTCAGAGCCGAGTGTGAAGTCCGGAGTCCCCTGCCTCCTCACAGAACAGCTGGGCCTGTGTTCCCCACACTCTCGCCTCCTGTACCCACACTGTCACCCCTTGCTGTTGTGCATGGGCCTGTTGTTCTAGCGGTTTCTCACTGCCCTCCTTCAAATGTGCTGCTTCTAAAAGCAGCTGTCTCTTGGAGGTCAGATAACCTGATGACCAGAACCTTCCCTAGAGGTGAGACTGCTGACAGGGGCTGCTGGGCGACACTCGTCTTCCTGTCACTATTTTGACCTCACAGAGGACTTTTTGGCTGGTGAACATGGGCTGCTGTAACAAAGCGCCACATGCCGGGCAGCTTAAAACCACAGGCGTTTGTTCTCTCACTGCTCCAGAGGCTGGAAGTTCAGCCGAGCCGGTTCCTGCTGGGGGCTCTGAGGGAGGCTCTAGCCCAGGCCTCTCTCCTGCTTCCCCGGTTTGTGGAGGTGTCACCTGATCTCATCTGTCCTCACATAGTGTTTCCCCCCGTGTGTCTCCCCTCTTAGAGCACACGGTCATGGTGGACTCTGGCCACCTACCCCAGTATCAGCTCACCTGAGCCAATGGCATCTGCAAAGACCCTGTTTCCAAATGAGGCCCTGGGGATTAGGACAGCAACGTGGGACACACCCAGTTCCACCCAGGATGGTTGGCTTTCAGTTGCTAGAACTCAGGGACCGGATCCTAGAACGAGAGCCTTCACTGGACGACCTTTACTGAGACACTTTAAGCAAACATCAGAGAAAGGGGAGACTGCCCTTGTCCAATTGAGAGCTTGCAATTAAAGTCCAGACTTGGTTTTCTCCCTCAGCGCAAGCTGCAAGGCTCTGAGCCGGCATCCGCACTTGTCTTCACTGCCGCGGCCCTGAGGAGACTGATTGGCATGACCTGACCACAGAAACCCCCTGTGTCCTCGGGGGTGTGCAGGGGGCTTCCCTACAGGGTTGGCTTCATTACCTGTGAATTCATGAGAACCGGCGTCCGTGGGGAGTTGAGCCACAGCGGCTAACTGCTGTGTGCCTGCTGCTGTGAGAGTTTAAGAAACGAGCATCTGACATTCCTCACTGAGCCTATTGTGGTCCTGGTTACACTACTTGTAATAACAGATCCAGGTGGCTTAAATTCTGTTTTTGAAGGTGGGTTGAAAACAGTTCCCTGCCCAGGGATGTTTCTGGTACCACAGTGTCTGTGACTTGCTTGGCAAAGGTGGACGCTTCCCTGACGTGACTCCCTGCATCCCTTCTCCTTTCCCAAAACCCACCAGTGTATCCAAGCATCTCCATGATGCATCCATCATCAGCTCATCTGTCAAGGGGGGTCACTGCCGAAGGTCACCGTGAGGCTTGTTAGAGGAACTAAGTTCATCCGCCGCGGGGGTGAGGCCCAGACCGCCACAGCTGCAGACCCAGCAAGATGTGGAGTTGCAGCCCGTGGGCCCAGGGTCTTCCCAGCAGGGGTGCTGCCAACTATTTCTTGTCTATCCTAAGTGTCCTATTTCTTATTCTTCCATCAAAATACATATTAGTGCACACGCTTTATCACAATGGTGAAGAAGCACCAAGTTTACACGAAGGGGTTGGAATACCACAGAGCCTTTTGGCCAGGGTAAGAGTGGGCCGCACATGGTTACAGGTGCTGAAGCCATGTCTTTCCCTCCCCACCCCCCACTGCCAAGGCCACTCTGGGTCCTGCAATGGCCAGACAGGGCGCTCAAATGGCTGCTGACCCCAGTTGGGCACTTGAGCGGCTTACTCCAGGGTGCCATAGAAACATTCCCATTTGTATGTGTCTGTGGCATGTGAAAAGAAAGCCCTGGGATAGAGGATGCCAGAGTCCATTTGAGATGAATGCTTTTTGTTCAATTCCGAGCTTAAGCCTTTGAGGCCTGATCCAAGCACTCTACAAGGTCCTGTTTATTTCGTATTGGATCCACCCCACTCAGTAAACATTTACCAGGGACCCGCTATGTGTCAGGCCCTGCTTTAGATACAGGTAGCACTAGGGTTCCCAAAACACGGAAGAGTCCTGCCCTGGAAGAACGGACAAGTAAATAACTAAAAAGGACTAGAGACTTAGACATGTGCTGCGGGGCTAAGAGAGAGGCTAATGCCACTCCCACAGCTCAGGAGGAGCAGAGCATAACAGTTTCAATGCAGTGAGCAGGGGGTGTCCCAAGGAACCCCACATTTGATCTGGGACTTGAGTGGCAAGAAGAAATCAGCACAGTGAGCAGTTCAGGCAAGAGTGTGCCAGGCCTAAGGCAGGAAACCGTAAGAGTTCTAGAAGAGAATGTTGGAAAAACTCTTATAGACATTGGCCTAGGCAAAGAATTTATGAAGACGACCCCAAAAGCAATCACAGCATCAATAAAAATAAACAAATAAATGGGATCTGATCAAATTAAAAAGCTTCTGCACAGCCAAAGAAACTATCATTAGAGCAAATAGACAGCCTACAGAATGGGAGAAAATATTTGCATGCTATACATCTGACAAAGGGCTAATAACTAGAATCTATATAGAACTCAGGAAAATCAGTAAGAAAAAAATCAAATAACCCCATTAAAAAGTGGGCAAAGGACATGAACAGAAACTTTTCAAAAGAAGACAGACTAATGGCCAAGAAATATATGAAAAAATTCTCAGCATCTCTAATCATCAGGGAAATGCAAATAAAAACCATAATGAGATATCACTTAACTCCAGTGAGAATGGCTTTTATCAAAAAGTCCCAAAACAAAAATGTTGGCGTGGATGCAGAGAGACAGGAACACTCATACACTGGTGGTGGGACAGCAAACTAGTACAACCTCTATGGGAAAGTAATACGGAGATACCTCAAAGAGATACAAGTAGAACTACCATTTGATCCAGCAATCCCACTACTAGGCATCTACCCAAAAGACCAAAAGACATTCTATAAAAAAGACATCTGCACTAGGATGTTTATAGCAGCACAATTCACAATTACAAAGATGTGGAAACAACCCAAGTGCCCATCAATACACGAGTGGATTAATAAAATGTGGTATATGTATACCATGGAGTTCTACTCAGCCACAAAAAACAGTGGTGATCTAGCACCTCTTGTATTATCCTGGATAGAGCTGGAACCCATTCTACTAAGTGAAGTATCCCAAGAATGGAAAAACAAGCACCACATGTACTCACCATCAAATTGGTATTAATTGATCAAAACTTACATGCACATATGAAAGTAATATTCATCAGGGATTGGGCAGGTGGGAGGGAGCGGAAGGGATGGGTAAATTCACAGCTAATGGGTGCAATTCGCATGGTCTGAGATGGGCACACTTGTAGCTCTGACTCAGGCGGTGCAAATGCAATAGATATAACTCAAACATTGTACCCCTGTAAAAATTTTATAATTAAAGAAAAAAAAAAGAGTACTCTGGGCAGAAGACCTCGAGTCGAATGTCCTGCAGCAGCAATGAACTCCACGTGTTAGAAGACTGGAAATGAGGCCATCTTCTTGGTTTTTAAAAGCCTTGATACTTGCCTGATTGAAGAAAGACTTCGGTGAATCTATTGAACTTTCTTTTCCCTGCCCGAGAGGAAGAACTGCGCCAGGAAAATGCCTGACACCCACTAAATACACATCTAACACGTCCTAGGAAATCGAGTAACTGCCACGATTACCCCACGGTGTATAATCTGTCCATTTGCTCGGGTCAGGTGCTCATTTGCAGCATTCTGTCCAAAAGGAAAGCACTGTTATATTACTGAGTAAATAATGTGCTCGGAAATAGGATTTTGAAATATAGAATTGAGATTGACAATAATAATTTGTATTTGTGAACTACTTTTCCTCCTTTGACCTCAGAATTTTCTCAACATAGTATGAAAGCGTGAGTGTGTTTTACACATCCTCATGGCAACCCCGTGAGGTAAAGTGGCTAATAATAGTAATAGTAGAAATAATTGCATTCCACATTTACTGGATGTGCTGACGATGGCCAGGCCACATACTTGTAAGGCAAGGAATACTTCATATTTATTAATATATATAGCAGGCACAATAACTATAATAAACACATTGAACTAATTAATGTTATCATTCAGAGTCCAGAGTGCTAACCACTACCCTGTGGGACCACCTGTAATATGTTATCATTCAGTAAACTGTTGAGCACCTACTATGTGCCAGGCACTGCTGCGGGACCTTGATATAGCAATGAACACATTGGGCAAAGTCTCTGCTCTCACAGAGCTTAATTTCCTTTAAACTTCACAGTACCAAAGCAAATACTATTATCATTCTTATTATAGACATGAAAAACTGATGTAGAGCCATGAAGTATTAATAACTTGTTTAAAGTCACACATCGAATACACGGTACAGACAGCATAGCCAGCAGTCATGTTAAAAAGAGGCTCCCCCAAAACAAGTCATGAGACTGGTGAATGGTGACTAACCAACGGTGCCCCAGGAGGTTGCTGTGCCAATGCAGAGAGAACACGGCTCCTGAGCACATTCCAGCCCCGCCTTCCTCCCCATGGCAGAGAGGAAGACTGCGCCAATGGACAAGGAGGGTGGACATGAACTTCCCACCCGTCTCACTGGAGGAACATGGAGAGTGGACAAAAACCACCCTCCAGTCTCACCTCAGGGACGCAGGAAGCGGACAGGAGCCACTCTCTGGTCTCACCTCAGGGACGCAGGATGTGAACATGAACTATTCTCCGGTCTCACTGCAGGGACACAGGAAGTGGCAGTGAATGGCTAGTGAGTGGCTAGTTTTATTGCAAAGACACAGGAAATGCAAGTGAACTCGTCTGGAGCCTAGTCCAGACCTTTGTCTTAGACGTTGGTGCCAGCTGGCCCAGGGGTCCAGAAGTGCTCCCGGGCACACAGCCCTGCTCTACCTAATTCATCTGTGGCCAGTGTCTAAGGAGCACACCCACGGGCAATGTGAGAAGGAGGAAATCCTTTCAGGGAAGTAGCCATTTCAGACTACCGTATAAAGGAGTCACAATTGAAAGAAAACTATGTATGCCTCCTTTCCCTGGGGTAAATGGCCTCATTGCCTGTGAACATCTTCTTGTGGAACAATTCATGACCATTTAGAGGATTTTTTAGCCTAATTTTTCCTGGTAATCAGATACACAGAGAAAACTCTTGCCTTATATCTCTCAGGAAGCTCTAGGAGTTCTACTCCAGTGAATGGACAACCATTTTCCAAGGAAGTAATGTATTTTGAGATTCAGACAGCTCCCAGCTTTCAGAAGTGTGCTGTACAGTAAGTCCAAGTAGGTACTTCATTCCCTGGTGGAGGGTGTCCTTGTTCTGGATGGGCTGATGTTGCCCTGAGGTTTGGGATCCATCTCCTATTACCCGGGTATTCCTTAGCACACACAGGTGCCTCTAACTTACTCTCTACCCCCACATCTTAGTGGCATAAAACAATACCTGTTTATTTAGCTCACCACTCTGCAGGTTGCCATTCAGGCTGGGGTGGGTGGAAGGTTCTGTGTCCTAGCTGAGCTCTCTCATGTGTCTGTGGGCAGCTCTGGCTGGGTTGGCCCTCTCCACATCTGGAACCCTGGCTGGGACATCTGGGCTGGCTGATCCTCAGTGCCCTCTTCTCTCAGCCTCTAGCCAGCTGGTCTAGCTGTTCACAGGGCATGTGGGCAGAAGGTCACAAGTGCCAGGAAAAGCACACCCGGGCCCTGGGGTCCTGGCGCTGGCACAGGGCCACTCCTATGGAGGTCAATGCTGAGGCCCATCCACACAGGAGCAGGACACATAACAGCCAAGAGCTGACCATCCCAGAGGGGATCGATTGCTGTGGTGTCCACCTCTCGTCCCACTCTGTGTTCCTCTCCCAGCCACAGTGTTTTAAAGCACTGTCCCTTAGGTCACAGTGGTCTTTACACAGTTGCATCATTATATGTGATTCCGACAGCCTTCAGTTTCCTGAGCCATCTTGCATCTTGACAGTACTCAGGACACACTGTTGGTGCTCTTGACAGAGAACCCCAAACTATGACCCAGCTCCAGGCCCAACAACCTTTTGCAAAACCCTTGGAGGCAGATGTGTTCAGGAGTTCAGAATTTTTCAGATTTCAGAATGGTAATGCACACATTGACTACACATATTACACAGCGTCTGGGCAACACTTTGTAATCAAACACATAAATAGTTCCACGTTAAAACACCTAAGCACTCATACTTAGCCGGGAAAGACTATAAATAGCCTGCCAGAGTTCAGAGGAGGTTCTGCTGCCCCCTGAGTTCATGCCCTGTCACCTGCCAGAAAGAGCAACAACAGCAAGACCTTCAGTGTTCAGAATGTCTCCATTTCAGAAATGCAGATAAACAACATGGACACTTGGAAACTTCCTAAATAGACTGTCAGTTCCATGAGGGCAGGAGACAGGCTGCCTCCTGGCCCCGGCATCTGCCATAAATGCCCAGCAGCAGTTGGAGGGAATGAACACGCATGCACACAGGTCAGGCACACACTTGCCTGCGACGTGGCTCCTCTGCTGCAGTCACTTGCTCCCGTTTGATGCTGATGCCAACTTCACTTTCAGCAGATGATATTTTCTGACCTGGCCCCATATTCTGTTCTTGCCTGAGGGCTTAAAGCCACCTCTGCATATTCCTAAAAACCTACAAATAGCCAGAAACTGAGCATATTACGTGGGACGTTGCATTGGGAAGGTGAGGTAGGCAATTGAGGAGTTGAGAAGGTATGGGGAGGTACACCAGGGAGAAGCGACCACATTAATTACTGTGCCACCAGTGGTGACAGCTGTGCATTCTCTGAAATTTGATATTCAATATTAATTGTTTAAAACCTTTCCCAGGTGGCCGCGGTGGGATGCACACATTCTTAGTTCAGGCGTTCCCTGTTGAGGGAGAGAGGGGAAGAAATGCCTGTAAATTGATTTTGTGATGCACATGGTTCGTGGTATAAAAGCAGCTTGAACAGATATTATGGGAACATCCCAGAGGGAGCTATCTCTTCCGTTGGAGGTAACCAGAGATGATTTCACCATAGAACTGGGTTTTAAGACTTGTGTAGGAGTTTGCAAGGCAGGTAAATGTGGAAAATCTTTCCAGGTAGAGAGAAAAGCATGTGCAAACATTTGAGATTATAGTTTGGCGTGTTGGAAATATAGCATGTATACACAGACAAGAGCTGGAGAGTAGTCTAATAGATTGCACACAAAATTAGATAAAAATATAAAACATACCTAAAAGTAAATAGAAATTACTTTTAAGTAATCTACCATCAATTCAGTAAGACTGCTAAGCAGCATTAAGAAGTGTAAAAAATGTAAGATCAAATCTCCATCTTTCAATTGAAAGTCTTTCAATTGAATGACTTTCAATAAATCATACTTACTACTATTGAATGATTAATACATGCCAGGAACTCTTCTATTGCTTTGTGTGTATTAGTTCACTTAATCCTCATCAAAACTCTAAGAAAATAATAATAATCCCTGAAGAACAGATGAAGAAACTGAAGTTCAAAGAGGCTAAATAATTTTCAAAAGTCACAAAGCAGGATTTGAACCCAAGTCTTCACCTCGGTACTAATGTCTATATTATACACAGTCCCTCCAGGAAGACAGGCCATCCACACGTCACAGATGTCACCATAGAACAATAGATGCCCTTAAACCCCAAGGCAAGGAGGACCAACAACTTTTGCTGAGAGTGAGAAGGGAGGTGAAAACAGCCCCAAACCATTCCAGACCCTTTGTGCCGTCTCATCCTGGGATTATTACTTCAGAATCAGTATCTGTCCTCTTAGTAAAATAAGTTTTTCCAGAGTCGCATTTGAGGTGTAAAAGTAATGAATAGATGATTTACATAAATTCAACTGTACTTTTTCCAGGGCAATGTATGTGTCTGTGTGCATGTGTGAGTTTTGCAGAGTGCTGGTGCGTGTGTGTTTGGCTGGGACTTGGCAATGAAGACTGACCACTGAATGGCTTGCCTGGGCCCCGGGTGGGAAGAGGGCTCAAGGTGCGGAGATTTCTCTGTTTTCCTTGTTGCTGAAGGTGGAGCAGTAGTTGGTAAACTGCCAGCCCAGGCAGATGTAATAGACATCTCTCTGTTCTTGTCTTTTGGTTAGCAACTTGCGCAGTTCCTGTAGCTAGATTAATTAGTGAGTATCTGATAAAATGAGAGGCAACGTATTTCTCATTTTGGAGGTGTCACAATTATGTTAAGTTGTTACTTTATATCCCACAATAAGTGGTTTGATGCAGACTGCATGGTTGTTGCTGAACACTGGGAGAGAAGGGAAGGGGTTGGTAGAACCCTGAGAGCTGGGTCTGACGCCCCTTTCCAAGCCTGGCTGGGTTCGTTCAGGAGTGTTGGTGACAACCCATGTTAGAGAGCATTACTGGGAGGAGGGGTCCTCTGCCTGGTGCATGTGAGCCCAACATGTATGAAGCTGGATGCTCTGGTGGGGAAGCTTTTCTCTATGAATTCCAACTCCTGCAATGACATTTGCTCTTGCAGGTTGTCCAGACATCATATAGGAGGCTAGAAAATACAATTAGCCAGGCTGTATCTCCTGAATTAAGTTCTGGTGCTCAAAACATGAGAGCAGGTATTGGGTGGGGGAGGATGGACCACTGTGTCAAACTGTTTGTAGCTAAACTGTTCTGCTTTCCCATCTCTCAGATAATAGCGTAGTTTTCTACCTACTCTCTGCTCAGCCAAATCATAAAGCAACTTAAGTGCCTTTCTTACCAACAACACATGCACCCATATCAACACACAGACACAGACATGCACCACCATGCACCAAAACACATGCACTTTTAGAAAAGGGCCATGCAGCAGAACTTCCTGTGACATAGAAAGGCTCGAGATCTTTCCTATGCAATACAATAGCCACTAACCCCAGGTGGCTATTGAGTACTTAATGTGTGTCTAGTCAAAATGAAAGATGAGGTTTTAATCTAATTTAATTTTAATTCAGATTTCAACATAAATGATTACATGTGACTACTGACTGCCACACTGGCCAGGCTGGCTCTAGAATTGAAGCCCCATGAGGAAGGGATGTTGTTTCCCCCACCTCTCTCTATCCAGCATGGGGGGGGAGGGTTCAAGACATGTTTTTCAGCTGAATGAATGAAGCCATCAGAGGCAAGGCCTGGAGCCACTTTAAGAAGCCCTGAAGCTGTCCCCCTACAACCATCCATACAGTCCCAGAGAGGATCTTTCCAGTATTGAAAATTTACTTTCTAGAAAAATAGGTTGACTCAATAGTAAGGAATACCTTAGTTGTTGTTGTTGGCAGCAGATTATAACTCTGTCACTCATAAATTTCCCAAAGGCTTTCAGATCCATGTATATTTCTTATCTGTACAACTTCTTGGGGGCAATGAGATCCTTCAAGCGTTTACCCAGGACAAGTAGAATTCTGTAGTATTGTGTCTTCTCTGCTGTAGATCTGCCTCACCCTCTTTTCAAAGTCTCCCAGCGTCTAGGATCTGCTGACTGGCGCCCGTGGTGCCCTGTTCTTGCCCCATTCCTGCGTCTTCACTCATCTCCTCTCCCAGCTGCCACCTCTTCGGGGCGAGCCACATGATGTTCAGAGAAGGGCCCCAGGCATCTCTGCATCACTTGCCCTTTTCACTGTAGCCAAGCTTTTCTGATTTCATAACATCTGCTTAGGATGTGACAGTGATGATGATATATGTCATTTCAAGTAAAAATGCACCACTGTCATTGTCATTGTTATTCTAAGGAAAAACATATACTTTTTTTTTTTTTTTTTTTTTTTTTTTTTTTTTTTTTGAGACAGAGTCTCACTCTGTTGCCCGGGCTAGAGTGAGTGCCGTGGCATCAGCCTAGCTCACAGCAACCTCAAACTCCTGGGCTTAAGTGATCCTACTGCCTCAGCCTCCCGAGTAGCTGGGACTACAGGCATGCGCCACCATGCCCGGCTAATTTTTTGTATATATATTTTAGTTGTCCATATAATTTCTTTCTATTTTTAGTAGAGACGGGGTCTCGCTCTTGCTCAGGCTGGTCTCGAACTCCTGACCTCGAGTGATCCACCCGCCTCGGCCTCCCAGAGTGCTAGGATTACAGGCGTGAGCCACCGCGCCCGGCCAACATATACTTTTGCTTATCCTTTGTGATAAGACCTCGCACTTCTCTGGGGCTGTTTTGGGCCATAGTATGCCAAGTGAGTTCAGGTGGCAGATGGGGGACACTGAGTGACACAGCCCTTGCTGTGAGGTGAGGACAGCAGGAGGGGGGCATGGGCCTTGTGCGGATGCCATAGAGACCACAGTATATGAGCAAAATTATTGACACAGGGAAGGGCCAGGACACCATTGTCACTTGAAGTGGCTGGGCAGCCACAGCTCCACAGTCCTACCAGTCCATTTTTAAGCAAAGCTGGGGAACCGTAAGTTCCCAATAAAAATCCCCGGGGCAGCCTGACCGGCAGCCGGCGTGACAGGAGCCCATGAAAATGCCGGCTGGGCGCCGTCCTCAATCGGCCAGCTGGGCGCGCCTTGCTCTGACAGTGACGTTCAGCACACGAGGCTCCAGATGCATAGGTCTGTCTATGTGCTACTCTCCGAGCCACACCTGCCATGGGCCACCCTGCTTGTGGTCCCAGGAAGCCAAGTCTTCATGGGGGACAGCTGAGATGGCGAGAAAGGGAAGCAGCACCTGCCTGGGGGCTGCCTGTGCGCAGGGCATTTCCCAGGACCTGCCTCGGGTCCTGTCCCTGCTGCTGGCGAGGCCGGAGTGTGGGGTTCCACCTCCTGTGCTCTGCGCCTGGGTCCGGCGTCCCCCTCCCTGCACTGCAGCCCTGCAAGCCCGCGGAGCTCTGAGAGTGATCGGACGCCATCAGGGCGTTGTCAGGGCTGTCTGGGCTCACAATGGCCCATTCCTGGTGACTGGCAGCTACTTACGCTCAGCCTCCCACTGAGCTATTGGTGAGTATTCTTGTTCTCTGCAATTTTAAACTGCTCCTGGCCTGAATATTAATATGTAAGGTCCAGTACATGGAAAAAAATAATGGCATTTAAACCCTTTAACATCGAATCTGCGTATAGTGAAATGATTCCAAAGTCTCCCCAGAAAGCTCTTAATTTAAGGTTAGCTGAGGCAGAAACGGTGAATGCTGCATTGTTAGCAATTTCCTCAGTGCATATTCATATTTTCTTTATTTGGCTTGAATGAGGACGCTGGGAAGGACCCCACTCTCATTCAAGTGCAGTGTGGTTATTGTTTAGTCTTCTCCCTGCATGCTCCGTCTGGGTTCGCTCAGGCTATTGCTTGAGACATTTTTTTAAGAAAGCTTGTCATGAGAGGGACAATTTGGAACCAATTATACATAACAGATCATTTTGCACATCTTTATCTGAGACATAAAACAACCCTTGCTTTTAATATCATCTCAGTGTGTAATTTTTTTAAGGTAAATTATCTGGAATGTAAGAAAACACGTTTTTATTTTCTGATTTAAATAGATTAGGCCTAATTTTGCAGCCTGCATTGTCAATAGGACTAAACTTCAGGGTGACTGGTGTGAGCCACCAGGGTGAGGACACTGAATGAGGGTGCTGCAAAGGCTGACCCCAAGTCCCCAGAGTTGAACCTGGGGCCTGGGGACATGCGGGCTCTATTTCCCTGGCCTGATCCTCCCAAATTCCACCTTTATTTTGTCCTTTAAAAAGTGAGTACTCAAATCCCGTTTCCCACATGCCACTCAGCCTCACCACACAGCATCCGAGTGCCTGCCAGCAGCACGACTCGCCACAGCAGGGTGAACGCCACCGCCTGGCGGAGGCAAACCAGGTTTCTCTCCCCTCGTCACACTGGGCTCTCTGGGGAGGAAACCACTGCGTTGATCATCGAGTCATCGTTGCCATCCATCAATTTCATCAGTGAATACAGTAATGCAATTCAAGGACCTTCTATGGTCCCCACTCCACAGCAGACGGTGCCAGACGGGTGCAGAGTGAGGGAGGACATTCCTGCCCAGGGAGGAGCAAACACAAAACCGCAGCCTCCAAGAGAGAAACACCCAGGAGCGGCCCTAGGGGGCTTCAGCAGACATGGGATCCGATTGGAGAGAGCAGAAAAACCCAGTGGAAGAGGTGGTCTGAGTTGTGCTCAAAGGAGCAGTGAGGTTGCCCAGGAAATTGAAGAGGTGTTGAGGGGTCCTCCCCACTGTGCCTTGCATCAGGGCATCTCAGAGGAGACCTGTGCTCAGCAGGCAGTGCTCTGGCTCTCCAGCTGTCTAGGGTTGGCCCTTTGTCAGTCCTTTACAATTTTCCCCTTAGATGCACGTTGTTCAGGAGCAGAGCAAACCCCAGTGACATAGAGGTGGCATGGGTTTCTCTTTTTAACCCTTTGGGCACACCCTGTCCCCTCCTCCCTGCACCCCCAGCCTTGAGAACCTGCAGTTTTCATGGTGTTTTCTTCCTTTTCCTCGAAGAAAGTCTACCTTCAAGTAAGATTCTGAAAGTCTTTTAGATTAATCTGTTAATGATTCTCCTTAGGGGAAGAAAGTCTGAGTTTTTAACAGGGACAAAAATCTCATTTAATATAAGTCAAAGGTGAGGATCTCTGATGACACTGTCAATGATCTGAAGGGTGCAGAACTCGCTTCCTCTGAGCAGGGGCTGTCCCACTGTCAGAATCACATGGTCACCATAGCAGACACAGGCTAGGAGAAGAAATACTCCCCCAAGGCATGCACGCTTCCTCAGAAGTTCTACCTTTTCAACTTTCATGCCCCATAATTTAGCTTAAAATAGGTAACTCCTCAAACTCAGATCTCTGGCGTAGAAGGACAGAACTTAGCATCGGAGGCGAAACCCCAGGGCAGCAGAGGGGTGTACGTGCCCTGGCTGGTGCAAGTCGGTGTCCCCCGGGCAGTTACCCAACTGGGATCATGCAGGGGGGAGAACGTTCCCATAGTGATCTGGTTAAAGGCCAACACCTGTGCTCGTCAATTTGTGACATCCCATTTCTATTTTCAAAACGTGAGTTGGGGGTCAGGCACAGTGACTGACACCTATAATCCCAGCACTTTAGGAGGCTTGAGGTGGGAGGATGGCTTGAGGCCAGGATTTCAAGATCAGCCTGGGCTACATAAGGAGACCGCATCTCTACAAAAAATTAAAAATCAGCCAGACATGGTGGTGCTCACCTGTAGTCCCAGCTACTCAGGAATCTGAGGCAGGAGGATCGCTTGAGTTTGAGGATGCAGTGAGCTATGATGATGCCACTACCTCCCAGCCTAGGCGACAGAGCAAGACTATCTCAAAAATAAATAAATGAAACTAAAAAGAAAGAAAAACACATGAATTGATTGAGAATCCAGAAGTTTAACTTTTTCCCACCTGGCTAATAAGGTTCGTGTAACCTGACTGAGAGGCTGCCTTTAATTTTGCTCCAATGGGCCCCTGCGCCACTTGCTGCTGGCGGGCTGGGTTGGGGTTCAGGGAGGCAGATACCCCAGGGCACTGGCCAGGCTGTCTACACTGGGCTGAGGCTGGTGTCTCCGTTTCCTGCCATGCCACACTCCATAGAGTATTTCATGATTATTTCACACGGCAGAAAACATGGAAATAAGTTGGGGTGTGTGTATGGGGCGGGGGGAGGAATAATAAGCAATTGATTGAAATTGGAGAAGCCAGTTGATGAGATGATTTTCCCTGGTGATTTGTGTTAAGTGCAGGAAATCAAGCCATCCTTTTGTGCTGTGGCTGAGACACTCTCACAGTGGACAAAATATTTCCACACCTAACAATTAACTGCAGACGAGTAGTCAAGCCTCCGTTACTTGGAGGGCAGGTTATCCAGCTGGGGGTTACCCGGGATCCTCATCCCTCCTCTTTCTGGCACCTGCCTTTGCGTGATTGTCAGGAATGAGAACTAACCCGGCACGTCTGTGCCGAAAGAGCCTCTGTGCAGCTTTGCATGGCCTCATAGCTCATCACCCCTCTCTGCCTTCCTCATGGGTGGGTAGGCTGATTAACGGAGGGTGGGAGAACTTAGGTGAACTGCTGGAGTTTACACAGTTAGTGAGTTGTCCTGAGAGAAGTTAGGTGAACTGCTGGAGTTTACACGGTTGGTAGGTTGTCCCAAGGGAAGTTAGGTGAACTGCCCATGTTTACCTGGTTAGTAGGTTGTCCCCTGAGAAACGACCTTGCATCCTCTTCTTTGAGATTAAAGTTGGACTTTTTCTCTTGGCTACTTCCTTTGCACTATAGACAAGAAGATGAAACCCAAACTTCTCAATCTGGATGCTTGTGTTTGCTTTGGAACACAGGGAGAATCTCTAGGTATTAAAGTTTGCAGTTTTAGATTATCTATCAATGTCAGCCATTGATTCTAGTTTTGCTGGAGGCATAATCTAGAATTGGCTGTACCTTTAGCTGTTATGTTTTCATCTTAGGTTGAAGGAAAGAATTTCTGGCTTTCAGGAAAAGGAGCTGAGGATGCTGTGTCTACTAAGGACTGATTAGTTTGTCAGTTTGGGAATGAGCCACAATTTTGGTCACCTTTGAATGGATTCTTCACAGAGGACTGTGTCACCACAAGCTTGATTCAGCCTGGTGGCTGAAATGTCTCCGCCAACCTTGAGACAGACTTTTAAAGGCCATGCATGACGCAGCGTGGGAACGGCCGGGAGGGACTCGGAGGGACTCTTGTTGTGCAGTTGATGTTCCCACTGCAGAACCAAAGTGAACAGAAGCTTAAACCTTGCCCCAACAGCCTGCAGGAAAGAAAAGAAGGATGATGACTTTACTATTTGGAATTTCAATTCTAAATTCAATGGCTGTCTCCAACTTGAATGTGTGGTTGCCTTTTTGTGTAGTCTATGGACCTCAGTTAACAAAATTATTAATATTACATTGTTGATGATTGATTTTACCAAAGAGTGGTTTGAGTTCAGCTTGTTTCTTTAAGCTGAGAAGTCTGTGTTCTTTCCATATGGCCCAAGGAAAAGAGGGGGTTGGACAGACCTAGCTGTGGGCATATCATGACACATAGAAGAGGAGGAATTTTCCTCATGCGCTTTCTAGTATATTCTGATGAACCAGTATATTCTGCCTTCATTGGGAACTCTGGCTTTAGTCAGTAGAGAAGAAAATTGAGTGAGAAGGGCGTTTTGAGAGGCGTTCTGGAGTCTCTTCTCGGGGTAGCAGCGTGGTTCTGCCTGACTTTGATTTCCTGAGCTGTGAGGGGCAAAACGATCTCAGCCCAGGTGTCTTCCCTTCCGAAATAAATCAAGGTCATTTTGTCCAAAGGCCTGTAGTTGACAGAAGAAGGAACTTCAAAAAATAATTTGAAGGGCTTCCTTGGACTTTCCAGATGTGTACTTCATGGAGGAGGATTTTCGTGGATTGGCGATGCTGGGCAGAGCTAGAGCAAAGAATTCTGTTCTTTATGGAACTGGAGGCTTCTCAAACCATGGAGGACAGCATGAGAAAATGCTGGAAAATGCAAAGGACCGTAGCCAGGAATGGGAGTAGAAAGAATTTAGTCAAAGGCAGGTCTTGGACCTTGCACAGAGGAGCCTCCAGTGAGCAAGAGACACGGGGGGGCAAGTGCGTTAGTTACAGGGAAGCAGCGCGGGGAGGGCTGTGCCGGCGGGCGCAGACACAGTGTGAGGCACCTTTCTAGGATGGAACTGCACGGGCGGGGGCTACGCTGCAGTACCCAGAATAACCAGAGCAGACGGTGGCCCTCGGCACACCACGGCCAGTCCAGCTCTGGAGTCGAGGATCTTGATGTCCGAATGAGGATCAGGGAGTAACTGGAAGGAGCAGAAAAGCGCTGGCAGTGTTGGGGAACGTCATGATATCTGGGGGCCTACAGCTGCAGAGGAAAGGCAATCTCCTCCTTAAAACATCGGGAGGTTTACATTCACAGTTAAACTGGAGGAGTTAGGAGGCAAGCAGTGTCCAAACACCTGTCCCTGGAATGGTCAGAGCAGATGTTCCCATTTCTTGTTCTAATACTGATGAGCACATGGGAAGTCCTGTCAGAGGAGAGACTTCTTCGTTTTCAGGACGCCAGTAAGTACTTGGGGGATAGGTGCACACGAGTTCTCTGCATCCCGGGACTGGAACGTAGATTTATCCCTGAATGTAGTTCATGTGCCCTTCTCCTGTGAGGCTCAGCCTGTTTCTTACTCCCTGCGCAGCCCGGCTTCACTTTGTTTATTTCCCTCCGGGGCAGGGCTGCTGCGGGCACAGGTTGGGGTGGGCGGAGCCATGGCCCCGGGAACGCAAGCCCTAGGTAGCTCATCACCGGTGGATGAACCCATGCGTGATTGAACAGATGCTCATAAACATCAGACTCCCATTCTGAAGTTTGCCCCACGTGCTCAGGGAGCCTTTGTTAGTGTAAACACAGGAGAGACATTGGTGCTACTCAGTTATGGCTGGTCCTCCCTCCTGGGCACACAGAAGAATTGCATCTCTCTGCTAGTGGGGTGTGGACACCTGTTGCTCCTGAGTGGACACCAGGGTCTGGTGGGGGTGGGAGTGGGAGTGTCTACGCTGCCTGCACCCCATCTTGAAGACCCTGGAAGCATTGGCTGGTGGAGCTGGCATGAGGTCGAGGCTTCCAGAACCTTAGCCCATGTGGTGGAGGACGCTCCGCAGGTTGTCCCAACCACTGAGGTTTTGGTGTTGGTGTCACTGAAACATAACTGAGCCCCCCCTGACCAAAACAAAATATATATTTTTTCATTATCCCTGTGGTCAAGATGTGTTTGCTGAGAGTTTCTACTGAGCTCACATGGGGACAGGCCTGGGACTCGGTAATTGGATTGCGAGACCTCCCTGAAAGATGGCTGTGGTGTTTCATAAAAATCTCCAAAACATAGCTCCATGGCCTGCTGTGGAAGTGCATGTTAAGGTCAATGCCTCCCTGTGCCCACTTCATAAGGAAATCCACAAAGCCACTCCCGGCTGCCACTGTGAGTCGGACCTGCACCTGGGACCTCTCACCAGACAAAGAGGGTGGGAACAGGTGGCATGAGTTAACCGGCATGTCTCTGGGACCAGAGGACACGTGATGCAGGTGGTTGTGTTGGTGGCACAAGCTACACATTTGCTGGAATGGCATTAGCTGTGTACTGGGCACATGCACTGGTGTGACTGCCTCCTAAGGACTCGGCCTCGGCTCCCATGGGCACCATGCAAGGATGGCAGGAGGGTGGGCGTGGGCACTTGCCGCTTCACACTGAGCACGGCCTGGCTCTCCCAAAGTGCATCCTCACCTGGGGGAGGTGGGGCTCAGACCCCAGAAATAGAGCCGAAGGCGCCAGCTCTCTGCGATCCCCAAGTGTTGGAGCACAAAGTAACTTCTCCACCTAAGCGGCCTGACTACCTGCCAGTTGTTTCACAGAGAAACTGGCGGCTGCCTGTACGCAGAGGCGCTCAGACAAGGCACAGGCTGGCAGCGAGGAGGGGCTGCCCTGGCTTTTAGACAGCAGTGTAATCGGGCGTTGCTCTGCCGTGAGGACGGGGCTGTGGCATTTCAGGAAACCCTGGGCTTGGCGCTGTTCCTGCCCTCTCCGACTGAGGGCCACGTACAGGCTGTGAAAGGCTGTGAGGTGGGCAGGGGAGCGCCATGAATCCGTGAGGACCCGCGGGCCTGCGTGGCCGGGTCTCAGTGCTGTGGAGTAGGCCTGAATCTGTGTCCGTCGCCCTCTGCTATCTCCCTGCAGGCTGACACTGCTGCAGGACCAGTGGAGCTGTGCAACCCTGTGCCCTCCGGGTCCTGCCCACCTGCCAGGAAAGTGTGGTGTGTGCGCTGGGGATGCGCTAGGCGAGAGCCCACGACGCCCACACGTGGCCAGGCCTTCCAGGGTCTCTGCATCATCATCTCCAGGGGCACCCTCTTTGGCAGCCCTGGGGTGACCACGGTGCCAATGGCAGAGCAGGGCAATCGCTGAGACCGGGTCTTCTCTTCCAGGGCAAGCTCAGGGCTGGAAGACACCCTCAGAGGCGGTGTGGGCAGCGGTGACACCCACCCCTGTTTCGGGCCATGCTGCCCCACTATGCGCCCAGCTCTGCAGCCGGGTGGGTCAGCTGTGCCTACCACCGTCCCTGCGCTCCCCGGTTTCAGTGTCATAAACACTCGCTGCGCAGCCCACGCTGACTCCTGAAAGCATTTTTTTTTATTTCTCTCATTTCTGTTGAAATGTGACACTCAAATTTGAGATGGGAGCAGAGATCAACAAACCCTGTCAGCGTTGTCAACCAGGTGTGACAGTGCCGTCTTCCTAAATTGCTGCTAATCTGCCAGAGGCGCTCTCTGCACCCTCCATGGCGCTGTTTGCTCACATTCGGTTAACACTTTAGATTTCCCCTTCTGAGGTGTCACTGTTTGCCATTTAGTAAGTAAGAAGAACTGTGAGAGCAGCTTCAAGCACACGGATTTGGGAAGCCTGAAGAAGCTGATTAGCTATTCAGGGAGAATAATCTTATTGCGAGTAGTAGGAGCTGCATAAAGAGCGCGCTTCCCTTCCCAGTAACAATCTCCTCATTATGTTGTCAAGCTTGCTGTTGAGTTCTCCCCCTGTGCCATTAAGAATCCGTTTTCTATGTTAAGAAAAAGATTTCCAGATTGTGATGCTGTTTGCTGATTTTTTTATTGTTTAAAGAAGCTGTATGTATTAAACCGAATATTAAAAAATGATTCATGTGCAGCGTAATTACCTGCAGTGAGGCACGCGGACGTGGGTGGAGGGGAGTGCGTGGGGGCGCGGCCGGGCAGGGCGCTGGGCAGGGCGAGGTTAGAATCCCACATCAGCACACGACACCTTCACCTCGCCACGAAATGCAGTTGCAAACCGATAACGGCTTGCAGGTCAGGAGTGGGCGGAGAGCAGGTGCAGCTGCAGGCTTCTGAGTCGATAGATGTTCTTCATCGAGTGGGAGAAGCAAGAAGTTGGAATTGTGCACAAACACACCCTGCTGGCCCCCCTCCCTGCTGGAAAGGCAGGAGTCCCAGTACCAGGAAGAACGCTCCTACGCAGAGAGGGGCCCTCGGGAGTGTGTGCAAACCCCAGGGTTCTGCTCTGATGATCTTGGACACACCTTCAGCGGGAGAGTGTCAAGGGATAGGCAGAGCGTGGTGGAGCTGTCATTGTCCTTTGCTTGTGGGCACAGTGTCTTCAAGCCATGTATGACCTGCTCATTTACATAATGGACAGTGAGGAGCTTTTTCTTAATATGCATGTGAGCCAGGGCACACGGAGTGGGTACCATAGATGTCGTTATAACAAATCCCATCAAAACAAGCACACTGAAGCCACCATGCTGTGGTTTCACCAAGCCAAACTCACCGCCTCTCTGTTCAGGTGAAATTCTTACACTACTGTAGGGTTTTAGATGGGTTTTGGCCAATCCTATAGCTAAACAACTTAGAATGAATGCGAATGTGTTTGGGAGCTTTGTCACAGAACCCCGGTGTGTTTTACAGCACTGGGGGATTGTTGAAGGAACTTCTTTCAACCTACATGATAAGAGGACTTCATCACACTAAAAAAAAATATATATATATATATCAAATTTTCAAAGCTTAAATTGTATTTTTTTTAGTAGTTCTTGTTTCCCAAATGATCCCCAAACCATCCAGTCGCTCCTAAATTTGCCGTTAGCTGGGTCCTCTCCTGGTTCCTGTCCTGTGAAACCGGGAGGTGGTGGCCTGCAGCCCAGCTGCTGCAGCCTGTGTGTGACCAGGCAGGTGGGTGCTCCGACCTCCAGCAATGGGAGCTCTCTCGCCTCTTTCAGCCTGTTCCTATGTTATTCCATTGCATACACTGTGCCAGGTGCAAAGGACACCGAGGCAACAGACCAGGCATGTCTCTTTCCTCATGCAAAGTGTGTCTAGTAGCAGCCGCCAGCAGCGAGCAAGGGAGCAAGTATGTCTGTGTGGGTGCAGACCTGTCGGGAAGTGAGAGTGCCTGGGAGTCGGGCATGGGACACTCTGGGTGGGCAGGCAAAACAAGGCTGCCTGGTTAGGGTGTGGAAGGTGTAACGAAGGCCTGGGTTTGTTTTCCTTGGCTGAGGAGGCTAGTGCAGAGAGTCTGGGATTGTGGGGCAGGGTCCCCGTCCATCCCAGACCAAAAATGAGGCAGAGGGAGAGGAGGGCATGGCTTAGATGTCAGTTACAGCTTAGGCCTGGGCTCGGGGGAGAATGGCCCCCAGCTGGTGCTGGGCTGGAGGTGCAGGGTCAGGGCTCAGAGGGAACCTCAAGTCTGCCTTGAACAACTGTGTGGACCTTATCTTTTGTTGGGATAGCGCAAAGGAATGGCAGCCCCAACACAGATTGGGATGCAAGACTCACTGATACAATGTCCCCTTCAGTTTGACCCTAGGAGAACTTACTGTGCAGTTACCAGGTCCAGAGTCTGCAGTACGCATTAGGGAAACAAGTACAAAAAAAGCTTGTGCTTTATGTGCAAGTAGTTAGAAGTAAAACTTCCTAGGCAGCTGTCAGTGTGGGCAGAACTGGGCTTGGACCCCAGTCAGCCCTTCCTGCTGCACCACAGAACTATCAAGAAGAATAAACGTCTGTTTGCAGGGCTGTAGTGAGGCTAGAGAAAGTGCCTGGCGCATAGTAGGTGCTCGATAAGTTGTGCATTTTCTTTAACAAAGGAGCTCTGAGTCTGAAAGGACTACCTGAATGCTGATTTCCATTTTATTTCTTCTCTCCTTTTTTGTTTTGTTTTGTTTTGAATGGCCAATACATGCACAGAATTCCAAAGGTACAAAAGACTACCTCCTGAAGAGTAAGTTCTCTGCTTTGTCAGCCTGCAGCTGAGCCCTACTCCCTTTCAATTAGGGTTGGAACAGAAAGCCAGGAATGAGGCTCGCTCCACATTGAAACCTAAACCTAGCAAGAGGAGGACCCCTCCTCCCACTAATATGCCATTGTTCGATTGTATGAATTAGCCGTAAATTACCTAGTCTACTGTTGATAGATTATTTTCAATATTTTACACCATACTAAGTGTTGCTGTATCTTTGAACACAGACATTTTGCACATGGGTCAGTATATGTAAAAGACAAATTTCCTGAAGTGCAATCTGGGTGAAAATTAATGTGCATTTCTGATGGGTAATTGAGAGATTGCTCTCTGCAGTTTACGTGTGGGCTCATGCTCAGTCCAAGCCGGCAAGAGTGTCTCCTCCTGTTATCCAACTTCTTGATTTCTGCTGACCTTGGAGGGAAGCCATGGTGTCTCACTACAGCATCACTTGAGTTTCTCTTTTTATGAGCAAACTTGAGAGTCTTAAGTGTAACAGACATTACTATTACATTTTCTACACACTGTCTGCTTGCATCCCATGGCAATTTATTCTATTGGATTGCTGGTCTTTTGCTTATTGGTTTATAAAAGTTCCTTATCTACTAGATAAATTAGCACTTTATAGTATGAATTCAAATATTTTGATCCCGTTAGTCATTTGTCTCTTCTTTTTGTCTCTATTCCTTTTTGTACCTCAATAATTTCAAATTTTTTATGTTAGGTTAGGCAAAGGCTTCTTAGGGCTCACACCAAAAGCACTATTCATAAAAGAAAAAAATGATAAATTAAATGTCATCAAAATTAAGAACTCTGCCCTTTAAAGTGTACCGTTCAGACGATGAAAACACACTCCATAGCCTGGGAGAAAATATTTGTAAATCATATATCTGATAAAAAGACTTACATCCAGAATATATAAAGAACCCTTAAAACTCAATAATAAAAGGAAATGACTCAATTAAAAATGGGTAAAATATTTCAATAGACATTTCACCAAAGAAGGTATAATATTGTCCAATGGGCACTGCAAAAGATGCTCTGCATCATTAGTTACTAGGGAAATGCAAATCAAAACCACAATAGGATACCACTGTGCTCACTAGAATGGTTAAAATTAGAAAAACAACAGGCTATAGTAAGTGTTGACGAGGATGTGAAGAAATTGGAGCCCTCATAGGCTGCTGGTGGGGATGGAAAAGGGTGCAGCCACTTGGGAAAACACTTTGGAAATTCCTTTAAAAAGTTGAATGTAACTTATCCTATGGCCCAGCCGTTCCAAGTGCTCCTAAGTATAGAGTTCATGCGAAGAGGAATGAAAAGCGTATGTCCATCCAAAGACTGGTGCATGATGTTCATAGCAGCTTTATTTTTATAGTCCGAATTGCAAAGTACCCAAATGCTCCTCAACAGAGGAATGGACGAACAAACTGTGGTATATCCATACTATAGAATGCTATTCAGGAATAAAAAGCAACAAACTAGTGATACATGTAACAACATGGATACATCTTGAAATAATTCTACTGAGTGCAAGAAATGTGTTAAAATATGCACTGCATGATTCTCTTTATAGAATATTCTAGAAAAAGAGTAGCAGACTAGTCTGTAGGATCAGAAAGCAGATCAGGGTTTGCCTGGGAGGGGGTGGGGCTGGAAGGGTGGATTACACAAGGCGGGAGATCATGGGGCAAGATGAACCTGTTTACTGTCTTGATTGTGACCGTGGTTTTTTAAGTGTATACATATGCAAAAACTACCAGATCATGCACTTTATATATGTAGAGGTCACTGTATTTCAAATACTCCTCAGTAAAGCTGTTCAAAAAATGAAAAAAAATTATGTACCAGCAGTCTTTTATTTTATGGATTCTAGGTCTTTTTTTTTTTTTTTTTTTTGTTGAGACAGAGTCTCACTTTGTTGCCCAGGCTAGAGTGAGTGCCGTGGCGTCAGCTTAGCTCATAGCAACCTCAGACTCCTCGGCTTAAGCGATCCTACTGCCTCAGCCTCCCGAGTAGCTGGGACTACAGGCATGCGCCACTATGCCCGGCTAATTTTTTCTATATAGATTTTTAGTTGTCCATATAATGTCTTTCCATTTTTAGTAGAGACGGGGTCTCGCTCAGGCTGGTCTCGAACTCCTGACCTTGAGCAATCCACCCGCCTCGGCCTCCCAGAGTGCTAGGATTACAGGCGTGAGCCACCGCGCCCGGCCTAGGTCTTCTGATATTTTTTTTCCTCACTCTCATTATGAACAAAATTCTACCTTTTTCCTTCTAGTATTTTTCATAAAGCTAGGCAAAGATTTCTTAGGTATGACAGCTAAGATAGTTTTGGTTCACATGCACATGATTGAACCCTCTAAAATGTGTTTGGGTATACAGTGTAAAGTAGAAATCCAACTTTTTTTTTTTTTTTTCCAGTTGGGCTAACATCGTTTCTTAAAAAAATTGATCTTTTCTGCACTTATTTGAAATGCCATCTTTATCGGATAGTAAATTCCTTTATATATTTAGTTCTGTTTCTGGCATTTCTTTTTTTGATCCTTTTGTCTATTTTTGTACTAATACCACACTGTTTTAATTACTGTAGCTTTCAAAATATGTTTTCATATTTAATGTGGAAGGGCTAATCATTCCTTTACTACTTTTAATTTTCACAAACTGTCTATTCTTGCTGATTTACTTTTCCTCATGAAATTCAGGATCAGTATATTTGTTCAGAAGATCCCACTAGTGGTTTTGGGGAAGGTAGTATTTCATGAAGTTCATTGCTGGTATAAATGATCTCATGGACGACTGACAGCTCTATGATCTTCAGTCTTCCCACCCTGGAATCCAGTGTGTTTTCCTATTTAAGTCTTATTTTATATCCTTTTATATTCAAGTAGTTTTCTCTTTTTTCTTTTTCTTTTGTTTTTAATTGACACATAATAATTGTACGTATTTATGGGGTACAGTGTTTTTTTGTTTTTTTTTTTTTTTGAGACAGAGTCTCACTCTGTTGCCTGAGCTAGAGTGCCATGGTGTCAGCCTAGCTCACAGCAACCTCAAACTCCTGGGCTCAAGCAATCCTTCTGCCTCAGCCTCCCAAGTAGCTGGGACTACAGGCATGCGCCACAATGCCCAGCTAACTTTTTCTATATATTTTTAGTTGTCCATATAATTTCTTTTTATTTTTAGTAGAGACGGGGTCTCGCTCTTGCTCAGGCTGTTATCGAACTCCTGAGCTCAGACGATCCACCTGCCTCAGCCTCCCAGAGTGCTAGGATTACAGGCGTGAGCCACTGTGCCCGGTCCAGTGTGATGTTTTGATACATATATACGTTGTAGAATGACCAGTGATCAGGGTAATTAGCATATCCATCACCACATTTATCCAGTTCATTATTGCTACCCGCTGCCGTACTGTGCCGTAGAACACCAGAACGCAGCCCTCCTGGCTAACTGTGAACTTGCCTGGCACCAGCCTCCCTCCCCCTGTCCCCCGCCTCTGAGCTCTGTACCCTGTGGAACCTCAGTTCCCAGGAGGCTCCCATGTTGTATGGGGAGAGGCAGCAAGGGTTGTGGGATGGGCCATGGATGCTCAGAATGTTTGAGTTGGAAGGGACCCTAGAGCCTACTTCTTCCAGAGTCTGAGAAAAGGAGACCGTGACCTCACAGGGCTCCATCCAAGACGGGACCAGGTAGAGGTCCTGAGCTGTAGGGGACAGTGGTGGGCAGGTGCCCACAAACCATCCCGTGTCCAGGGGCAGACTGCCCGGCATCCAGGCCACTGAGGTGTTCCAGAAAGCGAGGTGGAAGCTGGCCTTGTCGAGGCTGAGTGGCGCCCTCCTGCTCCTCACCAATCGCATGTTGTGTTTCTGTTCATGGTTCCCTGGGCCACTGTCCACACTCACTGCTCGAAAGCAGCACAATACGGGCAGTTTAAGGTGACTCACTCACACCAGGCCAACAAGGCAGATCCCAGGCACTTCTGCTATGCTGATCAGTAACAGCAGCCAATGTCCGTCCAGAGGTGCCTATTTGCAGGTACTCTATGAGGCTCACTCAGCACCTCGACGACTCTGCGAGACAGGTATTAATACCATTATTGTCCCCATTTTACAGATGAGGAAACTGAGGCACAAAGCAGTGAAATGACCAGTAGTTGAGTGGGGATTTGAACCCAAGCATTTTATCTCCAAGGTTCACTTCTCAAAAGGCTTTGTGATCTACTACCATCCATTTAAAGCGTGGGCGTGCAAGGCTCTGCGGCTGACAAGGAGCAGGTAGGCAGGACCGTGAATACTCCTCGTGCTCACAGGCGGCCTTTCTGGGGAGCTGGGGAAGAGGCAGCAGAGGGCAGACCTGCCCCTTACAGCACAGCGACTAGTGTGGTGGCACTTCCGGGCTCAGGGCCGCCTCCCAGCCTCCAAATGCTCCCTGCATTTGCAGATTTACTTTTTAAATGCCTCCAGAATTGACTCTTGGAAGGAGCTGGGTCAGTGGCAGAATGTGGGGAAGTGAGTCAGCCGTGTGTTGCTGGAGCAGGGGTTTGAGGAGCAGAAGGCAGGCGACAGAGGGGCAAGAGTGGGGAGGCCGCGCGGGGGCGGATGGGACCAGCTTTATTCCCTCCACACCGTGTGGACCCAGGTTGGGGTGGACGACACCCTGGGAGACAAAAGAGCCCACTCAGCCTTTCAGAGCTTTGCCTGTTCCAAGAAGTGGTCCTCCTGAATATGGAAAGCTCAGGAGAAGAAAGGGAAAGAAAAAGGGTCGGAGAGGAACAAAACCAGACATTTCTAATTCTCAGAATTGCTGAAATGTCTCAGAAAATCTCAGCAGGCAGAGGTCTAATTAATAAGGCATTACACATCATTTCTATTTAGCGGCCACTGTGCTAATCTCGCCCCCACACTCTGACAACCCAGTGGCAGAAGCTCTCACAGAGGCAGAGGAGGAAGAGAGGTGAAAAGCGTGGGGTCCGGGTTCGTGCATTATTGTAGCATGCACGTTATCCTCCCAGATGCAGGACTTAGCATCCTAGCCACAGAGCGTGGTTATTTCTGTGTTTCTGTGGACAACAACTCCTGTTGTCCTTGTAATCAATTTGCTTTTAAAGCTGTATGTAGTCTCTCTGTCTCTCTCCCTGCCTCTCTCTCTCTCTGTCCCCCCACAGTCCCTGAAATGCACCCTTTCCGTAATGTCGCAACTCCTTACCCATAGGAATAAAGGACGTGGAATTAAGTGCGTGAGGTTTCTGTGTTTTGTGAGTTGCCTGGTCACCGACTTTGGGTTCTCCTTCACGGGTCAGAACCACAGGATGACAGAATTTTGAGGCTAGCAGAGACCTTGAGAAATCATTTGTTCCCACCTATTGTTTCACAGGGCAGAAGGATTTGGCAAATAGCCCAAGGTCATGCTGCAGTGGTGTTATTCTAGTTCTCTAACTGGGTCTTGGAAGCTGTTGTTACTCCTGCTAGCCAATCGACAGTTGCTAATCGTGCTGCACAAAGGAGAGGGCGCTGGTGGGGCGGGCAGCTGCCTTGGTCATGATCACGGTGCAGGTTGCTTTGCTTCTGTGAGCTGGTTCTTCTGTAGGAAACCTTGATCACACCCACCACGCAGCCCTCCCAGAGTTGTGGGAGATTCCTAGGAGCTGGGGTAGGTGGAAACACTCTTGTCAACTGGAACCTTCCAAATAAGGCAAGCTTTCTATTTTCTGCCTGAGGAACACACTGGGGTTCCCCAGTCAAGCCACTTGAGTTTTGGCAGGTACATCCCACCCCTGGGAGGTGGCCACTGCCTGATGTTTCCTGAAGGCCCACGTCAGCCAGGCAGGGCTGCAGGGGCAGCACTCGAAGCTTCGCTGTGGGCAGAACTATTTGTCCTTGCACCCTCCACCGGTCAGGGAGCTGGGCCCTTTTCTTATGCCTGGTGTCCTAAGGGAGAAAGCAGGGAGCTGGCCAGTTTGGCGGCATGCTTTAGGCCCTGACAGCACTCCTGCCCCAGAAGTCCAGATAGGTGGTGTTTTCTACCCTGGCCATTATGTGTCTCTCTTTGTGGCCCTAAAACTGGCTTCACGATTTCTCATGAGAGTGATCCAGGCCAGATCCCATGAAGGAAGCAGAGAGCCCCTGCTCCCTCCGGCTGGGCCACATCACTTAGCAGTGTTTCCAACCAGAAGCCAGGACCCATTCGCTCACAGCCCTTCTCTGAGCATCCCCCTAAAAGTCACCTTGACACTGGGCAAGGTCCAGCCTAGAGTTTATAGGCGGCCAGGCCAGCTGGACCAAGTGAGAGTGCCAGCTGGTGCGTGGGCCCACCTGAGACCCACTGCGTCAGAGCCCCTAAGGGAGGCCCTAGAGTGACAAGGGTGGGGTGGGGTCCTGCCCCAAGGCTCTGTGGTCTGCCAGGTGAGTGCAGGACTGAGGATGCTGTGGGGTAAGATGCACCAGGACACCAGGGAGACAGGAAGCCCGTGCCGTGGCCGGAACAGGAGCCTCCTTGCTCAGAGTGAGCCCTGCAGTGCCGCTGTCCTCAGCAGAGCGAGCTGAGTTATTTAGAGTCTCAATGGAAAAGAAGACAAACTCTGTAAAATAATTTAAGGAGGTTTATTCTGGGCCAAATTTGAGGACCATGGCCTGGAGCCACACCCAAGAAGTCACTCACTGTGGTTGGGTTGCAGTTTGGTTTTACACATTTCGGGGAGACAGGAATTATAGGTAAAGTCATAAATCAGTACATGGAAGGCATACATTGGTTTGGCCCAAAGGTGGGACATCTCAAAGTGGGGGCTTATAAGGCACAGGTGGGTTTAGGAATTCTTTAGTTGACAACTGACTGAAAGAGTTAGGTTTTGTCCAAAAGGCTACGAATCAGCGGAAAGGAATACTCGAGTTAAGATAAGGGTCTTCTATCTTTTATGTGATGCTATACCAGAATCAGGTCGGGAAGTAAACCACATCATAAAAACCTGTTTACTGAGATTTTATCACTTGTAGATGTGACTCATCAGGCCCCCTTAGAAAGGAATTTTTTGGGCAAAGGAAAGGATCAGAGTTTAGTCTTCAAGAGCCAGCGCCACCTTGCAGCCCCTGCACTCTTCCAGGGGCCTGGCGCTGCTGTGTGATAGCGCGTTAGAGTGTCGCCTGCGCTTGAGGTGGGATCCTCTGCAGGAAATGCTAGTAATCTGGCCAGAACAACCATCAAGGGACTCGGGCGTGACAACCCCACAGCTTGAGCTGTCATCGATTCTCTGCAGGAAGACACAGTGACTGCTATTATCTCTGTCCCAGAGGCACCTTCATCTTCACCCACAAATGGCATGGGGCTGGGAATGATACGAGAAAGAGCTGTGTTCTAGCATGTTTTGGCATGTTCCAGCATGTTTTGGCATGTCCACATCCTGCCTGCTTCAACATCTGCTCCAAAACCCCCTGCTGGGGCAGGTCTGGATGGTCTTGGTGACTGTCGTGGGTGGAACGTCGCAGGGAAGTGTCTGTGCATAACTGTCTGCTCCAGAGACCCCTCCTCAGTCACGCACCTGGCCCGCCATACTCCTTGGGCCTCCCAAACCCTTCCTGCTTTATTTTCCTGTGTGGCACCTATCACATTCCGACAAACCACGTGTGTTACTTCCCTGCAGAGATGAATGCATGTCCTGGGCTAGAACCTAAGCTCCAAGAGGACAGAGAGTTCTGTGGGCATCCCTGGAGGTTAGAAGAATTGCTGGCATGGGCAGGGCACTTAAGACAGATTGTTGAGTAAAAAGAAGGGAGGGAAGAGGGGAGAGGAGGGAGGGGAAGAGAGGAAGGAGGAGGGAAGGAAAGAGAGAGGAGGGAAGAGGGGGGAGGAGGGAAGGGCAGAGAGGAAGGAGGAGGGGAGGAAAGAGGGAGGAGGGAAGAGGGAGGAGGAGGGAGGGGCAGAGAGGAAGGAGGAGGGGAGGAAAGAGGGAGGAGGGAAGAGGGAACAAAAGGAATTGCCTCTCGGGACAGGCCAGCGGCACTTCACAAAGGGGGTTCGTGCTTGGGGAGCAGCTGCAGATCAGCCCCCCGAATATCAATCCTCTTCAAGGTTTAAGTTCATCGACTATACCATGGGACTCCAGCGTGCAATTACAGTCAGAAGTGCTTTTTCACTAAGGTACATAATGATTCATGCTGAGAATGTAATTAAAATATTGTGGTAGTTTAAAAATAATACTCTATTAGGATAATACACCGAAATGGCTAATTCAGAGTGAGTGCTTCCTGCTTTGATTGCTCCACGGTTAGCATGGTATATCAAATACTTTCATCTAAACACGACGATGTATATAAATACATCACTAGGATGTGCACGGGATTCTGGGTGGATGACATTTGAGAATTTCTGTATGCTCCAGAAGAGAGCAATGTCTTGAGTTGACTCTGGTGTTTGAAGTTCCAGCCTCAGGATGCTGCAAAGATCCTCTAAATATCAGGCCTGGACAGCCCACGCAAAGATCGGGCAGGACACCCGCCTGGCAACCTTTGCCTCTGACCTTCTGCAAATTGCACAGGTGGAATTCTGAGTTCTGGAAGAAGCACAGAGCCCTGCACTGCTGGGTCGGGGAGGGTCACAGGATGCTGCAGTGCAGCCCAGGCAGGGAGATGGGCAGTTATGTGTGGGCAGAGATGTGCCCAGCGAGGGCATAGTCCCCTGCCTGCCCTGGGCCGGAGCAGGGCAGGCAGCATCCCTCCTGCAAATAGGGACCTGACATTTGCTTCTCTTACTTCTTATGGGGTGTTGAGCAACAATTCCATAACCAGCACTGATTGTACTGATCCACACCACTGAGGACTTCCTTGCTCCAGCCAGGGGCCCAGGCCGCTGCACAGGAATTGCCGAATGGACCTATTAGGACACCATTTCTCTGCTCTCCCCAGAGCTTCTGACTGGGAGGTCTGGGGAGGGTGGTGGAGGGTCTGAGACACTGAGGACCTCCTAGCTGAGGCTGGGCTGCTGGTCAGGGGACCCGGGGGGACCTGCTGCCTATGCAGTGCCTGCCACACGCTATACGCTGAGGACAGCATCCAAGCCTTGGAGGGCCCTGACTGAAGTTAGTATTGCTATCCCTTTGTGCTAACAAAAAAATTTAAAAAGACAAAGAGTAGGTTAAGAATATCCTCTGGCCATACGTGTTACATGACCCAGGCCTGTGCTCTCAGCCAGCACCCTGATGTGGGCAGAGGAACTAACGTGAACTGAAGCTGTTCCCAGGGCCATGGTGACGGCCACTGTGGGTGCTTTCCAAGGCTGCCAGGACAAAGCAGCACAGCCTGGGTAGCTGAAGCAAAGAAATTTATTCTTTCACGGTTCCGGAGGCCAGAATCCAAGGTCAGGATGTCGGCAGGTTTCCTCTGAGGCCATGAGGGAGAGTCTGTTCCCGCCTCTGTCCCGGCTCCTGGTGTTGCTGGCACTCCTGGCACTCCTTGGCCTGTAGAAGTATCAGCTCATCCCTTTCTCCACTGTCACATGGCCATCACAGCCCTGGTGCTTGACTCTGTGTTGCCTCCTCTTCCTCTGCAGACGCCTGTCCGATGCTGGGGTCCCTCGCTTGTTTCCCTCCTGTCCTGTGCGATCGGGGCCCACCAACTCCAGAGTGACCTCATCTTCACTTTGCTAATTACGTCTACAGCCACCCTCTCCCCAGTGAGCTCCTGGGGCTCACTGCTTCACATCCCTTTTGGGGGGTGCAATCCAAGCCCTCAGACCCACTGGCCCTCCCTGCTGGGCTTGGCGCCCGTGTCCTGGCCCTCCTGCCCGACTGTCTAGTGCAAGTCAAGGAGCATTCCAGCCTTCGAAATTCTCCCAGCGCCTTTCCCTCCTTTGGTTCCTCCTGCATGTGGGCATTCGAGACTCAAGAGTTCTTGTTCCCTCCTCTGTGGTCAGGCAAATGTGCAGCTTGGAATTGGCCCCCAAAGAGGCACTGGGCCGGGGTGATGGTGCCAGCCATGCTGTGGTCTCACCTGAGTTCAGGTCCTCCTGCGGCCCAGGCAGGTGGGTGTTGCTGTCACAAATCAGCTCCGTGCGGTTGCAGGCGGGAGGTTGCCTCTTCTTGCCGCTGTCGGCCAGGGGCTGCTCTCAGAAACTGGAGGCCGCCCTGAGCGCCTCTCCTAGCCAGCAGCTTCCCGGTCGATGCCCCAGGAGAGTCTCTCTCCTGTCGCCCCACATAGCTGCGTCACAGGCTTGTCCCTCTCAGCACCTTTGCACACTCGGGGGCCCAACCTGGCAAGTGAGGTCTGCCGTGTTAGCAGTCCTGCCTCCCGCTCTGTGGGTTTGGGCCTCGCTGAGCGGGAAGGAGGTTGGGAGAGAGGCCAAGTGAGCACAGGAAAGACAGAGACTTTGTTTTTGGTGTATAAGAAGCTGCTGGGCAAGCTGCTCTCCTTCTAACCCTCGGTCTCCTTGTCTGTGAAGTAGGGATGTGACTCTCTCATGGCTGCGGGGAGCACGAGATCGTAGCCTGGGGTCACTGGCAGGTGTGCTGCGACTCACTAAACGCCAGCCACTGTTGTTGCCAAGTGCACTGCACCGCTTGAGCGGCTGCCCTGGACGTCAGCGCGTGGCCAGGGGTGGAGGCCGCACCCGAACACGGTGTCCAGGCTGTGGGGGAGGCTGATGCCGGGGTCATCACCTGGCTTGCCTCCCTCCCCGAGTTCCTGAATGGAGGCGGGCCTTCTGCCATTCTTTGCTGTGGGTGGATTGTGTTACCCCAATTGACCTGAGCAGGCTCCTTCCTTCCACACGCCCAGGGCTCTGCCCACTGCAGGGCCCCCTGCACCTGCCCTCTTGCCGATTCCCCACCCCCGGCTGTGCCAGCCTGTTCCCACAGCATCCGTAGCACAGAAAACGTGGCCAGCATCCAATCCTTACTCTGATGATGTCCTGGGAGCTTTGTAATCCACCTCCGGCCTCTTCCACTCACCCCAAGCACTAAGCCTCACTGTCCACGTCAGCGAGTGACGGGGCCACGTCCAGAGCCTCCCTTTTTCTTCTCTTCCCTTTTCCTTTCTTTGACGTGCTCCCACCAGAGCCCACACTCACCCGCCAGCCGCCCCCACGTGTGCCTGCGAGGGGGCTACGGACTCATTGTGCTGAGGTTTCGGTTTTCCTTCACAGGTGCCCAACACAATAGCTTCTTTCTGGCACTTTTCTTCTTTCTTTTTCCCTTTGAGTTAAAATTTACACAGGTTGAAATAAACAAATCTTAGCTTTAAAAGTTTTGCAGGATACACCCAAACACTGCGCATCCCGTCATGACGTCGTGCTCCAGGAAGTTCCTTCATTTCTCACCTCACATTGGTTCAGTGTGTTCTGGAACGTCACATAACGGGAATCAGACACTGTTTTGGTGGTCACCCCTCTTGTTGATTCTGTCAGTCATGTGTTCTGTTTTAGCACTGAGTGGCATCTCATTGCACCTGGCACCTGTCAGTGGGCACTTAGGTTGTTTCCAGCTCCAGCTACTGCCCAGAAAGCCTCTGTGCCTACCGTGCACCTTCACTTGGATAGTACCTGGGGATAGAGTTGTCGGGCCCAAGGACAGGCTTATGTTTGGCTTTGGAAGAAACCGCCAAACATTTGTCCAAAGTGGTTGCCCCGTTGACAGTCACGCCAGACGGTTTCGGCTGCCCGTCTCTGCCGCCGCTTGGCGCTTTCAGTCTTTCCTGACATTCTGGAGTGTAAGTAATATCTCATCGTGGTTTCACTTGGTGTTTTTTTGATGACATATGATAACCATGGTTTCTGAAGAGCTTCAAAAGCATGTGACAAACTCTATGAGGTAAAGTCTCCGAGAGGTTTAGAGTGTGTCCGTGGTGAAGGATCGAAGCCGTGGGCTGCTCTGACTCTCGGCACGTGAGGGGCAGTGTCCCCCCGGCCGTGGGCGCTGCCCGGGGCAGGCTCTGCCACGGCCATCCTGGCTGCAGGCGCTGGACCCATTCCTCGCCCTGTGCCGTCAGTGCCGTGGTGTTTCCGGGCTTCCTGGTCTCACACTGCTGAATTCTCTCAGAGAAAAGAAAGAAGAAAGTCCTTGCCAGGTAGATGAATCCTCCCCTGGAGCCACCTCCCTGGCGGGAGGAGGGAGGTGTCTAATTAGCACTCTCGTTGGCAGGTACTAATTAGCTCCAGAGCTTTCAGGCTCCAGGAGCAAATGAGACTGAATGAGGGGTCCCGGGCCAGGGCTGAGCACTCAGCTCCCGGGCCTGGCAGCCTGGTGGCCTTGGTGCCCTGACTTCACTGAAAAAAATGAAAACCACCTCCGCCTGGGTATTTAGGTCTCCCCCGTCTCCCCAACATGCCCTCAGCCCACCTTCTCGTTCACACCCCGCTGGGTGACTGGGGAGGAGAGGAGAGATGTCCTCAGCCCACCTTCTCATTCACGCCCCACTGGGTGACTGGGGTGGAGAGGAGAGATGCCCTCAGCCCACCTTCTCATTCACACCCTGCTGGGTGACTGGGGAGGAGAGGAGAGATGCGGGAAGAAGTCCCTGATGTTTTCACTCTAACAATTGCCGGCGTCTGTCATGACGGGTTGTGGCATCTGCAGAACATGTGGGACCCCCGCCTGTTCTCCATCTCCATGTGGGCGCATCAGTTAAGCACAGTGCGGGTGGGTTAGGAGCTAACAGCCGATCTCACGGTCTACTCGGCACAGTCTGACTGTCCAGAGACCCCACGTCCAACTGTGACTTCTCTGGACCTCGTGCCTGGCTCAGAAGGTCCATGAGCAGCAGAGAAGCCCGTGGATGTCTCAGTCCACCACAGGGGCTTGGTCACACGGGAGGCCAGGCTGAGGGGTGGCCCGGGGGTAGCCCTGCAGGAGCCGTGGCCCAGGCTGAGAGGCAGTGGGCCTTGGGTTCCCTGGGCTGCCGTAGGAAGCAGCAGGAAACGAGTGATGTAAACAGCTGTTTACTGTCTCGTCCTTCTGGGGGACCCTCAGGGAGCATCTGTGTAGGCCTTGCCCAGCGTGGTGGCTGCCACCCCTGCCTTCCTGGGTGTGTGGGTGCATCACCCTGACCTCTCCTGCATCTTCACACAGCTTCTCCCTGTGTGTCAGTCTGTGTCCACCTGTCCCCTTTTGATAAGGACACCAAGCAAATTGGCCTAGGACCCAGCCTAATGACCTCATCTTAATTAACTACATCTGCAGAGACTGACTCTATTTTCAAATAGGGTCACATTCTGAGGTTCTGAGAGTTAGGACTTTAACAACTCAACCCTCAAGAGGGGACCTGTTGTGTCATTAGAGTTAGACCCTCCCATCAAGGCAGCATCCTCTATCCTGGGGTATGGCCGCTGCAGGGATGCCCCCAGGCAGAGCTGGGTGGCTGGTGCCCAGGAAGAAACCCCTGGCCTCTCCCCAGCTCCCACCCTCTGGCCCTCCCCAGTGCCTCCCTCGGGCCAAGCCCACCCAGAAGCCAGAGCCAGGGCCCAGGCAGCGGGTGGGCCTGAGGGCAGATGCTCACGGAGGCCCACCCAACACGAGCTAGAGCACCGACACTCAGGCCAAACCTAGCGGGGTTAGCCAGCTCACCGAGCCCCAGGTCACCCCAGCTCCCTCTGTCCTCTGCCAGCAAGCACACTGAGAAGAAACTGCACGGCCAGTCCAGAAGTGAAGCCCACCTCGCAGACCCCTGGCACCACCTCCCACTGTGCGTTGCCCTGGGCCTGCTTCAGTCTCCTTGCCCAGTGTCCAGCTCCTCTGGAAGGGAGAGGAAGCCCAGTGTCCGTGCACCACCAGCAGAGATTTTCATAAGTTATGTTCGGAGACAAGAAGTCCGACGATTTTAAAGTCACTCATTCACACCCCTGAGGCAGGTTTAGGTCAGGATGTTCCTAGCAGATGTTGGCAGGAATTACTTTCGTTCGTCTCAGAGCCCCACCTGCTGAGGTCTCTGGATGTCTGTGGTGTTGCAGGCACGAGGCGGGGGCAGAATTAACCATGTGTGTAAAGAGAAGACGCTCAGGGCATCTCCATCCCAGACGACTCAGTGGGATGCGTGGCAGGGCCGCACGTGTCAGCTCCGGGGCCGGTCCAGGGAGGTGCTGAACTAGGGAGGGGCTGCCTGCCCCGTCAGACACTTAGAGGAAGGGGGCAGATTCTAGGCGAAAAGTGACCCCGACAACGGCCACATGGCCCAGGAATTTCCTGTCCAAAGGATGGAAAACTGGTTGCAAAACTTAGCCTTAAGTCCAGTGATCACTTGGAAGCTGCCAGCTAAGTTCAGTTTCCCACCTGGGCCCCACACCTGCTGGGCTTTCTCCAGACGGGCCCCGCAGGTGCCGTTTCTTCTCCCTGGGTGTCCAGTCTCATCCCCTAGGCCTCTGTCGAAAATGTCACCAGTCCAATCTGAAGCTCACCTGCCTCCCGAGCACGGCGTGGGACCCTGGGGCTGGTAATTTCTGCAGAGCCTGCATTCCCAGGGCGGCAGGGCTGTCCCCAGGAGCCTGTGCCTGGCAAAGGGCAGGGCCACACTGGTGCCTTGGCTGTCACACTCCTGATAAGAGGGGCTTTCTTTTATTTCACGTGTGTGCTTTGTTTTTGAAAGTAGGATTTCTGGTCTGGGTTCTGGTTTGTTGTGAAGATGAATGTAGAAAATGGGCAAAACCAGAGGTCAGAAACCAGGGAGGTGAGTCAGCCGACCCGCCGGGCGAGCTGCTGCGAGCCTTATAAATATTGCACCTCCGTCTCTGTGAAGCCTGCTCTTCTGAGAGTGGGCAGTGAATTCACACACGCGCTGGGCAGCGGGGACCGGCTGGCGCCTCCAGAGCCATCGCTATGAGACGGGCTCTCAGGAGCTGGGCAGAGATTGGCTTTTTATGCACCTTTAGCGGCGGTAGCATTGCGAAAGGTTTCTGGGGTAATGAAAGGGACTTGGTCCACATCATTTACCTTGAAAGGAGCAGACGTTCTGCACAGGAGCCAGATTGTCCTGACCAGCAAGCTGAGCCCTTTCCTCCCCAGGAGGGAAATGCCATTTGACCCCAGGACACAGCCCTAGAGCTACCGTGCTGTTTTGGGCTGAAATGGGGGCCGGGGCCTTGGGGGCACCTGCTGGGTGGGGATCAGGAATGCCTAAGCGCAGCGTGCTCCCTGCCACGGGCAGGGTGGGGCAGAGGTCCCCCTCACCTCTCTCTGAGCCTGTCCCCTGTGCCTTCCCTGACCAGCGGAAAGGCAGGAGCTAGCCACCTGCTCTCTCGTGCTGGCGGTAAGGCCATCGCCCATGGCATCACCATTACTGTCTTCTATTGTGTAGTCCCCGCACTAAGCACAGTTGATCTGTCCTCATTTCATTAGAGGAAACTGAAGCTTAGAACCTTTAAGTAACTTTCCTGGGGCCACACAGATTTCTAGAGCCAAGAGCAAACGTGGGCCCGAGTCCAGGCTTCCTCCAAGGGGGCGCAAGCAGCTCTTCCCCTCCCCTCATCCCTTCTCGCCCTCGCTTGCACCCCCATCTCTTCTCTTTGCGGGTCTTCCTCACCCCTTTGTTGATGACAGCAGGAGGAGGCAGGCATGTTTTCATATTTACTTTGTTTCTTGCATGGGGTTTGACGCTGCCTGTCCTCAATTCAAAAAGCAGGTGAATCAGAAGGCCTGTATTTCTCTTAGACAAACTCATCTTTAAAATATAATTCTTTGTTCTTTCTCTGTGGACCGTGGAGCCCAGCTAGAATGAAGGTTGGCCGAGCTCCTGCAAACATACACGGCCTTCTGATCTGAGGGTGTGAGTCAACAAGATAATCCACTCGCTAATTGTTCATCCTTAAAGGCTGGACTACAGCTGGGAAAACATTGGCACACCCGGGCCATGGCCTCAGGGCGGCTGCAGGCCTTACTGGAGCCCACCTGCCTCGGTGCCGGGCAGTGAACATTTATTGTTCCTGCCGCACGCTAGCTCGTCACGATTATTCACTCAGTAACTCTCCCAGCTGCCTCAGGAGGTGTCACTGATGATTCCCACTTTGCAGATCAGGAAGCGGAGGGACCTGCCATGTTCCCACAGCACCTGCTGCAGGGCCCGTGCTGTCCCAGTGGGGGCGGCGGGACATGGAGACATAGTGGACCCAGTGGCTTTGCCGACTCTGATCCCAGAAACATTGGTGAAAAAGCGAAAACTGAATCAACCAAGCAATGAGCAACTGTGCCACATACACAAAGAAATCCTGCTTTAAGGAACTTTTTCCATTGTCTTTAATGACACGGCCAGGTGGTGGGGTGCCCTGCAAACACCAGCAAAGTCGTTCTGGTGATTCTGCAGGAAGTTCCCTGATGATGAGACAAATGGGAAACTCCTTTTCCTCCCCATGGGAAGGTCATCTGCCCAAATCTTGGGAGGAAAGTACCCACAACATTAATAATTTTCTTCTAAGGGAATTTATATATTCATACTTGTCAGAGGGTGATTCCGCGGTGTCGTCCATAACGCCAGGCGACACCGAGGGAAGGCCGGGGCCCTGTCATCTGCCCTGCCTGCTCCTCAGCGCCAGCACGCTCGGGACGGAGGGGTGTTACACTGTGCGTCTCAGGCCTTCTTTGTCACGGTGCCCGTATGCTGTGTTGGTCACCTCAAGCACATTGCTCATGGGGATGCTGCGACTCTGCTGGCCTCCCTGCACTGCTTCCCTTTTCGCCTTTCATTTACCTGGTACCTCTCTGCTCTTCCTTTGCGTTCCACCTTTTTGCGCTGTATTATTTTCAGTGTGCTTCTTATCCAGGGAATGTAACCTGGGGACAGAATGTCGTTCCAAATGGACAGTCTGTCTTTTGATGGAATACATCGGTCTTTGTTAAGTATGTACTGGCTAATTACTTGGTTTTATTTCTGTCGTTTTGAGTTTATTATTTATTTTTTGGTTCCTTATTTTTCCTTTCTCTGCATTTTCTGGTCAGTTCCTCTGCAGCATTGTCGATGACGGCTTCCCTTCGCCGGGTGCCTGGTCAACCAGAGGGTTCTTCACTGCTCCACAAAATGCGGGGCAGGTGCCTCTGCCACTGGGGTGCCCCGGGGGCCTCGCCCCTGCCCTCGCTCCCCCCACCTCACGCCCAGCCCCTCACACACGGGAGCGGGAGCTTTCGACTCCTGCTCCCACCCATGGCCAGGCTAACTCTCAGATGTTCCAGAATTAATACTTTTACTTCTGGGCTATTGCTGGGCTTTGCTTGTGGTTCAATTCAGAAATATTTCAATTTCAGGAGTATTTACTTAGCACCTGTATTTCTCATTCCCAGATAAGTTACTGCCACCTCTGCTGTTTACGTGTGTGTGTGTGTGTGTGTGTTTGCTTATTTCAGGGGACATTGTAGCCACTGCCTCCCCAGACATTTCCCTAAAAAGGTGCTCTGAGTGTTGACAACCACCTTCCTTCGCCCCGACACCCCGAGTGGACGGGATCCTGGGGCTGCAGTCTTCTTTGCACCGTCCATAGACATTAACATGAGAAATCTGAGGCCAGTCCGATTCTTCTCCTTTTGTTCTTTAATTGTTCTTTACTTCTGAAGTTCTTAGAATTTTTCTCTCATTCTTCCACTCGGGGATCCCCCTTAAACATCCTGTCCATGGGGTTCTACTCAGCTGTCCCCCGGCACCTGTGGACCCGGCCTGTCCTCCTGCCACTTGTGTGGGGCTTGTTCCTGCTCCTTCCGCCCCACGCTCCCGCCTGGAGCTCTGGTCCAGTGGCCACAGGCCCCGGCCCTGTCCCCTCCCCTCTGGCCACCTTGCTCAGGGTTCCCTCCTTTTGCTTCCTGCCGCTGTGCTCTGAAGTCTCTTCCTCTCCATCCTCTACAGCACCAATGTGGTTCTCAGCAGAGGCCATTCTCCACTTCCATTTACCTATTTTCCAGTAGGAAACGAGGCATTTGGTTTGCAACAAGCCATGCAAACTCCATGTTCCCACTGGCTCACTCAGGTCTCTGTGCTGTTTCCTCTGCCTCTGACAGCTGTTTCCTCAGGCCTTTCCGGTGCCCGACTGCCACTCAGGGTGCAGGTCCAGCCTTGGAGCCCCACCGGAGTCCCTGGCTGGCCCCAGAGCAAACCCTATCTGCACAGAGCCTCCCTGCTCCAGACTCAGCATGGAGCCTGCAGCCTCCTCCCCAGCTTCTGGGCCCAAGAGACCTGGCCGCCCAGGCCACATGGTTCCCGCTGGGTGTCTCTGTGCAGACCCTTGAGGTCGCCACTGTGGCAAGAGTCCCTGATGCCTGCCCCAGGCTCCTGTCTGGTCGGGGGTAGGATGGAGAAAGTCCCGCATTGATTCCCAGGACTGTAGCATAGCAAAAGCCCGCTGCCCCCTCCAGCCCATCCCCAGGCCCCCTCTACCCTCCACCCATCTATGCCCCCTCCCCAACTCAGAAGTGGGGGCTGGAGCTGGAGGCGCAGCGGCATCCACACCCGTTGCATCTCCTGACATCTGTGGAGGCTCATTCCCTAGGCACCCCTCTCTGGGGCTCGTATTAATAGGTACAATCTCCTTAAGGAGGTCCATGGCGGGTCCTCTTGGCGGTAGTCAGCCACCCCTCAGAATTTTGATTTGTTTCCATAATCCTTCCTGAATTGCGGTGCACAGAGCGGGCAGGTGCACAGGTGTTTAGCAGCCACGGCCGTTCCTAGTAGCGTTTGGGCCGTGTCTGGACTCTGAATCGGGCAACCACATGCTTTACCTACATTCTCTCACTTACTCCTCACACCACCTGGTGAACTGCACACTGTTGTTTTTGTTTTCCAGAGGAGAAAATGAAAGCATCAAGAAGTTAACAAACTGTCTCAGGACGCTCAGGAGGTAAGTGGCTGGGGTAGCCGTGGGGCCAGGTCTGCTGGGCTCCAAAGTCTGGCACGTTCCCATTGCACTCAGGCGCTCGGCAGCCTCTGTGGTCTGCACATCTGTCTGCCTGACGCAGTCTGTGCCATGTGCGTGCGCCTGGACCGTGCGGTCCAGGAGGACGGGCTCAGGGGTCTTCTTCACCCCACAGACCTGACAGCCCTCCTGGGGCCTGGCGAGCCCTGGACACCCTACAGACACCTTGAACAAGCAGACCAACACCAGGAGAGCCTCTTCCGGCCCTCTGAGGACAAGTCCTCCTCTCAGTGACCTCTGGCCATGCATGCAGGACAAGCAGAGGGAGGCATGGTGTGTGGGGTCAGCAAGCCCCCCATGAAAATTCTGGACTGGGCACCACGGACCATGGGGCAGAGGAGGAGGGGTAGGCTGAGCCTGGGGGGACAGCAGCGTGGAGAGCTGGCTGCCTGGCCACCGGCCCTCAGGGAGCAGCTCCAGGGGCCGAGCTCAGCCCCGGGACACTGAATGGGGATGCAGTGAGGCTGCCTTCCTGGAGCATCTGGAAGTGGGGTCCACAGACCCACAGACACAGAAATTGTATGTTGGAGTGGGAGAAGGGATCGGGCCCTGGCTCAAGCCTGGAGTAACTGAGTCCAGGGCAGCAGCTGAGCAAAAGGTGCCTGGGCCTGACCTCGCCCTGCAGACGTGCCCAGATCCTTCCTGAGCAGGTCCCAAGGAGCCGAGCAGCCAGACCTGCAGAGCCCGGCCTTGCTCGGAGCTCTGAGCTAGCTCCCTGCACCCAGGCCATAAACTAGGGGCCCCTCCAGGAGAGGGGCTGTGCTCCCCAGCTCTCACCTGCCCTGGCCACCGCTGCCTGGGAAGTGAGTGCACACGTGAGCGCATGCATACCTGCTGGAAGGCCAGGAGCAAGACTTCTACATTCAAGTTGTACTTTTCCTCCCTAAGGGAGAAAATTTTAGAAAGATTAATGATTGTGAAGACAAATATTTTTTAAGATTATGGGTGGCATGTCTTTGCTCATCAATTTCTATTCTTTGGGTCATTAAACCTTGAGGTCTTAAATAGAAAGACGCTCACTCAATTAAAGCACGGCTGAGACGCGCCTGCCGGGGAAGCAACCCCAAGGCCTCCTCGGCGTCTGTGACTATGAGAGCTGCGTTCTGTCACATCTCTGCACATCAGCCTATAAATGTACTTTTAAGTGGCGTGCAGCTTTGATGGCACAAACTGCCGATGTGCATTCCGTCTGTCTCCAGCCCCATTTTGTCCCACAGCTCTGACGTGCGGCCTTGCACGCTCTTGCATCCTAGAGTCCTATCTGCTTCAACGTCCCCCGCCCCCAACCCCCGGCAGGGGACAGGCAGGGAGTGTGGCCAGAGCAGCCACTCTGATGTGTCTGAACACAAAAGAAAGCTGAGGAGGACCACAGAGCTTGGTCCACCTTTTATCCAGTAAATTCCGTGGCCATGTCCCTAACAAGCACCTGGCTGTCAATAGGCCCCCTTGGTGGAACTGGAGAGAAGCCAACAGGCCCTAGATCAGCCTTCTTGTCTCTCAGGTTAAACCAGCTCACAGAGCATCCACCTTTGCCCTGTGGAGGAGCAGGCCTTCCCTTGACTGTTTGGATGGGGCAGGAGCTCACACCCAGCCCCATGTCCCTCCTCCGATCCTGGGACCCCATTGCCCCCACCCCAGGCCTCGTGGAAGGAGCTTCTGGGATGTGTCTGTGGATCTGTGACCTCAGGTGCCAGGAGGGCTGCCACCCACTGCTGGTCTAGGGCACCGGCCCATTGCCAGTGTGCACGGATGCTCCTTCCTTTCCTTCCTTTGCAGTGTCGGGGCAGCTAGGGGGATAGCTATGTTGTTTGATCAAGGCCATATGCAAATCCAAGCGGTACTTAATTAAACATAGAGATTGACCTCATTGATTAACCCAGTGCTCTCTCCTTACCTCCCAATGAAACAATATTAAAGAGTTTTTTTTTTTTTTTTTTTTTTAAACACACACACACACACACAAACCCAGGACAAAAAAAAAAAAATGAGAAAGAGAAAATAAGAGGAAAATTTTGGAAGCTGGACAGCAGATGCATGGAGAATGACAGACTTACCCAAAGTGAGCAGCTGGGAGCTGAACTGGCAGAGGTGAGCCTGGCACAGGTTTCTCCTTTGGCTCTCTGCGCTCCAGCTCCAGGGGTGCCGGGCGAGCAGCAGGACTGGCTGGAAGTCTATTTCAGGAGCAGGTGGGCCACCAGGTGTTCCCACACACCCAGGTAGACTGCCGCCTCCCAGGTGGAGGCTGGAAGATAGGAGGAGACTCTGCACCGGGGGCTGCTGGGCAGAGCCGAGGGCAGGAGGATCCAGGGCATCTGTGTCATCATGGGAGGCTCATCCCCTTTGCCTGAGGGTCTCCCAGGTCCCCAGCAGTGACCATGTCAGACCCGTGGCAGGAGATTGGGGGTTTCCTTTCTGGAGAAACTGATGGAAAAAAGATTCTAAACACTTTCAGAGACTTAAGAGCACACAAATAAGTAAAAAGATTAGAACCAGAGTTCATTAGACTTCTCAACAGGAACATCTGAAGCCAGGAGACAATGGAAAATTGCCTCTAAAATTTTAAGGGAAAAAATGGTTTCCTATTAGAATTTTAATCCAAACCATCAGGGGAGACTGAATACATTTTCAGACATACAATTGTTCAATAAACACATCTCCCAAGACTCCATCAGTGAAATGAGAAATACGCCCAGACGGACGAAGACATAGGATTCAAGAAACTGGACATCTAAAAGAAGAGAGGAAGGGATGTCCAGAGGAGAGGGAAGGACGCTGAAGAACACAGGTGTGGAGGAGGAGGGCAGGTGGCTGAAGGGGACATCTCCCAGAGAGATGGAAACAACAGACGGCCAAAAGCCTCTGGCATTTTGAGAGATTTACAATTCTCACTGAGAGTTTAGGGATAAGTTAGTCATAATTATTATGAAAAACTAGCCCAATGAAGAAGCAAATCAATTAAGTCCAGGAAAAACAAACCAAAAAAAATTATATACAGAAGAAAATGTAATCACAGTACACTACCTGGCTCAGCTGCGAGTGATGTTTACATTGTCATCAAATTTAACTGATCTACTCAAATATCAAATATTCAGAATTTACAAACAACAGTGAGTGTGGGGAGGGGGGAGCTGGTGTAGGAAGGGGGCATGCAGTATAGGAAAGCAGAGTTCTCATTTTCTATGATATGAAGTCAGTGGATGAAACTTAAGCAAAGAAAGTCAAGAAATAGGAATATAAGCATGCTATTTAGCAAGGTGGAGATAAATAGAAGCTGCTAAAAGATTTTGAAAGAATTGCCTGTGGGGGTAGAATGGGTAGTGGCTTGCAGATCTATTTATTTGGGTTTTTAGTATAGATTAAGTGCAGTCATTATGTGACTGATAAAAACATCTTTTGACATTTTAAGGAAGAATAATAGGATACTGTGTTTTCATACCTGTTCTGATGAACACAGCCACTTGTACCAAGTTTCTAGCACTTTCTAGCATTTTCCAGCATTGATATAGTTGATGAGTATGAATAATTCAGGACTAGAAATGTTTGTGGATTTTTGCAATTAGCTAAAAAAAAATTAACTGATTTTCATCTCATTATCTAATTATTCCGTATTCCCTAATTATCTGTGTGGACTTTGCAATAACTGTGGGAAATGGTAAAAGATGGGTGGTAAACAGTTAATATTTACTTGTACTGGGCTGTAGTGTTATTTCTGATTTTAATTGGGCAATGAGGGAAACTCTCTTTCTCTGAGCGACCGTTTCGTGGCTTTACGCTGTGTTCTGCATCTACGTCTCGAAGTACAAATTCTACCCAAGGGCCTTTGTGCACTCATGCTCAGTGTGATGTTGTTTGGAAGATATATTTAGCCAGAAAGTTGACTTGGCCACTTCCTTTGCCTCTGCTTCTGCCCTGAAAAGACAATCAAGGTGCTTGGGTCCTACATCCTGGAGTTGCCACCTTGGTGTTGCAGAGGGAGATGTGGGAGCAGAGATCTCCAAATGCTGCCAGGTGTGCTATCCTGCCTGTGTCCACTTGCCTCAGCCCCAGCTCCACACAGCTCCCAGGGAGCAGCGAGCCAGGCAGGGGGGGCGTTTGACCACCCCCATCCCCCCAAACTCAGAGCCATCCTCATGACCACCCTGCAACTTGACATATGAGAGCCCAAAGCACAGAGAGGTTGAGTGTCTCGCCCAAAACCACACAGCTGAGGCATGGGAGAGAGGAGGGGAGTCCTCGTCCAAGTCATACTGAGGTCTGTGCTCCTGTGTAGGTCATGGCTGTGCTGATGTGAAAGTTGTCAGAATCAAAACGGAGTCACTAATGTTGAGCAAACCCTGACAAATAGAGTTGGGGAAGCCATGAAGGGGGTTCTCACACTTCTATGCCCAATAACAGAAAAGTCTCTGCAAAAACCACAACCTTGCACAGAGGCCATCACGGCCTTACACAAAAAATACTTCTGCAAGGACATCTGCCCGGCAACTGCCTGTCCAACCTTGGACTGCCGTCACCCTTGTTATTGATCTTTGTAGCCATGGATAATTATCTCACAACAATTATGTAATCCTCCTCATTTTTCCTTTTCAAACCTTTGTCTTCTGCAAGCTCCCTGCATGTGCACGTAGCTCACTGCAGCACGCATGCTCCTGTTGCCACGCTTCCTTCCCCAATGAACATCTTTTCCTGTGGAGCCTCCCTCTGCTGTTCAGTTCCACACCAGTGACCGTGTGGCCCTTGGTGAGCCCCCGGGCCTGGACTGTGCCTGGGTCTCCTGGTCCTCCGTGTGCTCAAAGGCATGCCCATCCCATTTACCGTGAGGACCCAGTGGGATAGTGCTGGAAGCACGGGAACAGGGGGCACAGGACAGGTGCAAGGGGCCATCTTTCCTGTGTTTCTATTGTCCTCAGTGTTACTGTTCATCTGCTTCCCTGAAGAGTGTTGTGCTTTTAATTAAGAGATACATTTGGATTCTGTGTGACTGGAAATTGCAAAGTCTACAGGACAATTCCCCAGGAATGGACACTTAGAGATTCTTGGGAAGAAGGGGTGATGGCCTGGGAATCTGTGAGCTGTGTTCTGGGCCCCCTCTTGCACTCAAATCCTCAGACTGTAGAGAAAGAAACAGGCTGAGGGAGGACTCATGCTCTGTGGTTCTGAGACAGGCACCGGAGCTGGGTCCACAGTACTAAATCACAGGGAGACACGGGGAGCTGCCTAGTGCCTTCTCCTGTGTGTGGATGGGCTGGGTGGCACCGTCTCCCTTCATTTTTTGTGGTGGCTACACCAACCCAACACTGAAGGGACATCAATGGGTATTGGCAGCTGGAGCCAGGGCTGCTGGACATAGAGCCACTTGTGCCACCCTGAGGACAGTTTGGTGTCCTGGACCCCAGGGCATCAGCTCTGAAGGGATATGGGTAGACATCAGCAATCAGAACCAGGGACACCAATGCAGAGCCCCCATGCAGCAGACTGTGACCCTGGCCATTGTCCCAGGCCCTCCCTGCCGGCCCAGGGCCAGAATTGCTGGTTCTCTGTGTGCAATGGAGTGGGGAGCCCTGCTAGGGCATCATGGGTGTTAGACATGGAGGGAACCCTAGAAATCAGCTGACCTGTGCATGGGGACATCTTTATTCAAACCAAGTCTGGTGGGAGTCTGGTGTGTGAGCTGATGAAATGGCTGCACTCAAACCATGGTTGCGGGACCCACAACTCGGCCTCCCCACACTGAATGGGCCCCTGGGATCCTGAAGCATGGCTGGAAAGCCCGTCTGGTCGGCCCTGACTGTGACAAGGATGCAGGCCCAGTGGGGGCAGGGCCCATCCCAGGCATAAGGCGGCATGCCTGATCCTCTGGAACATGTCCTCGGGAGGGCCCTGGGCTGCCAGCACAGGCTGGGGCTGGCCAGGCCTCTGCCATTACCCTTCCCCATTTCCAGTGGGATTGGTGTGGGCGTCTTGGTTCCTCGAGCAGCCTGTGGTCGGTTCTGTTCCCAGACCCTAAAGGGAACCTGTAGTCTTGGTCAACAAACAGAATAACAGGAAAATATACATAAACGGGGCCAAGATTCCTCTTCTGCGTCTTCAAAGACGTGCACACTTTCTGCCCTGTTGCCCTGATTTTCGTGGGTGTGGACTGGCTCTCCTCTGGTTACAACATCATACCTGTTCTCTCCTGAAATGGTGGCTTCCTGGCACTGCCCCTGCCCACAGGCCAGGGGTTCTCCAGCTGCCTCGGTCGTCACCCGTACAGGGTTTGCTGAGACGCGGGGCTGGGCCCTGTCCCCAGCTTCCCACCCCACAAGTCTCAGATGGGACCAGGGAGCTGGCTTCCCTGTGAGTGTCCCGGTGGTGCCAATGCCGCTGGTCTGTGAACCCCACTCTGAGAGGGCCACAGTTGTCCATAAGTAGCCTCAAATGCAGCTACATTTCAGCCTTGATATTCCTCTCCTGGTAAGCAGAGTTAGGACCTGGGCACTCCCCAGGCTCCGTCTCAGAAGGAGGAAACTGTCCCTGCTGGGGCCCCACGCTGTCCAGTCCACGTGCGCGGCCTCAATGCCGTCGCATCTGTACCTTGGAAGGAATGCGGTTTCCAATTAGAGCCTGTGTCGTGTGTGTGCCCAGGGCACTCACGCAGGCAGCCACACAAGAGGCCCCGCTCTTGAGGGCCACGGTGAAGCACCCTTGTCCCCATGTCAACATGGCCAGGCGGCTGCAGCAGCTGTGCCCCGTAGGCAGCAATATGTGCCGCAGTGAGAACAGCTCTGGGCTGGCCCCACCAGCCAGATCCTAAACAAGCTGCTCAGAGGAGCCAGTTGCCTCTCAGCCCTGATACCGCGGACCTGCAGGACAGAGGGGAGCTCATGTCCAATGCCGATATGGAAAGCCTGGGAGAAGCAGTCACAGTTTCAGAGGATTGCACCTCTTCCAGGCATGCTTTTGTTCTCGTGCTCACTGTTGGATTCAGGGGGCCTGTGGACACATCTGGGTCCTCTGGAGGGCGGAAGCCACAACCGTCCTGCCAGTTTGGTCACCCAGCACAGGGTCCCCAGCACAGAGCTGCCACATGGGATGCATAGCACAAATGATTGTGGGAAGGATGGGAGAATAAACAGAAAAAGCAGAGGTTTTTTTCTATAGTTTGTTTCTAGAAGTATGTGGCCACATAAAATACAGGTCTGTGGCATCTCCGCAGACGTGACTTTCAGAGTGGTCCAGGAATAACACATGTGAAGCAGAGAGAGTGAGGCATGTTCCTGGCGGGGCAGAGCCATGGTAAGAGTCACTGCTAGGCTTTGGCGTCACTGCTAGGCTTTGGTGTCCCGGCCACCACCTCCCTCCTGCTGCCCTGAGACTCTGGACTCCGCCGTGGGATAGGGGAGCAGAGCGGTGCAAGGTGTGAGGCAGGTATACGTATTTTGGAAACGTTCCCTACAGAATTCTGATGTCTGTCACCCCATCCCAGTGAGGACTACACAGCCAGAGGCTCCGGGAGAAACAAGGGCAGATGGCACGAGATGCCACTCAGAGGGCTGGCAAAGCCTCACAGCTGGTCACTGCCGACTCAGAGCCCCGATCCCAGATAGCAAACATGTCTATCGAACATACCCGGACTCAACACAATACGGAAACAGCCGTCTTTAGTTCATGTAATTCAGGATACTTTGTTGGCTTGGAAACTGAACTTAGATTTTGAGGGGTTTTGTCAGGCTCTATTCCATAGATCCATATATCATCCAATATTTATAATTATCAGTTAAGCATGTATACTATTTATTTGATTAATATATTATTTTTATAATCCCACCATGATATTAATTTTTTCCTAAAGTATTGGTATAACAGATGCTTGATCTTATAGTCCAAAAAGAAAAGGTTTAAACTAAAATTTCCACTTCAGGATATGATCTCTCTTAGCATGGAGAGTAGAAAACTTCAAAGCTTTAAATGCTTTTTCTCATTCTTTGGAAACTTTTTTTAGTCTTTATTTTATATGCCTGGGAACTGTTTCTGTTAAGGGGCACTGAATAGTAAAAATCAATTTCATTCTCATATTTTTATTCTCACATCTAAATGGCCATGTAGTTTGGGGTGACAAATTGCACTTCGGGATGAAAAGTATACTCCAAAAAAGCATTTAGAACTAACTGCGTTGACTGAGTTAATGCAATTATTGGATAAAACCTCCCTCAGGACGAACTCCTTTCCCTGAGCCTGCTGTTCATAAAAGGAAGCACTGACTTTCTCAGCTGCCCCCAGAAAATACCACAGGGCCACCCTTCTTGGCCACCCAGGTTGGAGGTCACATCAGCGAGACCTCCACAGCCAGCTCCTGCAGGGCCTGGTGCACCCAGTGAGCAGCCTGCCCCATGTTGGAGTCGGAACGGACTCAGGCCTAGAAGGTTCCCGTGTGCCAGGCTGACCCCATCTATCCAACCTGCTGCCGGCCACCCACCCTGATTCTGCACGTGTCAATGGTGGATCAGTGTCAGGTCTGGGAGGGACTTTGCTGGTCACTTGGAGCCACTCTGTGGACATTTTTGTGTGTTATTCACTCCTGCACCGCAGAGCCTGGAACAGTGAGTGCCTGGCACACAGCAGGCGCTCAATCGGTATCTATTAACAAGCCCTGCATCAGAGCACAGCCCATGTTGGCCGGGCAGACCTCTCCTCCCACTCTTCCATTTCTGGGGAGACCCTGGGAAGCTGTGCATAGAATGGCCAGATGCGTGGGGATGAGGAAGATGAGCAGCTGCTGCATCCGCATCCACGCTCAGCAGTGCTCCCCGGCCTGCAGTTTCCTCCTGCGAGGTCTGGGAGAGCCTCCCGCCTCCTTTCCTCGCTCTGCAGCCGCTGCCGTGCCTTGGGTTCCCCTCTGTTCTCAGGTATCTTGGTTGCAAGCAATGGAAACTCACCCAGGTAACCTCAAAATGTGTGCTAGGGGGATGGATTTTGAAGACCCTCATGGATGGAAGAAAGGCAGAGGCCCAGCCACTCAGGGATCTCCAGAGCAGGGCTGACCACGCAGCCTGGAACCTTAGTCACCCGCTGGCTGGTGCTCCTGGGTTCTCTAGGGGTTCCCCGATGACCCACTGTCACTGGGACTTCTGGGGGCCCAGGCAGAGGGTCTGGCCAGCCAGGCTGTGCCCCAGGTCCTGGGTTGGTGCCAGGTATTTGTGCAGCCCCTTTCTACCACCCCAGCATCCCAGCAGCTGGGCTCCTCTGCAGGTGGAGACAAGAATCAGAGACATGGAGAGCAAAATAAGGGACATGAGACCGGAGAGTGCCCGGGAAATAGCACCTGAGTAACCTCCTGAAAGAAAAGGCAGCCAGCAGGCTGGGGGCTGCACTGAAGGGTTCATGCCTAAACTCTAGTTTGTAACTCATATTGTAAACCTCTGTTCTTATTTATATTCTTAGGAGCGTGTTTTAAAAAAGTAGCTTTAGTGGATCCCAGAAGTCACATGCTTTTGGTTTGCTTCCTCAAATTCATACTCCAGGGGCTGCAAGTGTCTTGTATAATTTGTATGAGGGGAGTCTTGGCCTCTTTCCCCCATCTGGCCTCTGTGGTTACTGGGCAGGGAGAAGTTAGGAGAGGCGGAGAGAGCCGCCGAGCAGCCCATGCGAAGCACAAGGGATGCCCGTTAGAGGTGTGTCCCCAGGGGGCCTCCTGGGCCCTCACTGTCCTCCTGGGGCCAGCTCCTCCCATCCTGTGTGCCTGGAGGGTCCTCTCTTGCCCACTGGCAGGGGATTCAGCATGTGGCATTGGGGACAGCTGCCATCTCCACAGAGCCCATGGCCCACCACCTCAGCCCCCGACTTGCCCAGGAAGACAGAAGAGCAGCTGGGCCTGTTGGTCAGTCCTGGGTCGGTGGTGTCTGGGTTGGGCACAAACATGCGCTGGGGGACAGAAAGTCTGGGTCTCCCCCCCACACACTCCCCGACATGTTGTGCTCCGAGCCCACCTGGCAACGCCAATGTGATTGGCAACCCATGTCCAGAATTCCCCCAGCCACCCCCGAACCCGGGAAGTGTAGGCGAGAAGGCCTGGCCTGAGCCTCTGCTCTGGGTGGGGCTGGGGGCACAGTCCACGGGCACCGTCCCACCAGACACAGGGACAGTGGCAGCCCCAGGGCCCCGAGGAAAGGAAGGTCCAGCGCAGGCTGCGGGCGGAGGGTGGTGGCGTGCCTTCAGTCCAGGGCATGCTGCCGTGCCGAGGGCCATCCCATCGGCACCTGCACAATAGCACTGCCTGCCATTCGGCTGTTTGGTCCCATTCAGGGCCCTCCCAGGAGGCTCCGCTGCCCCAAGCTGTCCTGTCCAGACACCCTGTGGAGCCTCTGCCTCAGTCAGCTCCACTGCCCCATCCTGCCCATCCCCCACACCAGGCTCTTGTCTGTTAATGGGGCTGTGGTGTGATGGGGACGGGCACATATGATGTGACAATGGCCCACTTCATAGTGGAATCTGGGGCCATGGCAGGGGAGATGGGTGGAGTCTGGGGGCTCTTCCCACACCCCTCAAATGGCCCCTGTGGACAGGACATGACACATGGTGAAGGGCTGCATTTTTCCAGGCTTTTCCAGATTTGAGAGGCAAATGGTGGGTGAGGAGGGCTGTGCCCCGGAGCCCATGGAAACTCTACCAGGAATTGCATGGACTCCAGTTGGTGGCTGACTCAGGGCATTGGCTGCTGCCTCGGATTTGCGCACAGAATCTGGCTGTGGCTGTTCAGCTACGGTTGGGGCTGGGATCTTTGTTCTTCTGAATCCAATATCCCATCACCCTGGTCCCCACCAATGGGAGTGGGGAAGTTTCCAGATCATTCAGAGGAGAGTGGGAGCTTGGCCACCAGCCCGATCCCACAGGAGGCTCCAGGCCCACGTGTCTGTGTGCCTCATAGGCACAGCTCACGGGCACATGCTCACTCAGGGCCCGGAACCTTCCCTGTGTTCTGCTCCTGCTCTGCCTCTTCTCTAGAAAATGCCAGATACCGGCCTATCTGCAGCCTCTAAACCTGCGCTGCCCGCAGCCTAGGCCAGGCACGTGGCCCGACTGTCCTGACTGCTTGTTCCGTCTGCCTCTCCCCCAAATCGTCTGAAGGCAGAGTCTGTGCTGCACCCCCAAAACAACAAGAGAGTCCTGGCCTCTCCCGCCTGGCTTCACTGCCCACGCCCTGATCCCAGCATGTTCTCCTGCACCTCACCCTTCCTCCCCTTGCCCCACCAAAGCATGGGGGTGCCCAGGGACCCCCACCTCTCCACCCACCTGCAGCCCAGAGTGTTCTGTGGGATCTGTTTCTGGACCCTCTGGAGCTGTTGGCCCCTCTTATGGAGGTCTGAGTCGACCTTGTCCCTGCCCAGCTTGATTCAAAATCCTGCAAGGACATCACATTCCACTCAGATTAAAGGCCAAAGTCCACAGCATTGGCGCACGGCCTGCACGGTCTGCGCAGCCTGCTTCTCCCTGCTCATTTCCTGCCCTCTCCTCTGTGCCAGCCCGGAGGCCAGCGAGCCACAGGTCACTCCCTCAGCCCTCGAGGGTGCAAACGTCCTCTGCTGAAGGAGGCCTCACCCCGGCACCCGCCTGCTTTGGGGCTGTCTGGAGCCATACCATGTCCTGTATGTAATCCGAGCGTTGCTTTCCTTGCTCTCAGTAGCTACAAGTCCACAGGTGAATTTTTCATTACACTCTGACACAGAGGACGTGCTTAAAATATAGCTTCTCTCTGACATACAGCTTCAACTCTCAGACTCAATTCGCCACTTATACATTACTATAAATCAGCACTTGTCATTTCTATATGTGCCACGCATAACATATAGTCACATAACACTAGCTGTCCACTGCGAGCCCTTGCTAGCGTGGGCGGGTCCGAGATGAGCGCAGGACGTCACAGCACAGAGAGCCGTGTAGTGTGGCAGAAGGCAGGCGCTGCTGGTCCTAGTGCTGGGTGGGAACGAGCCACCCACAGAACCTGGAGTAGGAGTCCCAGGGAATTCCTGGGGGAGGGGCAGCTGTGGGACTGAAGAGCTGCAGCAAGGGGCAGGGCAGAGCCGGCACCTCCAGGCACCCCGTCCCCCAACCCCGGGATGAGCAACTCCTCAGGTACTGAGAAAGTAGCACCGCCCAGTCCTCGACACTGTGCATTAGCATATCTGTGAGTGACACTCGAGTAATTTAACCTACAAATACTAGTCATGGAAGGAAACTTAAGAAGCTCTGGTTTATAGGTTCTCCGCTTTCTGACATTATATCCCAAGAACAATACAATCATGGATCCCACCGTGATAAAAATAGTAAGTCGCTTTCCATAGTGTTTTAAGGGACATAAGTTTCCAGTGCTGTTGAGAAAAATTTCATGTTATGGATTTAAATGCCAAGTGATGATTGCACTAACAGCTACAGATAGGATAAATGTTACTTCTGCAAAACTGTAAAACATAAATTAATGTTTTGTTACATGCAATGAATGTTCCTGCTTTGACTGAAACATGAAAAATGTCACTGATTGCACTAACTGCAATGATACTGGTGGTGGTGGGGCCGGGGCTCCAGGGTGGAACACATCTGTCACCGTCACAGTGCACCGGAGTTGGCCTCCGCTGGGCCAGCAGAGCTGGTGGCACACACTTGTCCCAGCTCCACGTCAGTGCCGTCACACTGTGGGAGTGTTTGCACTAGAGAAATTGGCGCACACTGAAAATCGAGAAGATTTGTTTTATCTTGAGAGCCAGTTGTGGACTATGTACCAGCACAGCACTGCCTCTGTCTCACCTCGGCCACATGCACATCCAGACGTTGGTGTCTGCAGAGACTCCCCGCCTAGCTCCAGTCGTCTCTGACCCCGCATACCACAGGGCAGATGGACACACTGAGGTCGGGAGAGCCTAGAAGCTTGCCCAAGGTAACACCACTTACAACAGCAAAGCTAAGAAAAGAAAAGCCAGACAGTTTTCATCCTACCGAATCCATTGCTTTCCCACTGCCATATTGACGTGCCACCATTAGGCACCCAGTGTGTACGGGTTTTGAGGCCGGATTGCTTTACGTTTGGAATTTGAGGTTTTAGAGTTAACGAAGTTAATAACTTCAGTGAAGTTATGCTTTAGATGGAATATTGCAAAAGAGTACATTCACAAAAATTATTAACGAATGTTCCGTTCGTAGGATACCTTTCAATGTTGTTCAGCTGTGGTAGTTATCTTTTATTAGTAGTGAAAACATACTCCCCTAATTATTCAAAATCATCTCTGGACTGATAAGTCTACAATATAAATATTTTATAGGTGTAATTCAATTAATCTCCAAAGAAAAGTATCTGTTGGATGCATGTAAACATACTGGTTAAATTGTACATCTTCATTTCTTCCACTCCAATGACTGAGACTGCAGAATAGACTATAAAAATTGCACCAAAGAGCTTATTCTTTCTTTATCGCCTGTCAAATTATTGCTGCAACGCCCATAGTTGGTGGTGAAACATTGTGATCCACTGCTAGCTAGCAATGAAACGCCAAGTGTGAGTTGTGCATTGAGTTTAGGTAATGTACCAGAAAACATTGCATGAAAACACTAATTTTCTCAATGTATGTTAGTAGACACGGTGTTTACCAATGAGAAGTGAAGATGTTTTTAAACAGAGTTTGTTAACTTGAAGTCTTGGCCAGGCTGCACAAAAGTGTTCTTCAGCTTGTGCTAAAATTGGGTGTGGAGTGTCCTCAGTCTGGCAAGGTCTTGTCCAGTCCAACTGTCCAGGGTGACGTCCCAGAGCATGTGGACCCCATGTCAGACTTACTCATTCACTATTTACTGCTTCCCTCACGTTGGGTCAGACACCGGTAGCTTCTCCCCTTGGCTCCTTGGCACCTCTCCCAGCTGTGCACACCAACCCCGGAGGGAGAGCTCTGTGCCCGTTCCCCCTGGAGCCAGCCGTGCCATTGGAGGAGAGCAGGGAGCTGTTACTAACAACACATCTCAAGCTGTTGAGCAAAGAGCTGATTTAATTTAATTTATCTGGCTATAAAAATAAAATAAAGAGAAGTACGAGATATGTTATTATCAGCCTTAGATGACACCGGCATTCAAACATTTTATTATCTTATTATTGAACAGCATCTCCAACAAGGGCCTCTTTGTCTCTTACGCCATTCTTAAGAAACCTATTCTTCAGTTTTAAGGAATAATTGTTGTCTAAGAGCATGAGGAAAAAAATAGTAACTCGTGGAGTTTAAAAGTGGTTGAACTGAATATGGTCCACTAAAAGCTGGTTCCAGCCTTGCCCAATTTGACATTCCCGTGGGATCTTTGATTACATTTCTGTGACGTGGTCAGTCCCTGACAGTAGGTGGGCTTCATCCTGCTTATTCTTAAATAATCCTCGTGAATCGCATGCACAATGTGAAGGAAGGTTCAACCTCTGCAGGTGTCCTTGGCCCCAAGCATCGCTGAACATCACAGGGAGCATCATTTGTTCATTGTCGGAAAGTTTTTGGGTTTTTTTTTTTTGAGACAGAGTCTCACTCTGTTGCCCAGGCTAGAGTGCGATGGCATCAGCCTAGCTCACAGCAACCTCAAACTCCTGGGCTCAAGCAATCCTCTTGCCTCAGCCTCCTGAGTAGCTGGGACTACAGGCATGCGCCACCATGCCCAGCTAATTTTTTCTATATATATATTTTAGCTGTTCATATAATTTCTTTCTATTTTTAGTAGAGACGGGGTCTCAGGTCTCGCTCTTTCTCAGGCTGGTCTCGAACTCCTGAACTCAAACAATCTTGGCTTTCCAGAGTGCTAGGATTACAGGCATGAGCCACTGCACCTGGCCTGTCGGAAAGTTTTTACTGCTGCTAGTGTTGTTGCTACTTCCAATTAAAGGCGTGGAGAGAGCCAGGTCTTTGTCTCACACTGATGAAGATCTGTCGGTGTGAGATGAGTGCAGAGCTCCCCGCGCAAAGCGGGCAACCCCTTTCTGCACATGTCCCCAGGTGAGGGATGGGGAGTGAGGCCTCCTTTCAGACAGGAGGGGGCATTTGCCTCTGCTTTCCAGGTACATTTATAGCATAATTATTGTCACTTCCTAGTGATATTCTCATGATCCCGGGAACTAGGTGTGACTGGACTGTATCTAAAGGGGTTGAGTGGGAAGATGAAGAAAATTATTTCTTGATGTCATTTGCTTAATGAACTAAGTACATTTTTATATATATCTTATGTGTTATTAAATACAACTTTATGAAGGTTTTTTTCTGTATGTGTGCGGAACATTTTGAATATAAGTAGGATTCTAAAGAAGAAAATAACACCGTCCCCGAGCTCATTCCCAGGGAGAAATCTCTGTGACAAGTGTGGCCCATACAGGTTGGCAATTCTACCACAAACATATATATTAATAGCTCCTGAAAATTCTCCATTCTGCAAAATTTTTATAGCAAAAATATGATTGAGGTGAACTTTCAAAATCTATGGAACTTCGTAACTAGAGCCCTCACAAAATCTTTTTTTGATGAGGGGGACATTTGGCAATATCTGAATACATTTTTGGTTGTCCTAGCTGGGGGGAGTGCCGCTGGTTTCTGGTGGGTGGGGGCTGGGATGCTGCCAGACACCCTGGGAAGCACAGGGGGCCCCAGAGCAAAGTGATGTCTGAGCCCTTATGTCCACAGCGCAGAGACAAGAAACCCGGCCCCACTGCTCACCCCGCGAAGGCCCGAACAAAATCGTGCCTTCTCCGTAATGTCCCATTCATTCCTCTCTCCCCATCTGCCCTGTTGCTGATTCATTTATTCCTGCTTTTATCTAGAGATTCACAGTTATACCCTGAGTAGCCATCTGGGGCCCACACTGTGCTACAGAAATGAATATGGTATGGCCCAATCCTGGACAATCCGAGGTCTAGAGAGGAAGGTAATGGCCATAATACCAAGTCTCAGTTTACTTTGTATCTACTAACTTATGTGGTTTTACAACCACCCCATGAGAAAGCCCCTCATAACTTCTACAGATGTGGAAATCGGCCTATAAACCATTGCAACAGATCAAAGTGCCGATATCAGCATGCAAATAGTGCCATAGCATCACAGCAAATATTTATTGAATTCTTTCTAAACTAAGTGCTATGGACAAGATTGTGAGCAAAACCACGGACTTTTTAATAAACATAATATACTGTAGCAAGTGGTTGTTTTAACATTATATGCCAAAATCCAAATAAATTTTATTTCGTGATATTCATGTTTTTAAAATCGTTTTTCAAAAAGCTAACCTATTATTTCAGTGTTATAGAATAAAAATATTGCTAATCACCTTTATATTTATCTGTGGCTCTTGAAAAAAGAATCTGCATGTATAATTGTCCCATAAGGTAGCATTTTACAAAAAACAACAACATCAAAATTAAGAACTACCCCCTGAGGATGTCATCAGAAGCAATGAATTGATAGTGATGGATTTTGTTTCTTTCATCTCAAGTTTCTAGGGATATTTTTATGCTATAGCAATGAAATTTTTAAAAAGAGAATTAAATTTTTGAGTTATAAAAATTGATTATTTTCCTGAGAATCAGTGCTACAATTGTTTTTGTTTATTCCTACACAGGTTTTTGTGTGTGGGCGGGAGGAAGCATGTACGTAGCAATAAGCGCACAGAAGAACCTTGTCAGTGCTGTCCAATGTGGTAGCCGCTTGCCACATGTGGCTTTTTAAAATTAAATTGGAATCTAATTTATTCAAAATCAAATAAAATTAAAAATAGTTCCTCTTCCTTCCTGGGCACGTTTCAGGCGCTCAACAGCCGTGCTGGTTCCTGGCCTCATATTGTCAGGGCAGGTTCACGTTTCCACCGTCCCACAAGGTCTGTTGACAGAACCATCCTAGACAGATTGCTGCGTTTCTAGCAGTGACAAAACTGGGGTCTGGTACGAATTTCTAACTCTTCATTTAGTCAGTCAGTCTTGTTTGTAAGGAGCATCCTCCTGTGTAAAACGTACTTTTGTGATTATAAAAGTCTTATCATGTTTGATGCCTTGAGGGAGACTTTATACAAATATGTTTTCAAATTTGCCTTTGAAAAGAACTCTGACTTTGAAACCCCATGAACTGTTCAGAGGTCCCCAAGACCCCACAGCCACATTCCAGGGTGAAAGGGCGTTGCCACGTGGTGTCCGTGTGACGGGGCTGGGCAGGTCCCACCTCCACAAGGAAGGATGTCCATCTTCAGCTCTAGCACGACAGCTGACTTAGAAACCAAGAACCACTGTTCAAATGAATTGAAACCCCGTGGGCTATCCAAAGGCGTCCACAGGTTTTCTGGTTGTTATGGGGTGACCTGGCTAAAGCAATGCACAGAATCAAAACAAGATTCCTTTCCGTTAGTCCCCTTCTTTTAGGAAATGCCAAGATCAGAACAAATAAGTTGACCTGGAATTGTGTGTGTGTGTGTGTGTGTGTGTGTGTGTGTTAGGGGTATCGGATGAGAAAGGAAGAATTGTTTCAGCCAATAGCCAGCCAACTCTCTCCTGGATCTCCAAGTCCTTTGTTTAATCTGGCAGGCCTCTGACGCAGTGCCTGTTAGTCATCTCACAGGCCATTTCTCTGCAGTGCCGAGGGGAGTCACTCATTAGCATTGGTGAGAAGTGCCTGAGATCCCAGGGCCCAACCGCTGCAGATAGATGGGGCTGGAGGGTTCCTTCACTCTAGCACTTCTTGTGTTGAGTCCTACACACTGCACTAAGCCCCAGGTGGGACACGCAACCTCGAATTATGAAAATAACAGTCACAGGAAGCAGCAGAATGGGGACAGGCTTCTTCGTGGTGGCGCTTTCAAACCCGGCCTGCGTGCCGTGGCGTGGGTTTGCGCAGAGTGTGCTGCCTCCGCGCAGCTGCCGGCTGATACCAGTTTGCACTTGTTTTGTTCCTCACAACCTCTTTGCACTGAAACCCAGATGCAAGTGAAATGGTCACAAAAGAAGTATCTGGGTTAAATGCGTGCTAAACAGGTTTAAAATTACTGCTTATTGTTTGGAAGCAGATGCAAGCCTCAAACAAATGCAAAACATCAGTGCAGATGCAAGCGGGAGGGCAATTTGAAAATTCAACCCTAAGTGCCTGATTCTGTAAGGGGCGAAATGGGCTGCCTTCTCTGGGAGTCCATGGGCTGGGGGGTGGGGGCAGCCCCACTGAAGGACAGGGAGAACCCACCTACTAGATCCAGGAGGAGTTAACAGGGACAAAAACCACTGGTTTTTGGCTTCATTAAAATTCTCCAATTTCTCAAGCAGTGATCTTTATATTTCTAGTATCATGGGAACACCTGATAAAATGAGCATCCAACACATTCCTGCTATTTATTTTGTAACTTTTTGAGATTGCCCAGAAGTCTTTTCTTTCTCCATATACCCAGAAGCTTCCATATTTTTCCCAATGGATAACCAGTATTTAATCATGGGATAGCTTAGTAGCTTAGTGAAGCCTGGCTTCGTGCACAAACACACGGAACATAGAACGTGTATTTTATGATGACGACATTGATTATGGAACCTGGATCTGTGTCATGAAGTGTTCCTGGTAAGGTCTCCATTTACCTATTGAAGTAGTAAAGGTCTCCTTTACCTATTGAAGAAGGAATCTAATGTTTATTGCTATGAGCTAGGCATTTTAATAAGCACTCACCTACAGGGTAGAGATTGTTCTTCGTACTCACCAGTTAGACCCTGTGGCCTGAGACATGGAGCAACTTGCCCAGGGCACCTTTAGCAGGAAGCAGAGTCCCTGCACGGCACCCCAAACCCAGCTCTGAGGTCCATGCTTTGACCAGTCTGCCCAACTAAAAGGAAAAGTGTCACCCCACACGATCAACAACTCCTTCTTTTTTGTTTTCAGCGTTTCAGTATCAAGTCAATATTTGGGGGGGGAAAAGAGAGAATATTTTACTTTTAAAATCTGACTTTTGTTTAATTGAATAGTCTCCTTTTTGTTTTTTGGTCTTCTTTTATTTATTTTTAATTGACAAAATTACATATATTTATCATGTACCAGTATGTTGTTTTGAAATACGTATACATTATGAAATGGCTAAATTGAGCTAATTGATATATGCATTACCTCATGTATTTACCCCTTTTTGTGGATCATATGTAGTGAGAACATTTAAAATCTACTCTTGGCAATTTTGAAGAATACAATGCATCGTTATTAACTGTAGTCACCATGTTGTACAATAGATCCCTTAAACTTGTCCCTCCTGTCTAACTGACATTTTGTGTCCTTTGACCCATGTGTCTACAACACCTCAATCCCGCAGCCCCTGGTAACCACTGTTCTACTCTGCTTCTGTGAGCTCAGCTTTTTTAGATTCCATACGGAAGTGAGATCATGCAGTGTTTGTCCTTCTGTGCCTCTATTTGACTTAGTGTACTTCAGATTCATCCATGTTGTCTCAAATGACAGGATCTCCTTTTTAAGGCTGAGTACTATTTTCTTGGCTATATGTACAATGTTTTCCTTATCCATTCATCCACGGAAGGACACTGAGGTTGATTCCACATCTCAGCTATTATGACTAGTGCTGCAATGACCATGGGAGGGCAGACATCTCTCTGACATACTGATTGATTTCCTGAATATACACCCAGTGGTAGGACTGCTGGATCATGTGGGAGTTCTATTTTTAATATTTTGAGGAACCTCCACACTGTTTTCGTAATGTGCTAATTTACATTCCCACCAACAGTGTGTAGTTCTCTTTCATTCACAACCTCTACGGTACTTATATTTGGTTTTTTCTAACAGTGGCCATTCTAACAAGCATAGGATGACATCGCATTGTGATTTTAACTTGCAGTTCTCTGATGGCTAGTGATTTTGAGCATTTTTCATGTCTATTGACCCATTTGTCTGTCTTCTTTTAAAAAATGTCTATTCAGATATTTTGACCATTTTTTAATTTTTTTTTTATTTTTTTTATTTCAGTATATTACGGGGTACAAATGTTTAAGTTATGTATATTGCCTTTGCCCTACCTGAGTCAGAGCTTCAAGTGTGTCCATCCCCCAGACGGTGCACACTGTACCCATTATGTGTGAATATACCCAACCCCTTCTTCCCCCTCCCACCTGCCCAACACCCAATGAATGTTATTACTATATGTGCATGTAAGTCTTGATCAGTTAATACCAATTTGATGGTGAGTACATGTGGTGCTTGTTTTTCCATTCTTGTGATACTTCACTTAGTAGAAGGGGCTCCAGCTCTATCCAGGATAATACAAGAGGTGCTAGATCTCCATTGTGTTTTGTGGCTGAGTAGAACTCCTTGGTATATATATACCACATTTTATTAATTTGCTCATGTATTGATGGGCACTTGGGTGAATGTAGAGAGATAGGAACAATCATATACTGCTAGTGGGACTACAAAGTGTTTTTTTTTTTTTTTTTTAGTATTGAGTTATTTGACTTCCTTGTATATTTTGGATATTAGCCTCATATCACATGTATGGTTTGCAAATATTTTTTCCCATCCCGTAGGTTGTCTCTTCACTCTGTTTTTTTCTTTTATATGAAGAAGCTTTTTATTTTGATATAATCCCATTTGTCTATTTTTGCTTTTGTTTCCTATGCTTTTGGGGTCATATCAACAAAATCATTGCCCAGATTAGTATCATGGAGAGTTTTCTGTATGTTTTCTTCTAGTAGTTTTACAGTTTCAGGTCTTAAGTTGAAATCTTTAATCCATTTTGAATAGATGTTTTATATGGGGTGAAATTAGGCATAATTTCATTCTTCTACATGTGGAGATCCAGTTGTCCCATTACCATGACATACTTTCTTATTTTATCTCAGCTCCATAAATATTTTGCCAAATATTAAATATGAAAATTTACATGAAAATAATATGAAATATGAAAATAATATACCGAATATGTACAGTAGCTCTTAGACCAATGGACTGCTTTAAATTTTCTTCCCCTTTTGCCACTTACTATAATCTAATATAAAACGAAGTCTTAAAATCCCTAAATACTGCTTAAAAACCTAAACCTTCCTATTGCTTGTATATTACTCATATATGTCCTGTTTGTAGGGACAGGGAGGGAGGTGGCTCTTCCCCATTTATCCTCTTCTAATCTTGGACTCCTGATTATTTAGCTGTAACTTTATGGATGGTGATACCTGTCAAAACTATGGATTCAAGCTCTATCCAGGAAAATATAAGAGGTGCTAGGTCACTGTCGTTTTTTATAATTGGGTAGTATTCCATTGTATACATATACCATATTTTATTAATCCACTCATGGATTGACGAGCACTTGGGTTGTTTCCACATCCTTGCTATAGTGAATTGTGCTGCTATAAACATTCGAGTGCAGATGTCTTTATTATAGAATGTCTTTTGTTCCTTTGGGTAGATGCCTAATAGTGCTATCGCTGGATCAAATGGTAGTTCTATTTTTAGCTCTTTGCTATATCTCCAAATTCGTTTCCACAGAGGTTGCATTAATTTGCAGTCCCACCAGCAGTGTAAGAGTGTTCCTATCTCTTCACACCCTCACCAGCATTTGTTGCTTTGGGATTTTTTGATAAAGGCCAATCTCACTGGGGTTAGGTGATATCTCATTGTGGTTTTGATTTGCATTTCTCTAACAATTAGAGATGCTGAGCATTTTTTTTATGTTTGCTGGTCATTATTCTGAGTTCTTTTGAAAAGTTTCTGTTCATCACCTTTGCCCATTTATTGATGGGGTTGTTTGCTTTTTTCTTGTTGATTTTTTTGAATCTATCTTCTAGATAGATTCTTTTTATCAGCCCTTTATTGGATGTGTAGAGAGCAAATATTTTCTCCCATTCTGTAGGCTGTCTATTCACCCTAATGATAGTTTCCTTGGCTGTGCAAAAGCTTTTTAATTTGATCAGGCCCCATTTAGTTATTTTTGTTGCCGCTGTGATTGGTTTAGGGACCTTCTTCATAAATTCTTTGCCTAGGTCGATGTCTGAAAGAGTCTTCCCTACGTTTTCTTCTAGGATTCTTAAGGTTTCATGCCTTAGGTTTAAGTCTGTTATCCATCGTGAATTGATTTTTATAAGAGGTGAGAGGTGGAGATCCAGTTTCAATCTTCTGCATATAGTTATCCAGTTTTCCCAGCATCATTTATTAAAAAGAAATTCATTTCCCCAGTGTATATTTTTGTCTGCTTTGTCAAAGATTAGATGACAACATGTGGATGGTTTCATCTCTGGATTCCTAGTCCTTTTCCAAAGGTCTATATCTCTGTTCTTGTGCCAGTACCATGCTGTTTTAGTTGCTATAGTCTTGTAGTACAGCTTGAAGTCTGGTAGACTGGTACCTCCCAGTTTGCTCTTTTTGCTTAGGATTGCTTTGGCTATACAAGGTCTTCTCTGGTTCCATGCAAAGCGTAGAATTATTTTTTCTAGATCTGTAAAGAATGATGATGGTACTTTGATAAGGATTGCATTAATTCTGTAGATCACTTTGGGTAGTATGGACATTTTAACAATGTTGATTCTGCCAATCTATGAGCGGCACCATATGTACTCGCCATCAAACTGGCACTGACTGATCAACACTAAGGTGCTCACACAATAGTAATATTCTTTGGGGGTAGGGAGGTTGGGGGTGGGTAAACTCACAACTAATGGAGGTGGTGAGCATTGTAGGGGGGAAAGAGCACACCTCAAATCATGGTTTGAGTGTGGCAAAGTCATAACATGTAACTAAAATGTTTGTACCCCCATAATATCCTGAAATAAAAAAAAAACAACTTATGGATTATTAGCTTCTTAATAATAAAATATATATCTTCTACTATTATAGTATCTACTAGTGAGTATATGAAATATATAGATGGTTTAGTTTAATGCCACAACACCAATATTTTATTTATTTAACAAATATTTAAGAATCTGCTCTATGCCAAGCACCCTTCTAGGTGCAGAACATACAACAGTGAACTGTGCCCTATTGAATTAAAAAGGGAAGATGACACTAACAAATAAACCAGCACAGGGACAGCAGACATACGCAAACACAGTTTTACGCACCAATAGAAAATTCAAAATGACTTCAGCTTTAAAAATACAATACAATGTCATTGTGTTCTTAACCAGCACTGCCTTAGATTCAAGAGGACACAGTGCTTTAGTATTATCATTTAACAAAGCACCCACGCGAGTGCAACCTTGTGGACTGGCCCTGTCCCCACCCTGACCTGACATTTGCCATCTACATGAAACACACTGGCCTTTTTGATGTCAACCAACTTAAAGAAAGCATCTGACGAAATATGGTTTCTTTTATCATGTAGAAAAATGTTAAAATATGTGTGAACATATAACTGTATATTACTATAACAAGCACATTTTGTGTTTTAAATTGAATAAAAATGTTGGTATGGTGAATGTTGTTATAAGTTGCTTTAAAATTTTGAGTTTTCATTGTTTCAGCATGTTTCTCCACAAAATAAGCTCTGTTTTTATATGTACTTAATAACTCCTTTCTGGGAGAATGTTGCATTTGGGCATGTTACCATACACTAGGGACAAGAAAAAAAATTTATCCTTACCCGCCCACCCCCCACCCCCACCCCCGCGCCCCACCTCCCACCTCCCACCTCCCACTCTTGGGTTCCTGTGTCGGGTGAGCTCACTAGACTGCCAGGCAGCATTTGAAGTGTTTGTACCCTGGGGGCTGGCCTCCGAGGACACGGCCCCCTGGCCTGGGGTTGTCTGTCTGTGCTGTTCCAAGGGTGCTCTTGAAAGGAAAATAAACATTTTATGAAAGATACTTTTAAAAATCTTTAAGGGATGCAAAGAAATTCACTTCATGTTTCTCTCAGATTCAGCTCTGATGCAATAATGAAACAGGGTTTCCTCTTCAAGGGAAACAAATCCAGGTGACTTTGGAAATCAACTCAACCGCATGCTTCTTGCCTTAATTTCAAGGCACACTTGGAGAAAAAAAAAAACTCTACCCCCCAAAATATCATTTATTTTTATGCAAAAGATCTCCAACTGCAGTAAAAGCATCGTTCAGTGTAACAGCATAAAAGGAGTTTTTGTGGGGGTAGGGTACACTGTCAGTTTCCAATACTACGGAGCACCTGCTAACTATTCTGCCACCAGAAAGCCAGCACGTCTCTCCCTAAAAATGAAAGTAGTACTGTTAGGATAAAAATGTGGTTAGATATCGGCTGGATTAATTGTTAAGCATTTTTAACAATGTTGGAAGCATAGCCCTTATCAAAGAAGAGAGTGATTTCCTGGTCTAAAAAGGGATGTTTCTTACATTCACCTACACTTACTAAAGAGATCTTTTTCATAGAGAAATGTTCCCATATGTAAAAACTTTCTGAGCCTGAAGCCCACTATATTCCTATAAATATAAATGGAGACTAAGCTCTCTCAGCTACAGGTGATGGCTGCCCACGCATCTGATCTGATCTCCTCCCCGCTGCTGGATTGAGTTCAAGATCAAGGTTGAATGTGGCCCACCTCAACCCATTGGTCACGTGCCCAGTCTCTTCTCCACTGCCATGTGGAGCTGGTGGAGGATCCAGAATTATTGCACATTACAAAGGGAAAGCTCCCCCGGTGCTGTGAGGGCTGGGTGAAATGGCACACCCTGCCCAAGCTCTCAGCCTCGCGGTACAGACCACCCTCTCCTTGCAGGACAGGGCCACGGGCTTTCTTCCCAGTGACCGTGCAAAGCCCAAGGGAGGGGATAAGTTCATGAATGAGGCGACTGGGGAAGGGTCCTCCCTGGGCGCCCTGCTGCATGTTTTCTCTCTCTGCAAAGCACAACACGGTACAGAACAGAAATTACCAACATGACAAAGAAAAGGTCCCTAAATAGGAAACTGGCTCCAAATAAGTGAATTCGCAAGATGTGAGAAAGTTCTCTTTAGAGAATCTGAAAAACCACATAGTTTCCCCACACCTTGGATATTTAAGATGTAAAGTTACCTGCAAAAAAGGATCTCTGGACTAAAGCTGTACTTTGTATTCGGAAGTTGATGGTTCAGGACCACTTAGAATGTGAATGTTGCAAAACTGACCTGCCAGCCCAGTGGGCTGACCCCTTGGCCAGATGCCTGCCCCGCCAGCGTCTGCAGAGTGGCAGTGGTGAGGGTGGGTGTGAAACTGCTCCCTCCCGGCAATGTGCATCTGTGAGCTGTGAGCAAGAAGCCTGAAGCCAGGGCCACACTGTGCCTCAGTTTCCTCGTGGTGTTGAGGGGCAATGCACCTGTTTCTCCTTCAACGCCCCCCCCTCCCAGGGCAGAGCAGCCTTTTGCGACCCTTTGAAGCAGATTCTTCCCTGGTGCGTGTGGTTCGTGACAATCTGAACACTGGGAGGAAAACCACTGGAAACATGTTTTCTATATTGGTGAAATTGCAATTTTTCACAAATGTGCATTGACCTCTCAGAGTCATGAAGGTGGGATGACACATCACCATTTTGTGTTCTATTAAATCCACAAGGTGTCTTTTGTGAACCTCTCCCCGTGTCCTCCCCAGGGGAGACTGGCGCACGTTTAAATTCGCGGGGCTGTTTGCTGTGCACACAAAGCTAAGCAGAAAATTGAAACTGAGGGTTACTGGAGAAGACACATTGTAGCCAGCTCTGCAGCCGCATTATTCTTCTTTATTAAGTCCAGACACGATAAAGAGCCTGCTCCTCCCTGGGGTGTGGACAAGTGGATGTCTAGAACCCTTGCAGGCAACAATTATCTTGATAAATAGGCTGGTGAACGCGCGGCCTCCCGTGTTCTCGGCAAGCGCGCACAGAAGTGCAGGGTCCCATCCCACAAACAGCACTTGAGGCGCCACGAATGATCACACACAATGCAGCCAGGTATTAGTCACACAACTTGGGGCTACGGGAGAAAGGCTGAGACACAAAGAGAGGTTAATCAATGGCAACCCCACCTGAAAAACGTGTTTTCAAAAACATCTTCACTTCCCACACTCCAATTTCCATTAGCAGAGAACAGATGGAGCCCAGACAACGGCCACGATGAACTTGGCCCGGGAAGGCAGGGGAGAGGGAGAATTTCTGGGAATTAGCGAGGTGCAGGGCCTGCTATTTACATTTGGGCTCAGGCCGCAGGGAGCACAGAGAGAATCCAACTTGCTTGTAGGATGAACGCCCATCTTTCCGTGTCTGCTCCTGATTAAATGATAAGCACCCTCTGCTACTGCCATTATCTCATCCTTGAAACAGTCTCGCTCTTCCTTCTAGGTGAGGCTGTGCACAGCAGGGATCTCGGGGGGTGGGGGTAGTATTAGAGGAGGGATATCTGCCTCTGGCCAGGGCTGGGGTAAGTGAGGCACAAAATGACCCCCACAAACATATATCAATGTTGTTTGAAGAAAAGTATCAACCCACTAAAATTTATTGCACAACTATCCCAAAGCCAAAGGCTCCTTGTCTTAACATGGAAATAAAAACGCCAACCAAGTCTGAGAGTTTGGTGATGATGCCGTAAACTTCACGTGGAGTCATAAAGATGTCTGTGTTGCAGCAGTTGGCACTCCACAACGTACATGGTGGGCGTGGGGACAGAGCGATTTTGGTGAACATGTGGCACCTGAACAGGGCACCAGAGACTATCTAGGCCAGAGGTTCCCAGCATGGGTGACTCTGCCCCTCCAGGGGGCACTTAGGACTGGGGGTGTCCAGGACATGGCTCTTGGCATGTGGCAGGCAAAATCAAGGCCATGAAAGGGCTTGCGGTCCAGGGGCATTACTGCCCAACATGCTAGTTGAGAACCAGGGTGCCAACCTCTGCATCTCACACAGGAGAAACTAGGGCTCAGGGAGCTAAAAGGAAGACCCCCAAATTGTTTCCAGAGAGCAGCTGCGGCGCAGGAGAGGAGGGCAAGAGAGAACCCAGGATGGGAGGAAGCGGGCCCTGTGCGTGCCAGACCCTGCACACACATATCACTGCTGTTCCTCGTTTAGCCCTGTGAGGGGGTCTTTTCATCCCCTTATTAAATACGGGAACCGAGACTTGAAGACTTGGTTGATATCACAATGTCTCCCAGCTAGAAAGGGCATCGATTTGAAGCCGTTGTGCCCAACTCCAAAACCTCTGCTCCTTTCCCCAAGAGGAGACGAGCATCAGAGAAGCTTTGCCCACCTCGGTATTTTGCTCAGAGCCCCGCTTGTTTTTAAACTAAGGCAGCATTTTTCTAAATTCACCCAAAGGATTAGGCCAGGGGAGCTGTGGTAGGAAATTATGTGATCAAATATATTCAGGAAATACTGCCTAGTACATGCCCTTGGGGATTAAAAAAAAAAAATCCATAAATGTTCTGAGACATCTACAGTAAAGACTTGGTTTGATTCAATACTTTCCCTCATCCCTCATCCCTCATCCTGTTAGAGCAAAGTGCTATAGGGAGGCCGCGTGCCACAGCATGTGACCACAATGGGCACGTGACAGCACGTGGGAAGGAGCTCCTTTTTCCCAGGTCACCAGAAGCCCTGAGGTTGCAGCTCTGACTTTGGTCTGGGGTCAACAGTACGAGGACCCCGTCTCTGTGGTCCTTTCCAGCCTTCATGGTGGGCACAAGACGCCTGCTGCGTCACCACCACCTCCGAGCCGCCCCCTTCCAAGGCAGACGGGGGGAGGCACGGCCAACGGGAAGGAAGGTGGTGCTGGCAGCTCCTACATCTCACGGGACGCTAGTCACTTGGACACTCTGGCTGCCAAGGGGCTGGGAGAGGAGGCGAGTGCAGGGGCTTGGCTCGGTGCTGGGCAAGCCAGCCTGCCAGTGAGTCATGTCTATGTGTCAGGAGCCATCCGGGTGTGCAGGGTAGTCAGGGATGGTAACACCAGACAGCCTCTCCACCTCACGTGGAATTTATAGTGGAGTACAATGTGCTTATACTATTTATATATATTAGTTTACTTCATATATATGTCTTATGCCACAGAACATGCATATTGCATATATTTTATTTATATTTGTAGGAGACACAGACTGCACTATGTTTTGAAGATTTTCTTTGTGTGCTCCGTGGTGGTAGAGGAAGCCCTCATTTCGACTCTCAGCATCTCAGTGTGAAGGTGCAGTGATTAGACGCCTTTCTTCCATGCTCCGTGGGAGCAGTGCTAGGAGAGGGAATCGGGGCCTCTGTGGGCAGACGCCTCCGTGTGCCTCAGGCATGGTGAGCCCCAAAGCCGCCGATTCAGCTGCATCCATCTGCAGCCACCTCCGTGTTCCCTGCGCAGCTGCATCCTAAGGCCCCAGAGTGGTAATCCGAGCATGGCACCAGAGCAACTCTTGACTAACCCAGCAAGGAGTTTACCTGAATTCCTCTTCCTTCCTCTTGCTCCAGAGAGGAAGGTTTACTCTTTGTTGGCTTGGGAATTTACTTCCCGATTCACCCCCTCCAATCTCAGGAAATCCCAGAATCTAAAGGAATCACAAGGCCACTGGTATCGCCCAGGCTCTGCTGTTTGAGGCCCTAGGAGGGGCGCAGTGGAAGGGTGGTGGGTCCCAGGTACAGCTCCCAGACCAGCTGGGCAGGCCAGTGGGTCAGGCCAGGGAGGAAGGCGAGGGCAACATTCATGACTCCCCATCAAAGGGCCAGCAGAACTTTCCTGTCAACTTCTACACACTGCAGGCAGAGTTGATGAGAAACCAAACAGAACTTGCAAGGAGAGGAGGCGAGGGCACAGCTTCCCTGCGGGCCTTCTGTCAAGCACAGTTGGCGCTCAGCACTTGCAGGAGTTATGTTCTATAAAAATGTCACCGACACTGAACTGGCGAGCGCTGGGCCACTGCTCCTAGGGAAATACAGGGTTAGGTTCCTGTGAGCCTCTGGTCCCAACATTGCTCTCCACTGATCAATATATAACCTTGATTTGTGTGTGTTTCTGTTTAAAGACACCTTATTGAATATATATTGTTGATTCATTAACAGCGAACTCGCAGCCAACAAACAGCACCATGATGATGCCTGAACGAAGCTTCAAGACACGTGCCTTCTGCTAAGGCACATCACAGTCTTCGGTGCTTAGAGACACTAGACAGCACCTCAGCACTGCACTCTGAGGCATTTTAAAGAGGGAAATCACTATGAACAGTACAAGAATGTGGAAAGTGTGGCACTACACGGACCTCAGAAAGGGCTCTTGTTTGCAGTATAAGAGCTGGAGTGTGAGGCAGAGTGTGGAGTCCTGCATCAGCTGGAATGTGCATGCCACCCTGCCACACCGGCACGACCAAGAGTCACTGTAGACAGTAGGTGAATTCACAGATACAGAATCCATGAATAACGAGGGGCAGTTCGTGTGCTTCCTGGGAGAGCAGAGCGTTCTCCGTGTTAGCCTCTCTGAAGCACGGTGTCATCATCTGTAAGATGGCGTAGTCTGCATAGCTCTGCGACACGAGGCATGGCAGGGTCCAAATGGGGTCGTACACAGCTGCCAGGTGCCAGGGACACCCTCGCTCCTGTAAGTGTCAATTGCTGTTATTGACTGATGTTGTTTTATTGCTGTCCGCCACTGTAGGACATTCAGTCCACCTACGGGAGAAGGCTCACTAATTAACCATGTGTCCGGGACTCTGCCGGGCCAAGTAGGCAGGTCCTGAAGACAGCGTGTATTATAACAATTTCGACGCCTGCATTCAATGCAAGGACAAAGAAAACTGCTCTCCTTCTTACTTAATCTATAAATCCTCAGGCTGAAAATTTTCCTATTTGAGATCTGAACTAAATATAGAGAGCCTGTGTCTAAATTTAGTACGATGAATCTCTCTATTCAATTCTGGATCTTGTCACTGTCACCGACCGGCACTCCCCACGGAGAGTTAATGATGCAGACCTTTGACGTGAGTGAAATGAACTGCTCTCTCTCAGGGCTCAGAGCCTGGGGACAGGAGAGGAAGGGCCCTGCAGACCTCCCGCAAGGAGGTGAGAGAAAGACCACCAAGCAGCAAAGGAGGGGCTCTCCTACCTGGTATTTTATTCTTTCTGATTTCTCCTAGAGGAAAAATCATGTGACCACAGTGGTAAAAATAGTACCAATCAAGGAATCGAAAACAATTATGCACATTTGGTGAGAAGACGACCTGGGCTGGAAAAACTCTGATTCATTCTGGAAAGAAATGGAAATTGTGATTAATTTAATAAGCAACCTGAGGTAAACAATTAGCTTTTGGGGTGGGAACTAATAACACATTCATTTGGAACAGTACTTCTCAGTTATGACTAGGTTTAGCATCAAGAAATGAAGGCCCAACAATAAAAAAGAAAGAAAAGAAATGCAAAACTGAACACCCTAGAACTGATACAGCAGATACATGGTCTATGGGAACCCAAAACCTTTCATGACTTCTGCTTTGCCACCCCTGGGGGTGGCCCCAGCTCTCATGGTCCCAAGTTGCTGCCGATGCTCCAACCAGCAAATCCATCGTTAAAGGAAAAAGCCCAAACTCTGTAAAATGATTTAAGGAGTTTTATTCTGAGTCCATGTGTGTGACTGTGGCCCAGGGAGCCACACCCGAGAAGCCTCGAGTAAGTGGTCCCAAAGCAGTTAGATTACAGTTTGGTTTTATGCATTTTCAGGAGAGAAGAATTGCAGGTAAAATCATAAATCAATACATGGAAAATATACATTAGTTTTCCCTGAAAGAGGGTTGCATCTTGAAGTGGGGGCAAGGGATGTTTTAGGTTATAGGTGGGTTTAAAGATTCTTTGATTTGCAATTGGTTAAAGAAATAAATCTTTGTCTAAAGGCTTGGGATGTTTTAAGTTAAGAATCTCTGTTAATCAAAGCCAAGCCACAGTATAAGATCTGTTGAGCAGATTAATGGCCTGCAGGTGTGATTTAACCTTTGCCCTGCATGGCCGTAGGTCCCGTTAATAATTTTGTATCTTATTGTCACAAAGAGTCTATTTTGTCAGTCTCATGATCTCTGTTTTAACATTGTTGCTGATCAGTTGTCCCTAAACTCTGAGAGGGAGGGGCTGTAATGAGACTCATCCAACCTCCCTTCCCTTCATGGCCAGGAGCTCAGTTTTGAGGCTTTCTGGGGTCCCCTTGGCCAAGAGGGGGCCCATTCCATCAGTGGGGGGCTTAGGATTTTATTTTATGTTTACACCATGTTCCAAGCAGCAGGATAGAGGGTGAGAGAAAAAAAAATGTGTGCTCCTTCCCTCTGAAAGAGACTACTCAGAAGTTTCATGCAACACAAAACTTCTGCTCACATTTCATTGGAAAAAACTTGGTCACGTGGTCACACATAGGGCAAGGAGGACTAGAATATGTTGCAGCAATGTGCCCAGCCAAAAATCACAGTTTAGCTAATTCTAGAAAGGAGAACAATGGATATTTGGAAGGTAACTTTCTGCTCTCTCCTAGAACAGTACCTAACTGGTGAGTGTTATATTTCACAGTCCCCTAAGAAGGAACGACAATTGCCTTAGAATCATCTGAAGATGAGTCCTTGTGGCAGTTAACAGTAGGAGAAAAAATAGGAATGTGGCTGTCAGAAAAATTTCTGCAGTGATGCCATCAAAGTAAATCAAAGACCAAAACGGCACAGTGCAATGGGGAGGTGACTGGCCTCGCTAACGAGACATTAAATTAATATAATATTGGCTAATAAGAAGGCCCAGGGATGGACTGAGCTGTTTAAAATTGCTCACCAGGAGTAATGAGTCTGCTGCCCTGAGAGGCTGTCTTCAGAAGAGAGCCCATCCCGCACACACGGGGAGTGTGGCCGAGGAACCCTTAGGACAGCCCTTCTCACCAAGGTGCGTGCCATGGACGTGGCGAAGGGTCACACGGTACCTGCGTCCACATGCAGCCCACTGAGTGCATCCACCACCTTCAGCATGACCCCGAGGGAAGATACAGCGATACCAGAAAAGGCACAACGTGGATTTCCTAGGAGGCATAGAAAGAGTCGTGTTCGGACTGTGGGAGGAAGGATGGAAGCAGAGGGAGGAGGGTGGGGAGGAACCGCCCAGAGGAAGGAGAGAGCATCTGGAAAACGAGGGCGCAGCCAGCACAAGGCAAGAGCGCGAGCCCTCCCACCCACTGAGCCTCCAGTTTCTTCAGCCATCACTCCCCTCTGGTCTCGCCGCCCTCCTTGTTGGGCTTAGGCAGTGCAGTCCTGGAAATGTCTGACACTCAGCTCAGGGAGTGGAATCCCTGACGTGCGGAGGGTACAAACCCTCCCGCCCTGGCGGTTTCCTGCTGCCAGTGCGCTGCGAGGAGGAAGGTAGCAGCACACCATCGTATGGTAGATGCAGGCCGTGAAAATAGCCTCGAGACCACGGATAACAGCAAAGTGATTTCACATAATTAGGAAGTGATACGTTTTGAATTTTTATTACCTTTGTTTTTAATATAAATTATTTAATTGTAAAGTTGTATAACTTGATTTTCAATAATGGCCCAGTTTAACCAGCAGCTTGTAAAGGTGCTAATCATTTAACAACCAGCACATGCCAGGGGAGCAGGGTGGCCCAGCACGATGTCACCCTCTTCTGCTGAATACTGTCACCTCCCTTCTGTCCCTCTCCAATGAACACCCTGGCCTAGCAAAACACTAACTTTGGTGAAACATCATCTTCTGACTTCCTTTTCCCCAAGCTGAGCCTCGGGAGGGGGCTGGAAAAGTCACACTCCCTGGAAAGCCAGCGTTACCCCCAGCTCAGGGCCCCTGCAGGACCCCTTGCATGACTCCAGCATCCCAGGCTCAGCTGCAGGGCCGGGCTCAGCTCCAAGTCTCCCCCTCAGCAGGTCTGGGTGGGGTCAGGTGTGTTTCTAACAAGTGCCCAGGTGGTGCTGGCAGTGGCCTGGGAACCACTCTCTGAGAACCACGGCTCTGCGGGACTCGTTTCCTCACCCACCAACGCTGGGCTGCCTGCCCTGCAGCAGATCTGCTCATACAATGCACGGCGCCACCAGCCCGGCTGGCATCTGGAAGTGGCATTGCCAAGATTTTGGGGGTGGGGGGGTAGGCCCTGTGTTGTTTTTAATTTCTCAACTGTTTGTTAACTGGTGTTTTTTTAAAAAAGAAATGAATTACTAGAAAAACGAAATTAAATTAAAAGACAGGAAGTACCAGCCCAATTTTTTAACACGAGGCTTAATGATCAAAACCTCATTCAGTCAATTTTCTGTAAGTTTGTCTGCACTTGCTTTCCATGTCTGTGTGTCTGTCCTCATGGGTGGGTAACAGCTGGGGGTGGTTACTCACTGAGGGGCAGGGTGCCACCGTCCCGGCCACAGCAGGAGGGCGTTCACAGGCAGGCCTGGCCACAAAGGAGGAGGGAGGGAGTGTGCAGGCCTGGTGCCCGCCACGTGCCACATTTACACTTGCACCTGGGACTCACGCAGCAGCTCTGCACAGGGCTCTCCCCAGGGAGCTCCTAATGGGAAGGGCAGGAGCCCCTTTCCTGGACTCTCGTCAGACCACGCCGACACCTGCCTCTGGTGTCCTCATGCTGATGTGCCAGCTGATATGTGTGTTGACGTGGAGCTCAGTTTTCCCTGGAAGGAGACCAGGACGCCTTGTTCAGAGACTATGCTGCTTGTGAGAAACATCGTAGGGCAGACAGTAAAAACACCCACGTGATCTAAACAACTAACTGTGTCCTGGAATGGAGGAGGAGAAAGGCGGAAAAGACTCATTACCCATATGTCAGTCTGACTTGGCAGGAGGAGCCAGTCCTGCTGGGTCACTACAAGGGACATCTCCAGACTGGTGCCAACCTCCTCACCAGGACAGATCCAGGTGAAAACAGGAAGGAGGGAGAGAAGGAAAGAGGGAGGAAGGATGGATGGAAGGGAAGAAGGAAGGAAGAAATGAAGGGAAAAACAATAACCCCGACAATGAGTGGCCGTGCTGTTCTGGTCCGTGCCGTGAGCATGCCTTGAGTGGCGGCTGGGTAGACACAACTGGCACCAGGGAGAGGATGGCAACCAGGAAATGGACTTCTCAGCTGTTCGCTTCTGGGCAAAGACTGTCAGGCATGCTGAGCAAACTTACCAGGTCTTTTTTAAATCTCAATCCAGACAAAATTATCACTAAGGTTGTAGAGATTTAATTCAGGTGAAGAAATAGTCACTGAAGTTCCTGGTGCCTCCCTGAACGCTGTGGGCGGTACGTCAGCTCAAGGTGAGTCTCCGACAACCAGCTGCCTCGCTGCATCTCCTCCACGTGTCTGCTCCTTCAAGGTGCTCAGCCATTGCAATCAAGAAAGTGGAAAAAGAGTAAATCCATCCTGTGGTAATATTTCAGTAGGAACAACTGTTTGCATGCTGGGCATCGTGGAAGGAGGGCTGATACAAAGGTAGAAGAGACTTCATTCCACAAAAGAACATAGTTTTGTGGAATGAGAAATAGAGAGTCAAGAAAGACAAGAAAATGCACAAGAGGAGAAGGCGGGAAGCGACCTTGAGGGGGGCTGAGAATGGATGCAGCAAGGTCCGAAGCAAAAGCCAGTGCTGTGTTAGGTGGTCCTTCACTGCTTCCACACCTTGATTATATTGTTAAAATGGCAGATGGTAAAAACAAGTCTCTCTCCTCTTATCTTGGTCCCAGCCATCCACTTCCCCTCCCTGGATGCTCCCAAAGCTACACCAGCTTCTTAGGCATCTTTTCAGAGAAAGTTCAGGAATGTACAAAACACAAACGCAAATAAATATATTTTTATTCTTTTCTGTACCTCTATATACAGAGGTAGCATATTAGAACACATTATGTCCTGCCTAAATTTTTATTTCAAAGCCCAGTTGGAAGAGAATCCATGAGATTCTTCATTTTCTTTCATGACTACATAGATTAATTCATTCCCTTGCATGAGTGTTCTATAATATATTTAACCAATTCTCTGCTGCAGGCTTAGTTTTCCAATATTTTGAAATAACAAAAAATGAATAAGATGCACAAGGATACCCTAGGGACAAATTTCTAAGAGTGACATTGCCATTAGAAGTTTGCAAGCATTTCTAATTTTAATGCATTTTGCCAGACTGTTCTGTGTACAGTTGTGCCGACTCACACTGCCACCAGCATTGCCGGAGAGGTCTTGTCTCCTTACGCACTTGTCACTACCTTTCGCATCTGGGGGTGAAAATGCTGTGTTAGCATTTCTCGGCGAGAGGCTGGGCACCATTTCAAATGTTGAGGAGCCATTTCTGTTTCTTTTTCTGTGATTTAACCACTTACAGACTCTGAACATTTACCATTGAGTTGGGAATCTTTTCTTTAACTTGCTTTGTAAGAGCTCTTTGTATCCTAGAGGAAATTAACAATTTTTGTGCTGTAAGTTGCAAATATTGTTCCCAATTGGTCTTTTATGTATTTATTACTTTTTGTGGACGGGAAGCTTCATTCAAAAAAGTTATGTATTTGTGAAGTCAAGTGGATTGATCTTTTCTTTTTACCAGTTTCAGTCAGTTACAAAGAGCTTCTTACCTGATTTTTAAAAAAAATAACTTATGATTTATTTTACTAGTTTTGTGATTTCATTTACGATGCCTAAAATGTTGATCTACTTGGAATTTAACCTGGTTAAAGCTGGGACAGCCGGCTACTCAATTGTTTCAACACATTTCCTTTTTTTTTTTTTTTTTTTTTGAGACAGAGTCTCACTCTGTTGCCTCGGCTAGAGTGAGTGCCGTGGCATCAGCCCAGCTCACAGCAACCTCAAACTCCTGAGCTCAAGCGATCCTACTGCCTCAGCCTCCCGAGTAGCTGGGACTACAGGCATGCGCCCCCATGCCCAGCTAATTTTTTTTCTATATATATATTTTTTAGCTGTCCAAGTCATTTCTTTCTATTTTTAGTAGAGATGGGGTCTCGCTCTTGCTCAGGCTGGTCTCGAACTCCTGACCTCGAGCAATCCTCCCGCCTCGGCCTCCCAGAGTGCTAGGATTACAGAACACATTTCTTAAACAGCCCACTTCTCCCTCACTTATCTGAAGTGCCACCTTTATCAGATACTAAACTTCCATATCTACTGGGGTCTATTTCTAGACTTTCAAAACTGTTGTGGATCTGTCTATCCGGGTACCAAGCCACAGTATTTGGCTCTTACACCAATAGGGTATGTTTGACTATCTACTTGGATTGGTTTGCCTGAGTCCTTGTTTTTCTTTTTTTTGTATTCTTAGCTATTCCTGGGTGTTTATTTTTCCAAATGAATCAGCTTATCTCATCCTTCCCCCTAAAAAAAGAATACTTTAGTGTTTTTATTGGAATCACATTAAATGTGTAGATTAATGTAGAAAAAACACACATCTCTGTTATTTATGCATTATATACCATTAAAGATGTACTTTGCTTTCCTTTAGTCAAGCTTGTTTTATGCTCTCAGGAGCATTTAAAGTTTTCTGTCGGTTATTTCTATGTATGATGAACTAAAGTAAAATCTTAAGCACCTCCCCCTCCCAGCTGACTGAATGGACCCTCTCTTGGGCAAGGAGATGCCAGAAAAACCCCAGTTGCTGGCATGAGAAAGGAGGTCAGACATGCCTCATTGTGCTGCTCCCTTTTGGAGATACTCTTTGTGCCAATAAGATACTGAATCATTAACAGGCCTAAGGCCACGCAAGGCAAAGCTTAAACCAACCCTGCAGGAGTTTCAGTAAATGTCCCGGGCTTGTCTCTGATTCACAGACTTCCTTATCTTAACTTAAAACGTATCAAACCTTTAGACAAAGCTGCTTTTCTTTAACCAATTATAAATCAAAGAATCTTTAAACCCACCTTTAACCTGCAAGCCCCTTTTCAGGCCAAACCAACATGTGCCTTCAACATACTGACTTATAATCTTACACGTAATTCCTGTCTCCATGAATGTATAAAATCAAACTGTAACCCAGCTACCGTGGACACATTTTCTCAGAAACTCTTGAAAACATGTGCTCCAGGCTGTTAATTACACACACTCAGCTCAGGGTAAACCTCTTTAAATTATTTTACAGAGCTTGGTTTTTTTCCCAATAACAGTATTTTACGATTTTTGTTACTCTGTGAAGTGGGCCTCTTCTCCCTTGTTTGCTCGGCTTCTATGCCACTGCCTGGTGATGCCCTTGATGGGTAGCCTTCCCAGATCTTCCTAAAACAGTGATAATTTTGCCATCTCCTATTCTCTTTCCTTTCCTGAGTTCTTCACAGTGTGGGAGGTGTCCGGCCCAGGCAAAGCCCCCTCCTTGCGGTGGTGGTGTATTTCTGCAGCCCTGCCTGGAACGTTTCCATCTTCCTCAAGGTCTGACCAGAAGCTCAGCTGCTCTGCAGCCTTAGTGGCGTCTGTTCACTGGTGCCCTATGAAAGTGTGCACACTTAGGCATTATCGTGCCCAAAGAAGTGATGTTCTTGCTACATGGGTGAGGCCTCTTCTCCATGGGGGCAAGGTGCTATTACCAACTTAACCTTTTTTTTAGACAGAAATACATGAATTTGCTACGGAACAACTTTCTGACTCTCACTACGTTTTTGATCTTTCCTCTGTAGGCCCTGCCACGGCCACAGCACAGCCCGATCTGTGGCCGGTGTGGACCTGAGCCAGCTGCAGCTGCCACCCCTGTAGCCACCTGGAGCCGCACAGTCTTCAGAGGCCTGTGGGGCCAGGACCACCCTGCAGTCCTGCCACATCAGGAGCTGGGGGCATCTCCTCCGCGTCTCCCTCTGGTCCTCTTGAGCGCACATCTAAGACGCCTGTCTCCTCCTGAGGTCCCCGAATCGATGTCGGCATTTCGTACTGACGGCACGTGCGTTTCCAGCCTCTGCTGGGTGAGCTTGGCTGTCTCTGAGCAGGCGCCACCCCTCGGAACATCCTGACTTCGTTCACTTTCCACACGAGCTCCCCACGGTGAACCACACGCCACAGACGGCCTTTTGCATTGAGGGTGTCGCAGAGACGGCGCGTACCTGTCAGGTGTGCCGGCTCGACACTTCTGCCTTCTAGTTTTCAGCATTTTTTCTTTTTCTCTTTGCTTGTTTACTCAGGAGTGCAGAGACAATGAAGACTGATCAAGACCCTGCCTAGAAAGTCTTAACAGGCAAAGGGCAAAAGCAAATCGCAGGGCTCCTCTAAAGCCGTGTAGGCACCTGGGCGGTGGGGCAGCCGGGCTGGGGGGCCAAGCCTGGACCCAGGGCCTCGCCTTGCATTGCCCCTAGAGCCTCAGAGCGCTGCGCAGCCAGCGTCTCCCAGGCACCAGCCCCTTCCTGAGGCCCTGCGCTCGGGCATCCCAGTGGAGGCACTGGGAGGGCCTGGGAGGAAGGGATAAAGGAGCCCCTACGCTGCCCCGTCAGCTGACTGCAGGGAGTCTGGCCTCCTCCACATCGGATGCCAGATCCACCCTCATCACATCGGCTAATGTTTTTAGAACAACACGATGTGTTTATAAATAATTGGATTATTAGATGCAATTTTTTTTCCTAAAGAAGTTGTTCTCCTACCAGTGTGATTTCTCAACTCCTGAAGAGCAAAACCTGTAACTGACACAGGAACCACAGGTAGAAAACAAATCTTCCCTTAAAATGTCGTTTAGAGCGAACAGTTCCGTGCACGGGGTTAGTGGGGGCACAGTCTCGGGGATCCGCTGTCCTGGGGCAGAAGCCTCAGGTCGCCTGGACACAGCGAGAGCGGCCCTGATACAGGGACTCCCAACCCCAGGAGGGTGCCAGGGACAACATACAACCCCTGCGAGGACAAGGCCCCACAGGGACACTCTGGCATTTCTAGGATCGAGACTGTCCACGGAGAGTGGCCGGGAGGGAATGAAAAATACACTGAGTTAGAGCCAACTGCAAAATACACATTGAGGACCTATCTGCATAAAACAGACAATTGTTCCAAGAACAAATGTCATCAAAATATGTTAATCTTCACTGGGTGTGTCATCTCTAAGGTGGCCAAACAATGCGAGGAAGACGTGATGAAAGGGACGTGTGGTCCGCACCCTTCTGGACGGGAGGCACAGTCACCGGACTGGCGAGTTCTCGCCCCACAGCCAGGCCCTTCCTTTCTTCCACTGACTCTTCACATGTTTTCAGGGAAGAATTCTTTAAATCCATTTTCTCTCCTGTAATCTAGGCTAACTTCTCATTGTTGTCCAGGACACTGGCTGCTCCCATAGAGGGGGTCAGTGCTGTGATAGGTTCTTAAGCAATTTGAACCTGGATGGTGTCTTTTCTCGCCTACTAAAACCCGGAAGTAGAAAAAATAAATGCATAAGTGGAGCTGCCCTCTCGGGGGGCCAGGGAAAATTAGCCTGTTTCCTTAGCTGAGTCCAGTGGCTCCTACCCACCTCCCAGCCCAGGGACAACTGACCCGGGACCAACATGTCCAAGAAGGTCCTTTGGATTTGGATTACAAATTGCCCTCATCTCAGAGGAGGAGATGGAATCTGTTTTAGAAGAATGTTTCCCTGCAGCTAAAGATTAACAGACCACCGCAAGCCCACCTCAGCTGCGGCTCCTCAGAGGGTGAGTAGGACGCCTGCTTCCTAGGCCTAGAGAAACAGGGTGCGTCTGGGTGCCGGCAGTGCTACAAAGGTTCTGTGAGACGCTTGCTTCCGTAGGGACAGTTGTCTTGTGTTCGTGGAGGATGGGGAGTTTTGCCTCCAGAATTCACAGAATGTTGCTGCAATTTTCTGTTCCTTCCAATCTCTTACATGTTCAGATGAGGGGACCTGGATTTGGAGTGGACTTGCTTAGGCTGGTGCAGTCTAACTGGCAGAGGAGAATTACAGTCTTGTGTTTTTATTTCATGATTTATAAAAACGGAGGGCTAGAAAACAAAAAAGTAAAAGGACCAACAGTATTAGGAAAAAACAGGTCATCAAAAAGGTATGAATTGGGTCCAGATAGTTTTAGAAAGTATTTTAGTGCCGAATGCAAAGCTTGAAGAAATCGTGTTTCATTGGTCTGGGGAAGGACAGTGGCACGGTGACAGGCTGTGCCTCTGAAGGTTTGGGACCCCTGTGAGTGGTGACTGCCACCCTGCATCCTGTGGAAAACAGACCACCTGAAGGGACGGGGGAAAGGGTGCAGATTTAACTGAACTGTTGGGTTTTACCTGAAAAAGACGATTGCTGCTGGCAAGGGGGGGGTCCCTCAAGTGTTCTCCTCGGCTCCCTGCTGTGGGTGTCCTGCCCTGCACTCTTGGGCCCTGCTCGGCCCCTCTGGGCAGGGGACAAGGAGAGAAGCCCATGGCTCCGCATCCAGGCTTCAGGGGAATTGGAGGGGCTGGTGGGTGGCTCCACTGTGCTGTCCTGGTGGCAAACCTTTGCAGAGTGAAACGTGAGAAAGGAAACCTCCTTTCCTGAGAACTGGTGATTATTTTTCTGGTTCTACGAATCCCTGTTCAGTTGAGGAAATGCTGTTGGGACGTATGAAGGAATTACTTCCAGGTAAAAGTGCTACCCAGGAAGCCTAAGGCTGCAGTAACTGGTGCTTGCGTGCCACACTGAGGGCGTGGGGACTTTCAGAAGGGACTTTTGCTGTGTTTTAAGTCACAACATGAGTATAACCTTTGACCCACTAATTCCACTCTGTGGAATTTTTCCGAAGGATGAAAAACAAATAATGTACGTGAAAATATACATAATAATACACAAAAATTGGTAAGAACAACGGCAGTAGCGGAATACTTTTGTAAATGGGATGATGCATAAGCCTGTGGGAATGTTGTGTGGAAACTGTTTAAGGACGTGGAAAGTGTTGGTGACAGTGTAGCTCGAGCAAGGCAGACGTGGATGTGGGCGACACGCGTGGATTACATAGACAAGAACCATTAATAAGCCTTCTCTTTCTTCATCTGATGATTAGGTGGAATGATATTTTATTGTAACTTCCGATTTATTCGAATTTGTATTTTGCCTCTTCATTTTATACTTTTTACTTATTCCACCTTGTGGTAGGCAGGATTCTAAGTGCCGTCGAGATCCCATCGCGGTAAATACGCCTGTGTAACCCTCGCCTTGTGTGTGGACAGGGCTGTGAGTATGTGGGGACGGTGACTCCCGCCCTTAGGTTACCTGCGGTAAGACTCGTCCTAGCTCGCCTCCCTGCCGGCCTTGCAGCAGCGAGCTGCCCCGGGTGGGAGGCTCGGACCCAGGGGAGCTTCTAGGAGCTAAGAGCAAAACCCAGTCAACAGCCAGAAGAAAATGGGACTTCAGTGCTGAAACCTGCAAGAACTTAGCTCTCCCAGCACCCGGTGAGCTTGGAAAGGACTCTGAGCCTCAGAAGAGATCGCAAGCCCTGGCTGACGTCAGGATTTCAGCCTGGCGAGACCCTGCATGGAGGACCCAGCCACACATGTCCAGACTGCTGACCCACAGAGTCTGTGAGGTGCTAAGTGTGTGCTGTTTGGAGCTGCTAAGTGTGTGGTAATTTGTCACACGGTATTACAATACAGAATGCAATACACACCTGCTTTACATTTCTTTTTATTTCCTTGCTTGAATTGTTTTGAATTTACCGGAATTTTTTCAGATTTTATTTTTCTCCCTCTACTAATAAGGCAGCTATAAATTATATTTCTGTTCTTTTAGTAGTTATAGTCATTAATGTGAGAATAAGGAACTCATATTAAAGTCTGAAGGTAGTCAGTAGCTTTATACTCTAGAGTTGCCTTTAGAACTTAGAACACTTTAATTCATTCCCTCCATCCTGACTTACATGCTCTTGCTGCCATTTGTTGGAATTTGGCTTTGATTGTTTTCCTCCCCAGCTGGTTAGACATGACTGTTATTGCCCCGCACAGCCAGCGTCTGTCTGCACTCCCCAGTACTTACCGCGTGTCACGTTCCCTACACCATCTTCCATTTCAGACCACACAACCGGGGTTACACCTCTTCCATTTGGTACCAAACTTGTATTTACAGCTTTCTACAACTGCATTTACTTTTGCTCTGCATTTGAAGGATGGTTTTGCTGGATGTAGTATTTGAAGCAGATGGTTATTTTCTGTCAGAACGTTGAAGACATAATTCCACGTTTTCTGCCTCCACTGTTGTTGCTGGCCACTCTGTCAGAGTCATTTGTCCCTTCTCACAGGGCGCTTTTAAGACATGTTCTTTTTTGTTGTCCTGCTGTTTTGTCATGCTGTATCCAGGTGAAGATTTCTCTTTAATTATGATGCTTATGCATCACAGGCGTTCTTCAATATGTGGGGTCCTATCTTCCATAAATTCTGGAAAATCTCAGCTATCATATCTTCGAATATTGTCTCTGACCAAGGCTAACTCTCTTGTTTTCATTCTGAGATTATAGACCAGATGTATATCACACCTAAATGATATCCTCTCTGGTTTTTAAGTCTTCATATTTTCTGCCTTTTTGTTTTTCTGTGCTGTCTTCTACATAATTTCTTCAGATCTAGCTCTTCCAGTTCATTAAATTTTTCTTCAGCTGATCTGATCTGGTTTTAAACTTGCCAATTAAGTTTTTGGTTTCAATTATGACATTCTCTTAGAAGTTTTATTTGGTTTCCAATCTTCATAGCACCTATCTTTTTACTCATATTTTTATATCTTTCATCTATTTAAACATGTCAAGCAGACTTTATTTCCTGTATCTCATAATTTCAACATTTTCAAATGTTACCCTTTTTTTGATTTTCTTTTAAAGTTTTCATCTCTCTGCTGAATTCCCCATTTGTTCATGAATGTTGTTCACCTTTTTCATTAGTGCCTTTAATGTATTAATCATAATTATTTAAATTCTCTGTGTGTGATAGTTCTGACATTTGGGTCATATCTGAGTCTGATTCTCAGTCTGATTGGTTTATTTCCTGACAATCAGCCTCCTTCATTCCTTCCATCCATTCATCCTTCCTTCCTTTCTTTCTTCCTTCCTTCCTTTCTTTCTTCTTTCCTTCTTTCTTTCTTTCTTTTTCTTTCTTTTCTTTGTTTGTTTCTTTCTTTTTTTCTTTCTTCCTTCCTTCCTTCCTTCCTTCCTCTCTCTCTCTCTCTCTTTCATGTTTTGGTTGAAAATGAGACAATGTCTAAGGACAGTACTGACTTAGTAACATTTGTGCTTGGAAAGCAACACATCTCTTCTTTGGCTTGGCCATTAGGGTTGACTCAGTCTAGTCAGGAGTGGAGCTGAGTTTCACTAGAGGACAGGGGCTGCTTTGCCAGAGAATGTTCTCAATGTCTGCTTCCTTCTCAGTGTTAGGATCTCTCCTCAGGCTCTTATCCCTCCCGTGGTAGACTGCTGACCTTATTACATGGCGCCTGCTAGCCTGGGTGGGAGTCAAAGGCTTCTCTGGTGTCGTGGTCCATACTCAGTCTTGGGCAGGCTCTGCTTCCCTGATCTTGGGAAGGGAGAGTTTTTTCAGTAATCTTTTCTCTCTCTGGGCAGTAGGAAATCTGTAATGATTAAGATCCAAGATGGTTTCCTGCCCCTCATCCAGGGTCAGAGGCTCTTCCTTTTCCCTTCCCCCAGCCATAGCACATTTGTGTCTCTGCCCTGGGAGTGGCCAGTTTATTGTTCTTCCTAGTGAAGGGTCCAGGCGAGGCTTTCTGCCTCACCTGCAGGGGGGCAGCCATTCCCCGCCTCAACCTGCACCAAGTGGGAAGTTTTGTCCTGTTTCCTTTCCTACCCTCGTCTTTCTCATGAGAACCAGTGAAGGTGTATGACAAGAGCCAGGAGTGGGTGCCGACTCCCCTCTCAGCTGCGACTCCTGAGGGTTCTGTGTTCTCAAATCAACCTGCACCCAGCCTGAGGCACCAAGTTCATGCTTTCAACCGAGTCTCTCTCCCCTAATTTACCCACAGGCAGCTCATCTTCTTCCTGTGCTCTAGCCCAGGGGAGGTGAAACTTACGTTCTGCCTCTTGTTGGAGGCACCCGTCTTTCCTTAGATTTCAGTCTAGTTGATTGATCTGCAACTTAGCTCTCTGCTGGTTTACAAGAAAAGTCACGTTTATAGATTATCAGCTTTTTCTTGTCCAGATGCCAGCAACACTCTTTCTGGCTTTCTGGATCTGCTGTTCAACTTCCAGCCACTGCTCGCTATGGTGCATTTAGCCAGTTACCTCTGAGCACATTTCATTTTCTCCCAATCCTTTGCTATTTCAAACACCTCTGTGAAAAAACATCATTTTTCACACTTGTATCTCTGAATAAATGCCTAGAAGTGGAATTGCTGGGTTGAAGGGAAGATGAATCTGTAATGTTGGCATTTATTGCCATATTACCCTCTGTTAAGGTTATAGGGCCGAAACTCACACAACTCCTATTTGTGCATCCTTATACTTTCTGATCTTTGCCTACCTAAGAAATCAAAATTGTTTTTAGGTAGTTTTAATTTGCTTTTCTCTTATTATAATGAGGTTATAATAATGACCTTCTTTTCATATATTTAAAGCTATTTGCATTGAATTGTACACTTGAAAATGGCTAAGATAGTAAATTTTGTTATATGGTTTTTACTACAATAAAAAAAAAACTAGGCTGGGCACAGTGGCTCACATCTGTAATCCCAGCACTTTGGGAGTCCAGGCAGGAAGGTCACTTGAGGCCAAGAGTTCAAGACCAGCCTGGGCGACATAGAGAGACCCCCACCTCTATAAAAATAAAAAATTAGCCAGGCGTGGTAGTTCCAGCTATTCAGGAGGCTGTGGCGTGAGGATCACTTGCTCGAACTCAGGAGTTCAAGGCTGCAGTGAGCTGTGATTGTGCCACTGCACTCCAGCCTGGGCAACAGAGCGAGACCCTGTCTTTTAAAAAAATAAAATAAAATAAAAAATACATAAATAAATAAGCTATTCTTTTCTATGAACTAAATATCCATATTTTTAGCCCCTTGATAATTAATGTGTTGGTCTTCATTCTATTTCAGTTGATTCTTCTGGGTTTCTAAGTAGATATTTTTTCTCAAATAAGGGTAATACTGTATTCTCCTTTGAATAATATTGGGAAGTGTGAGCATTCTTGTCTTGCCCATGACTTTACCAGGAATCCTTTACTATTTTCACCATTAACTAAGTGGTTGGCTATTAGTTTGAAATGGTCAGTCTTTTTTAGAAGAAATATTTATATTCCTAGTTTCCAATTAATATCTTTTGATCACAAAGCATTGGATTTTCTTCAAAACATGCAATCAAAATTAAGATTAGTATTGCCTTTAATTTGTAAATTAGCTTCAGGAGAGCAATAGTTTATAAGTTGCTGGTATTCAATCCTATGTGTGAATGTATTAAATATTTACCACCATTCCTTGTGTACTATGGCATCCCCATTCTTGAGTCATTACTTAGATTCTTCTTTTAATTAGCTAATCTACATATTTGAACAGTTTTTCAGGAGTACTATGTCATGGTATGTTTCTTGAATTCTTACTTTCATAAGAATATCTTTCTATTGCCTTCACTCATGAATAATATCTTGGCTAAACAATGAATTTGTGGCCCCCAACTTTTTAATCTCAGACTCCCATAGTATCCTCACAAAATCAGACTGATGTTTTTTCCTTTGAATATTTTATAAGCATCTACTTGGTTGCATATAGAAATTTTTATGCTTGGAAAGCAAATATCTAATTGAGATATGTCTAGTTATAAGTCTTCTTTTATTATTTATTTTTCGTAGAGTATGGTGTGTCATTTCAAAGCAGAGACTCAGGTCCTTCAGCTTGGAAATGTTTCTTCAGTTGTAGCTTTGACTCTTGTATCACTTTCACTCATTTTGTTCTCTTTGTCAGAAACGTAGGCATTTGTATGTTTCACTAACTTCTGTTGTGTGTCCGCTGAACCCGATGCCTTCTTTTTGGCCTGTTCGTCTCTTTACCCATTTTCCTTACTTTCATCCTCCATACCACTGATCCGATTTTGTGCGACTTCACCCCTGCTTTTTCTACTCCAACACCATGAGAAATTTGCTAGGATAGAATTTCTTTTATCACATTCTTCCACAACTGTTCCAGCTACCGTTAAATCTAGCTGGTTACCTTATCACATCTTTCAGCCGAAGTTCATAGACTTCACGTTGTCCTTATAATTCACAGAGAGTGCAAAGCAGGTATATAAAATTTCCTTCTTTTTCTGGTAATCTTTCTCAAAACAATGCTAGTCTTCTCCCTCAAATACTAGGTTCACTCCTTTTGTAAAGAGGAACATTTCAGTAGATGTTGCTGGAAGGTTTTGTTCTGTGTGTTCCCTGTAAGCGTGCTCAGTCTGCTGTTTACCCTGAGTCTTGGCTGTGAATGTCCTCTTCACCTGCATGCTCTCAAAATCCTGTTATCTGCTTTAAAACTAGCAAACCGTTTGATAAAAATTTACATTATTTGTTTGGTAATCAAACAGTATGGCGAGGAGGGTCCTGGGAAGGGGGCGGAAACTTGTATCCTAGCGATCTTTTTTTTTTTTTTTTCAGTATAAATTTGGGATTATCCAGCCTCCATTCTATTGGGAGAACGTGGCTGGGTCTGGGTTCTTTACCAATGTTACCATCACTTGCATGCTGCAGGGTTATTGCATGTTCTGGGAAGACCCCTGTGCGTTGCAAAGAATAGAAACAAGAATGAGTCTCACCACCCACACCCGTTCTTCAGCCTCCTGACTGAGGAATTTCAGGAAACCATTCCAAATAGGACTGCAGTGTCTCTCCACCAAACTGAGTTTTTTTGTATAGTTAAGCCAAAATTGTTTTTGCTTATATTGCATGATATTGCAGCTTTTCTTTTCTCAAGACTACTAGTAAATGTAGTGTTCTGTCAGGTACCAATGGCACTGTAACCTGTAAAAAGTTTTCAGGACTTCTACTTCATGCTATGACACGTTAGTATTAATATGAGCAGACCAGCCTTTCCAGAGAGAGTATGTATAAAAGCCTCATAAAATCACTTTAAAATATACTTGAGGGCATCAGAGAGCTACCAGGGTGGCCAGAGTCGAGGCCCCGCCTGGAGGTGGGGTCGTGCTGGGGCGAGTCCTTGTCCTACACTGCTCTTCTGTCCAGGCCTGGATGATTCGTAAGCAACACAGGCCAAGAAATGGAAACTCTCAGCAGATATCAGAGCTAAGAAGAGCGAGGGGGAGCTCCCTGGAGCTCAGGTTCCCAAGGTGGTTGTCGCTGGAGTAACCTTGAGTCCAAAGGAAGGGGAAGTACGCAGAAGTGTGGGGCGTTTTTCGTCTTGAGGCATTTGCTGAAAGTCTTACCAGTAAAGGCAAGAGATCCAATAGTTGCTGAGAGGTGGGTAGTCCAGAAACAAGACCTGGAGTTCAGGGGCTACTGGGGAGGAGTTAGGAAAACACTCCAGACTGCCCCAAATTGGTGTTCTATTGGGGAAATTGGGAGACCCTAAATGAGAGTCCTCCAAGGTAGATGGGAATGCAAAGCTAACCTCAGGAGCTCTTGGGGGCTTTCCCATTAGTGATCCAGTTGCATATGGACGGCTGAGAGGGCAAGTCTGCGTGCTGGACACTCTCGTGGCCAAAGCACTGTCACTTTCTGAGCTGCCACCTGTGTTCTTTGCACCCACCTAGACAGCCTCATTTTGTGGACTTCCCTGTTATTAGACTTTTTGTGGACAGTGAAGCATATTTTTCAGAATGATTAGAATTTCCTAAAAGCATCCCCGAGTTAAAAGTATGGAGTTAAACTAGAATACCCCAAGCCTCCTTGTGAAAATCGAGCCCGAATGAGGTCCTTCCAACGAACTGATTAACCTCATGGTGAGTAAGGAATCAGGAAACTCAAGCTGCCAAGATACACTCAATGCACTTTGAGAAGTTGCCCACAAAGGGATTAAGAATTCTTGGCAATAACTTGAAATCCATGAGACACCTCAGTGTTCCTTCCAGGACAGAGCAAGGTGAGCACACAAGACATGGAGGCTGGAAAAGAAATAGGATTCCAAGCAGGACCAGGATAGATATGTCACTTGGATAGCGGTTTTACCAGTTTTTCCATAATAAGAACAAATAGATTTCTGAGCATGTATGTTTGCTGCTAGTATGGGTTGAACCCTGGATGTATACATCTAATCTCCTTTTTCTTCTTACAACATCTACTGTATGGGTGCTAATCCTGCAGGTGAGGAAGCAAAAGCTTAGAGAGATTCAAATGCTGGCTGAGGTCAAAAGGCCGATGAGGAGCGGAGACAAGACTCAGAGTCCACCCAGCCTGAGGCTAACGCCGGCCCTGTCCCCGGCCCTCTGCCCAGACCTGTGTCCCAGTTCCTGTGCCTTTGGCCCCACCCTGTCCCAGGAGCAAAGGGGGGTGTGTATGTGTGCAGAGGAACTCACTCATCTCTCCCAGCAGCAAGTGATCACGAGCTTTCACTTCATCATTCTGTTGGTTGTTACAAGATCCTGAGCTGAAAGAGGCTTTTTCATGCGAGATTATATTTACATGTTTGAATTAAGATAAACAGCTGAAAAATGAAGTTAAAGTTCACATGCTAAGGTGTATTTTTAAGTTTAAAAGGAAATTGTCAGAAAAGTAGATACAGTATACTACTATGCAAAATACACGGGTCTTTACGTACATACATGCCCGGGAATGCCTGGGACTGGAGAGATACACGGTCGCTCGTTTCCCACAGGAGAGCACCGTGGGCAGAAGATGTCAACAGAGCTGGACGCAGGATGGAAGTTCACTCAATGTGGGTAAACTCTGCCACTTCCTACGGTCAGATGTGCACACGGAGCCACAGACCTGCAGGCTTTCTCCACTGGGACCTGTGGCGGCTTTCATGTTCCACCTGCTCCTTCTGCGGTGCGAGAACACCGTGGGCCCTCCCTCCCCGGGGCTCCTGCACCAAGCTCGCTGTGGGCTTAGGCCCTTCTCGCAGACTCTTGTCCCTGACACTCCTGCAGGCACCACGCCAGGCCACTGCGCAGTGCTTAGGGCAAGCCGGGTGTCTCAAGGCAGGTGTCTGTTCCTGAAACCCCAAATTCTTAGCCATATGTCTACAGACAGGGATGTGCAGGGTGAAGGGGCTTTCAATCTTGCCTCATGTGTTTCCTTATTTTTTAAGTCCTCCACCATCGCAAAATGCCTTGTAGCATCAGAAAGAGAGGAAGATGCCAGTGCCCTGACAGCACTCACGAGTGACAGACACCTGCGTGGGGGAGGTGTGTGCGTGGCCGAGTCCTGATCTGTGAGTGGAGACACATGCTGTCTCTCCACCTCTCAGTCTTCAGCTGCCACAAAAACTGGGATTTTCTGAATGCCAGCAGGTTTGCAAAACCAAAATAAAAAAAATTCGACATTCTAATAGAAAAGAAAGAAAAAAATTGCCTAGATCAGCTTCTCAAACTTTAATACTTACATGAATTTCTGGTCATCCTGTTCATGGGCAGATCTGGGGTCACTGGACCTCGGATGGCAAGGTCCTCGGTGCTGCTGGCCGTGGCCCTCGCCGAGTCTCAGGCACCAGAGAGAATGGTAGCACACAGCGTCTGAGGTCAAGAGTGCTACAGCATTGAGTCCGTCTGGGGGCTAAGGGCTCTTGCTTACCAGTAATACTGCAGTGGGAATTAAAAGAAGACAAGCACGGTGAGAAATGTCCAATAAACCCTCTGGGTCAACTCTCGGGGAAGCTCTTGTGTGGATGGGGCCGTGGCCAGGGTGTGAGCCTGGCTCTCCACCAAGTAGCTCCGTTTCCTCGGGGCTCTGCTTTCCTGTCTGAAGTGAGGGGGCTGGATCGGAAGATCTCCAGAGTCCCATTCAGCTCTGAAATTGAGATTCTTGTGACTGAAGTAGAATTATCCATAGCGGCGAGCTTCATTGCTATGCATATAGAGTAATACAGTCATTAAACTTGACATGAGGGCTGAACACTCAAGGAGTTCTACTAGTATAAAAGACATCCAGATGTTGCAGATTGAATATGCGTGTTTAACTGCTATTTCCCCAGGGAATCTGAAATGTCAGAATTGTATTCACACCAGTCGTGAGCCTGCAGTGTCATGGTCTGGAGTGCACTTGTCATGCAGAGCAGGGCACCGCGCTGGTCCAAATCACGGGGTCGGCATGGGTGTTGTTTCCTCGAACCTCCGAATCCCTAAATATTCCATCGGCTATAAAAAAAATTGGGGAAATGTCTATATACTTAGTGAAATGAGTGAAGTAATTGCATTGATTTCAAGTGTGGAATGAATATAGCCACATCCATGTGCAATTTAAGAGGTGAATAAATCACTTTATGTCCAGGAATGTGACTGAGACGGGAACCTGTGTGAATTCACTCTGGAAGCTTCCTTGAGCTGCATGGAGTGCAGAGGGGGCACAGCTGCTCTCGGACCCCAGCCCAGCTACTCTAGGGTCGGCCCCACTGCCTCCCGAAGACCAGCCTGTTCCAATCCACGGTTTTGTGGGAATAAGGAAGACCCCACACATGAGAAAAGCAGAGCCTGTGTGTTCTGAGCTTGCTAGAGCAAGGGAGTCAGCCTCCGGCACTGTGCTTGCCAGAGACCAAAGGCAGGCAAAGGACCGGAAAGGCTTCGTGGTGGAAAAGGGAAGGTCCCAGCTGTGCTCAAGCGGGAGGCTGTTGGCCTGGGGATGTCAGAGGCAGCAAACTAGAAACAGGGCACCCTGTGTGGTTGGTTAGGAGTACACGTGTGGCTGGCTGGCTGGCTGTCTGGCTGTCTTTCTTTCTTTCTTTCTTTCTTTTTTTTTTGAGACAGAGTCTCACACTCTGCTGCCCCGGCTAGAGTGCCGTGGCATCAGCCTAGCTCACTGCAACCTCAAACTCCTGGGCTCAGGTGATCCTCCTGCCTCAGCCTCCTGAGTCGGTGGGACTGCAGGCATGAGCCACCATGCTCAGCTAATTTTTCTATATATATTTTTAGTTGTCCATATAATTTCTTTCTGTTTTTAGCAGAGACGGGGTCTCGCTCTTGCTCAGGCTGGTCTCAAACTCCTGAGCTCAAATGATCCACCCGCCTCGGCCTCCCAGAGTGCTAGGATTACAGGCGTGAGCCACTGCGCCTGGTCCACATGTGGCTTTCACTGATTGGTCCTGAGTTGGAAGCAAGGACAAAAGTTACAAAAGCCGTCAGTTATTAATCGCGTCCTGGCCATTTGGGGCTGATTGTTATGGGGGTTGTCTGATGTCCCGGGTTGTTACAGAGATAGCAGCCTGACTTCCCCCAAGCATGACTCACAGGTGCAGCCGGCCTCCTGGGCCAGTTACCGTAGGTAATCGGTTGGTTTCCTGGCCAGTGGCTGCAGACTGTGGGTCAGATTTCAGTCTTTCTATATGGTCTGGCCATGGCCTATTGGTATGTTCCGTCTCTGTTTTTGAATGTGGATCATGAGACAGAGGCCTACCCAAAGCTTTAAGGTAATCAGAATGGCTTCCAATTCAGTTAACTCTTAGTATCCTAAAAATCTTCTTAGGATGAGAGAAACACTCAAATCCAATCAAGGAGAGTGGATTATCTTCTATTCTAACGTAAAGGAAGCTGACTCTGATGGAGTGTGTGTAATCCCCATAACAAGAAGACGGAAGTCCGTAGAGGATCTCGACACTGGAGAAAAAAGACTGTGTGATGTTTCCAAAAGGATTTCAGGTGATGGAGCCTGAAGAAAAGTATCTGCAGGAGGGGATGAAAGAGTTCTTGGGCCCCTCCAGCCTCCACCATGGAGATCTCGCTATGTCCGGGCAAATGATGTGATTTTTTTGTTTGTTTGTTTTTGTAATATAACTTAGGTTTGAACAGGATGTGCCCTGGAGGGAGTGGATAGGAATATCTGTGTTACCAAAACTGAATGCTACGTGTGTGGCAATTGACAGGAAGGGCACAGGGCTTTGTGGCCTCTCTGTGAGATTGGACTGCCTTAGAGCAAAAGGATAAAACCCCATTTCTGCATGCACAAAATAGAAAACCAGACAGGTCTTAGCCAATGGGGTCTCGATCTAGCAGTCCCTGTGGGAGCTCGACCCTGAACAGTCAGCTGCAGCCTCTTTCCCTCTGGGACGTTGTCCACTGCGCCACAGCCCTCTTGGCGTGGTGTAGAGGTTTCCATGGCTGCCGTGCTGAGCCACACGACAGCTGCAGGAAAAAGGAAAAGTCAGTAATACTGATCCTGTCTTTGTTTCAACTATTGATACTGTGTTTCTCATAGATTTTTACATGAACTTTGATTTATTTAAATGTTGCATTAAAATAATTTTTGCTCAATTGCTGAGTTTTTTTGGCCCCTCTTGCATTTTGCCTGAGTGAGTGGCTGGCCCCACCTGGTCTGGCTTTCAGTCCCCTGGAGACCCCACGTAAAGCTGGTTCTCTCCAACTCCAGACACTCCTCTCCTTTTAGTTTATGCATGACAAGGCCGGTTGCTCAGTTTAGTCTTAGTGCAAGGGAAAATGCGTAGTTGAACATCCATTGTCTGTAAGGATATTATGAAGTTGAGCGATGCAGAGTTGCTCCAAACATTGGCAGTAACAGCAACAGAGACGCCCTTGACATTCTGTTACCATTTGTTACCATTCTGTTACCTGCCTGCATTTGAGCTTGGGCAACCCAGGAGGATGCTAGATGGGGTTTCAGACACGGCAGACCATGCTCCCAAACGGGAAGAAGGTGAGATGAGAGGGGGGCGCTGGCCCTGTGCGCTGGGAGGGGCAATCCAGGAGCACAGTCTCATCCATGCGTGACTTCAGTGCTTGATGAAGGGAAGCTGTTCATCACACTGGCCCAAGTTCGCTTCTTTTCCATGTGGCATCCCAGGTGGACAGTGACATTAGCAACAGAGGCATCCTTGATGTAAGATACGATAGGGAAAATTGATGATGCTGAGGTGGAAACATGATATTTAAATGCCCTGAAAGAGAAAACCATAGAAACAGGCTCATAGACTGGACACCTGTCTGTGCATGGCATCGACCTCTCGGCAGAGTGGCTGTACTCACCCAAAAGTGGCTTTGGTGAGTCTCACTGCGCAGGAGGGAGGTGCCCGGCTGCCTCAAGACAGCACTGCCGCGTGCTGACAGGCAGAGAGTGTGGTCCATGGGGCTGCGGGGAAAAGTACAGGATGCCCAGCTGAATCTGAATTGCAGATAACCAACAAATACTTTTCAGCATAAGCCCAAATAGTGCATGGGCATCCTGTATTATTATTTGCTAACTCCGGCAATCCTAAACATCAAGGCTCTGAAAGTTGAAGAATGTGGAAGGCATCATCAGGTTGCTGAGCGGAGCCTGCCTGGGCCCACTGGGAACCCAAGCAAGGGGCCTCCCTAGCAGCGCTGCTCTTGGGACCCGGGACCTGGGTGGCTTGTGCTCCAGGTCCATGTAAATTCTTAAGAAAAACCCCCGGAGTCAGGAAAATGCCGGAAAATGGGAGGAGTTGCAGGAGGAAGCGGAGGGGATGATTAAGGGGTCTGTAGACTGCCTGATTTATGGTTTGTGAGCAGAGATGTAGAGACCTAGATAGGATTTACCTTAATTGTACAGTGACGAATTGTTCAAAGACTGGCGACAGAGATGAATGCCTGTAAATATCTTTCTGAGCAAAAGCATCAAAGGTGATTAAACTCTGCTAGAATTAGGGACAATGGGACAGGGCTGAGAAAAGAGAAAAAGTTCTCAAGATAAAGGGCTTCTTTCTGCACACTTACCATATTCTCATTCATAATGCGTCCGCACGCCACATCGATCTCTGACATTTTACCCGCTATTTTGTTCTTCAGATGTTTTCTCATTTGTGAACACTTCGTTCCAGTCTTTTGGAACTCACTGTGGGACACGGATTTGGTGAAGGAAGGCAGACTCTAAGAAGGTTTCTGCCGCTGAGACATTAAGGAAGCTCAGTGTTAGGCACCTATAAAATATTAGGACGATGAAAAACACCATCTAAAACAGGGACAGATAGGCAAGAAAAAAAGTAGTTAAGATTTGTTCATAGACCCAAACTTCAGGACTGACTTATTAATAATGCCAGGGGCTCCAGGGAAAGAATCAAACAAACCTGACATGGGGAAGTTTATTATTTGAAGGTCCTTCTTGGAGACAAGCAAAGTGGTTCAGGATGATGGAAAATGATGCAAGGTCCGATGTCACCTTTTATTTAGGCGTGGACTTCAATGTCCAGCACCACGTGGCTTGCAGGTTGGAGCAGGTGTGAGGCCCCTGCTGGTAACGCACCCACTGGCCACCCCACACCCACCTGCAGCAGCTCTACTGGCTGTCGAGGCTGCTGTCCAGCCCAGGTGAACTGATTGCTGTGCTCCTGCCCGAGGACGGTCCTCGGAACAATGCCACTGCCCATGTTGGTGACAAGAGTGAAGAGGTCTAGGGGAGTAATATCCAGACAATAGCTTCATAAAGGACTTTAATCCCATGTTTATGTGTGTAAAATTTGAATGAATCATCATCTCAATTTTTGAAGTATATAATGTATTGCATGTTATTGGAAATACAGTATGTTTGAGAATTTGGGAATGGAAAGTCTTGGGATATGCCTATTGCAAGCATCCAAATCTGCTGTCCTGCTTTTTGTGGAGAGATTGGAAAAAGAAAGGTAAAGAATCTCTTCATTCTAACGTATCTAATGTATCTACCACATTCACTGAGTGTAGTCTATGGTGACTGGTACAGTTGGAGAACGAAAGTTTGCTCCTGCGATGTTTGTGTTCCCCAAGTCCGCCCTGGCCACTGGGTGGTCCTTCAGACATGGGGAAACGGGCTCGATGCGCATTTCCCAGCACTGGCAACCTTAGTCGTCACATAGACCAGTCCCCAAATGTGAACTTGTGGATGGTTGCCCCAGGAATGGGACACGTGTTACTAGATGACATTTTTTAGATATAGTACCAGAATCTCTGTTTCATAGAAAATACAGTTAATAATCCTCTGTGTATAAATTAGTTTGTAAGAATATTGTAATATATATTATGTGTGCACCAATAATTCTGCTCAGAACAACAAGGGATTTATCAGTCTTTTATTCACTGGGTTGTTTTTATTATTTGGCACCTATTTAGTTCGGCAATTAGAATATAAACTTCAAAGCAAGAATATGTATTAATAATTATAATTAGGTTTAGGAAAAATTAAAGCCAAGTGAAAACAAATGGCTGCCTCTTTGGAAGAAAATTGCTTCTTTATTGTCAAGTTAGCGTAGAGGCATTAAGAATTATAGATCGTTTACAACCTTCAAAGCACTCTATTTCTGTAGCAGAAGACACAAGAGCAAAGAATTCATGGAACTCCTCTGCAGGATCTACAAGATAACTTGAATATTTATTTTTTCATGTAGTGCCTAATGTCCGAAAATATTGAGAAGTGGTATTGTAAAGCCAATTGGTAAGGAACCAAAGTTGGTATTGTAATTTTGTGGCTTTCTTAGCTATTGTCCTGCTGACAATGATAATATTGCAGATTCCCTTGGATGCCATCAGGAGCAGACCAAATGGCAATTTTACACATTAAAAAATGATCTGAAAGCCCCAAAGAAGGCAATCCCTTGAGACACTGGCAGTCTTCTGCCTCCTAGAAAGAATTAAAATCAGCCTGAACAAGACCCCTGCAGCTCCCCATGACCTAGAGTCCGTGTGGACACCATAACCGTGCTTGAATGGGGAGTGTATGGGGGGGGGGGCCTTTCTGTGCCAATGAAGCCATTTCACTCACTTGCCAGTATAAAGTAGGTTTTTGTTTGTTTACTATAAGTAGCGGCATGAGAAGTATCTCACACAGTAGGTAGTAAGTATGTAGTATCCAAAGACCCTCAGGAGAGAGACCTGGTGTTTTGTTTGCCAATGTTTTCTCATTTTGGAATATCTAAAACTATCTTTACACTTATCTGAAGACCTGTGGTCTGGCCACCATGGGGCACGCTCATACAAACTTCTCTGCATACGCAAAAGAGACAGCTCCTTTAGATGCTCACCCAGAAACGTGCTTCCTGCAGGAACCCTGCACAGGGACCCAGCAGACAGGGGCTTTAGTTCTCCTTCTGACATGGATGGCTGTGTAACCCTGGGCAAGTTGCTTAACTCCTCTGGGCCTTGGTTTCTTTATCTTCGAGACAAGAGGTTTGGACTTGATCTTTTCTAGCTCTTAATTTTGCAGTTTTGTGCTTCAGAGATATAAAAATGTGTTCTAAGCTCAATTATTTTTCTCACAGAGGTTTGGATTTGCCCAGCCACTCTCTAGAAACAGAATCCAAAATTTAGAGCAAAATGGGCGTGCATGTGCTCCTCTGCCCAGGGCCCCCAAGAGCTGCACGTGCGAGGTACCCAGTACTATTCCCGCATGCAATGGAAGGCACGTTCCATATGCTACACACTTTGGAATCTGCTAATGTGCATATGGTCTCTTAGAAAACAAGGGACTCATCGCTATTAAGTTGATCTCATTACAGAGTAATAAATTGGAAAGTACAATGAAATTAGGTTGATTTCTGACTGACAAGTTTTGGTTGCAGGGCCGAGAGGAAATAATCATATTTAAAGCTGCAACAGCTGTTACATCGTTTTATATTAATATTTTAAAACCCTTTAGAGGAATTAATTAATTTTAACATTGTTATACTCTCCTTAATAGTGTTCCAAAATACCTACGAGTGATTAATCATGATCGGAATTTTTATCAGTCACAATCTAATACATTTTTCCAAAAAGAAGATTTTACTGCACATTCAAATTACTTCGTTTGAATTCTTTAATTGTAGATCTTAATCTTGTTTGAAAATACAATCTTTATCCGTTCAGTGTCACGCAAAGTTAGTGCTTCTCCTCGAAAAAACATTTTCAAACTTTGCTTGGATTCTTTTCTTCCCACTTCGCTAAGCCGTATCATTTAATTTCACGTGGCTTTAATGAGTAATTGTTTTCAACAGTTTCTAAGAGTTTCAGTCAGCAATATTTCATTCCAGAATAAAAGGTAATGATCCATAAATTCTTAATGCCATATTTTTATAGCCAGTAAATTAGTCTTTAATGGGTTCAATAAGTTCTGTGATGTATGTCGTTAATTGTTAATGGTGTTTTAACTAGATAATTGTCACGAAGGGCTGTTTATCATCACCACGGTGAATGACTGATCCGTACCATTTGTTCCGCTTCATACAGTGGTGCTTATTTTATCTGGCTTTGTGTGCTGAGAGCGGATCAGGTACAGACCAAATAGCAAATTCCAGCATTAGTATATCATGTGGCTGCCACACATAATTCTACAGTCTTCCATTCCAAATTGGTTTTATCCTCTGTGTCCTGTGATGCCGGGTGACCAACCTCCATGAGACTCGGTGGTTAAAACAGCCATCGTTTGCACTCTGGGTGAAGGTCAGTTGTGTGCGTTACCTTGGCAAGGCTGTAGTACCCAGTCGTTTAATCAAACACGAATCTAGGTGCTGCCATGAAGATACTTTGTAGATGCTAACTTCTATCATCAGTGGACTTTGACTAAAGCAGATGGCCTTCCGTGACGTGTGTGGGCCTCGTCTAACCCGTTGACAGCTGGAAGAGCAGGAAGTGAGGTTTCCCAGAGAAGAAGGAAGTCTGCCTCCCGACAGCGATGCTAACTCCTGCCTGGGTTTCCCGCCGGCCCCCTGCCCTTTGATTTTGGACTTGCCAGCCCCACGCTTGCCTCGGCAGGCTCAGGGGACATTGGGTGATCTTCTGGGCTCAGCAGATAGGCTCTTTGCTGCAGGTCGGGCCACAGCTGGCTCGTGCATCTCCTCCTCCGGGAGCCGGGGGCTTCCTGGGCATTCTCTTCTTACGAGCCACTCAAAGAAGAGGAGGGCTGGCCCCGTCACTCAAGCACATTTCAGGTCTCGCTTGTCTCACATCTGGGAACATCTCATCCGCCAAAGCTAATCACACAGTGGCACCCGCAGTATGGGGTAGAGACGTCCACTCCACTGCAGGTGGGAAGGACTTCAAAGTCATACAGCAAAGAGGGGAGAAAAGGAAGCATGAAGAACTTTGACCAATGATTCATTCTACCCCGTCTCCTGGGCCGAGTCAGGCTGGAGACCCAGGGGCCCCAATAGACACGTCTTCCAGGGCCTTCTCCCATATCCACCGCTCACTCTGGGCCAGACAGAATTCACACCAGCAAGTCCAAGACGTATTTAAAGCTCCTACAAAGTCACCGTTTCCTCTAAGTCTCACCAAGGTGCCATCAAAAAGACGCGCAGAATCATCTTCTCACAACCTCAATTTTCATCACACTCAGTGCCCACTTTCTCTGTGGCTCAATTTGCTTTTGCTTTTTTCATTCAGGCAAATTTCCATGGGTTGGAATTTATTTTTCGGTCTAACCAGTGGATTTCCTTTTGACGTTTTTGTGGTTGTAAAAGTACTACAATGAATACATTCCCTCCCCTCGCTGCATTTAAGATCGTTTCAGGTAGACGGTGCCTGATGCTCCTACTGTGAGAAGCGACAGTTATGTCTGCATGGGGAGATACTGGGGGACAGAGGGGCACAGAGAGGACATGACAGGATGCCTGGGGGAAAGGCACGCCTCTGCCAGCAAAGATGGATGCACACTGAAATAGGAATTCCAGGCGAAACATGCGCAGAATCAGAGAAAATGATAATTGGTGAAAAATGATAATTACTTCAGCTTAACCAAGCCTAACTCAACTGAGACACATTCCAACCATTGAGGCTTGGGCATGGATGCTTTTGGTAATCTGTCTAATCTAGAAAAAATTACCCTTAAAAGATGTGCACACACGTGCACACACACCCACAGAGCACATGCTTTCGAAGCTTTCAGTGTCATAGCTTAGCACACAGTTCCAGAACCTATGATCTGAAGGAGTTTGTGGGGCTGTCTCTGGTTCACAATATTAGAAAGGTGTCAATGAAGCAAAACCCACAGGATAGTTGATCAACTGAAGGTGTGAGATTAGGGAGAGAGTGGCTCAGTTTTCTAAACTGACTAGGTGGAAATGAGGTCATTAGCTGTCTTGGGCACAGGAGGAGCAGGGTTGGGAGAGAGGAGGAATCCAGTGTGAGCAGGTGCATGTCAAGGTCCGAGGCACAGAGAAGAACTGGGCTCCAAAACCAGAGATCAGGACTTGCTAACTCAGGCGTGATCGGAAGTGTTTGGGCCATACTTCCGTGGCCCCCGGCTCTCCTGGGAAGAGGGGCAGGGGACATGAAGGGCTGGGGAAGGCAAGTGGGGAACATGGAAGAACCCACAGTGAGTTGTGTCTCAAACTCAGAATGGAAGATATGCTCCATGAAGAGAAAACCAGGATAGCTTTTATCCAGGGAGGCTGGAGATCTTCATGTAGTAAAATGCTGCTTCCGATGAGAAACGACAAATGAGTTATGTTCAGAGTGACACCCATATTAGAGAAGATAGAAAATCAACATGTAAACCAAGCTTTGCTGTCCATGTATTTTATATATAACATATAAAAACTATCTCCAAGCTCATCAATGTAGTCATAAATTTTTGAAATGCAGCTTATTGTACTACCAGTGTAAAAACATTGATATCATGCAGTGTCTAGCCAGCAAAACAAAAGTAACGTAGCTTACAGAAACCCTATAGCTCAGGCAATAATTATTAATAAAAGCACTACAGTTCAAATCAGAACAAATTCAATAAGGATAGTATCACATCTTGAAAAATAACCTCAGACTATCATATGTAATAATAATAACAATAATGTGAATCGAGGGAAAGAAAGTGTGACTAAGCAGTAGAATAAATATAAAACCACACTGATATTATCTCTCATTTAAAAATGTGTACATACTTTCCCACACATAGAGCCTTATCATGAGATCAAACATCATCACTGCCACCATCACTAAAGCTTGGGGACCAAAAATAATAATAAATAGTAAAAAGATTCATTCAGCACACTTGAGTGGCTACTCTGGGTCAGCCAATACATTCAATTCAAGCCTGTAGAGATTAGTAATAACTCATTGCCACCACTGAAGAGCTAACATCTTCCCAAGTGAAATATTCTAAGGAAAATAATTCATTTTGCGGCAATCTCTTGATCAATTCATCACTGTTCATCTCTGAATACTTACTCTTCCTCAGTTTTTAAAAAAACTATTTTTAATTTACATATAGTAAAATTCATTCTTTTTGGTGTATATTTGTGTGAGTTTAGGACAATGTATTGTCATGTACCCATCACCACGCTCAAGACACATACAACCCTCAAAATTCCCTGCGCTGTAGCTCGGTGTCATCGTCCCTTTGCCCTTAGTCCCTGACAGCGACAGATCTGTTCTTTTCCACAATGCATATAAATGGAAAAATACAGTACCTAACCTTTCAAGACTGACTTCTTTCTCTCATGATAAAACACTTGAGATTCATCCGTGCTGTTGCTTGTGTCAATGCTGTTTCGTGTTCCGTTGTGTGGCAAAAGCACAGTTTGCTTATTCGTTCCCCAACTGAGGAACATTTGGGTGGTTACTAATTTTTGGAAACTATGACTAGAACTACTATAATATAAACATTTGTGTATAGGTCTTAATGTAAACAGAAGTTTTCTTTTCACTTGAATAAATATCCAGGAGTGGTATTGCTATATCACATGCTAAGTGCATGATTAACTTTGTTAGAAACTGCCAGACCATTTTCCAACATGACTGTACCATTTTACATTTTCACTAGCAATGTATGCACCCCTGTTGACACTTGATACTGGCAGACTGCTTGTTTCAAATATTCTGTAGGATGGGTACTGGTTTGCTGTTGTAGTTTTATTTCGCGTTTCCCTAGTGGCTAATGATATTGAGCATTTTTTGTGCTTATTTGTCATAGTAAAATACAGTGGTAAATATAGTAAAATCTTTTGCTCATTTTTATTAGATTGTTTGGTATTAATACTTATTGTTGAATTTTGACAGTTCTTTATACATTCTGAATATAAGTCCTTTTGACAAATATTTTCTCCTTTTGGCTTGCTTTTCTTTCTCTGAACAGAATCTTTCATGGAGCAAAAGCTTTTAATTTTGATAACATTCAGTTTATATGTTGTTTTGAGTGTCATTTCCAAGATTTCTTTGCCTAACTCAAGGTCATGAATATTTACTCCCATATTTTCTTCTAATGGGTTTATAGTTTTACCTTTTATATCTAAATCTATGGCATCCCTGTTGAGTTAATTTTTGTATAAGGTGTGAAGTATAGTTTGAGGTGCTTTTTTATGAATGATAAATTATTATAACATCATTTGTTGAAATGCTTATCCTTTCTCCACTGAATGGCATTTACACCATTGTTAAAAATCAATCAGACATATTTGTGCGGGTCTACTTTTGGCTCTGTTCTGTTCTATTGGTCTAAGTGTCTGTCCTTTCACCAAAAACACACTGTCTTGATTACTATCAGCTTTAAAATAGTCATGAAATTAGGCAATGTGAATCTTTCCAAGTCTTCTCTCTTATTCCAAAATAATTTTAGCTACGCTAGTGACTTTTCTAAAGTCTTTACACATCAGTTACCATTCTTTCTTCATTCACACTTTACATTTGATTTTAGTCTTTTAATAATACTTAAATTTGAGGCATTCTATCAATCTTGGTTGGATACAAGATGAGAAGAGAAGGTTGAAAGCAAATGATTCAGGAATTATGGACTTTTCTTTCTCTCAAAGCCTAGGCAAGAAATGAATTAAGCAGAGTAAATTTAAGAACTAAATAAGAAATACAAATATTATTTGTATGGATATTGTTGAGATTTTCTTTTCCATTCCTGGATATCTCCCACCTCTGTACAAATGTAGCCGGTTAACAGATATTAAAAAAATTCATAACCAGTACAACATGTTAACATGAAAAGAGTTGGTACAGAGGTACCCATGTACCCACGGATTATCATCTGAGAGAGAGAGAGAGAGAGAGAGAGAGGGAAACTGAGTCATCAGTAACTATTAAATAGTTAGAGAAGAGTCAAAATTATACTATATATTTCCTCAAAACAATTCTTCTTATTCTCTCTATAAACCACTGACTTAGAGTTGTCAGAGCCTGTGCAGCACCTAGCACATTGTCTGACATATGATCCACATATGTGTTGAATTATTGAGCACATTCATGTTCTAACCTACTTTTTTTCATTTATTCTGCAGTGATTTTTAAAACATAATTTACTACTACAAAATTAACCATTTTAAACTATATAATTTCATGGGTTTTTTTTTTTTAGTATATTCACACAGTTGTGCAATCATCACCACTGTCTGATTCCAGAATATTTTTATCACCCCCAAAAGAAACTCCTTACTCATTAGCAGTCACTTCCCATTTCCCCAGCCCCTGACAACCACTCGTCTACTTTTCGTCTCTGTGGATCTTCCTATTCTAGACATTTTATCCAAATGGAATCATATAATATGCGGTGTTTTTTTGTCTGGTGTCTTTCACTTAACATGTTTCAAAGTTGATCCATGTTGTAGCATGTATTAGTACTTTCTTCCTTGTAGCTACAGAAGAATATTCCATTATATGCATATACCACATTTGGTTTATCCACTCATCAATTGGTGGACATTGGGTTGTTTCCACTTTTTGGTTATGAATAAGGTTATAAATATATGTGTACAAATGTTTGTATAGATATATGTTTTGACTTCTCTTGAGTATATGCCTAGAAGTAAGGTTTCTGGGTCATATGGTATCTCTATGTTTCAGTTGTTGAGTAACTACCAAACTGTGTACTACAGGAGCTTTCAAATTTTGCATCCCTGCCAGCAAAGAATTAGAGTTCCAATTTTCTACATCCTCATCAACACTAGTTATTATCTTTTTGATCACAGTGACCTGATGGGTATGAAGTATCTCATTGTGGATTTGATTTGGATTTCTCTTATGACTAAGGATGTCAAACATGTCTTCATGTACTACTTAATGGTCAATTGTATATATTCTTTGAGGAAATTCTGTTCAAATCATTTGACTATTTTTTAAAATTAGGTAGTTTGTCTTTTTATTGTTGAGTTCTAAGAATATTTTACTGGTTATTAGACCCTCATCAGATATATAATTTGAAAATCTTCTCTACCATTATGTAGGTTGCCCTTTCATTTCTTGGTGGTGTCTTTTGAAGGAAAAAGTTTACCATTGGAATAATATCCAGTTTATCTATTTTCTTCTTTTGTTGCTTGTGTTTTTGGTGCCATATTTAAGAAACCATTGCCTAATCCAAGGTCCTAAAGATTTATGCATAAGTTTTCTTCCTAAAGTTTTACAGTTTTAGCTCTTATGTTCAGGACTTTGATCCATTTTGAGTTATATTTTATATGTGGTATGAGGTAAAGGTCCAGCTTGATGCGTTTGCATGTGGATACTCAATTGTCCCAGCACTTTTTATTGAAAAGACAATTCTTTCCCATGGAATTGTCTTAGTACCTTGGTTGAAAATTAATTGACCCTAAGTGTAATGGTTTATTTCCAGACTCTCAATTATTTTCCATTGATCTGTGAGTCTAGTCTTATGCCTATACGACATTGTCTTATTTACTTTTGCTTGGTGGTAAGTTTTGAAATCAAGAAATACGAGTCCTCCAACTTTGTTCTTCCTTTTCAAGATTGTCTTGGTTATTCTGGATTCCTTGTATTTTCATATAAATTTTAGGATTACCTTAACATTTCTACACAGAAGCCAGCTGAGATTTTGATACGCATTGCATTGAATCTGAGGAGAATTCCCATCTTAACACTATTAAGTCTTCTAACCTATAAACATTAATGTCTTTCCATTTATGAAGATAGTTTTTAATTTCTTTCAATATTTTATAGTTCTCAGTGTACAAGTTTTTCACTTATTTTTGTTTTTAAATTTATTCCTAAGTATTTTAATTTTTATGCTATTGTAAATGTAATTGGTTTTGAATCTTATTTTTAGATTGTTCATTGATAGTATGTAGAAATACAACTAATAATTGCTTGTATCTTGAAACAATGCATAACTTTATTAGTTCTAATAGACTTGTGTGTGTGTGTGTGTGTGTGTGTGGATTTTTTGGGATTTTATATATACATAATGAGGTGATTTATGAATACAGATGGTTTTACTTCTCCCTTATTAATCTGAATGCTTTTTTTTTCTTGCCTAATTGCTCTGCCTAGAATCTCCAGTGCAATGTTGAATAAAACTATTGACAACACTTCTATTTTTTGTCATGTTTCTGATTTTAGGGGGAAATATTTCCACTTTTCACTATCATGTATGATGTTTGAAATTTTTATAGATGCCTTCAGTCAGGTTGAGGAAGTTTCTTTCTATTCCTAATGTATTCAATTTTATCAGGAAAGCAGATTGAAATTTGTCAAATGATGTATTTGTTGAGACACCTATCTGGTATTTATCCTTTCTTCTATTAGTAGGATATATTACATTGATTGAGTTTCATATGTCTGTATTTTCCTTGTGATGTCTTTGTCTGGTTTTGGTATCAGAATAATGAGAGAATGAGTTAATAATTGTTCCCTCTTCTTCTGTTTTTTTTTTTTGAAGAGTTTGTGAGGAATAATTCTTCTTTAAATATTGGATAGAATTTGCCATTTAAATCATTTGGTCTTTGTGGGATATTATTCGATTATCCATTTAATCTCTTGTTATAGGTTTATTCAGATTTTGTATTTCTTCTTGAGTCAGTGTTGGTAGGCTATTTCTTTCCAGTAATTTGTCTATTTTATCTATGTTATCTAATTTGTTGGCATATAATTACTCATAGTATTCTATTATAATCCTCTTTGTTTCTGTAATGCCAGTAGTAATATCCCTTTTTTCATTCCTGATTTTAGTAATTTAAGTCTTCTTTTCTTTGTTCTTGGCAGACTAAACTTTGTCAATTTTCTTAATTTTCTAAAGAAACAAATTTTGCTTTTGTTGATTTTCTCTAATTTTTTAATTTGTGACTTCACTTATCTCTGTTCTATTCCTTGCTATTTCCTTCCTTTTGCTTGCTTTAGCTTTATTTTGCTCTTTATTTTCCAGTGTCTCAAGACAGAAGTTTAGTTTATTAATTTGAAATATTGTTTTTAAATGTAGGTATTTATGGCTATAAATACTCCTCAAAGCATTAGTTTAACTGCATCCAGTAACTTTTGGTATGTTGTGTTTTTGTTTTAATTCATCTCAAAGTACTTCATAATTTCCCTAGTGATTTCCTCTTTCACCTATTGGTTATTTAGGAGAGTGTAAATTAATTTCCACATATTTTTGATTTTCCCAAATTTCCTTCTGTTATTGATTTTTAATTTCATTCTATTGTGATCAGAAAACATATTTTTTATCATTTTAATTATTTTAAGCTTATTGAATTTTACATTTAAATTTAACTCTTTTTAAACTTATTGAATTAAAATTATTTTTAAATTATTTAATAGTTTATGGCCTAATATTTTGGAGAATATTCCATGTTCACTTGAGAAGAATGCATATTTTTCCATTGTTGGGTGAAATTTTCTGTACATGCTGTTTAGGTCTAGTTGGTTTATAGTGTTCTGTAAGACTTTTATTTTGTTATTGATCTTATGTCTAGTTGTTTTATACATTATTGAAAGTGCTGTTTTAAAATCTTCAGCTATTATTATTTCTACCTTCAATTATGTCACCTGTTGCTTCACGTATTCTAGGCTCTTTTTTAAGTGCATATTGATTATAATTCCTGTATCTTCTTGGGTTGGTCCTTTTATCATTATAAAATGTCCTACTTTGTCTCCAGTAACAATTTTGTCTTAAAGTCCATTTTTTAGTATAGTCATGCCAGCTTGTTTTTGGTTAATGTTTACGTGGTCTATCTTTTTCCATCCTTTTACTTTCAACCTATTTATGTCTTTGGAAATAAAGTGTGTCATTTCAGATGGCATACAGTTGTATCATATCATTTTTATCCATTCTGCCAATATCTGTCTTTCGACTAGAGCACTTAATTCATTCCTATGCTATGTGATTATTGATAAAATAGAGTTTACATCTGCCATATTGCTAATTTTTTCTATATGCCTTTTGTCATTTTTGTTGCTTTATCCCCCATTACTGTTTTCTATTGTGTTAAATATATATTTTCTAATGTACCATTTCGATTCCCTTGGCTTTTTAAATTATGTTTTCTGAGTTATTTTTAGTGGTTGACCTGAGAACTACCATTAACATCGTAAAACCATCTAGTTTGCATTAATACCAACTGAATTCTAATTGTACACAAAATTTTATTCCTATGTAGCTCCATCCCCCTCCCACTTTGTGCTGTTATTGTCCTACAAATTTCATCTTTACAGATTGTATGACTGTCACCACAGATTTATAATTATTGCTTTATGATATTTTCTTTTTAAATTAGATAGGAGAAAAGTGTTACAAACAAAAATTACTTTTATGCTGTCTTTTATATTTAGCTATATAGTTACCTTTCCTGTTTTTTTTTTTTTAATTTCTTCATTTGGATTTGAGTTAGTATCTAATGTCCTTTCATTTCAGCTTAAAAGACTCCAGTATTTCTCATAGGGAAAATCTGATAGTGACAGACTCTCCCAGCTTTTGTTTATTTGGGAATATCTTAATATCTCTTTCATTTTCTGCTGGATATAGAATTCTTAGTTGACATTTTTTTCTTTTGTCATCTTGAAAATGTTATCCCACTGCCTTCTTCCCTCCATAGTTTTGGATGAGAAATCTTCTGTTAATCTTATTGAGGATAACTTCTCAATAAGTTATCCTCAATGAAGCACTTCCTCCTGGCTGCTTTTAAGATTTTCTCTCTTGTCTTTACACAGTTTGATTATATATCAGAGTGTAAGTCTCTTTGAGTTTATCCTACTTGTAGTTTGGTGAGCTCCTTGGATATATAAATTAATGTTTGTCATTCAGTTTGGGAAGTTGCTTTGCCATTATTTCTTCAAATATGCTTTCTGCTGCTTCTTGTCTCCCATTACATATATGTTGGTATATTTGATAGTGTCCCATAGGTCTTTGAGGCTCTGTTTAGTTTTCTTCATTCTTTTTTCTTTCTGTTTCTCAGAATGAATACTCAATTGATCCTAATCTCAATCTTTGAATTCACTGATTCTTTCTTTTACCTGCTAAAATCTACTATTGAACCCTTCTGGTGAATTTTTTATTTCAGTTATTATAATTTTTAGCTATAGAATTTCTACTTGATCCTTTTTTTTTAAATTGTTATCTCTCTATTCAAATTTTATTTTTAGATATTTAGATATTATTCTCATATTTTCTTTAGTTCTTTGGACATATTTAAAATAGCATATTTAAAGCCTTTGTCTAGAAGGTCCAATGACTGGGCTTCCCCAGGGACAATTTCAATTGACTGATTTTTTTCTCTGTGTATAGGCCCTACTTTCTTGTTTCTTTGTTCGTCTGATAGATTTTCTTTTTTTGGCTGAAAATTGGACATTTTATGTATTATAATGTGCCTCTACTCTGGAGATCATATGCTCCCCCTTCCTCTGGGTTTGTCATTGCTATTTGTTTAGTAAATTTCCTGAACAAGGTTTATAAAGTCTGTATTTTTTTATTCATCATACATGGTCACTGAAGTCCCTGCTGTTATCTTAGTCAACTAATGATTATACAAACATTGCTTAAAATCTGGACCCAATAAGCCTCCCAGTCTTTGCTGAGGGGCCAGGCTGAGTATTTCCACTATTCTTGTAGATTCTACCTTTGACCTAAATTTGGCTGGTTGCAGTTCTGAACTGTTTCTGACTTTAGGGTTAATTTTCCCAACTATAGGTTTTCTATTTATTCCTTCCATCAAGAAGCATTTTGTAAACTTTTATTTCTCTTAAAATATTGCCAGAGAACTTTATACAGCTTAGGTATAACATAAAATGGTCATGTGTCATAATATTAAATAAGAATTATTATTTTTTAACATAATAAGGACTTATTAAGAAAAAGAGAAAGTCAGGTGAGCAAGAGAGACATGAGAGGTCTTGCTGGGTCTGGAAAAAGACCCCTTCCTCTGTCACCCAGTGAGCTCCAGGTTATACACTGGTTACCCATCCCTGCTGACACAGGCTTCCCAATAGTCAACTTACAGGTGTATGCACCTGTGTCTTCACTGGGTGGTGGGCCCATGAGGCATAGAGTCCTTTGCCATCTCTCATCACCCAAAGTGCTTGGCTCAGCACGGTTCTTAGTGGATACTCTCAAAAAAAATTTTAGACAGTACTGGTAAGAGATTGGATTTTCATGCCCAGGGGTCTTTCCCTGGCTTGTTCAGATCCTGCAGTATTCATTTAGCCTCATGCCTCAAAATGGGCTAATTAAATCTTGCCATATATGTAAAGTTTGAGAGGATTTACTCTGGAATTATTAATAGTTAAGGCTATAGTTTTTTTTGCAGAAATCACTTTCTAAATGAGCCTGATTCCTTGGCTCAGTTTATTTTTGAAGATTTTGATATGAAAGGATTCATTGCCAAACCTAAGACATACCTCCATTCAAATTCACACACAAATGCAGACCTCACAAAACAAACAAAACACATGTACTTCCCAGACTCAGTTTCTTTGGATCATTTGTCCCCTGATTTGTAAAAGCATTTGCAGAAGTAATGAAGTGTCAACTCTTGTGTGGCACAAAACTCAAATCACAGTGCAAAAGAAGGAAAGGCTCTTGGCCATTTGCTTCAGTGCACACCGAACACAAAATAGTGATTTGGACACCAGCAATTTTTGACAAGGCAGGAAAAAACAGACAAATAAATAAACAAACAAACACATAGGTTGGTTCATTTTTAAGGGCCCTGCAGAGCGTGGCAAACAGCCTCGAGCAGCAGTGAACCTCCAGCCCTTGTTCTCATCCTATGTGACTCTCTGGAGGGGGGAATGTGGTTGGTTGGGGTTCAAAGCCCTGAGCTCTCATTACCAGAGTAATTAGAATAAGAACATGTTGCTCACTCCAGAGGGGTCTGTCCCGCGCCTCTGCTGCTCTGGGAGAGAGCGTGTTTAAGAATTCCCATGGAGGCGCATGGGAGGGAAAGCGACCCCATGCCGAGCCACCAACACGGTCTTCAGCTTGCCCTGTGTAATTTCGTGCCACTGTTTTGAATGTGCTAACAAGGCACGCTATTCTTAGCCATGTCAGCGAGAGGATCAGATTTCTGCACAGTTGTGCTGCTTGCAGAAGTGACTTGTTTTCTAACAACCCTTGTGACAGCCAGAGAAAGTCCATTTCTGGAGTGCAGCACCAGCTGTCCCATGGAGAAGGGACTGACAGACGTCCGTGGAGGCAGCTGGAAAGTCATGGGAGAGACAGACACTCCCCAACTCCTGGTGATGGAAGAGATAAAAAGAACATGACAGTGATTGGCTGGAATTAGGAGGTTAGGAAGAAGGAGAGATAAGGAAGCCTCTGTAGGGCTCTGCTCCGGCAGAGCCGTTTATCAAGATAGGAACACAGAGAGAGGTGGCCTCCACGGCTCTCAGTGGGAGTGTCCAGTGGGTAGTGGCTTTGGTTTGGCTGGAGCTCAGGATGCTCTAGACTGGCAAGTAGATTTGGGAGCCATCAGCCCAGGGTAGCTCATTGGCACCATGAGTGTGGAGCCCAGGGTGGGGTCTGTGCTGCAGAAGGGTCTGGTTCAGCACTTAGCCCCAAGGGCTTAGGGGCTGCAACAGTGAGGGCGTGGGAAGAGAAGTGACCGCACAGGAGGCTGAGGGGACCTGCAGGCAGGAGAACTACCATCAGGGTGGTGTCCCGGTGAGGCAGCTAGTGGAGGGGAGGAGAAGCCAGACTGGGGGTTGGTGGGGTGGGCAGAAAGCAGGTACAAGGAGAGAAACGGGAAGAGAGAGAAAGGTTGGTGTCTGGAGAAGACTGTATGGACATGCAGGGCGTCCGGGGCTCGGTGGGTGTCCTAATGGGCCTGCACCTTCTCCTCACATCCAGGATTTCCCACGTGCTCTGCCTCTGAGTCCCACTTCCCACCAGCTTCCTGGGAAGGTGCTGCCCGAGGCTCTGGAACTGGCTGTAGGCAGGTTACCTGACTCTGAACAGCAGTCTCTTCATCTCTAAAATGACGGTGACAACACTATTGACCCACAGGTATAGCATGAGGTTTGATGCATTTGAACAGTAAATAGTATTAAATATGAGTTCTTGATTTGACTTTATGCAGCTTTCTGCCCAATTTACAACTAGCTTCTATGAGAACAGGGGAATGGCCTACAGCAGTGGGGCCCTGTAAACAAGAGAAAACAGGGAAAAGATGTTTCTGGCCTCCCTTGTGTGAAATGAAAACATTCTTGATGTGAACTTAGAAATAAGCCCCGAGAGAGAAAACAAAATCAGAGGGAGCGATACAATGGCAGAAGCTCCAAAGGTTGTCCGAAGGTTGTCGAGGCTTGGAAACCTCAGACGGAGTTAACTAGGCCCAAGAGAAGAGTGCAGGTGGGTGAGGGGTGCCAGGTGGGGGGTGGCTGGGGGGCATTAGCCCCCTTGTGGGTGATAGATGCTCTGTAGCTTATTTGAGGTGTGGGTTACTCAGGCACAAGCACTCATCAGAGCTCACGAATGGTGGCACTTGAGATCGGACCATTTCAGTAGTTGTCCACTAAGCATCAATTTTTAACATTAAAAGGAAAAAAAAAATAGTTAGAAACTAAGATCCAGAGGAAATAAGTGATAGAAAGAGAAAGGCTATATTTAATCATAAAGTCTGCATCATGGGCAAACATGAAAGATATGTTTGTGTATATGTGTACACATAGATACGTGAACAAATGTGTGTACATATACATGCACACATGTACACACCACACATGCATGTTGATACATATATGCATACATGTGCATACATATATGAACACATGTACATGTATGCAGATATATATGCATGTACATACATGCATACATATGTATCCACGTGCATGAGTACATGTGTGCATGCATATACATGTGCACATATAGATATACATGAATATGCATGTACATGCATGCTTATATACATATACACATACATATACAACACACATAGAGTGAAGGAGGAGAGAGAGAGACAGGGGAAAGGAAGCCTTGAAAATTTAAAATACTTCTCAAATATTTGTAATAATTTAATTTCAGTTTGAATTCATGGTAGATGTGATATAGCCAGTGTGCTGGAACTGGAGTTTTTAGGGACAACCGAGCTGGTGGAAGTACAGCAATGGTGATGATGACAACAGCAGCAACAGCAGCAGTTCGGGAATGAGCACCTGCCCCGCTGGCCCTAAACTGTCCCTTCTCAGCGTGTCCCAGCCAGTCCCAGCGACAGCTCCAGCTGTCCAGTTCTATTCCTCCATTTTCAGGTGGTTTAACCCAAGTTCAGGAGGGTTAAGTGACTTGCATAAAGTCACTGCTGGGCAAGTTAAAGTCTGTTTTTGGCTGACCCCAAGCTGAAGGGGATTTCATGGGACCCCATAAAGCCTCAAAGCCAGCACCCAGCCCCTACACACCTGTGGTGTGACATCGCTGCCAGGCACAGTCATGGGAACATTTGTTGTCCAATGTAGGCATGAAGCTCCGTGCTGTGCATCCGGGGCCCTGCCCTGAGGGGCCCCGCTCCCCCACTCCAGCCACTGCCCCGCCCAGCAGGTCCTTGCCTCCTCTGCCCCATCGCCAACTGTGGGCCCTGGAGCCTCAGGGCAAACTCATCCCCGCCCCTCCTGCCAGCCCAGACAGTGACCTTGGCCACGTGCCCCGTCGAGGCCTGTGAGGCAGGAGATCCTCGGAGACAGGACGCGCTGAGGTTTCAGGGGCTGGGGCCTGACTTTAGGGTGTAGGCTAAGCCCAGGGCTGCTCATTCGGTCACGTGCGCTAAGCCTGTTGAGTGGTGCCTCAGTGGTGTGAGCCTGTGTATGCTGCAGCTGCGCCGTGGGCCCCCAGGCTGCCCAGGGGGCCTCGTGCGGGCATGACACACCATCGGACCCCACTGGGACCATGAGCATTCCAGTGCATCCTCCAACCCCAGCCCCAGAAACAAAGGAGTGGTGGCCACCCCTACGTGACCATCAGCCCCAGTGGAGTGGTGGAGTTGGGGGATGCCTGTCTCCTGGGCACCTCACTTCCAGGAGAAAGAAGGGCTGAGTGCAGACGAGCACGTCCAGGCGCACCTCCAAGTGCATCAGGTGAGTCTCTCCCCCTCCCCGGGTAGGAGGAGGCCCAGGTTACACGGGGGAGCAGACGTCCAAGTGAGGCGATTATTCCCCTCCAGCAGACAGAGCCTGCGATGGAGCTGATGGTGAACTCTGTGGAGAGCAGAGGAGGCGTGTCCAAGAGCCCTGGGCAGAGAGTGCTTCCCACACTGGAAGGGTGAGGGGGTCCCTGTGGCTGGCCCCAGAAACGTGGTGGGGCAGAAAGGGGTGCCTGAGACACTCAGGGCCGTGCAAAACGTTCAGATTTGACTCGGCCACTGGGCGTGTTTGAGAAAGAGACTGCCACCGCCGCACTGACATTTTTAACACCTCTGGGGAAGATGTGGAGGACGGTTTGCAGGCAATCTTGATAAACCCGTGAGGGGACTTTTGTCGTGGTCAGTGAGAAATGCTGGCACCCCTGCCTGCAGGGCAGCTGGGAAGGAAGAAAAGCCACAGCAGAGGGTCGACTCCGAGTCTGGCAGTGGCCAGGCTGCAGCCACAGAGGGACGTGAGCTGGGAGAAGGAAGATGAGGGGTGCGTTCTGGACGCTTGTTCCCAGATGCCTGTGAGCTAGAGCAGGCCCGGGTGGACACGGGAGTCCCAGGAGAGTCGAGGCTCCCAGCAAGAACTCTGCGGATCCTTCAGCTACAGCAGAAAGTGAATTCTAAAAATGTTGAGATTTGTCTTCCTGAAATCTAATTTTTAAATGACATCAAAAATGTATCTCAAAAGCCAAATAGATGCATTTAAAAGATAATTTCCATAGATAAGATTGCTGGACTTAAAACCTCAAACCTGGACAATTTAAGACAGGAGACAACTGGCTTCCATGAGGGAATTGGTGGGACAAATTGCCACAGAGCTTGTCCCGTCACTGTGACTGTGCTGCTGTGGGCTTGTGTGGGGTGTCTGGGGGCCTGGCCCGGCACTCAGGAACGCCTGTGTCCCTGAACAGTGACAAGGGGACGGTGCGTGTGGTCAGATGACACAAGTTTCTTCAAAGTCAATCTTGATTTGCAGCATTGTGCTAAAGGCTTCCAGTCATGGTGCTCGGCCGTGTTTTGTGCCTTGGAGGTGAGCACAGACTGCCCGGTGCATACGGAGATGGCCGCATTGCAGGGATCATGAATGGAATTCCTGGGGCTCGGGGACAAGGACAGCACAGCAAGAGCTGGCTTCTGCCACGTCCACTGTTGGTCACCAGCTTCCTGTCTTGGGGGCCCCCTGCCTCCACTTCTCACCACAGACTTCCTCGCTGAGGTTCAGGGCGCTGAGCCCAGGTGGGGACACCTCCAGAGAATGCAGAGAAAAGACGGAGGCACCGTCGTGTGAGGAAGACAGGCCGAGACACGGTGCCTGCTCGAGCGCCCTGACTCCATGTTCTGGGTGACCCAGATGGACTTGGGATCTGTCTTGTGAGGGGGACAAGTGGGGGATGGATGAGGGCGTGACCCCTTCCACAAGGCGCCCCTTCGCCAGAGGCCACGGCTTCGCTGCGCCGTGAGCCGTGACGGGAGGCGGCTTGCCAAAGCCCGTGTTGTCAGCTCACCCTGAAAAGTTGACCTTTTTAAACTAACACGGAAATCTCTGCTCTTCGGAGTGTGACAGCGCTTCCCCTTTTCTGCGGCAGCAGCTCCCTAATCGGTTTTCTGTCTGCCGCCGCTTGCGAGGGCTAGGTGTGGTTTCTAATCGCTCCTTTCACCGAGCTGCCTGCCGCTGACTGCGGAAAGTGAGGGTTTGGCTGCGCTGATGGCCCGCGGTAATGGCTGTGATTACGCCCTCGGCGTCTTCCTCCCGGCGCTCCTTTCAGCCGAGCAGCACATTATGCCTGGATAAGACTCAAAGAGCAGCTTAATATCAGGTTCTCTGGGGCTATAATAAGCGGTTCAAGATCGAGCAGATACAGCCGCGGCAATATTTCCGTGCAGTCCACGGGTTAAGACACATCAGTCGCATCCACGGGCACGTTTTCGAGTTAAAGCTCAACTTACACATCTGCCTGCATCAACAGGAAGTGAATGAAAATAAACAAAGTCCTTGTATTCAACGCAGCACAAGAAAAACCACATGCTGCTACCGAGTGGAGAGAGGCTTCTAGGAGCAGAAAGGGAGGAAACCCCACATTGTGTAGTTGCCGACAAAGCTCACTTGTACGTCAAATAGGATGCTTTTATTAGTTCATTCTATTTTTTTCCCCCTGAACACTGCTGTGTCTACTTGGACCTCCTGTTTTTATCATTTTGAGCTGAGGTGGGAAACATCATTTAATTTGGTCTGTGTGCTCTTGTACATTAAACAAAAAAGAAACCCTTGGTTACCAAGCAAGGGACTCTCTTCCCCCTTCTCTGGGGGTAAGTGCTCACGGGCAACCCTCTTTCTTCGTCATTTCTGATCGTGCGCTCCGGCAGGTCTGGAGGAAATGTCATTTTCACAGAATGCACACATTTCCAGGGTGTGGGCTCAGGGGTCACAGACGGGGTTTGGGCCCAGCCATGTCGCAAACCCATTGAGAGTCTTGCACTTCTGTTGCACCTTCTGCAGTCCCTGCTTCCTTGTCAGAAGATCTGCGTGACAGCTGGGTAACTACTCGGTCTTGGCACCAATTGCCTAGAGCTGGTGTCAGGCTCCGTAGGTCAGAAGCCACAGTTGCCCACACTGTGCTTGCTACAGGGGCAGCAACAGGTTCAAAGGGCCCCAGGCCACCTGCACGTCTGACCAGCTAGCTGCAAATTCAGGGTTCTCACAACCTCTTCAGGTTCAGTAACTCACTGGATGCTCACAGGACTCAGGGGCTCTGTGCTTGCAACTTCAGCATCATCGCAGAGGAGACAACTTGGGACCAGCCAGATGAAGAGGCTTTTGGGGGCAGGAGAGGGTGGTCTGGGGGAGTCCAGAGCACAGAGCTCCCAGCCCCTCCTGGGGAATCAGGACATTTTGCCCTCCAGCACGTGTGCACCACCCAGCTCCACCCAACTCCTACCCAGCTTCCTGCCCGGAGCTTTTCTCGGGGTTTGGTCATGCAGACATCATTGACTGAGTCACCCGCCATGTGACTGAGCTGCGTCTGGAGGTCAGGAGGTCAGCCGAGATCATGTGGCCCCATCCTTTAATCACACAGTTGGTCCTTGTGGCGTGGCTTGTCCCCACCTGAGCATAGGGGATCTAGGGGCCCACCACGAAGAATGAGTTCCGAGGGCTTGGAGGTCACCTGCCAGGAACGTGGGGCAAAAGCCAGGCAACAGCAGCCACGCTCTGATGGGAATGCCCTGACGATTCAGTGAGAAAATGCGCAGAAAGCGTGAAGAGCAATCGTCATAATCCTGTGAGGCCAGGCCAGGCCAAAGCTGCCTCGCCTTTAGTGAAGGTGCTAGAAAACTCGCATGGCAGAGTCCACCTGATAAACCCTCCCTAAACCTACCCGTGAACTACGGGGACAACCTCGGGCCCTCTGTGGAGCCTTCCTAGGCAGACAGCACCTTAGAGACGTCGAATAAAAGTTCTTTGCTCAACACAAGTCTAATTACCCAGATGCCTACCTACATCATATTTCTCTTCTCTCAATGATATAATTGTTTAACAATGAGCATACTTAAGGCATTTTTCAGTCTCAGTCATTTCTCTCTCGGCTGTGTTTTTCTGTATGTGCGCTCGCACGCCCTGTGACTTGTCTGGTCACGGACCACGGGCGGGACTCCCGAGTGCAGGGCGGGCTGTGCTGGCTCTGTATCAATTCATGGAAAAAGAAGTTCGTGTTGATTGAGTTACCAAAACAAGGTTAATAGGACTTTAGAGCGGCAAAAAACGTGATGGGGAAAATTGAGGTGTGTGAATACAAGGAAAAAAGAGGGTCCTCAAGATACTATCAGGGGACTATAGCAAGATCGGACAGTCTGTTGATGGGGCAGGTGTGGAAGGAGTTGGGAAAAGCCCAGCCCTTGAGCTGCGGAGCGGAAGCTGAGGAGGCCGGGGTGGAGACGGGGGCTGAGCGGGACGCAGCGTCCAGGACGGGGCCGAGACAGGGCCCGCCCTGCTCACGGCAGCAACAGTTCCCAGCATCCTTCGTCGTCGTCTGTGGGCGACAGCTGGAGGGCAGAGCAGCCAGCGTGAGGCGCCGGGATGAAAAGCACAGCAGAGACTCCCACCAGACTAAACCGCGTGATAAAATACAGCCAGGAACCGAGTGCCATGGGAAAAGTCTACGCAAGGCCACTGTTTCAACAAGGAAGAGGCTCTTTTATGCAACCACCCCGAGAACACAGACTTTCCAAGCCCCACCGTGAATGTTTCTGTTGAAACTTCGTCTTGTTTTCACTCGAACTGTATTTTTTGCAGCATCTGGAAATGATGCCACCCACATGGATCTGTGTGACAGCAAAATCCAGGCCGCGACCTTCCGGCGTTTTCCTGCCAGAAGCCCGTGGAAGCCGCCCCCAGATCAGCGCCAGCTCAGCGCTTCTCCTCGGCCCGGCCATTGTCCTCAGGGCCACCGTCCTCCGCCCTGCACCCATCCGCCCACTGCTGCCCCCAGGCTAATTGGCTGCTTGGTAGCTGCCCAGTTGGAGCCGCGTGCGACACGCCCTGCCTGCCTCTGAGAGCATTTTTAGCGCCTTTTCCTGCAGTTTGAATGTCCTGCTGTTCAATATCCTTTGCGCTTGTGTAGACGGGGGCAGGATGGTGTCGTTAACACAGTGCAAGTGCTCGAGAGGCCGGACCTGTCGGAGGTCGGCATCTCACAGCTGCCAGCGTGTTGGAGGTGTTCACTCCCTGAGGGCGTTAGTTCCACGTGAAACCTGAGCCTGTCTCCATCACATGATCTTGCTGGGCCCCGAAGACCCTCCTGCCCTTTAAAGCTCACTTCTCCCTCAGCACATCATTCCAGAAACAGGCTAAGCTGCCCGCCCTCCTGGGTGTGGGTTCCGTGGCTCGGTGGGTGTTTTCCAGCTGCTGAGGTTCCCGACGTGGGTGGTGGGCCAGCAGGAGGGCAGCACTGTGTGCTGGGGGCCACACCTCGGGTTTCCCCTGCCCCGTCCTTCCCCGTCCTCACTCCTGTGTACTAGTCGTGGTGGGTTAAGAGCTCTATCAACCCCAACATTTCAGTGGCTTAACATAATAAAAGTTTTATGTCCTCCTCATTTTACAGTAGCACACTTGGGGTTTTTGGGGCAGAGGGACTCCTACTCCATTCAGCTGCCCAGGGCCCCCGGTTGGAGCTCAGCCTCACAGCCGCACCTCACTGATGGGGAGCGTGGATGTGGAGCCCCTGGTGGGCCAGGAGCACATGGGGCGGTTTGGAGAGCATCATGCCTGCTGCTGACGTTCCTGAGAGTCATGGCGGCGCGTGTTCCCATTTGGGATGGGAAGTGTTGATTTAAGTGCTCAGAGCCCAAACCTAACCCCTCTTAATCGGTTGGTGAGCGCCCACTGCCTAGCCGCTGCGTCCCTGCAACACTGCACTTCTGAAGGCTGACACTTCTTTGTGTCGTGTAACCCCTCTTGGGGCATCCGTGGCTGACGGAAATGGAGAGGGTTTTCTGAAATAAGGATCCCAATCTGCACTGAGAGTCCCTGTGTTTGATAGCAGCCCTGGGGCACCATCCTACTGGCTTTTGAGACTCGTCCATCATCCCCTTTATGAAAAGTCTCCCCAGTGTTCCCTCCTGCCCCCAAACCGCCTCTAGTCATGGATGCGTGCATTTCCTAAAGACTTGCTGATGCCCTGTGGGTTCCGGGTCCTTGCTGTGCTGTCACTGGGCCATCGGGTTTCTTTCTCCTGCGTGCAAACCCTCAGGGGCACTGCCGTCTTCTCAGCACTCAGATCAAGGCCGGTGGACACAGTTGGTGCTCAATAAATGCTTATTACACTGATCTAAATTACAGTCTCAGAAATAGCCACATCGATGGGACTGGAGGTATAAACGTCACCCTCCCCCATGGCTTCAACAGGATGATGACTGTGGAGGGAGAAGGGTGGCCCTCACCTCTTCACTCAATTTTCCATGTTTCTCAAGATGTGGGGAAAGAGCACTTTAAATTCTGTCTGTGTCTATTTTCCAGTGGACAGAGGGGCTTCTGTTCTGTTGGGCCATCACCTGAAAGGAGAGGGGGTCCCTAATGTCACTGGGGAATGGGGAGAGGGGCCCTGGGACCCAGCATGTGGGCCCAGGTGGGAATCTTGGCTAGAGGGAGTGAGAGCAGCTTCCTCTGTCTGGGCTTTGCTCATAGGGCTGGGACCCTGGGGAGACAAGGGCAGAGGGCGGCTTCTTTCCCAGGGGTGCCAGCTGTGGGATGGAGAAGAGGGCCAGCTCCAGGCATCTCCAGGAAGGTGCGTCCCCTCTGGGGGCAGGGCCAAGTGTCGCCTGCAGGGATGTCCTATTGAACGTTATAGCTCAGTCTTCCTTGAGGTGTGGGAACCCCGGGGTAGAGTCTGCACTTTGCTTGATCTGGAGACACAGAAGGAGAGGATCCTTGGCTGGGGGTGTTGCCAGCCCCCGGAAAGGGGCGCCCAGCAGGAAGTGTGAGGAGTGAGGACTGGCCATCACATCTTAGGACGGCAGAAACATCTCTACGTGTTCAGCCTGGCCACCATCTCGTGGGCAAAGGGATGAACTCCTTTCTAAATACAAGTAGATGTCAAAGACGGCCTCTGGGGACAGATTCTTTCCTATCTGTGCACTAAGAATGGAGAGCTCTTTAGTCCCAAGATGAGGATTTACAGAGTGGCAAGCATTCAGACCCTCTCTTGGCAAGATATAGAAGGGTACAGACACAGACATAAGATGTAAATATATTCCGTAAAATAGAAAATGTGTACATTGCATGTATTTTATGCATAGGCACAGATACGTAAACACACACATTCTCTCTGAGGAATGAATCCATCAGGTCTCCCGATTTCTCAGAGGCAGAATCTAATGTGGTGTTTTAAACACTGTCCTGACCCCGGTTTGAGCCCTGGCTGAGGCAGTCAGGTCCCCTTCTCAGGTTCACACCCTGACCGCCTCATCGGCCCTGGGCCACCAGGGCCAGGCGCAGACACTGGAGACAGCCCCAACGCCTCAGAACACACCGACATTGTTCGTAGCAGCCCGGCAGCCCGTCCTCGGCCTGCCCTGCCCCACCCACAACAGGGGCTCGTGGTCACAGCTCCCAACCCGCCTTCACGCACCCTGGCGCCTCCCGCGTGGCCCTGCAGGTGCAGCCTCCTCCCCTTGGGATCGTGAGTGTAACACACTCTCTCCAGTGGCAGTCGTCTCCTGACCCGACGTCCTTCCCACACCTACGTAATAACAAAATCCGTTGGAACACAGCGGTCAATCAAGCCCGTCTTTTCCAGGTGAAGGACCAAGAAACGCACTGGCCTCCAGGGCAAGGCTGCGCTAGCATCCCGCACGGCCTCGCGTCCTCCCACCTTTGCAGGAGTGGCGGATCCTCGCCTCTGGGCACACACAGTGGCCTGTGCGTTTGGCCATTACCCAGCTCCTAATAGGAGAAGGCTTTTGGTGAGCCACTGGCATGGCCACAGCCGGAGCAGTGACTGTCACAGCCTGGAGGGAGGTGCCAGGAGAGCTGCGCCTGGGCACTTTGTTTCCTGTAACACATTTGCCTATTGTTGGGTTCATCTGACGTCTAACTACAACCTCTCTACTTTGAATTACCTTTTTCCCTACTACCCACATACTGATCCTTTTTAATCTGATCCAGAATAAGATGCTCTCTAAACTGGGGCAGCCCCTCGGCCCCCAGGGTCTCAGGTTGAGACCCCAGCCCTCCCTGGCTTTGGTGCAACACGCGCATTTTCCTTTCACCAACAAGGGGAGACAGTCACTGGGGTCCCTGTGGCACTGTGGGCCGTGGTGTAGCAGAGACTGCAGACCCTAGAGTCACAATGGCAGGGTGACGCGGAAAGGGAGGGTTATTGCAGCTGCAACCGGCACTGGTGATGCTCAGGAGAAAGGGCTTGGGGTACCACGCCAGGCGGGGGACTGTGTGTGACCCGCGATGCCGGGTTGACCCTTTCCTGCCCGGGGAGCTCGTGGCTGTGGCCTGACGGGCGCTGAGGCTCCTCCTTGGCCTCCAGACAAGTAGCCGAGGTTTGGCCTTTCACTTTTCTCTAGTCCTTCTGGTGAATCATAAAGCCACGAATTCCTGTTTTTCTCACAAACTGCATACTCCTGACCTCTGGGTCAGATCTGTGCTGAGGCGGGTGCCCCCAGCGAGCCCTGCTCACACCCCATGACCTGCCTGAGGGGTCCAAGCTCCAGTGTTGCCCCTGACCAATACCAAAGGTGTGCTAGGACCTCCGCAGAGACTACTGCCAACGTGGGCTGGACGTCCAGCCCTTTGACACCCCCAGGAACTTGCTGTACCCTTCTGGACCCAAAATCCTCCTCAGAACCAGGGCCCAAAGTGAAGGGATCTGCCTAAAACAGGACTGTGCCCTGTAACACCTTCGGGAGGCTTGGGAGTTTGCAAATACTCTTTCAGCTCTGCAGAGGAGGTGGGCCCCTCCGCCGCCTCTCATGGGGTCTCCCAAGGCCATGCGTGTGGCCATAGCATCACTGCTGTCTCTGGAGAAGAGCCATCGGTGAGCCACGTGGCCATGGCATAGCTCCTGCCCTTGGAAGAGCCTTCTGTGAGCCAGGCAGCAGCTCTCGGCCAGCATCTCATGGGGGACCCTGTGGATCCCGTGGGTGCTGGTGCACAGGCTGATCTGGATCACCATAGCCACAGTATGATGGCCATGGTTACGGATCTGAGAGTCCCCAACAACTTTGTGGCTGGCAGGGGTGCTGATGACCCAAGCCGAGATGGGCTTCTCAGGTCAAAGACATCCTTGGTGTCCACCCGTAGGGCCTAGGGAGCCGCAGCACCCGAATTCAGAATCAGTCCCCGTCTTCTCCTGTGGGCGTGTACCAACGCCCTGGAACCCGCTGGCCAAACGTGTTGCAGGTCGCACTGGAGGACGTCCTGAGCTGGGCTCGGTGACAAAGAGGAGCATCGTCACTCACAGCCAGTGCAGATTCTGGCATCATTTTTACAATCTGATGGTGGGCTGCATCTCTGGGGGGACATATTGACTCTCTGTCATCCAAACCTGCTAACTGGTCTGTGGCCTGCTGGTAATGACACAGTGACGGAGAGCTTGCCGGAACAACACCACTGCTGGTTGGGGTGGAGTGTTCTGGCTCCTCCTGTGCCTGTGTGGGACCTGGCAGGCCCGAGGGCTCTTCTTCCTGTCGGTGTGCCCTCTCGTTCACTCCAGCTCACGGCCAGCAAGCAAGGGCCCCCGCACACGGCAGTGTGGCTCCACTCGAGGAATCTCAGCATGCAAATTAAGGGCTGTTTAAATTCTGCCTGGCCAGGGGGAAACACAATGACTGAAAAATGTCACGCCCTCTGGTAGGACAATCAAATAACCTGTGATTCTGCCACGTGAAGATGATGCTCAGGAGTGGCAAAGTCAGCAGGAGGAGAAAGCGTGTGCAGGCCAGGTCTGTGCTGCCCCCGCCAGGGCTGACCCGTGTCTTAAAAACCCTTCACGTGCATGAATATCCCATGTTGTCCAAAATGCCTGGGCCCAAGGGTGGGACTGAGGGTGCCCTGGGCAGATATGATCCCGTGATGCCTCCAGAGGGAAAGGTTTGGTGTTGTTCTGTCTCTCCTGCAGACCGCCGGGCCTGTCCCGGTCTGGAGGACCAGGCTCCGCAAATTCAGAACTATCAGGACAAATCGAGGAGAGACATTGGAAGCACTCTCTTCAGGTAGGGGGTCTCACTCCTCCCCTGCAGACACTGATCAGGACCCCTGCACCTGCGACCATCGACCATCATGCCCCAAGGAGCAAGTTACCCAGCGTCCTTCAGCAGGAATCAGCCATCAGGAAGGAACAGCCACACATGCCCTGGCATGGATGCTGCTGCCTTCCCTGGAGGTGGGGGGTTGCCTTGGAATGTTAGCGAGGAAAGGAGAACGGCTTTCTCTGGTTTGGGAGGTGACACCTTTCATAGTCAGTGAAGTACTCTCCAGAGTGGAGTGTCGGGGAGATGCTCTGAGGACACTTGCTTCACAGCTGTCCTCGGTGCCATGTAGTAAGTGACTGCAGCATCAACTAGGTTCAAATCGACAGCGTCGCAGCATCACGGCCTCCCAACAGCACCTGGAACCGCAGCCCCTCTGCACTCGCCTCAAGGTGGGTTACTGCCCTCGGCTGCAACTGCCTCGCCCTTGCAAGAGCTCTGACCAGTGTTGGGGGGGGGGCTGGGGGTCGGCTCCCAGCCTCTTGCCCCTCCACTGGGGTGACTTGGTGCTGTCACCGGCTCCTGACCCCTCCATGCAGGGAGGCTCTGGTTGCCCGCAGTTGTAACTTGTGTACTGTTTCCACCTGCGTCCGCACTGCCCTGGGCTACCCGGCTGCTCACCCTTCCCCAGGACCTGCCCACACAAACCTCTTGCGCTTGAGGCCTTGCCGGGAAACAGAGATGTTCTCTGCATCCAGCCCCTCCCTTAGTGGTGGGAAGTTAGCAGGCCTCAAGGAATACTGCTTAAAACTTCAAGCAGGTCTATTTGGTCAGTGTCTCTGAGGAAGGGTCTGGCATGCGGGCAAGAGGTTGAGGAAAATAATGACCAAAATGAGATCTCTGGCAAGACGACAAGACGTGTGGTTCTCGCAGGAATGGGGCGCTTCGCTCAAACCACGGACTTCTGAGTGCTCCTGGCTTCCGGCTCTGCACGCTCACCACTGGCGCTCCAGCGGTTGCAAGATGAAACTGAACCTGTGGGCTCAAACTTCAGGCTTGCAGGACCACAACCCCTGAGCCCAGCGCGGGGTCAGCGACTTTCAGGAGGTTGGGGAGGGAGCACCGGGAAGAGAGCACAGCCCGGAGCTGGGGTTGCTGCCTTCCCTGGGTGCTGCCCCTGGGCTAGACCACAGCTCGCCCCTTGGGCGTCCACACGCAGCAGGTTCATCAGGGACTCTGCCAACAAACTGCAGCTTATTAGGTGACATTTCTACGCCTTCTTGCCTCTGGGCCACCACCCTGCCCCCTGGGCCTCCGCTCCTTGCAGTTCCATTAAGTGCAGAGCTCGGAGGACTCTGACCTGGAGTTCAGGGACCCAGCTCTCATGGTGGGGCCGAGGCCAGTGGTGGCGGGTGTGTGGCCTGCCTGCCCCGCCAGGGAGGGTGCGAGCCCACCTGAAGCGGTGGGAAAACAGCCTGGGAAATTGAACTGTAATTTACGTGAACCCTCCTTGCTGCCAACAAGAGTAATTTGAGAATAAAATGCTCCTCTTCTCAATAAAAGGCTGCAAGGCATTTTTCTCCCAGTTCCGTGCCCTTTCCTGGCAGCTCTATTAGGGCAGCTATTGCCTCAACAGCGGTGATGTTACCTGACTGCCAGGGCCCTTCCCTGTAACGAAACACAGACGTTCTGTACAAAATCGTCTCGCGGGCTGCCCAGAGTCGCCTGGAGGTAACTTGGCAAGTTATCGTCTCCACTTCGGAGATGAAAATGCTGATGTCTGGAGGCAGAGTGTTCCCAGAGCTGTCGCAGAAACGGCGAGGAGCTCCTCTGTGGGCTTCCGACACAGCTGGTTAGTTAATTTGGGCCGAAAGTGAACACCTGCCTGGCACAATTGACCCGTTCTTCAGTTACTGGAGTCACAGATGTTGGAATACGGCATCTGTAAGATTGGACATTAATGTGAACGCATTTAGAAAAAGTTAGAAAATAAGCCATATATTTGCTCTGTCTGATCAAATGGGAGACGGGTGGGAGGTTTTCCCGGCAATTCCCTCCGGAGCAGGCCGGAATCTGCTCTTGGGCCCCTCCCCACCGTGACTCAGTGTGAGCACGTGGCCGGGGGCCATCTGCCCTCTCCCTGCCACACCCGACACCAGCGCCTCCCTCCAGCGATGGGAGGGGACACTGGGCAGGGGCACGTTCCGCGAGGGCCACTGCACCCCCGAAACACTCTCACCCCCATGTCCTGCTCTCTCGTTCATTGTCTATCTTGTTCTCTCTCCTTTTTCATCCTCATGTTACTTTCTTTCCTTTAAAAAATGTTTTCTTCTAAATATTTTGTAACTCTGACTCACTGGCTGGCAGCGTGGGTGCTGGCAGCGTCTGGGAGGGGAGGGTACTTTCGACGCCCATCTCGGGGCTTCTGCAGCCACCCCCTGCTGGGCGGGGAGAAGGAAACATGGCCAGATCATGGCTCACCCTACCCTACGCAGGGCTTTAAAACAAACAAACAGGAGTGGCTCCATCCCAGTGGGACCCCCCCTTAATTTAGAGGGGCTAGTTTGGGGCCACCCAAGCCCCCCCAAGCATACAACTAAGGAAACGGGTTCCCTCCAGCTGCAGGCCAAGGCCTTCCCTCTGAGAGGAATGCAGGGATCAGGGGATAAACCCTCCCATCCCCCAACCTCCTCCAGCCAGAGAAACAATTTTCTCCCAGAAAGGAGATTTTAATGAACTGCACAGTTTAGGTGGTAACTCGGGAGGTTGAGATGAAGCCCTCCAACTGTGGGGCTCTCCCAGGGCCCCAGACCCCTCGGAAATGCCCCTGCCACCTCCCCACAGCCTGCCAGTCCCATCTCCTGCCAGCCGCCCCTGTGGGGTCAGCCTGTTGGGGTAACTCACCCAGGGCACCGTGAGGCCTCTAAGCCTCTCCACCAGGGCCTGGCCCCACATCTCCCACCTTGGGCCAGCGGGAGACAGGCCTTGTGGGCTCCTCAGTGGGCTACACGGCAGGGACAGTGAGGACAGTGACTATTCCTTTAGACCTCACGTTCCCCTGATAATGCCTGTCGGGCGGAGGAGTTCCGGGCGGAGGAGTTCCCGTCGGAGAGTCCAGGTGGGCCTTGCATTACAACCTCGTAACGCATCTTTGCTGGCCCTGCCAGCTGCCCAGCTTTTCCTATCTTGATTTTATCCACAAGATGAGTATTGAGAAACATTGACCCCTCATTGGGGTGTTCCTAGGGTTCAACAAGAGAACACACGCAGAGAGCCGAGCACGACCCTGGTGCGTGGCTAGTGACTGCTGAACATTGTCATGGCCAACTGCTAGTGGGATCAGCATTAGTGTCTGAGACAGGGTGGGGCCTCCTGCTGTGTTGGCACAGCTTCTCTGCTGGCTGTTTGGGGAGTCAGAGAAGGAGGAAGAATGAGTTTGATCAAAAGACCTTCTAGCTCTCCGAGTTGCTTTTTTGCTTCGTTTTTGGCCCTACTGCCAAGACTTCCAAAGGAGATAGGTGTTTCTCCCTGTATTTACTATTAACAGGTTGCCTATAGTTTATAACCAACTTCAGCTCCCCTGGGTAATGCCCACCTGGTCAGAAGAGGACTAGAAATCAGAAAACCAATCAACCAAGTTAGCATGGGGATGTGAGAAATGAATATTGGAAGAAGATCCTGGCTTTATTACATTTAACACATTAACTAACTGCCAAGTGAGTTATATTTGATTCACGCTAGCTCTGAGGCCTCATGAAGTATATGTAACTCACACGTCTCTTCACCTTGGCACCCACGAGAACGATTTTTCAAGTTGCATATAACTCATACACAGAAAACGATAAAAAATAACAAATTTTTCATTAAATTAGAAAGGATCATTTTGTTTCCTAAGTTTTTATTCTGGGTGCATAATAAAACACTGTGGCTCCAAGAAAAAAAAATATTTTTCCAGTGTGGCCATCAATGTGTTAAATCTCATCAATGCACTTCTTCCTGTTTTGGGAAAGTGCAGATCTAACTGGTCCATGTTGAAAGGCCTGAGGTTGCCATGCGGACCTGGTAGGAGGTTCAGGGCTGGGACATCCGTGCTAACCGGAACTTGGTGGGCTGTCACTAGACCAGGGGTGTGGGGACACCTGATCAACCATGGGGATACCGCCAATTGGCACCGGAAATGTATAACTGATTTTTGTTTTGAAGATAAGAAATGTGTAACGAGTGATGTAGGACCCGCTCTGGCTGTCACTGGAGCTGGCTGGCATCTGACCGTTAGCGCCACTCTAGAGCTCAAGTCAGCAAACAATGAATGATGAAGCTTCCAGTGCAAATTTTAAAAAGAGGAAAGTTTTTGGACTACCAGTTGCCCCTATTTAATTTATATTCTGATGACTTTATGTCAGTTTTAAGCAGGTTTAGTACAGGCCCGGGGAAAGGAAGATGAGCTGTTGCCAGGTGTCCGTGTCCATGATGTTGTTTCACTGCCCAGAGCTGGGATCTGTCTAAACAACAGGCCCTACAATCTTGTAAACACCCCAATGGCCGCGGCCACCCTCCAAGACCACCCTGTACTTTTGGCGACCCTCCCTCCCCGCATGCCGTTGCTTGCGTAGGATCCTAGATGCTCTTTCCCAGTGCATTTGGCCTGGAGCACACAAGGACGCCCCTCTCTCCCACGCTGCCTCCCTGCTACCTCCCTCTGTGTGTTCATGGCCAACATGACTGCCCAGTTACGCTTGCTTTGAGATCTTCCCAGGCCAAACCCATCTTTAGAAATGTGATGGCTCTTCTGAGTCCTGGAGCAGACCCCAAACTATGTGAAAGAGACTTGGTCCCACTGTGGGTCCTCCTTGGCCTGCCCCAAGGGGGTAAAGTCAAGTCCAGGTTCTCATCAACCCTCACCAGGGTCAGCCCACCCCAGCCAGCGGCTGCCCCAGCATGAGAGACACCTGTGTCCTGGTGCAGCAGACTCACTCCAGGTCAACCCTGTTGGGTCAAGAGCCACCTGTCCCTGGAGAAAGCTTGTCCACATTGCCTTGAGTCACTCTGGCCTGAACCGTGTCCTGCCAGCTCCTCCGAAGTGTTGCTGTTTCCGTTAGCTGTCTTCCTCTGGGGGGTGACGCATATGACACAGCCCCATGAAACTTGTTCCCGTGTTTGCAGTAAAGATGTTGTCGAAGACATTTGTTCATTACAGTATGTTGCATCTCCTTTATAAGAGAAATATTTCTGGATTTAGCACTAAAATCAGGTGCTTTCTCCCAGGCATATGGTTTACTTTGATTTTAGTGATGCTTCACAACTTAGCTGATTGCACCTGTCTCTGCAGTAGTTGCTAGAAAGCACGGAACTGAACTGTGGCCAGCTTCTAGCAAGGGCACCAGTCCTTACCACACAGGTTTGCACGCTTATTTGAGTCCTGGACTCCTCAGGTTTGTAATTTTTTCCTCATCTTTTTGGACTGCTTCCTCATTTTTCTGTCTTGTATTTATGTAAGCCATCAAAAATTCGTAATGTAAACGCTTTTTATGGGAATAAGACAGGCACAAATGTACACTCTGTCAAGTAGGAAAACAATTCAGCGTGGTTTCTGAGGGCCCAGCCCTGTCACTGAGGAAGGCGGTTTCGGATGCCACTTACCGCCCCGAGGAAAACCAGGGCAGAGCACTACCCAACCTGGCCTTAGGGCCACAAGGGAGCAGTGAGGAAGGCGAGAGGGCTGGACGCAGACAGGTGGCCCTCAGACGCGTGTGGGCAGCCCTGGGCCCCCGGCGTTCCTGTGCAGTGGCATCACCAAGCTGGGGGGCTTCCTGTGGCACCCCAGCCCACCCAGTGTGGTTCTGGGACTGGCTGAGCTGACGGCTCTCCTGCTCCAGTGGATGTGATCCTGCGGCACACTCCTCCACCTCTTCCTCCCAATGCCAGGGAACTGGGCAGCCTGGCTCCCGAGGACTCTGTAATCATCGGACATCCTTCCAGTAGCAACTTGTCCTGAGTCATAGTATCATGTTCAGACATCACATTTGCCAATTTGTGACTTTATATAACTCTTGAGGGCATCAATTTTTTTGATAAGAGAATAAACCTTGAAAGTAAATTAGAACATAGAAATGAAACCAAATATGAAACCACATATGATAGACAAGCGAACCAACCAACCCCTGGAAGCTTAACAGCAAACCGGGAAAGACATCTAGACTCAGAAGAAATCTGCACAGATATTTAAATCCAGTACACACTGACTCTACACTTTGTGTTTATTTGATATTCATATTGATCTGTGCTTGGAGCCAATACATTTATTGCAAGACATGCTTATTAGCTCTTAGTTTATTAATACTGGAAGAATACACAAATAGGTGTAAATAAGATTCCTGCACATTTTGTGGGCCAATTAGAATTTCTGTGGGCCTGATGGTTTTTGAAAGCTGCTTGTCAGGAGAGATTATTGCATTGACCTGACCACGCAGAAAGGACTTTTCTTAGGAACAGGCGAGAGGTGCTTTTTCCTGAAGGAATAATAAGCAATGCCTCCCACACAGACATCAGGCTTCTGTCCATAGCGACAACAGCAGCGCTAGTGACAGCACTATTGGTTGAGAGCCTGCCCTGCTGGGGACCCGCCAGGCCTGCTGGTCTTTGCCGCCATGTGACTCTGCAAGGTGGGAGTTGTCATTCCCATTGGGTATGGAAGCAGCCGAGGTGTCGGAGGCAAGCCCATCTGATCACAAGGTCGTGTCCCTCCTCAAACGGCAGGAGCGTGTCTTCACTCTGCCTGGAGCTCTGTGGGATGCATCTGCCACTGGAGCAAGAGTGTCTTCACATGCGGCATACCAAGTAGAGCTCCTAGGAGCCAGGTGTCATCACCGATGTCTGGGTGGGTCATGTTGTTCTCCCAAAATACCCACTGGACCAGAAAACTGTCTTTGGATTTGAGGTTTCTTTCTTCTTTTTAATAAATGTTTCATGTCCTGTTTACTAATAATTTAAAAACTCTACAGTTACAATTTCCTGGTCTTTGTCCGTCCCTCAGAGAGATGACCCAAAGCATTTTAACACAGCTGTATTCTCTCCAGGGCTTGCCCTCTGGGTGCAAAGGGCATGTCTCCTTTCATCCTCAGGACATCAGCAAAACGCTGAGACCTGGCTGAGCGAAAGCGCGTCCTGAACAGCTCCGGTGCACGGTCTCCGGGGGCCACTCAGCTTCCTGAAGCCTCGTGAAGATTTTTTCCCCCACACTTGATCTTCCCCCCACCCCAGGCTAGTCTCCACTTGCAGCTAGAGTTAGACACTGGACGGAAGGTTCTACCTGAGGCCAGACATCCGTGCCCCAGGTTCCAGGCGGGGCCAGGGACTGAGTCCATGCTAAGGTGCCTGTGAGCCTCACAGGTGGGCTCGCCCAGGGTCAGGGTTCCCACGGAGCTGGCGGTGTTGGGTGTCCAGTTCCCAGGGCCAGGGACCCTGTCGGGTCCCACATGGGCAGTGCAATCATTCAGACGAGCTGAAATCCATCATATAATGAGTCCCATATGATACTCATCTTTGAGGAGAAATGAATAAATCATTGTGCCCAACAGGAGACTCACGCACCGATTAACCCTGGAAGAGGCATGGCGACACTTTGATGAGCAGTGTTGTGAGACAGTAGCAATTTAAGAATGAATGCAACTTTCTGTCCTGCCCCCTGAGTCCCTGGCACCTGCTGAAACTAGACCTGGGCATAGGGCACAGCCCTGCCGCAAAAGAAAGGCAGCAGGAACAAAGCTGTCTGCTCACAGAGCTCGGCCTGGCCAGGGCTGGGGATGCGCCGCCAGTGCACAAAAGGCATCTGGGAAGCCCAAGAACCCGAGAAGCCCCTCCTCCTGGGAGACAGACTGCCCGGGCTGGGGCCCCACCTGTCAAGGCAGGTGGAGCCAGGCGGCCCCCTCGCTCTGTCCCTTCCTCAACAGGATGCTTAGTTTTAACTGGGATCCCCAATGCTTCTGTGGAAAGACTGTGGCATCATTTTGGTTGAAACGGGGATGTGGGACTCAAGTCAATCCTGATCCCATACTGGCAGTGACATTAGGAACAGACTTCTCTGCTCAGGGCCCTGGGTGCTGGGATGAGACCCTGTTAGGCTAAAGAAGCAGAAGAACGACGTCAGCCCTGAGCACACGAGGGTGATCTGGCACCACCCGGGGATGCGGCTGCCTCTGGCCCTCCATGGGCCTAGACGTTCCAAATGCCAGTGTTTCAGAACCTCAAAGGTTCTGCTCACTCATGGGCATAAGGAAAGGGGAAGTGAAGAGAGAGCTTCAAAACGCTTTCTAATCAACGGAGGCTCCCTGGAGCCAGTGGCAGGCTTCCTAAACACAAAAAGGTTCGCGTGCCCTGGCAGAGGATACACCAGATACAACCAAACATGTTTGGGCAACTGGCATCTTCCTCAACTGAGAGAATATTTAATCGATACAGTCAGCTTTCTCTCTCTCTTTTTATAGAAATGAAATGTAGGCACAGAAATGTTAATCACAAAGAAACAGTGATCCAGGTCAAACATGGGGCAACCTCCTGAGGACACAAAGGGCTTGTCTCAGGAGCTGGGCCATAGGTTGGGAACCAGACGTTGAAGCAGGAGACACCACAGCCCACCCCTGTGGAGCCCCAGATCTATTCATGGAGAGCCCGGGAAGATGAAACTCTCCGAGGAGGGTGGGTGGGCTCCCCATGCCCAGCCATCCTAACCCTGATCTCTTTAGGGTCCCCCTGTGGGGTCACTCTCTGAGAGGACATCCCGAGGAGGTGCTGCCTCAGATAGACAGCAGTTTCCTCAGACAGACAGCAGCTTCTTCAGACAGACAGCAGCTTCTTCAGACAGACAGCAGCTTCCTCGGACAGACAGCAGCTCCCTCAGCAGTGCCCTCAGACAGACAGTATCTTCCTCAGACTGTAGTGCCCTGCTGACCTGTGCTGTCTGACCTGCATCCAGATATTTCACCTCTTCTTGGCCGGTTCCTTTACCCTTCATATGCTGAGGCTTCCATAAGGAAGCACCACAAACTGAGTGGCTTAACCAAGAGAAATGTATTCTCTCACAGTTTGGGAGGTTGGAAGTCCTACATCACGTGTCGGCAGGGTTGGCTCCTTCTGAGGCCTCTCTCCCAGCTCTTGTTGGTGGCCGGCAATCCTTGGCATTCTTTGACGTGGAGAAGATCCTTGGCATAATCTCTGCCTCGTCTTTGCACGGCATTCTCTCTGTGTGGCCTGTCACATGGCATTCTTACAGGGACACAGTCATGTTGAATTAGGACCCACCTCCTCCAGTATGACCTCATCTTAGCTAATGATGTCTGCAAAGACCCTATTCCAAATAAAGTCACATTTGAAGGCACAGGGGTTAGGACTTCAGCATAGGAAATTGGAGGCACAGTCAATTCAACCATAGCAGCTTTTAGCCTGTGTCCCTGGTTCTTGCTTCTCTAGACCAGGGGTCTCCTGGTTCTTTAAACTTTTTTATGTGCCCCTAAGAATTTTGTTTTTGTTTTTTTTTCTCTAAGACTTTTGAAAAACTATGTATCACCTCACACATCTTTAAGATGACATTTGAATTTTTATAGTGTGATTTTTTTTTTATTTCAGCATATTATGGGGGTACAAATGTTTAGGTTACGTATATTGCCCTTGCCCCACTTGGGTCAGAGCTTCAAACTTGTCCATCCCCCAGACGCTGCGCACTGCACCCATTAGGTGTAAATGTACCCATATCCTCCTCCTCCCTCCCACCTGCCCAACACCCGATGAATGTTATTACTATATGTGCACTTAAGTGTTGATCAGTTAATACCAATTTGATGGTAAGTACATGTGGTGCTTGTTTTTTCATTCTTGTGTTACTTCACTTAGAATGGGTTCCAGCTCTATCCAGGTTAATACAAGAGGTGCTAGATCACCACTATTTTTTGTGGCTGAGTAGAACTCCATGGTATACATATACAATGTTTTATTAATCCACTCATGTATTGACGGGCACTGGGGTTGTTTCCATATCTTTGCAATTGTGAATTGTGCTGCTGTAAACATTCTAGTGCAGATGTCTTTTTTATAGAATGTCTTTTGTTCTTTTGGGCAGATGCCCAGTAATGGGGTTGCTGGATCAAATGGTAGTTCTACTTGTATCTCTTTGAGATATCTCCATATTGCTTTCCACAGAGGTTGTACTAGTTTGCAGTCCTACCAGCTGTGTATGAGTGTTCCTATCTCTCCACATCCATGCCAACTTCACTGTTTTGGGACTTTTTGATAAAGGCCATTCTCACTGGAGATAAATGGTATCTCATTGTGGTTTTGATTTGCATTTCCCTGATAATTAGAGATGTTGAATGTTTTCTCATATGTTTCTTGGCCTATTAGTCTATCTTCTTTTGAAACATTTCTATTCATGTACTTTGCCCACTTTTTGATAGGGTTGTTTGATTTTTTCTTGCTGATTTTCCTGAGTTCTATATAGATTCTAGTTATCAGTCCTTTATTGGATGTGTAACATGCAAATCTTTTCTCCCATTCTGTAAGTTGTCTGTTTGCTCTCATGACAGTTTCCTTGGCTGTGCAGAAGCTTTTGAATTTGATCAAGTCCCATTTATTTATTTTTATTGTTGCTGTGATTGCTTTTGGGGTCTTCTTCATAAATTCTTTGCCCAGGCCTATGTCTAGAAGAGTATTTCCAATGTTTTCTTCTAGAATTCTTATAGTTTCATGCCTTAGGTTTAAGTCTGTTTTCCACCCTGAGTTGATTTTTGTGAGAGGTGAAAGGTGTGGATCCTGTTTCAGTCTTCTACATGTGGCTATCCAGTTTTCCCAGAACCATTTATTGAATAAGGATTCTTTTTTCCAGTATCTGTTTTTGTCTGCTTTGTCAAAGATTAGATGGCTACATGAGGATGGTTTTATATCTGCATTCACAGTTCTGTTCTATTGGTCTATGTCTCTGTTCTTGTGCCGGTACCATGCTGTTTTAGTTACTATAGCCTTGTAGTATAGCTTGAAGTCTGGTAAACTGGTGCCTCCCAATTTGTTCTTTTTGCTTTAGATTGCTTTTGGGGTCTTCTCTGGTTCTATACAAAGCATAGAATTATTTTTTCTAGATCTGCAAAAAATGATGTTGGTATTTTAATAGGCCTAACATTGAATCTGTAGATCACTTTGGGCAGTAGAGACATTTTTAAAATGTTGATTCTGCCAACCCATGAGCATGGTATGGTTTTCTACCTGTTTACATCCTGTGCTATTTCCTTCCTCAGTATTTCGTAGTTCTCTTTATAGAGGTCTTTTACCTCCTTAGTTAAATATATTCCTGGGTATTTTATTTTCTTTGTTGCTATTGTGAAGGGTACTGAGTCTTTGATTTGGTTCTCTGTTTGACTGTTGTTGGCATATACGAATGCTACTGATTTCTGTACATTGATTTTGTAACCTGAGACTTTGCTGAATTTGTTTATCAATTCCAGTAGTTTCATGGCAGAATCTTTGGGGTTTTTTAGATATAAGATCATATCGTCAGCAAAGAGTGATAGTTTGACCTCTTCTGCCTCCATTTGGATGCCCTTGATTTCCTTCTCTTATAAACAGTTGCACTGAATATGCTTTCTATTAATAAACGTGTGTTGAAGCTACAGAGTTTCACTTGCTCAGTTTGTAGAAAATGTTCACCTTATACATTAGTATATGCAATCCCCATTTTCAAATCAACAGCCCAGTCAGACGTACTTTCTGCATTAGTCAGGGTGTGCTGGGTTGTGCTACATAACAAACAACCCCAAAGCTCAACAGCTTCATATGTGAGGACTCCAGGTTCAGGGCAGCTCCTGGGCGGTTGTGAGGCTTGGCAGAGGCTGGCCCTGCTCACTCTAGGGGCTCAGAGAGCTGGGCTGAGCAGGTCTCCCAACACTCTGCCATAATCACCACATCCTCAAAAAGAAGCGTGGTATCAAGCACAGGAACTAAACGCTTGTATCTGGAAGTAACACACATCACTTCTGCTCACATGTAGTGGCCACAACAAGTCACATGACCAGCCCTGACTGTAAGAAGGAAGGAAAATAAATTCAATCAACTGCCCAGAAGGAGAAGAATCCAGTCATTTAGAAACAGCCTTAGTGATTATCAGTAAAAAGATCTGGTTTCATTTTTATTACCTTATCTGTGCAATCTTCTCTGAATTCTAATTCAAAAATATAGAGAGACAGGTAGGTAGATAGATGGGTGGAGAAATAGGTAGATAGATTGGTGTATACATGGACAATTGGTTGATACATGATAGATAGGTAAGGGTGAGAAGGAAGAGGAGGCAGAAAAGGAACCTAGCCGACAGCAGGCACCTTCCCAAGCACATCAGTGTTAGAAAAGAAGGCACAGAGACAGGGAAGATCTGAAACTTTACTCTATGAAAGCTGACTGTGCCATGTACCCGAGGAAGGATTTCTGTGCTTGCACTAGGAGCTACACCTACAACACCTGCTTGTTCCTGGCTGCACTAACTAACCTCTCTGTGATGATCTGTTCCTCCCTAACTTTGGGGACAGGCTAGGTCTGCATCCTCTCCACAGGAGGCCTTGTTCCTGTTCTCTTCAGCCTGATTTTAGGCAGAGTCCTGCTGTAATCTGATGAGAACTACTTTCAAACTTTTCCAGCATCAGCACTCTTTCTTCAAATGAAATCCTACGGGAATCTCAGTACACGGAAGAGAAGGGTGAAGGTGCTCTGGCTGAGGGAGGTGGGGGCTGCAGATGCTGCCCACCCACCGGTTCCCCCCAGGCACCTGAGAGAGCCCTGCAGCAATTCTGAGGCCCGGGAGCTCCTCAAAGTACCCTTTGAGAACCCCACACAGCGTCAAGTTGTTTACACAGGTACGTTTAGGAAGACAGATGCATCTGCTGTTGGGTTATTTTACTCAGAAACAACTGGATTGCAACTGTACAACAAACAGGCCCTCCTCCCAGAGAACTGCCTGCACCGTTTCTGCCCAAGACGACACGTCGAATGTTGTCATTTGGTCACATTCAGGAATCTGGCGGCACTTAAGGCCCTCATTTGGAATAAACGATTGTGTCAGCATTTCTGTTCTGAATTCCTATTTTCAATGATTTATAATGAAGCATCTTTTTAAAATGGTTTCAGCTGTTTGAGCTATATGCAGCCAAGAGAATAGATCCTAGGGCTTTTTCAGCACTCCACTAACTATGAAATTGTTTGATTTTTACAAAACATATTTAGCAAATTGTTAAAAGTATTGGCTAAACACAGCATTTCATAAATGAAATGTTGAAGTGATCAAGATGTTGAACTTTAAAATCATCTGCTTTCGCTGAACGGTGCCTTTTTTTTACAAAGTTCAATAAGAATTTTTAACATAATTTTATACAACATTATAAGTGCATTGCTACATGTTGTAAATATCATGCCATTACACATTCTAATTACCTGATTACATTCATTTACATTAAATTTGTAATTAAATGTAATTTCATGCTTATTGAGTGAAAATCCTTTTGAATCACTGCGATCATACTCTCCATTGCAATGTGTGAAACCAAGAGCAGACCTGACCTGCGATGTCTGCAAAAGCAATTAGTAAATCCCATCAATTAAATCAGGGTTTCTTAAATACAATTGCAGGCAGTAAAATCATGCATCACAGTTAGCTTGCAAAGAAGATGGTGTTGGAACAAAGATTCTTATTGCTGTAGCTTTGGTCTTTTGGGGTCCTGGGCTAATGTAATAAAATAAGATACTGCTTTGGCTTAAAAATTAGGAAATTTTGATCCATGTTGTGATGACAGTTATGTTATGTGAAGTAGGCAATGGAAGTCACCTGCCTGTATTCTGACCAAGGATTTTTAAGTCCTAAGAATCCTTTACTTGCAACATCTTATAGTCTTTTTCCAAATTCTATCTCTCACCATCACCATAGCAACCACATCTTATGGCAAGCCTGGGGACATTATCGGATCAACTAGGAGGAGTCCTAGTCCTGAATTTGGCCTTGAATGACTAATTTTATCTTCTTCTTGTGAACATTTGGCATTGTGAGACAGTTTAGCTGCCAAATGTATGCAATGAAAGGGTTTTTGATGGATCTTGGCTTCCTGTGGCATCTTGATACTAAAGATATTATTTGAGTCCTCCCCTATGTCTAGCATAGAAAGAGCAGGAAAAACCAAAACTATTTACGTCTTGAATGTTAACCACGCAGGAACACAGGAAAGGCCGTGTGCTGGGAGATGAGGTAGGGTAGACTTTCTCCTTCAGGAGACCAAAAGCAGGCTTCCCGCTGAACCCTGCTGTCCAAGGGAGGGCCCGAGACAGTGTCCTCGGTTCCAGCAGGAGTCCCGCTCTGAAGCACGATCACTTGAACCTAACACACAAGGCAAAACACAAACCTTTCCCCTAGGAGGAGAGGAGTGAGGTAGACTAGTGGTGCTCAGACGTGAGCTTGCACCAGAATTACCCAGAGGGCTTGTTAGCACCCGGATTGCAGGGCTGTGCCCCTAGAATCTCTGATTCAGGAGGTCTGGGCAGGGTCTGAGAATCTGCATTTCTTAGAAGCCTCTGCTGCCGGTCTGGGACCACACTTTGAGAACCAATGACATTATCTAACATTCTAAGTGACTCCCAGTACCAAGTCCTGCTGGCCTCAAAAACAACACTGGGGTCTAAGCCGTGGATGATCTACTCTGCTTGGGCCACCCAGCCGCCTCAGGGGTGCTTGGGCTGAGCTCACCACAGCAGGTGCCTGCCGACACAGGTGTGCATCCCAAAGAAGAGAGTGCTGGGGGGTGCTCAGTGGGGAGACAGAGCCTGTTCTGTTTGGGCTAGTGGCTCCTTGTACAGAAAGAGCAGTGTGGTCCCCTGGGGGAGGAACAGCATCTCTGCAGAGCCTCGTTCCCCCAGGAGCCAGTTTATAGAACAGTCACCAGGGACCACTGAGTGAGGACCCTGTTCACAGGCCTCATCCAGCGGGTGCTTATCCAGGGCTTACTACACAGGAAGGATTTTTAGAGTCAAATAAGACCCTGTCCTTAAGGAACCCACACATGACAGATTTCTATGGCCAATTCCAGGTCCAGAAAACTTTCTTCTGTGGTAAAGATTTACATGCTGGGATAATCTTTTAGAATATTATTTCCCATGTATCTCTATCACGAGTATAGCAGAAAAGGGAGCGATTATACTTTCTTCACATTTTGTTCCAATACGGAAGTCATTGGTCTGTTCTTTACCTCCGAGGTGCAAGATTCTTTTGAAATTAAAGACATGCTTTCGGTATTCAAAATATGCAGAAAGATGTAACCATAAAAATGAGCAATATTTCTGGAAACAGAGGCGGGTGGCAGGAGGCAGGAGTAGCCCCGGCTGTGGAATGAATCACAAGCACTGTTTTATGTTTTCAGCATCGCTGGAAAGAGGTGCAGATAAGGCTTGCAGGAACCTTATTTCAAAACCGACCGATTTCTGACAATACCAGTAGAATCACGAACAGCTTCTAGTCTGCTGGCGTCACAGTTCTGGTGGCCTCCTCTTTCCCTCATTGCTCAGGGTGCCACACGGCTTCCGGGTGACAGGAGGGTGCCCGCCAGCACGGCGTCTGCTCGTCTGTGTCTGGGCCCTGTGAGTAGAGTCCACAGACTGCCACTTGCTCAACTTGCCTGGTCCCCACCACAGAGAGGGACGGGGACACCATGAGGTACCATTTCCCACCACAGCAACTGTCTCGAAAACCTGCGGGAATTGCTAAATTCGAGTCTTGTCCCACATGGACAGCTCACTGCAGCCTCCAACTGCTGGGCTCAAGCAACCCTCCTGCCTCGGCCCCCTGAGTAACTGGGACCACAGGCGCACACCACCGTGCCCGGCTAGTGATTTTTTCTTTTTTTTAATTTTTCATAGAGACTGGGTCTCCCTGCATTGCCCTGGCTAGCCTTGAACTCCTGGCCAGTCTTGAACTCCTGGCCTCAAGTGTTCCTCCCGCTTCAGCCTCCCAAAGTGCTGGGATTATAACTATTTATTTTTACAGTATTTTCAGGCAAGCTCATTCATTCATTCAGATTTAACAAATATTTATTGCCCACCCCCATGTACTGTAATATTCTGTAAATATACTTTCATGTAGACGAAAGACTAAAGAAAAATTCTGGCTAAGTTTGAGGGCAGCTCCAGTCCAGGCCTTGCCCAAGACACAGTTTTGGACTCTGCAGAAAGCACCCGACGCCCCCTTACCTGCACCTCGGCCTCTCACTTAGCCATCGCCTCGGGGCCTGGCCTGGCCCTCCCTGGTTTCTTGCCATGTTCTCAATCTTATCTAGAAAATTCCCTGCAACGCATATTCTCCCTCTCAATCTTAAAAAACCTAATTCATTCTTGAGTCCTAATTCAGTTCTTCTCCTTGCATCAATACGTCGCTCAAGGAGAGTATTGTAGCCAATGGGCAAAGGAAGGAAGGGGGAGACTCGAAGGGTGTAGACGAGGTTTCCACCTGTAAGGGGAGGACTGTTGTGCATATAAATATTATAAAACACCAGCAATATGGGGCGGTTTGGAACCAACACCTACAGAGCAGACCACTCCTGATGGTGTCAGAGAGAGGGGAAAAGCACCGTGCGGCACAGTCAGGAGAGGCCAGCAGTCTCCAGCGGTGCCCCTGGGCACAGAGGTGGGCAGGAGCCGCACGGCGGGGAACCGGGTCAGTTGGCTGATGTCTCGGAGGTCCCTGAGAAATTCAACCAGGTCATTGAGCAAAATCTTCCAAGCCTCATTAGGAAACGAATAGACCTACATTTCCAGAATAGGTTTGTACTTTAAAAATGCAATCAGGCATTTTCAATAAAGAGCGACTGTGAGGTGGCCGGGGATCGGGGAAGTCTGCTGGGCGCCCACCCTCACCAGAGGCGGGCTGCGTACCGGGGCCCCTTGGGGTACAACCTGTGCCACCCCACCCGCAGTCCCCCAGCCCCCGGGTTGTTCCCTTCCCCCTCCTGTCTACCTGTTCGCATCCCAGCCTGGAGCAGCAGGACTGCTATTCCTTCTGTTCAGTGCACACAGCTTCCTTTTGAAGTAAGTGATTGACCCTTTTGTATTTTTATTTATGAAAAAGAAAAAGTAAAAGCACAGTACATTTATTTATTTATTTATTTATTGGTAGGCTGTGAGTACCTCAGTGCCCTCTAGAGAAAGTTTTCTTGTTTTTCCTTAGGTAAGTGGTAATGATGTCAGTTTGGGGGGCTTGGCCTTTGGCACAATATGTATGCTGTCGCTGTTTTCTCTAAAATCACGCAATCTCCTAAGGAAAGGTGACTGCAATAGTAACGGTGGGAGTAGTGATCGCAGCAGTGGCTAACGTAACCCCGGCACAGTTCCTGGCACTTGGTGAGTGTCATCCTTGAACCCTCACCAGGACGCTGTGCAGGTGGTACTGTGAGTAGCCCATTGTACAGATGGGGAAACTGAGGGTCATCAAACGTAAGCAGTGCTCCCAAGATCACACAGACAGAAGATCTGACTGGTATTTCCACTTTGTTGTTTGAACATGTGTGAATAATATATTTGCCCCTCTGTGCTGCTGACTTTAAATGTTAATTCGACCTGGGGAACATTTGGCATAAATAGGAGGAATTCTGGGCCTCTTACAATCTGGAGCCATTGCCATACTTAAAGCTCCCCCAAGGCCAGCTCACAACACCCCTGACCCTTTGGTTCCCGGGGACGTGTCCTTGGAGGAGGTCCGGAGGCCCTGGGGGGGTGCGTGGCCCTCATGCCCTCTGCCCTGGAACCGTCCACACTGCTGCCCTGCCCTTCTGTCCCCTCACCTTGCTTTGCCCTGGCGCACCGTGTTGTCAGTGGATACTGGCTCTAGCATCAGACAGAACTGTCTGAGACGTGCCGCTGACATTTCTGAAGCTAAGCAGGTGCAGCAAGATAAAAAAAAAAAAAAAGGCGCAGCCGCCTTTTAGGAAGTCAGATGGCATTGTGCAGCAAACAGAAGGCTCACGGCTGATTCCAAAGCCCAAAATCAGATCCTTTTATTTGTGTAGAATATATCAATTTGGAATGCACAATTTGAAATTGCTGGTTTTAGAATTTGATCCATGTGATTGTAGTATAATTTTCTAAGGACTGCAATATCCAAATCCCAACCTAGAGGTGACAAGCTTACGTTCAGGTTTATTTCTTCTGGAATCATCACCTAGTGTCCTAAGAAACGTGTTTTGTAGGAAATGTTACTTCTCCTTCTCTGTTTTCAGCATGTGAAAAACACTCTTGGGTGCCTTTGTTTTTCTAAACTGCCTACCTGGGTGCTTTATACAACTCCTTCAAATTCTTCAGAAAGGATTTTTATTTGTGTTTTCACTTTTTTTCTTATTGAGTTCTGCTTCGCTATATTTCCATGTAAACAAAATGGTGAAAATATCCCTAGATCTCAGCATCTGCCCTCCTCTCAAGCGCGTGTCGAGCTCAGAGGCCACAGTTCTTGGACACTGGCTGTCGCCCTAGAAGCTGCACAAGCCTCCGAGGGGAGAATGGTTTGGCACCACAGCCCCTGAGGTAACACCCTGGTGCCCTGAGACCACCCACAAGCAAAATGAGGGGCTTTCTTTCAGGTGGTCCAGAGAGCTGTGGCCAAAAGAGAATTCCTTAGTGGGAGGCGTGGAAGAGTGTGCCCTGGAGTAGCAGCAGAGACGGAGAAGGAGCTGTCTCGGGAGACGCCTGCGGTCCTGAGCTCTGGCTGCTCCTGGCGCCCCACCCCGGGGGGATGTGACAAGGGATCTCTAGTCTCATTCCAGCAGCCCCACGTCAGCGGTCAGCCCTCCTAGGCCCTGAGGACACTTTGCCATCTGTCCCTCTGACATGGCACATCCACACCCACACCACTGTGAGGGCAGATTCAGAGCAGGGTGCACCAGCTTCTGCTGCCTCCCAGTCACGCTGGTCCATCTCAGCTGCCACAGTCCGGGCGCGATCACAGGAGGTTGACTCTTCAGTGTTCACTTCATTTCCATTTCCTCCTGCACAGCCATTTATTTTTTTTTTCATTTTAAATTTTGTAACTTTTCTTTTCCTTTTTTTTAATTTCAGCTTATTATGGGGGTACAAAAGTTCAGGTTATATATATTGCCCATGCCCCCCACCAATGGATAAAACCACGTATAGAAGGTTTTATTGAGAAAGAAAGAAGAAAGAGAGAGAGAGAGAAAGAAAGAAAGAAAGGAAGGAACAAGGGGGAAGAAAGGGAGGAAGGGAGAGAAGAGGAAGTGAGGAAAGGAAGAGAGGAAAGTTGTAAGGAAGGAAAAAGGGAAAGAAAATTCACCTGCATTAATTATTTCAGTCATTAAAATAAGAATAAAGAAAGGTCGCACTAAATAAGGCAGATGAATTAAAATACTTCACAGGAATGCTTCCATTTTCACCATTATTTGTGACTTCATTATAAATTATAATCCTAAGTGGTTAAGATTGCTCTAAACACCAGGCTTTTCCTTTTTCACTTCTCTGATTTTTTCTTTAGACTTGAATATCACTTGTAGAAATTGATTTCTCTCCCTGAAGCAAACACCACCAATTTTTTTTTACAATCGGAGAAAGGGTGGCTCACAAGACTTCTCAGAAATCACAGAATTGAAAATTTGGGAAGTGCTGTCCTCCCCTCGCCCCCCCCCCCCCACCGCCTGTGAAGGTGCCGGGCTGACTCACATCCCGGGGTGGCCTCGGGCACAGTCTGGTGCATACGCCTTCCTGCTTTCCTCTATCCATTCATTCTCCTGTCTTATCATTTTTTAAACAAAGATGGAATCACGTTCTCCATACAATGTATCTTTTCTTACATTGTGGCTCTCTTTCTACATCAGCACATGGGATCCACTGGGTTCTTTTGCTTTTTAACAGATGCATCATATTCCTTGTCTGAATGGTTTTATTTTTTTAATCTATCTGCTACTGAGAGTCATCTGAGTTATTTCCAATTTTTTTTCAATAATCACTCTCCATGTTTACAAAAATGCCGAGATCATTCTTTCACAGATGTTACACTCAGGGAGTGTTTCTGTAGCGTGAATTGCTAGGAGGAGCAATGTGGATGGGCGAGAACACTGAGACCTAGTGTTGTGTGGAACTGTCTGCCATGTGCACCATGCCCCCCACCCTGGCACCCGCCAGCCGAGGAGTCCTCTCCCACTTCTACAGGATCTAAAACACAGCCAGGGGTCTCCACAACCTCGAAACCTTGTTTTGGTTTCCTGACCTAAACACGGTGCCCTTGATTGATTGTTTTCCAAACAATCCATAAGTTTGGAAAAAGATAGTGTGAGCGTTCTATAAGTCATAGTCTCTAAGTTTCATGAAAATGGTTACTTTGCATGATGCTGTTTCTTCCGGGCCTGGCCCTCTGGCAGGCGGACAAGCAACGTGAGCTCCCCTGCTCAGCTCCCGGGGCTCATCTTGACTTCCTTCTTCTTCTTTCTTGGTGAGAGAGCGATAACTAAATTCTAAGCTTTCCTTAATTCCATCAATTGACTCTAACTGTCCCTGAGCTGCGCATTTAGAGGATTTAACTGGGCGTTCTGAGTCAGCTGGCGGCGGGGCTTGCTCGTTTCTGTCTGCTGAGCAGTCATCCTGCTGGGCAAGGAAGGGCCCGTGGCCTGCAGGCTCCCTGGCTCCAGGTCCCTGTGCCTTGACCCGCAGAGGACATCTGGAAGCAAGCCCAGGAGCACCACGCCAACCTCGGACCCATGCATCCTAAGCTGGCCTGCCTTGTGGGGTTACGTGAGGGTCAGTCAAAAGGACTGATGTTTGTAAAAGCTTAGAAGGCAGCTTGCACAGAGTAAGCATGATAGAAATGTTTGCTAAATGAAGAAATAAGAGGAAAGCATTCTTGCATTATTGTTGTTATTATTTGCAACTTACAAACACCAGGTCTTACTTGTATTAAGTTTTTTAAGTGGGCTGAATTCTTCATTTTTCTCTCAGTTAGTTCAATGAGTATTAAACAAATCACTCATTTATCAGGTAAAATGTACAAGAACATTTGGATCGAACAGAGATAATTCATAACTGAATAAACTGTGAATCTACGTGGGAGAGGAGGAGAGGGGAAATTGATTTTCTACTGGGGAACTTGGTAATACATCAATAAGAACCAAACAAGTTGATATTAGGGGGTTATTTTTAACTCCTGCCCATTATACAATTGGTAGCAAGAAGAGTGTAATAAAGCCCATATGACCTTTCACCCAGCAATTATCAACATTTTACTGTCATGTTTTTATCACTCTCCTCTCCTTTTTGAATTCTCTTTTCCTAGAGCCTTTTAAGGGAGCACTTTTCACACTTGCGTGCACCTGCAGTGCCTGGCGCGGTGTTGAAGTGCAGACTCTGCCCCAGCAGGTCTGGGCACACCTGAGACTCCACATTTCCAACGAGCTCCCAGGTGATGATGTCCAGGTTGCTGGTCCAGACCACACTCGAAAGACGGCAAAGCAAAACCTGGCCGTTGTATCAGCTGCAAACACCAGGCATGTTTTAAGCATAAAAGAAAATAATGAATTCAAACTAGTGTCTTCTACCTCCTACATACACGTCCTTCGCATTTTGTAATGAGAACTAACATTCAGAATGATGACGCGCAGGACTTCAAAGTCCAGGGTCAGCAAAGAGCAAACTGTGCTTCCTTCTCTACATCCACAAAGGCAGAAAAAATATTCTCACATATTTTACAAAGATTTCTAAGAGCATTTCTGAAAATAAAAATAATCATATCTGGGTTAATTGCGTTAATCAGTAAGAAAAAATCCAAAAATCTAAAATCTACCCCAATACCCCATTTTCTGGGCATTTCTGTTCATAAGAGATCTGTGTCCGACAAAGCCTCAGAGCTGTGGTGCATGGCTGGGCCCTTGCTGTGGGCAGGGGGCTGCTGCCTCCCCACCGCCATTGACCCCACCGGGGGCCGTGCACAGCCTGCGGGACACCCTGCTCTGCAGCCCCTGTCCCCCGGCCTCCCATCCTGCAGAGGCATTTCCAGCTCAGCTGTATCCACTTCCTCCTATAGGAGGGGTGTTAGCTGTATCCAAAGGTACATTTTTATTTTCATGGTTATACATTTATTCTAATCTGTACTAGGGAAAAAACACTAAAACTAGCACATCAAAACCATGATTTCATCATTGCTCAGCGAAGCACCAAAAAATGAGACAATTTGAAGTTAACTTTTAAAAAAGTAAGTAAATGGCAATAGAGGGGTGGGGGCTGTGGTGAGAGCAGGGGGATGATGACCCACTGTGGGGGTCTGGGGGCCACTGTGTCTCATGCCCTCCTTGAAGGGCACCTCGCTCTCAGTGCTTAGCCTCCTGGACACATGCGTGTGCACACCCACACACAACCCTTCTGTTGCTCACTGAACAGGTACAGAGTGATGGCTGGAATCATCATGCTCATTTGCATTTTCCAGCTAAATGAGAGTTAACCCTGATCTCTTTTTTCTTTCAAAAATTGATGAAAACCCTTTGGAAAAAATTTTCATCATCTATATGTTTGTTTATAAGCTTTTTTTCTGACTATAGAGCTAACTCATGCTGTTGCCAAAAAAAAAAAAAAAAAAAAAAATGTAACTAGATAGAAATGCACGTGGTTAAAAAGAAACCAAAACCAAACAAAAATGTAGCAATTGCAGCCCAGGAAATAGAAATTAATTCCAGCCTCTCCCTTTCTCATCACACACACACACACACACACACACTCACAAATGCACAGGCGCATACACATGCACTATGCAGTCCTTTGCCTGCATGGCAGTCTCCTCTTTGCACAGTTGTCCCACATATAAATTTCAGTTACCTCAGCTTAGTTCGGTAACACCAGTCCCAACAGCACGGTTCAAATCTCAGTTACCCTGGTGTGTGATCTGTGAATGATCTGTGAATGACTGCATGGAAGACAAGCTTGGCTGCCAGCCCTTCAGCCGGGAGTCACAGACGCACACCACGCCCCAGGACCGCACCTGGGCCAAGCGCAGGCCCAGACAGCAAAGCACATGGTCGCAGTTGTGCTGCCTCCTTGTCTCCCAGGCATGAGCTCTGGTGGCATCTTAACAAAACGCGTACTGAAGGGAATTGGCCGGCAGGGACAGGAGTGCACAAGGAGCTGCAGAGTGACAACGGTGGGAGTGAAATTCACATGGAGTGAAAATGGGGCTTGAGGACACAGGCACCGCCGCTGGGCAGCCCCTAGGAAGCGGAGAAGGTCACGTGTCCACGTGGGGAGCACAGTGGGATCGTGAGCAAAGCCCTCCCATGGGAAATGGGCTGGCAAACCCTTCTAGCTAAGGGAACACTCGCCTTTCCTGGCATTGAGAGTGCAAAGGATGAGATGCTCAAAGTTGACCCAAACCTAGAAAAGAACAGAAATTCTCCAAGGCATAGAAAATACGCTCACTCTATGATGAGTTACACAGAGTGGCGGGGGGCAAGGCAAGCCCTGTTCAAACTACTCTTGATAATTTTTTACAAAGAAATAAAACACTTTATTTCTCAATGCTTCTATTGTTTTAAATTACAATTGACTAAATAAAAATTACATATGAGAAAAATATAACTGCTTTTCACCGCCTATACATTGGAAGTGACAGGAAGAGTTTTCCAAGGTCACGGAACCATCAGACTGTCCCAGGTGACCACGGAGGTCGCTCAGCGTGGCTTTGGCTGGCGTGGGCGGAGCCATGCTCTGGCTGCGCCGTGCAAAGCAGGGACTGCTGGGTATTAGAAGTGGAATTACTCTGCATTTAGTTTTTCTTCCAACCACACATCGGACCTTTTGTCTATGCCAAGGCCCCTAGAAGCACCTCGTTCTTTTTAATTGTTGCGTAGGAACCAACTGGATTCTGCAGGATCACCATCATTTCCTGAACAAAGCCTTCTGGGTGGATTTTTAGACAGTGCGTTTTTAAGGTATTTTTGTTTAACTGTGGCAAACAGCACCGCAGAAGAGCACACCCACACTTCCTCAGGGTCAGCTCCTGACACTGCCGTGGCTGACACTGCCCCTCCTGCGGGCACCTTGCCGCCTCTGCCTCCTCCTGCTCCTCCTCCTCACCGTACTCTTACCATTGCTGCTAAAGTGCAGAGAGGCTCTTCGTAGGCCAGTGTTGTCATTTCTTGTCCCGAGCGTGGTGACCCTGGACAATTGGCCTGGGTTTTCTCATCTATAAAGAGGGATAACAACATGCACACGGCTCTCAGAGTGGTTTCGGGATTAAACAAGGTGTTGTATCTAGAGTGTTTAGAACACTGACTGGCAGTTAGTAAGTGCTCAATAAATAATAGAAACCACACGAGTGGAAAGAGACTCCTAATCCATGTGAGTGTGTGGCCTCTGTTTCCTGCGGACCTTCTGGGGCAGTTTCTCAGCCTCAGCACAGTTCACCCCTGGGCTGGATGAATCTTTGTCCTGTGCATTGTAGGATGTTTGGCAGCATCTCCTGGCTTCCCTTACTGAATGCTAGGAGCACCCTCCAGCCAGGACAGTGACAAATGTCTGCAGACGCTGCAAGTGTCCTCAGGAGACAAAACTGTCCCCAGTACCACTGGCCAGCACCACTGGCCCAAGGTTTCATCCCTTTGCTTTGAATAGTTATTTTATTTCCTACAGCAGATTCTCAGCATGGATTAGGGTAGGGCCACCTGTGTCACAGACTCAAATAGCCACAGGGGCACAAAAGCACAGTGCAGAAAGACAGAGCAAAATAAACAAAGGAAAAAAGGTATTTTTGAGATAATAGGAGAGATTTACATCAAATGGAGCATTAGCTGACATTATGGAATTACTGTTAATATTGAAGAGTGTGATGATGACATTCTGAATTCATATGATGCCTCTGATTTACTTCAAAATACTTTAGCAAAAACAAAAACAAAAAAACCCCACAGATGACAAGAGTTGCCGGTGGGAACACAAGAGTGTCGGGAACGTGTTCGTCTTTAGAGAGGAATAAAACACCTAGTTTTGGACGTGGGAACTGGGCTCCCGTAGGAGACCCAGGAGGCTGTGTCGCAGAGACGGCTGGATGTATGCTCGGGGCCGGGGGCCGGGTGGGGTCCTCCCCTCACAGGCTGTGCTTGTGCAGAGGGTCGTCCGGGAAGGCAGAGCCAAGCGCTCAGGCTCTGGGGCCACTGACCTGGGCTCAAACCCTGCTGCTTCCTCTTCCTGCTTGTAGGGTTTTAGGCAAGTTGCTCCTCTCTGAGCCTCAGTTTCCACCCATGTGAAATGGGGCTAATCCCCACCACGCTGTGCAAGGATGAAACGTGATGCAAACGCCTCTGGCGCGGTCTCCGCCACACGGCGAGTACTCCCTGGAAGGGAACTCTCAGAATTGAAGAAGTTGAAACTGTGTAAGCGAACGGAAGCCCCAAAGGGCAGGCTGAGCGGGAAGGGTAGGGAGCCGCGGACAAGCCCCGAGAAACACCACCGCTTAAGGTACAGGCAAAAAGCAGAAGAACCTGCAGTGACCAGGCAGGAGAAGAGCAGTGTCCGGAGCTGGGGAGGAAGGGTGCCAAGGGACCATGCAGTGTCCTCAGCTGCAGGCTGAACACATCACAGACTTTGTTACAAACCCACCCTAGGACGGAATCTGGTTGTTCTCACCCAGTCCCCCGGCTTCTGACGTGACAAGGAAAGAGTTTCATTCGATTCATTCTGCCCACGTCCTCCTCACCCCCTTGGTGAGGGAGGGGTCCCCACCCCAGCACTGAGGAGCTACCAAACACTCAACTCCCGGCTCTGACAGTCTGGGCACCGACCCTCACAGCCTCGGGGGAAGGACACCATGGGTCACACAGGCTGCACCCAGAGTTGGCTGGATGAAGGGGCACTATGGGAGGGGGCACCCCGAGTCCCCACAGGGGGGGTGACTGGCAGCTGACGGGGAACTGTGGTGGCCTCCCCAGCACAGGCAGGCACTGTGCCCAGCCCCATGATGAGGTGGTGGCTGTCTCCACAGTGGCAGGGCTGGGAGAGGAGCTCCAGGCAGGCCCTTCGAGACTCCTCCAGTCTCACTGGGCCTCCGGGCAGCACACAAGACTGGGGTTCAGTTTTAGGTGTTTACAACACAAAATACTGTTGGTATTCAAAGCAGAAGAAACTAGGCTGACCTCATCTCTCATCTAGTGCCCACGGGGTGCAGGTCCCCCACGGCTCCCACTGTGTCCCTGGGAGGGACATTTGACCCGGTGGTGGCATCTGTCTATCTGAGAAAGGACACGTCAAGCTGGGGCCAGAGGAAACACTCCCGGCCGACCTCCCTGTAGTCCGTCTACCTGGGCTCACGGTGACGGCCTGACAGCTTCAGTCACACGAAGCGTGACGCAGGCCGCAGTACGCATGCTCCGCCTGGCCAGGAGCCACCTACGTGGAGTTCTGTCTCCACTGACATTTTAATCCCATTTACGTATTTGTAAACAGGTGACTTTGCATATGGCCCAAATCCAAGGGGCACAGGGCTCGATCACATGTCCCCTCCCGACCCACTCTCAGCCATCCGCACCCTCTTGCTGGAGCAGCCAGGGTTTATGCCGGGACATTTGCACAAACACGTTTGCTTCAGTGAGATAAGTACCGTGACGCCCCCACATCACAACTGCTACTCAAGCCCAGCCACCAGCCCACAGTCACTGAAGTGCACGTGGGGTTTATTGAGACACAGCCTGTGTGAGGCCCAGCTCGTGGGTGACGCACCCACAAAAGACCGGCCTGTCCCCACCTGAGCAGCACCCCGCGCGCCACGCTGACAAGGAATCTCTTTCTGTTTGCTCCAGCGACTACTTTCCACGACTGCCTGTTACCCGTCCTGAGTGACTGGCTGGCTGCTGCTCCGATGGAAGCACATTTGCAGGAGCTGCGGGAACTTCCATCCGTTTCTACGGGTCACGCCGGGTGCACCACGGCTCTGCGTGCTGAAAACTGCAGCGTGCTCCACTGCACGGGACAGTGCACGCACCACCATCTGTATTCTCACCTACTTTTATAAAATAATTAAAGCCGTTTACCGCTTAGAGAATCAAGGCTGCAAGCTTGTGAAAAGGAACTCTCACAACAACATGTGAAAAGGAAACTCTCGTTTAACAAGTGTCGGTGGCACTGGCAACCTCTCACCAATCTGGCAGAGCTCGCCGCTGACGAAGGGTCCAGTTAGGCCCGGGGAATCTAGAATTAAAGGCCCCACAAACATCAGAACATTTTGCAAAGTGTTCCCCATTCTCTTCTCTGTGTTTTTCTTTTGAATGTCCATACCGTCTCCTGTCAGTGTCCCCTGCTTCCCTCGCTAGCGCCACCACCTCCAGGAATGACCGCAGGTTCTGTCTCTGACCCTGCTCACTTCAGAGAAGGCTTTGTTAATGGTCTGATGTGAGGGGAAAATGCAATGACATCGCTGGGATTTCAAGGCGCAGAGTGGAGAGGAGACGCGCGGATGAGTCAGACCCCAAGACTACATCATTCACGCTCAGATTCAGCAGCAGCAGCTATGACACAAATGTTCCATGTTATCATCACTCAGTTTAGATAAGTGTCAGAAAGGTCAGGTGGTTTTGGAACAATCTGGGATGTTCACCTTTGCTGCAAGAGAGGATGAAAGAAGAGAGAGGAAGAGTATCTCTTCACCATTAATCCCATCACAGCCGACTGTCGGTGCACAGCCGTCCGCGTGCCTTGCCTGCTCCTGCCCACGCAGCGGGGACTCGGGAGCCGACTCCTGGACCCCCGCAGTCCCCTCCAAGCAACAAGCTCTGGCAGCGTGGGTGGGTTCCGGAGCTGTTTCCCGCCACTGGCCGCTGTCCTAAGGCTTCCACCACCGCATGAGAGAGCCCCTCGGAAGGGGGTGAGCCCAGTGCCCACCTCCCCATGCCCCATGGACCTACAGGGCTGGGCTTCTCCATGTTTTAAGAGCAGAGAATCTGGAGAAGTGTAATATCAAAAACGAAATTACAATAATTGTAAGTCCTTATTTTGAAATAATTTGAAAAACTGTCATCTCTCATAAACCTTTCATGGCAGCCCTTGGTGCCCTCACCCCAGTCCCTGCGATATGACCCCATGTGGAAACTGAGTCACAGATGACCCACACAGATGAGGTTATTGGGGTCGCCTTACTCTGTGTGAGCGCTATCCTTATGGAAGAGGGAACCGGGGCACAGACGCACGGGGAGAGCGCCACGTGAAGGTGGGGACAGAGACCGGGGTGCGTCTACAAGCCGGGGAGCACACGAAGATGTCCTCATTCTGTGTGAACTGCCCAGGCTTGATTGGGACAAAGACGGAACGAGGAAAGACAAAGGAGGAGCCCTGCGTGTGTGTGCGGGACGTGTCGGGTCTGTGACGGGCGATGTGGGGGAGGCTGGCCGGGCCACGCCAGGAGCATGTGTGTGGAAGACGACCCCACTGAGTGCCACAGTGGCGGGAGCTGAGAAGTTGTGACAGAGAGAAATGCCAACCCTGTTTCTCCGGCCAGCCGTGCCGTGGCAAGTGTTCCTTCAGACTGAGGCATCGTAAGGACAGACACTGTGGACAGTCCACAGCCACACTCTGCATCATTGTCCCGCGTCCTGGGCCCTGCCTTCCTGCTTCAACACCGACTTGGGCGTCTTCAGCATTTCCCAAGGAGGAGGCAAGGCAGGGCTGTGCGGCCGGGCCCCCAGCTCATGCGGGGGGTTGGGGGTGCAGGAGGGAGAGGCACGAGAGACTGCAAAGAACGGGGTGCCCTGGCACCCCCGGACTGCAGCAGGTCACTGCTAAGCACCACTGGTTTCATGAAGCAAGGGCCCCTCGAGCCGCCCGGCTGCGTTCGCCCTCCCGGCGGTGTTCCCGGGGAGGGGCTGCGGAAGTCGTGCGTCTCTCCTTCTGGGAAAAATGAAGAAAATGAGCAGAACTGGAGCACTCGCCGGGCTGAGGAATTCAAGCACCCCGATGGGTCTTCAGAGCTGAACACAGCCGGGCCAGGTTACGACAGACGCCCAGGCACAGAATCCTCCTGCTTTGTTTGGCATCTTCATGGCCCCTGTGATTAGAGCCTCTGCACGTTAGCACAGAACTAAGGATCCAGTCAGGAGCTGGGAAACCACTGGGCCTGAGACAGCACTGAGGACCTGACACAGACACCCAGCATTTCCGGCCAGGGCTGCCCCTGTGACAAAGGCCTTGGTGTGTACCTGAGCCTCCCCCCTGGCTCCTGCAGGGCTCTGTCTGCGGGTGCCCTGGATCCGTGGGCTCCTTTCTGAACCAGCGGCTAGACCACAGAGGACTGCAGAAAAGTCTGGTCCATCTGTGGACTCAGACGTCCCCTTTCAGTGGTCCTGACCCCAGTGGAGGCCCCTGCTGTTCCGAGGAGAAGCAGAGGGTCCCCCTGAGAGACGGTGGCGCTCTCCATGTCTTCAGAAAGGACCTCGCCATTGCCCGAGGCCCACTAGAGATCTCAGAAAGACAAGAAGAAGATAAAACGTGGGCTGCATCTCCCAACGGGCCTCCATGCACGGCGCATGTGCGGAAAATTAGGTGGCACCTCAGACGGCTCTTTCTTGTACAGGTGCACGTGATGAGGAAGGGCTAGACACCCACCTGTGGAATGCTGGGTTAGGAAACCAGAAGAAGACTCTTGTTTCTCTTATTTTGTCCAAGTTCATTTTTATGTGCATGATCTACGGGAAATGTTCTGGGTCATTTTCTTCTTTTTACACATCTAGTGGCAGGCATTGATGCTGGTATTTTCTTTTTCCGGGAAGCACAGAATGCTCTTCATAGAACATGCCAACATGCTTAGCTGTTTCACTTTTATCATGGGTTCATCAGCGTGTCCCTCTCGATACTGAATTGCTGGCTTAGTACTTCCTCAAGAAGGAGGTAGGACAGGTCCCTGGGAGAGGTGGTGAGCCGGTGGCACCAGGGACTAGCTGAGATGCCTCTGACGGACAAGGGTCAGGTGTGGCCGGCAGGTCTGAGGACAGCGGGCAGGGCCGGCAGGAAGGAAGCCGAGGGAAGTAAGTGGGGGTGCTGCAAGTGTGGCCCTGGGGCCGGTTTGCTGCAGGCCGTGCTCCGTAGAGCTGGGGTTAAGCCAGTGGTCACGGACAGCTGGTTAGCAGATGCATGTGGCTGTCAGAGGCTGAACCAGAAACCACATTTTAGCTCTAGACTTTGTCAACATCAGCATCTTTTGAGGCTCTCTCTCTTCTTTCCTACTTAGCTATCAGAGATAAGTGAACATCCCCTGTGGTCTCAGAGCCAGGTTCTTTCCTGCAAGGCCTTGCTTCCCTTGCTCTGACATGGCTGGGTGATGTGTGTCTCCTACCCTGGACAGGAAGCTGCTCGAGAGAAGGGGCCTTCCCTGTGTCTGGTCAACGGCTGTGTCCCAGCACCTAGCAAGGTGCACCCAATAAATATGTGCCAATCAGTTCATCAATTACACTAATGTATTCACCAGACTCAGGGCATCCCTCTGAACGTCGGTGCTGCTGGAAAATACAGCAAGCGAGGATGTATAGACGGGCTGAATAGCGCTGCACTCGGGCATACTTGGGCTGTTGCTAGTTTTGATTTGTTCGCTTTTCACATCCCTGATGCCATTGTGGGGAGTGTCCACCCCTTATGTGTTAATGGATATTGACAGAGCTCCGCTGACAGCACCTGGGAGCTGGAGGGAAAACAGAAAACAAAACAGACGGCTCACCCTCCAGTGGGGAAGAGCTAGACACACACTAAACGCTTAACAGGCAGGACAGGGTCTGCACCAAGAAGGAAACCAGAGCAGGGTGAGGGGACCAGGTGCCTGGGAGGGCAGGAGGGGACAGGGCGTGTCATGGCAGGGGAGCAGGGCCTCCAGAAGGCACCTGCAGCCACTGCGGGGGTTGTTAGCTCTTTGTGGTGTTTTTCTGTGTTTTGGGCTCTTTCTCCAAAAGTCAAGAGGGGAAAAAACTATTCACTTAATTATAGTTTCCAGGCACAGGAGCTCCAGTATTGGGGGCTGATGCGTGTGTCTCGAATTCCCCCTGGGGTGAGGGGGCTGTCCTGGAGGTCCGGAAGCAGAGTCACAGCTGGGGAGTGAGACTTTGCAGCCCTGTGGCCACCCTGAGTGGCCAGTCACGGGTGTGGAAGGAAGTCACAAAAGAAGGAGCACAGCAAGTGGCTCCTGCCCCACATGGCAGGCATCTGCCACCCTGTCCAGGTCAGCCAAGCCCTGGAAGCACCTACAGCTTACGTTTGTCTGTGTCCAGTTCTCTCCAAATAATACAAATGCTATTACAGAAGCAATTAGAAAATAACTTGCTAATGGAACAGGTGACTAACACTCAGACAATCTGAGGGTATTGCATCTGGCTCCGCAAGGGTCAACGCAGGCGCTAACTTTTGTCGTCCTGCGTTAGCCGCGAGCGCGCGCGGGTTCTCTGGTTCTTCGTTCCTCTTTCCCACTAAGGTGGAAATGACTGATGGGCCCGTGGGCACCCTCTCTTGGTTCTGCATATTCCCAGGGGGCAAAACCTCAGGAAGGAAGCTCCCGTGGCAGAACACTCCCCACCTATCAGTGGATGGGGGGTTGGGAGGGAAGGTCCTGGAAGTCTGTGCCTACCCTGGACGTTGCCCAGTGTCTGTGGCTCGCTAACATAGGGTGAGGCCCTGTCGTGGCATTAGGAGCAGAGACACCTGGGGTGGTTCTGCTTCCTTCACTTACCAGCTTTGAGCACGTGCCCTGACCTCAGGGCCTTTGTACCTGCTCCCTCTGCCAATAATACTCCTCCCAAGCACCCACACAGCACCTTCACTCCAGCCCAGCACCGTCTTCTCAGCGGGCTTCCCTGAGCGCCCTCTGTTAAACTGGGACCACCTTCATGCTCCTCCAGCTGACCAACTACATCCTTATTTGCTCAACACTCTCCCTCCAGTAAAACATAAACCCCACGAGTGCCAGGACTTGCTTATTTGTTCTGAGAGCATCCGAGGGCTGAGTTACAGGTGTTTGCCACCAGGGACAGCCGGGACCGAGCAGCCAGAGCAGATGCTACAGGGAGCATCCGTGCAGCCCTGCCCTGGGCTCCTGGCCTGTTGGCTGTCCATACACACCTGGCGAGGACTGGGCCTCGGGGCACTTGGGGTGCAGAGCCAGCCGCAGCCCTGTTCCTCCTCCAGGGCCCGCAGGGTGTGCACCAGCCCAGGCGTGCGGAGCATCTGCAGGCTGGTCCTGGGCCAGTGGCCCACACACAGCTCCCAAGATTTCAAAACAAGCCCCACATCCCACAGTTTCCTTTAACAATGAACATATCAAGTATTGAAAGGTAGAATTTCAGATCCAAGCAGTATCGGCCCTTGTCTGTGGAGCGCTGGAGGCTTTTCTAAGGGAAAATAGCAGAGAACTATTTTCCCCTCTCAAACATGCACTGCAGAAAGTTAAGAACCAGTTTCCTTCTTTTATTATGGTAAAATACACATAAAATTTCCCGTCTTACCCGGGTTCAAGTGCACGGCCCAGTGGAGTAGGTTATTATAGTAAAATACACATAAAATTTCCCGTCTTCCCCGGGTTCAAGTGCGCATCCCAGTGGAGTAGGTACGTTCACACTGTCATGCAGCACCACCACCCTGCACCCCAGAACTCCTTCCATCTTGTAAACTGAAACTGTCCCCACACTGACTCCCCGTCCCCTCCCCCCGCCACCCACCATTCTACTCTCCATCTCCGTCTCCATGAACTTGGCCACTCTCAGTCCCTCAGATGAGCGAATCACACAGCATTTGTCCTTGTGTGACTGTCCTATTCCACTGAGCATGACGTCCTCTCAAGGTGGAGCACGTGTCACAATGTCCTTCCTCTTCCAGGCTGAAGGTTATTCCATCCACCCGTAGGCGGACACTGGGTTGTCTCCGCCTTTTTTGTCCACTGTGAACAGCACTGCTGTGAACCTGGTGTGCAAATATGCACCAATTCCCTTTGAAACTCACGCACTGGTGCAGCGCTGTGAGTTAATACACTTCTCACCATCATGACGGGAGTGTCTAACTCCCGAGCAAGCCGTCTCTCCAGCCCCAGCTGTTCACTGGCGTGTTGTTGCATGAAGTCCCGTTATTTTTATAAATAACAGAGATTTCTGAGTGGGGGTGGGCGGAGGGAGAGTGAGCCCACGGCCACGTGTGTGCTGAGGCAGCCCTGCGGAAGACGTGGTGGTTCCCGAGGCTGTCGCGGTGGCTCAGGCAATGTCTTCTAGCTCTTGGTCTTTAAGCAGGCGGGGTGGGGCCCGAGCCTCCAGCAGGCGCCAACACACGTGGGCCAGAGAGGTGGAAGCGCCAGGCCCCACCTGCTGCAGGGGAGAGAAGACCCCGTGGGCCGGGCAGGCAGAGCTGGGACAGGGGTGGGGTGGGGGGTGGCTTTGTTTCTTGGGGCCTCTTCCTCTTCATTCCTCTTTGCCTAAAGTCGTCAAGGTCAGACTGCTCCTCCTGTAAAGGCGGCCTCGCCTGTGCCTGTGGAATCCGTGGTCCTCTGCCACACCCCGGACTGCGCCCCACGGACGTTATTTTGTCTTCTCTCGTCCTGGCTGGGCTGTGCTCTTAGGCTGGAAGCGCGTGTTCGGCTTCCCGACGATGCTATCCATTACACTGTCAGCAAAGCAGGGTGCCGCGCACGGGCCAAGTGTCAACAGAAGGTGAGGGAGAAAATCAGCCACAATCTAAAGCTAATTACCCTGCCTGGAAGTTAATTAAATACTTGTTAGGAGCAGCAGGGTAGATCCTAATTAAACTTGTCTAATAACAGTGCCCTGACATTTCCTGACACTGGGAATTCCTACCGGGCTTAAATAATTCTGCAGAGGGCAATAATACCTGTCATGTCGCCATGCGCGGGAGGACTCGGAGATGCACAGGCCACAGCACTTCCTGCACTAATTTGCCACACATGGAGCCTTCACATGTGTTTAATTTACACACGTGTTGATTTGGGGGAGCCTGGGTTGCTCCTAATGATTTTGTCGTTTTTCCCCTTTTCCAAGAGGAAAAGAAAAGGAACAAAAAATAACCAATGCTCTGCGGAAGCGGTCAGCAGCATTATTTTGTATGATTTGGTGTAATGATCATGATTAATGCTTGTTTATTGTTATATCTCTTGTGTTATGTAAATAAAGCTGTGGCCTTCTCCTTCCCATTTCTGGGTGGTGGGAGCCAGCGGAGGGAGGGCCCGGGGACCTGCCAGCCTGCCGCGTGCGCTCTGGGAACACGGGCATGGCTGGCCCCACTGGGCAGTGCCCACCCCGGAGTCACAGGCCGGGGGCAGCAGCCCTGCAGGTGGCGGGCACCCCCCTCAGCTCCCTCCTCATCTGCACCTGGGCCATGCAGAGGGGTGCAGGGAGCAGAAGCCCCACCCAGAGTACCCCTAAACACCAGCTGGTGAGAAGGTGGGGAGGCCGCTGCCCACAATGACTAGTCAAGGGGCTGTTTCTGCTCTTTAAGTTCGAGATGAAAGAAGTGGCGGTCGTGGAACAAGGCGCTGGGGACCGTGTGTGTTGGGGGTTTGAGCGCTAAGAACAGCAGGTGCACCTCATCATGCCAGAGACAGGCCACCTGGCCATGAGGAGCTTCAGATAAACCCAGGGCTTTCCTCTTGCTGGAAAGCATTGGGCTTCTTTTTGTCTTTTTGGAAAACATTTTAATACCTACACAATTTCAATGCTAATTTTTTTCAATCCTGACTCCCGAGCAGGTTCTGCTGTTCAGCTGATGGGCTGTGGCACCATTTTGCATAAGGGGTGACACCCCCTTGTCCTGGCCGTGCCCCTGAAGAGAATGATGCCCGTGGCAGCTATGTGATTGTCAGTAGCCCCCACTAGTCTGTGTCCACCACAGAGGAGTGCCGGATGTCAGGCTGTTCTCAGCAGGGCATGACGCCGACCCCAGACCCCTATCCTGGGGCATGTGAGGATGGGGGACTAATGCGTTCTGTTTCTGCACAAGGGGCTGCGTTTTGACCCAGCACTGGTGAGCTGCAGATCTGTCTCCATCTGCCCTTAGGAACTAGGACACGAAAGGGTTAAATCAAGCAGCACTTTCTTATTTTTCGCTTTCTCACCAAACAGTGTGAATTAATGAAAAGATGTAAGCACTCAGATCTTTTCTGGCAAGAATGCTTGTTGAAATAATCAATTAACCTTGGAAGATCAAATTGACAGGGCTTAAGTGCAAAGTTATTTAAGATGCCAGATTATCTAGCCAGATGATTGCATTTGTTGCAATGCAAGAAAGCAGCAAGAATGCTTTTGAGAAATTTCAAGGCTTCAGAAAGATTTAATGTTATTTCCCCACAGAATTAATCTGCCCATTAGAACATACTTTAACCTCTTACAAGTAATATCCTGGGATAACTTTAATTTACCTCTTTCCTTTATTCATACAGCGAAAATGATCCAAAGACAGCAAACATATAAATGAGTTTCAAGCTTTTGCTTGCATTTATTGTTATTTTAAAAAAATTAAATCAACTTTCAATTTGAATCACATTTTTATTTTAATTCAGATATTCTAAATTCACCAAACTGCCACTTGGATACCCTTTATTTTGTAGTAGACTGTGCTTGCTGTTGTATAATCAGGATGAGAACATTTTATTCCAGCATGCCTCTGTGATGAAAGCTATCCTTTTAATAACTCCTGGGCCAGTCTGATCATTTTTGCAGAAAATAACTGTACACTGCCCAGGGAAAAAACAACCCCTGAGAAATGCTGTCCGTGGGCACAGCCTGGGTCAAGCGGTGCTACCCCGACTCGGGAAACGAGAGGTGCCATGGGTGTTAGCTCTTGGTCAAACGCGAGGCAAACACTGTTTTCTTTTGGATTCGTGCTTATAGAATGATGTTAGAAGCAGTCAGTTTTCACGTGGTGCTTTAACTTACCCCCCTTTAAAAAGGCATTCACGAGAGGTAAGTATTGCTATAATTTGGAGCAGTAACGCTATAGAAGAGAGTATAATTCAGACTCCACGTACTCCGACCCTGGCTAGCTCCATGACAGTTTTTGTTTTTTATGAAGGCAGCCTGCTTGTTGGTAATTCCTTTAAATAAAGGAATTATTTTCCTAAGCAATTTGTTTTGATTGTGTTACGTTCTAGCTCGTCCTCCTCCGCTATGATGGAAGAAAAGCTAATCTGCTGGTTTACTATCTTGCCTCACATAAAAGACAAGTGGAAAATGAAATTTTCGAAAAGCTAAACTCCTAATTTTTGTGACAAAATGTGAATGAAAATGATGAACTTATTCATAAGAGATGAGAATTTTGAAATGAATGATTTATGGGTATAAGCATTAAAATATATTAATTTAGCACAGAGGCAGCAGATTTAAATGTTATTTGGTAGCTGAGCAAAAAGGACGTGCACAATTACGTTGAGGTATAAACAATGTGCTTAGCAGTCCTGCTGTTGGAAGGAGGGTGAATCTAGCAGCTTTAGGGTGAGTGAGCCAGTTGGCTGTGGGGTCCAGTGGAATGCAGCCAGAGGCTCACGTCTCGATGGAGGCTGCAGTTGCCAATGCACCCCATAAACTCCTTTTGAGTGGTACAGGTTGAGTTCGTTGGTCTGTGGTTTGGCATTCTGTACGAGCACATCTCCAGCTGTGACTCGGGGCTTCTCAATCTCGGCACTCTTGACATTGGGGCTGGGTAATTCTTTGTTCTGGGGGTTGCTGTGTGCATTATAGAATGTTCAGCAGCATCCCTGGCTCCACCCACTCGATGCCAGTAGCACCCCTTCGGTCCCCCAGTTGGGACAATTGAAACTGTCTGCAGACATTTCCAAATGTGCCCTGGGGAACAAACAGCCTCTGAACTGAGAGCCACTGCTGGAGCCGACAGCAGCCCGGGCACGCACTGTGCTAAGCCCTGGCGGGAGTGACCTGCCGGGAAGCTAAGGAAACATCGGGTCAGGGCTACTCCAAAGGCTCCGAGCATAACATGTATTTATAGTTTAACTTCACAAGTTGTATTAAAGGGGACATCCGAAATTCTAAAATTTCAGGCCCCATAAAATAAGGACCTACACCTAGGTCTCAACACAGTTGCTATTAATCAAGTTATTTTTCAGAGCCAGAATCTGTCCAAAGTGCCTCCTACACTTCCTTGTGTCAGTCAGTTTGCTTTGCATTCAGCTAAAGTGTGCTGTGCGGCTGTCCCTCGTGGAGCCCAGGAGGTTTTGAGCAGAAGAATCAAGTCCTCCCCCACCCCCCGCCGACACAAATGTCACCTCCTGTACTCAGAGAACTCCTTGGCAGGATAAACCCTTTGCAGTCCAGGAAATGGCAGGATCCTGTTTTCACACACTTGAGGATTTCACCAAATATAGGTTGCCAACAAAAAGTTACACTTATTTTTTTTTATAAAGGTACCTTTAGATTAAAAATTCTTTGAGAAATAATCAGTCCCTGCCAACATGTTCTTAACTCTTAAAACATAATGAGGAGAGTTAAGATCATATACTCATACATTGTGGTGGATAGATGGATGGATGGTGGATGGATGATGGATGGAGGGAGGGAGAGATAAATGGATAGATGGGGGGTGGATGGATGAATGGACAGATAGATGGGTGGGTGGGTGGATGGATGGAGAGATAGAAGGATGGGGGGATGGAAGGATGAATGGACAGATGGATGAGTAGGTGGGTGGATGGATGTAGAGATGGAAGGATGGGTGGATGGATGGATGAATGGACAGATGGATGGGTGAATAGTGGATGGATGTATGGATGAAAGGATGTATAGATAAAAAATAGGTAAAGATTCTGCCTTTTTCTTTTAATTTTTTCTTAAAAGAGAACACACACACAACCAAACTGTCATCGGTGATTAGCTATTGTCAGAGGAACTGGGAATTTGTGGAGTATTAGCATGGCTTTGAGAGACTTTTCACTTTTCATTCTGTACTTTTCTGTAATGTTTGCATTTCCTTGCTATGAGTGTGAATTGTTTTTTTAGAGTTGGGATTGCCTGGTTGACATGATAATGGGCTGTTTGTTTTCTTCTTTATGAGAAGAATATTTTTAATGACTAAACTTGGAGAAATGGGCCCCCTAGGAGCTTCCTGTCGTGTAATATGATTTATGCACTTGCCTCATTTTTGATGAACCTGATGGACACATCTCTGTCCTCGCCTGGTGCTTACGTATGCCCCAGTCATGGGTTTCTCTGAGACACTGGGTTTTCCTCCTCGTCTCTGGCTGTCTTGTCACTCTCCCTGCTTGTCGTGCTGTGTCCAAGCCTGCCCTTCTCCTACATGGACTATGCCAGTGACCCCCAAGCCGCTCCCTCAGCCCTGATCTTCCTCCCGAGCTGGGAATCCCCAGACACAGAACATATGGAGCTGTCATGAGAAATGCAAAGTGGAGCCACTGTCCAGCCACCTCGATGACTGCACGTGCACCCCACCTTCACCTCAGTTTCCTCATGCCCCAAATGGAAGTCACCATTGCCTGCACTGTCCCTGCCTCTCAGGACAGACGCTTCCACACGTCCACGCCCTCAAGCCAGAAAACACCAGCACTCACGGCTGAATGTGCTTCAGCCCCAAAGGGCAGAGAACTGCAGACAGAACTTTGAGAAATTATCCTCTGCACACCTAAATTTAGATTCAAATTTACTTACCCTTCCTTGGGTATGGAAGGTTAGGGTTAGAGGTAGGGTTACACGTAAATATTATGGGATATAATTACTACCATCTCCCTTACATGGAGCTAGCACAAAGAAGGATCCTGGGTTTCTATGTCTTTAAACAAATGACAGCCCCCTGTGACATGCTTCACAAGGCTGGGTGGGAGCATGTCTATGTGCCAAGCCTGCCCTGCCTCCCGACTTCCCCTCACCCTGTCTCTTCAATCCCTGTTTAATCTTCCTGTATTTGGGGTCATTTAAAGCTGCCTCAGTCCTCTGGTGAGGGAAGCAATAAGGAAGTAACGTCCACATGGTGAAATCAGGTGCTGGCCCTGGCACAGCACAGAAGGGAGCCTGTTCGTGCACCCCAGGTGCACCAAGCAGCACCAAGCCAGCTCCTGTCCCTACACCAAGGGCTCCTCACAAGAACCCGCCATGGACCAGCCATTCCCTGTTTCTCTGGGGCATCCCAACCTGTGAGCAGGAATCTCTGCCCAGTGTAGAACCCTGATTTCTGCCCTCTGACCTCCTGCCCTTCCCTGCCCTGGGTGCTCATGTGCACTTGCCCAGTGCCTGCCCCTCAGGTGCAAGGCTCTACTCCCAGCAGTGGCTCCTTTGGGACATTCTGTCCTTCCACAAAGTTGTCCAGAGCCGCTTCCTGCCATGGCCGAGGCAGCTGCTGCCTCCTATCTGGAACGCATGGCTTCCCAATTTGACAAGTCCCTTGGAAGAGCCATGCTACATTTCCTTTGCACATATGTCTTTGTGACAAAATAGTGTGTGTGACAAAGCTGAGTGATCCACCTGCCTGTGCAATTAGCAACTGTGGGCACGTGTTGTTGACTTTAGTATCAATGTGCTGCGACTGCCTTGGTCTCCTCCAGCCCTCCCCGAGTATCCCCAGTTATTTCTGGGGGTCTCATGTGTGCCCAGGGCTCGCCCTCTGCAGCCTCTGGTCTGGCTCTTTGGTTGCTGTTCACAGAAGGCGGTGCTGTCCGACCAGCCCTCAGCACTACCAGCACTGGGCTGGGGTTCTAGCGGGTCCACACCTGGCAGCAGGCACAGTGGAGGGTCGGTGCTGGCACTGGAGCCTGAGCTTCTGGGGTCCAGCTGCCTCAGGCACTGCCATGGGCTCTCCTAGGTCATGCCGGTAACCTGCAGGGGGTAGGAACCATGTGAGACCAGCGCACCCCAAGAACGCCATGCAGCCTGTAAGGGCAGGACCACATAATGGGCAGAGGCTGTCTTGGCACTCTGCGCTAGGATGGGACTCTCAGCACCTGCGGCCTGCACTGTGTGACCTTGGCAAGTTGCATGGCCTCTATGAGCCTCTGCGTCTGCCTCTGTTTGGTGGGCGTGGTATGTCCCCCTGGGTCATTTGGACAAGTAAGCAACATACCAAAGGGAAGCACCTGATGTCCCACTTGCGCCTACGATGGTGGCTGTATGTCAACAAACACGGGTGAGCAACTGCCTTCTCAGTGGGTGGCTGCTTCTGCGTTTGCGCATGGATCCAACCAACTGGGGACGGTGACCACGCACTGGCTACCAACCCCAGGTCTGCTGTCTCAGGATCCCCACGGGATAGAGCCCAGGATCCCCCACACTTTGCAAGGCCCCAGGCAGCTCCTGTACATGCTGCTAAGCTTGGGTGCACATTCTTAGACTGGATACTTCTTGATTTTGTTCGTTATCTGTATCTCCTACCAAGACATCCACATTTACTGACTTGAAAGCACCACGGGTCAGTTAGTGCAATTGCCTGAATCAACCTTTTACCAAATAATTTCTCTCTCCTGTGGCTTTTTAAATTCTTTAACCCCACTCTCTAACCACAGGCACAAAAAGATCAGGCATATGTATACGCCACTGCCAATAGCAACATAAGGTACCTCAGGCCCCACTGTCCCCTGGGGGTGTCCAGCAGCAAGGTGAGGACACAGCATTGCCGTGCCAAGGACAGGATCACGTTGGCTTGTTGCTGGTCACAGAAAGTGTTTCTGAGTCGTAGGAAAGGCCTGAGTGTGGAGCCCCTGCCTGCCGAGCCTAACCAGACAGCAGCCACCACAGCTAGATCTTCCTTTCTGCAGGCTGGGTCTTCACTGGCAGTGAGTTGCACACTCCACTCCTGGTAATTACACCAAAGACATCGTTTTTATGCTTTCAATGTACCCCTGAGCATGAAGCCACAGAAGCGCACAGAGAAGCCAGGAAGTCACAGCTGCGGAACCACATGTGACACGGGCTCCTGAGTCCGGACGTGGGCGATGATTTAAACCCTCACCCGCCACAGCCGCCCTGCATCAGCTCCGTCCAGCCGAGCAAATCACAGCTTCTCAGCTCCTTGTCACTTTGGCTGTGACTTCATGGCCTTAAATATCTGCCTGAAAAGCAAAAACTTCAGCTAATATTCACAGGCTTGGGCACACGATGCCAAACAAGGCCTTTCAACCGAAGAGGTGTGTTTTGTTGCTGTTGTTTTGCACACATCATTCGGATTCCTGCAAGGGAGCTCAAAGAAATGTCTTTCATACTCTGTTAGGAACACAGGTAACCATTGGAAATGGGAGACTCACAGAAAACTGTCACAGAAAAATGTCCCTAAAGATTGCACCATGCCAGGCAGGCCATGTACACGGGCATGGCCTTTTTCGGGGGCTGCTGGGAGAGGCTGCTCGCCAGCTCGGCCCACGTGGGCTCTGGGAGTCCCAGCCGTGGTGGGCCCTGGGCCCTGGTCCATCTGACTTGCTGAAGACAACAGGAATGGAGAGTTTCCCCAACACTTTGCCGGCACCATCCTCACGTCTTTACATGTCTTTATATGGGTTGGCTCCGTGTGCCCTGGAGCACCCTGCACAGTAGGGTTCACCTCTGTGACCACACCTGGTACAGAGGAGGAAACTGAGGCAAGAGATGTTGAGTGGCTTGGCCAGGGTCACACAGCTGTTAAGGAGCAGAGCGAAGGTTTGAACTGAAGGACTCTGGCTCCTAAGTCCACCCTGGGGACCATGTCAGTAAATGTCTAACCCAACACAGTGTTTCCTAAATGGCTCACGCAGATGCACCCACCGTCTACACATGCACACAATTCACAATGTGTTCCCGATAGGAAGCTGGTGATGCCCTGGGCCAGCCGGGCTGAAGACCCACCAAGTCCTTCCATCCGGGACCTGCCTGGATTCTGTTTTCTTTGGCGGCTTCAGTATGTCTCCTTTCTGAGCCTTGTTCACAATGACTGGACATTAGCCACGAGGTTCTGGTCCACTGAAAATGGCGCGGCAGAAATGCAGTTGTATCAGGGGCAGAATTTGGCACTCGGCAGTGTCGCCAGCCGGCGCTCTGGAGATCTGAGTCTTTGTCCCACGTGCTCCCGCAGAGGCCCCCGGGAGTCTGCGGATATGACGAAACACTCCAGAGAATAGCAGGGACTGTGGCCTGCTCTGCTGACTGTGGGTGAGGACAGCCCTGTTCTTGACCACGCTGAGCTCATGTGTTGTGGGAACTGTTCCTGAGTCACATGCCACCACAGACATGTCCCCCTGAAGGAACAGCACAGAAAACCAGCAGTAGGAAGGGGAGAAAGGAAAAATCTGACCCTAACGTGTCTAGGCCTGGATGTGTTAGAGAAGCAGCCTTCATCAGCAAGCTCGCATGTGCAAGATTTATCAAGGCCTTATTGTATTTTATCTAACTCATTGATTTCAAGCCTCCAACCTTGTTTCCCAGTTGAAGAAAACTTGAGCCTGAGTCTTCTTGGGAAGTTCCAGAACGTGTACAGTTTTATAAGGTTTTCCTTTGTTTTTGTGGGAGGAGTTGCTGGGGACAGGGGCCGTGAGTCTGTCTGCCTGGTTGAGAAGCTGGGGCTCTGTCCCAGGCACCTTCCTCAGGGGCCACCTGGGGCTGCCAGACCAGAGCTATCAGGCAGAGACATGATATGAGCCACATATGTGAGTTTGAATTTTCTAGTAGCCACATTTTAAAAAGTAAAAAGAAATAAGTAAAAGTGATTTTAATAATATATTTTGTTTACCGCAATGTATAAAAAATGCATTCTTTTCAATCCAGCCATCACGTACCTTGGTATTGCCCAAATGAGTTGAAAACATATATCCACACAAAAACCTGCACAAAATGTTTAACACAGCTTTATTCATAATTCCCCAAACTTGGAAGTAACCAAGGTGTCCTCGGGTAGATGACTGGATAGACAAACTGTGCTACATCCGGGCAGCAGAAGCCGTTCGGCACTGTAAAGAAATGAGCTCTCCAGCCACGAGAAGATACAGAGGCGGCGTGAATGTATGTTACTAAGTGAAAGAAGCCGTTTGTAGAGGCTTCGTGCTATACGGTTTCAACTGTAGTCGGCCCCCTGCGTCTGTGGGTTCCCCTTCTGTGAATTTGAACAACCACAGATCAAAATTATTCTTTAAAAAGGAAATTTTGTCTGTACTAAACATGTACAGACCTTTTTCTTTGTCATTATTCCCTAAACAAATACAGTATAAAAACTATTTACACAGCGTTCATCTTGTAGTTGATATGATAAATGACATAGAGATGATTTAAAGTATAAGGGATAACATGCACAGGTTTCATGTGAATTCTAGGCCATTTTATATCAGGGACTTGAGTGTCTGCCAATCTTGGTATCTGAGGGGGGACCTGGAGCCAATCCCCCGTGGATACCGAGGGATGACTGTATGTGACATGGACTCAGTGACAATGACGTGCCAGCGTCGGTTTAACCATTGTAGCCACAGACCATCACCCAGGGGGGATGTGGATAGTGGGGAACGCACCTGTATGGGTGGAGAAGGAGCATATGAGATAGCTCTACATTGCTGACTAAGGAAAAAGAATCAACTTTTAAAGAATTAAAGTTAGTTTTATTCAGAAGCCTTACTGAGGACTGTAGACCTAGAGGTCCTGCCAGGCTGCTCCCAGGGGTGGGTTCAGTGCGTGCAGGGATTTGGGTTTGGGTGTAAGAGCACATCTGGTTATAGATAACATAGGCATAACCACGAGCCCCGTCAAACTTTATCTACGTGTACGAAAAAACCAGGATAGGGTCATTTATCTCTTAAGGACCACAGTGACTCAGGCAAGACATGTGGGGCTGTGCAAACGTTCTGTTTTGTTTGTAAAACATCTTTGGAGAGCTGCAGGTTGTCACGGAGCCGGGGTTGGAGAAATTATGCTGGTGAGCAGAAATGAGCCAATGTGGCTTCTTTTTGCTGAGAACCTAAAACTGCTTTACAAAATAAGGTTGTTAAAGTCACATTCTTTTTTGATAATAAATCTTCAAGATCCAACGTGTACTTACACACACCTGACTCAGAGGAGCCCCGGGGTCGCTGCCAGCTCCCACCCTGCCCGGCTGCTCCGAGGCCACACCTACACTGGCCTGGTTATCAGCTGGAAAGGAAGCCGCAGGGTAGGGACATGCAAGGGAAAGGAGAGAGAGCTTGAGGCCTAAAACACAGAGTCTTTGTCTTCTAGCATCCTCCTGGCAGAGGGGAACCCCTCAGTTATTCCAGCATCTTGTCTCTATACGCCAAATGCACAATGCCTGTAAGATTACACAGTCCGATGGGTGAGCTGTGCATGTTTCAGCTCACTGCTGGGCACAAGCACTTCAGCAAAGCAAGGGCCTTTTCCTTACTTCACTTCATCTTTTCTAAACACACCAGTGGGCAAAGCTTTATGTTTGAGTGTTCGAAGCTTGCGGTCTGCAATATTTAGAGTCTTTTTCCCAGTTTTATTTCACGATAGAGTCCCGCTAGAGGAGTGGGCCCTTGCAGATGTTTGGTGCATACGCACTGAATTGAACGGATAACTATTACCTTAGACAAGGCCTGTGTTTTAGGGCAATTAAATAAATAGGTAATAGAAATTCTCTTGCTTTGCTATATAACGTGGGAAGTTAGTTTTAAAATAGAGCTTTAGAAAAAAGACAAATCATAAAACATAAATTATTTCATGTTAGAATAGGCTGCTTTACATCTAAAATCCATTTATGGAGCATTTTAACGATTAACTGCTCCACTGAAAATGCAGGTTGTTACTGATGAATAAATCTGATACGTATCAAAATAGTCGCTCTGTGGATGATGTGAGCCATAGCAATAATGACCCAAAGCTCACATTCCACAAGTCCTTTATGGGTGTCAATTACTCCCTCCCCCTGCAGCCCAGAGAGCCCTCGTGCCCATCCCAGGTGGCAGGTGGAGCTGTCCACGTCCCAGACGAGCCAGACCACCTCAGGTTCTGATCCCAGCTCAGTTGTTTGCTAGCACGGCCAAAGTTGCTTTTCCTCCTACATAACATGCGGCGAGCAACCACCTTTCTTCATAGAGTTCTGGAGGCTTCTACGAGAAAGTTCACAGAGACGAAGGCAGCACCAGGCACACAGTGAGTACCCAGTAAATGCTAGAAACAGAAGCTCTTCCTACCTACTAATAAGAGCTCCTCCTTGGGGAAGGCACCAAAAGACAGAGCCAGCCTGCAGTAATAGTTACTGGGTAAGTGAAAGAATGAGTTGATTTTTAGGAGGTTGAGAGAAAGAAAATGAAAATGAAATGGAGAATCAGAAAAAAAAAAAAAAAGTGGAGAAAGAAAATGAGAAGGCCCAAGGATAAGAAGGAGGAGATGTCGAGGGAGAGGAGAAACCCTGGCTCCGAGGAGGCCGAGGACAGGGAGCGCTCGCCGGCGCGGGAGAGGGCGAGCAGCCAAGTTCTGTAATAAAGAAGTGATTAATTGAGGCAGCCCGGGAGAGGATTAGAACAGAGAGCTTTTGATATTGTGCAGTTAGGAAGGAAGACGGCAAAGAATTTTAAAGCATATAAAAAAAAAAGGAGAAAGAAGAGCTGAAAAAAAAAAAGACTGGAGAACTGATTTTTTTTAATGGGTTTGCTGTTTAATTCAGTGAAGCAGGCAGTACTTTGCTAACAATGTGAATGTCTCCTTCTGCTTTAGTTACTTTTCCTAGGGAAACATAAATCCTTGTCTGAAAATCTAAACATACCAGGACCCAATAATGTGAAATAAAATTCAAGAAATGCAGCTTGAAACAACCATGCTACTTAAGCTCTTGAAGGGCTTTCAAAATCCAAATCTAAAAAAATAAAATCTAAATTTTATTTCCCATGCATTCATTGTAGAAATTCAGATTCTTGTATGACATAGGTGCAAAATTTGGAGTGAAATGGTTAGACCCCTAACATTCTCTGCGTCTCTGAGCCTCTAAGGTGAAGTTGTTGAACAAGAGACTCTGAACGCTTACAGCGATAGAGTAAGGGGTGGAGGGCTGAGCATAATGAAGCTTCCACCTTCAGATGTGGACTAGAATTACCTAGAATTGATGCAACACCTTTCTTCCTGAGAACCTGAAATGAGTATATATTTCTAATTTGTCTTCACCAAGGTTTATGTTGATTAAATGATTGTCGGGACATTTTTTATCTCTAGGAAATACATGGATTTGAGGGTGTGTAAGAGGATGTTCATAAATCACCATCATTATTTCAAAGTTGGTGAATTGAGAGACCAAGAGGTAAAATAACTTCCTGCTGGTCCCCAAAACCCTGAAGTGAGATCGAGACTCATTTCCTTCCCTGGCCAATGCTCCATCCTTGGAATCTTGGACTGACCATTTATCAAGTAATCAAAAAAAATGAAACTATGCATTTTTCGGGATTCTGGCAGTCTGGTATATTTCCAATGGCTTAGAAAATAAATCTCTTTTTATGTTCTAAGAACCATTAAGGATTACTTTTGAGAAAGTTATTCAGTAGCTGAGCTCATCTTCCCTGCCTGCAATTAGCCCAGAAGCCTACACCACCCACAGCCCAGGGAAGACTAACCAGGAGGATTTGGTGGGAGGAGGTGGAGACGTGTTGAGCACGTGCCCAGGAGCACACATCACTCAGCAAACGGTCCTTGTTACTTCATTATCAAGCAGAAAGGAATTCGCGGAAGTGAGAGGTTCCCCACACTAGGCAGTCTCTGAATCCTCACCAACTGGATAAAGCCATGTCCACTCAAGGTCTGAGAATCTCATGTACAAAAGGGAAAACTCGTATGCACAATAATGGGTGCTTATTGGACAGTCTATGTACCCAAAGTAATTATGCTAATGTATTTAGCTACTGCTTTGCACAGACCACTACATTTAAAAATTTTTATAGTACCTGAGTAACTTAAGAGATCCGAGATCTAACTCCAATTTATCTACTAACTAATCTTGAATAAGTCAGATTTCTTTGGATCTCAGTTTTTCCCTCTGTGAAATGGGAATATTAAATCAATCGATTTCTAAGACTTTTGCCAGGTTGTATTGTTGCCTAAGCTCCCATGGTCTACACTCTTCTGGGCCTCAGTTTCCCTCCCTGTAAAGTGCTGGAGTTGAACCAGATGGCCCCTGAGGCCTTCTGCCCCCTAGATAAAGCCAATACGGTAGATTTAATCCCCTAGGCATTCTAGTCATATAGACACCATTGCAGTAATTTTTACAAAAACTGAAAGTATCCAAGCTTCAGTTAAGTGCCAAGAATATGCATCCCCTTGGTGTTGTAGCCTGGGTCTGGTGTGCCTTGGGTCACCAGTGCTCAGAGGTGGCCAGGCGCAGGAGGTCTGAATAAATGCCGATTAAGTGAAGGTGAGAGGGAGGGTTTGTTTGTCTCCTTTACAAGTGAAAGTCCTGGAATGGCTCAGGCAATGGGCAAGTGATGCAGCCCTGATCCGAGCTCTGGCTCAGCAACCCCACCTTCTCCCCTCTACCATGCTGTTTCGTTGTTCCAAATAAGGAAACAACTTTCATCGTTCATAAAGGAGAAGAGACTGAAGCTCCGAGAGGCTGAACACGAGGTCCCAGCACAGCCAGGGCTGGGATCAGGGCTCACCACGCCTGGTCTGGCCTTCAGCTGTATTGCATTGTCTACTTTCACTGCATCAACAAATTGTATGACTTTCTCTCTTTTTCCAGAGTAGAAGTTTAGAGTATTTCACTAAATCCTTGGTCTTGTAACCTTAGTATACGGAGAATCTCCAAAATTTGTCAAAATATCAGCTTTCAAGCCTTTCAAAAAATCCTGATTTTAAAATCTGTGCACTGGTATCAATTTCTATTTTTATCACTGGAGGTAAAAAAAAAATTTAAAGGAGACCTTTACAAATCCCCCATGATGAAATCTAAATCACAGAAACTTGGCAGCAGGTGACTGTGTCGGTCTTTTACGAAATTCACATGGTTTTTCGGTGCTACAGAGGGAAGGTCCTCGGGATAATGAGTGTGAGAAAGGGCCCAAGCTGAGGACACCCTGGGGGCGACACTCCTGACTCAGATAAGCAGGGAGGTGGGGCACACAGAGAGGGGCCAAGGGCCCACAGGTCCCTGAAGCATTCAAGCTGGGAGGGGCACGCTGCTGGGCTTTTTCAGCCTAAGGGAAGGAACACCAATTGCTGGATTGGAATGGAAAGTTGAAACATGGTGCCAGCAACCTGGATAAATTAAACACAGATTGTCCTTGCCCCCTCCAGAGTCCTGGCTCCGTGGCCTTGGGAAGCCTGTGCTTGGAAGCCATCGCTGTTATTGGGTTCAGATCCCCTTTGGCACAGACACGGTCACGCACCGGTTATGTTCTCTTTCCCCATGACCAAAACCTCCATTTTGTGCAGTAAAACAGCAACTTACATCCCCCCAAAATGTATTCCTTCTTTGGTATATTTCCAAATATAGCCCAGTACTAAGCAGGCAAACAGTTACATTTTAGGTGTGATTCATCTCTCCACTGGGAATGGCTATTATGGGTAAGAGGGTGTTGGCTTAGTTGGGAATATGGGAACCCTCTCAGATCTCCCTTCCGAATCCCAAGACCTGCCCCATTCAGGGTGAGACAAAGGTCTTTGCTTTTCTCTATAGCAGGATGAGAATCACAGTTAAAAGAACTAACCCGTTTTCCCTGTTGGCATGAACTTCTAAAAATGTTCTACCAGAAGAAAACCAATATTCCAAATGGAGAAGTTTGCAGGTTATAAACAGCAGGGCCCTTTTTCTGGAAATGCAGTTGGAGTCATTTTACCAAAGCAATACTTAGCTGTCGAATATGACAGACCAAACAGAAAAGCATCTGCAGCCATAGGTGGCATGGCCACAGGGTGTCCACCGCAGGACTGGAGCGGCTCGGCCAGGCAGCCTGGCCATGCCAGGCCGTTGCTGTCAGCCTCGGCAGCAGCACGATAAGCAGTCTGCTCCCATGAGGGCCTGCCTGGGGGCCGCAGAACCCACTCCCGGCCCCTGCACAGGGCACATTGAGGCCGTCATCGAGTTTGCTGAAGCTCGTGGACACTGTTCTCAATGGAGGAGACTGGTGCCCTCTTTGTGGAAGATTCTGGAAATTGTTGAGTTAGGCCACACCTCCCCTGGGTGCAGCACAGGGGGCAGGGTGCTTTCCTGGCCAGTGCTTCCAGAGAGAACCTTCCAGCAGTCCCTCCAGGCCCAAATCAGGTTTGAAGGGTGAAGAGGAGAAAGTGGGGGCACTCCTGGGCTGGGGCCCCCGCCAGTGGCCTCTGCCGGGGCCCTGGCTGGCTGACCTCGCGTCCCTCTCCAGAGCTAGGGACGGCCGGATCCCCACGGCCTTGCTGCCTGTCTGCCATTCAGCCCGTCTGCCTTTTTGTTTACACTGCGAGCACAATGGGAGCTCCAGTCCTCCCAATACATCATTTATAAGTGTATTCTACCTCTGAATGTACAGGCAGAACTGGCTGTGGGTGAATAAGCTCTG